>NC_134852.1:170453919-171653919 GCF_049852395.1 Peromyscus maniculatus bairdii | reverse complement strand
TGTAGAACTGAATAGTATTGTAAAATAAAATAAAATTTTAAAAAAGATTATTTTTATTTGAGAATTTTACACATTTATATAAGGTATTTAGACCAAATATATACCTTTGCTCCCTTCTCTCTAACTCTCCCATAGTCTCCTGCCAAATTTCCTAACAATTTCATATACTGTGTTTTGAATGTATTGAATTCACTTAGTGTTCCCACTATATGGTCCATACAATGAGTGGTGGGCAACGGACCACTCTCACTCCCCCAGGAGCTGTCAATTTTCAATTCCCATATCATTCTTGTTTCTCAGGTCCAGGAATAAAAATTCAACTTACAAATTCGTATTAGGTGCAATCATAACAATGTTAGCAAGATAACAACAACAACAACAAAAATGTAACAAAACCCTTTGTCCAACAATGAGAACCAGTCCTGCCCTCTAGCTTCACAAGGCTTACATAAACAACAGGAGAACTCTGCACAAGACAGAGCTTAACTCATGCAACTGGTGAAGTACTGAACTCTGCAGGTGATCTGGGTAGGAAAAAAAATAGAAATTTTGGTTTTAGACCATCTAACTTGCTACCTTTTGGTTCTCAATCTGAGAAATTTTGACTTGTGAATATAGATGATGAGTCTTAACTTTTTTCTCTTGTTCTGGAATGACTTTGAAGATGGAGCTGCTGTTCTCCAAATACCAAATGCTTACTGATGTTTTGTTAAATGAAATGACATACAGAAGAATGAGATTGGCTTGGATGTTAGCTATTTTCTCTTCCACTCATCCATAAAAGCTGGAATCTGTAACTTTCCTTGCTTCTAACGGAGCTTCTTCACTTTCAGGACTCCCAGGGAAGGGATCCTCTATGAGGCAGAGCAAACTGAGCATCCAGAGCCAAGCACCAGAGAAGAAACTCACCACTTTAGTCCCACATCACTTAATTTCCAGATATTGAAAACAGATTACTGAATATTATTCTGAATGCTAGATGATGTGCAAATATGTTATATGAAACTTGAGTGAAACTGACCAACTGAGTCCCAACCAGAACTGCTTATATTCTGGTCTTCCTGACTCTTGCAATGGGGGAAGAGCAGCCAGGAGTTCTTATTACAGGGAACAAACTGATGGAAAAAGAGAGCCTTTTTCCTTTGCAGGTGTGAAATTTTAGTACTCATGTTACATGCTTAGACAGATTACTGATTTCGTATTCACTCATATTTATATTTCAGAATTTGAGAATATACATTTATAATTATTACTTTTGTAAAAACTTCTTTCAGAATCTGTGTGAAGAAATTTAAAGAAATATTCCAATGTGAAAAATGAGTATCATAATGTCAAATATATAGATTAGTGTCTGCTGTGTTATTTGAACTAGAGAATTTTAGATCAAAAATAGAGTTCATAGATAATTTATTCAAGACCCTCATCCCCCTCTTTCATATTTGGCACATGGTTCCACCATCCAGTTCATTTTGCTTTTATTGAGTGAATTTCAGAGTAATAGTTTATCAAATGTCATGTATTTACATAATTAGCATAATTGCATATAAGTGCATAATTAGTGTAAATATATGTAATTATATTATTATAGCATGAAATAATCTTGTAAAAAGCTTTTTTTCTAACTTTTCATGCCAAGGCACACATTGAGCACGCATATGAGTTGAGATTTTGTATTCAGTGTCTTGTTCTTCCTTATTGATTTAACCAAATGTCAAATCTTAATATGTATATTTGAAAGACAGTGTTCTTTCCTTGGACTGTTGGTTTATTTATTTTTTTTTTAGAAACAAGAGAAATCTTAAAAAACAAACAGAAATGTTTTCTCTATCATTTGCTATAGTCTGTTATACAGAAAAAATAATCCTTGAAGTCAAATAAAATACATAGTTCCATTTGCAAACTTCATGTGGAGATAAATAAATATCACTTTAAACTCAATCCCTTGGCAAATAACAGAGCAAATGAGAATGTCAGCTTCCACCTTCTCCATGCTCAATATCCCAATGCTACTGAGAAAGACACTGTGGTAATTTTAAATTCTAGATCAATGATAAAGATTGGACAAGTAAGATGCTGAATCTAGAGCTTAAACACTAACTTCTCCTAATGCTTCCCATAAGTAATTCTAAGTGTGCTATGAAAATCATTTCCTAGTTACCCCGTACTGTAGAATGATTACCACATCTGGTATGACTCTTTGAAACTAAATTTGAATCTATGTTCTGAACAAGAAAAAAGTATGTTTTTTATGTCTAATGCATTTTAAGATAACACATAGAAATTCTTAATTATGAATTGCTTAATAATGATCATAGACTCGTATGATCTGAGAAGTCATTAGATGACTTCAGCAATGAGTGAACATCAAATAGTGTGAACTCACAAGCCTGTATGTTGTAGTATAGGTCAGTCCACTTTCCAGCCACTTGATGCAGCTAAGACAGACAATATTTGAGGAGATAGATATGTTTAACTTAACCTAAAGATAATCAAATCATATATTTATTGAAATATCATGTGGTATTCTATTAATAGTACAATATTCATGTTTTTATGTATCATCCAGTAATAATTTAATTTAAAGAGAAACAATATCCAAGGAATAAAATATTTAGGAACAAATATATAAAGAAATATGATGTCTTCAGAGATATGAGATTAAAGGAAGCAAATAATAACTTAGACAAAAATTAGTACAAAGATTTATGACATATTGGGAAAGAAGGAGTAAGAGATTATTGCTCATTCACAACACAAGGCACCAAATAATGTCTACAAATAAGAAATCTACTGACACCAGTATAACCATATCATATGGAAATAAGGAGGTAAAAATCCTGAAGCAAGATCTAAAACCCTTGCATTTACTCATTACTGGGAACTAGAAATATATTTATTCATTAGAATTTTTATATTATGTTTTATACTGATTTATCTAAACAATTCAATACAAATTATGAACATTATGACAAATTACAACACATTTAGAAACAAAGTCAATACAAACATAAGGATTAATTTGTATTGGATATGTTTAACCCTGTTTTGATGAATTAAAATTTTGGAATTAAATTTAGCAATTCAATATATTTATAAAAATTATTGCTAAACTGTAAGATTTTGGGGGGGGGAATGAAAAACATAGTGTTAGAAACAAATAAGAGTTGAAATATAAAGACAGGAAATCTCCCTGAAGGTAAGAATGAACCAAAAAACCTATATGCTGTTCTTACCTGGTCTCCTATCCTCATGTAATTGACAAACAAACATCTTTATTACAGGCAATACAATATCAAAATATTCTGTAGGATTGTAGTCCCACTTGATAATAAGACCTACCTTCACTCCATTTCTTCTTCTGTTTCAAAAGATTCAGAATACAGTCCAAGGCAGGTGGGGACAGGGTGCCAGATAGGAGTACGCTGTCTTTCCTTCTACTGAGCCTTTTCTTCTGTTCCATAGTCTCTCTCCCCTTTTCAGTAGTTTCTATGTATCTTGCTCTGGTTTACTCGAGTAAAATGAAACACAAGGAAAAGGATTCAGACAAAAGGGTCTTTGGAAGAGGTGATCCTGTGAGATACTAAGAAAGCAGTTGAGAAGTGGGGTAGGAAGGAGAAAGTGCCAACAAAGGGCTTGCTCCAAGCTTCAGGCCGTCAAAGTTGTACGCCGCTGGGAAACTCTAGGTTCCTGCATATCATATACCAACAGTATACATGTATCAACTCTGACATCAGCTGAGATCCTGATACTTCTAGCTTTCCTTTGTGCTGAAACATATGAGCTTCATACTAAATGTTGTGCCTTTGTGCTTATTGATTTATTCACATACTTATGTATTTATGTGTGTTTTGTTTATTGATTTATTTCTGTCCGTATTTGTGTATTTATGTGTGCATGATGTGAGCAACTTCCAGGAGATTGTTTTCTCCTTCTACCATGTGCATTCCTGGGATTGAACTCAGAATCAAGCAAAGTGCCTTTACCCACTAAATCATCTTGCTTTCCCCTATAAACATTTTCTATGTCTGTGTTTTTAAAATGTTGACATTATTCTTTAGTTATATTTCTCCCTTTTTTTTCCTCTCTCAAAACCATCCCATACACCCCTCCCAAACTTTTTTCAAATTCATGGTCTCTTTTTTCACTATTATTGAATAGTATGTATATCCATGTACATGTACATTCATAAATATAATCTGTTCAATTCATATAGTGTTACTCGTATGCGTGTTTTAAGGGATGATCATTTGTCACTGAACAACTGATTGATGTTCTCCTCCTCAGGGAAGACCACCTCTCTCCCTCTGCAAACTTTCTTCAGTTGTATATAGTTTTTGTGCAAAGTTGAGGCCTCATACGCTTTTATCTGTCCACTTTGGCATGTTCATTGATGTCATCCTTGTATGCAGAGTTGTGGAAACCAGTTTCAATGGATACAACTACCAAACATTCCTGCTGCTGAGACTCGGAATATTGCAAAACAGTGGGTAGAAAAACTTGAGGGCCAGAGGATCAGGGAATTTGCTGTGAGATTATGACTCATTGTAATAGCAGATACAGTCATAAACAATTACTAAATTAATGTCTTCACACACACTTGCCATTTTCTGACCAAATATCAGAGTTGCATGCATCACAGATGTTGCTTAGGGTTCTTAGATGTCAATGGCAAAGGGATCCTCTAAGCTGCTCATTGCAAACCACAGGGCAGCTGTCTGAATGACTGAGCTAGCAAACTTGGAGACCATTCTTGACTTTTTTCACCTTTAGCATCTAGACATATAGCATCCATACATAATATAACTTGATTATATAGTATAACAAGTTATAGTAAATCCTCATAAACCATTTTGCTGTTCCCCACTCATATTTTTAATCCTGACATTAATTAATCATTTCCTAATTGAATTATTTCAAAAAAACTGCACACTGATTTCTTTTGAGATTTTTATTGATACAATGTTTCCACCTCTCCATATACTGGAATTTCCCACTGTATACATGTCCCACAGGATTTAGAATATTTAAGAACATGCTTCTGGAATCATCCCTGGCTCATAATGCCCTTACTTATTTCACAATCTTCGTCATAGCATTTTATTCTCTAAGTCTCATTTTCGCCTCCTGGATATTAGAAATGTTTATAATTACCTTGCAAGATTTTTGAATATCGGAACTAATACATATAATTTGTTGTTCTTTTGGGAGCTCATTAAATAAGAATTGGCTTATATTACCATCAGGAGTAGCTGATCACACCAGATCCTTTACAACATTGTGCCCACATATACATCTAGATGCTGCTCTATTTTCTTATGCACTAGATTTCAACTATCCTGGACTAGACTTCTCTTCATGATTTGACCACTTTCTATTCCAACTCCAGTCTGGTTTGTATTTCTAAAATGACCTAGAAAACTCTTGTGCAGACTTAAAGAGCCAGGTCAAATACCATGTCCTCCCTTTCTGAACCATTTTCTCAGTCTTACAGACAATCACTAGTTGACGTATTGTCAACTGATTAGATAAAATAACATTTTTGTACATTTAAAATCATTTTATGTATATCTTATTGATCAGATTAGCTTCTTCATGTTCAGAACAAAATGTCATTGAATTTTCTATCACTTGATTCAGGTATATTGTCTTCAACAATAAAAGTCAGTTAGGTAAAGAGATAAAATTGATAGCTGGAAGGATGGCCCAATAGATGATGTTCTTCCTACCACAGACCATATAGTCTAAGTGACTATAAACAGTGTTTCATCTGCCATATAGTAATATAGGGAAGAAATGAGTATTGACTTTTCTAAGGCGGGATTTTGATGTAAAATATAGGCTTTTCAGCATGGCAGGTTATGTATGAAGTATTTTTTAAAATATGATTATGAGGAGCTGGCTCAGATTCATCTGTGAAATTAACTTGCACTTCCAAATATGTCAAATTATTCAGTGATTGCCAAGATCACACTTAGTAACATGCCCTATAGTCAAGATTATGGAGTCTTATAACATTCATCCCTCTGGAGCCAATGTGCACTGCAGTACAATGTCGAACTATGTGCATGCATCCAGAAAGAGGGTGGCATAAGGGCAATGCTAATTACCTCATAATCTAACCAGGGATGTATGAACACAACCAAGCTCAGATCTCACATACATGAGTCTGAAAGTATTGATTGACCTTTGCCACATCAAGCAGTAGAGAAAGCAGTTCTCTTCCCTCTATTTAGGTATAGACTTCTAAAAGCAAACAACCTTTCTAAAGTGATCGGGCTAATAACATCTTGAGAGAAGAACCAGTTTTTGATAAGCAAACATAGAAATGCTTAAAAGTGCCAATAGAAAAGCTAGGAGCTGCTAGTATAAATGCCACATTTACAAAAAAAAAAAAAGTTCTTGAGTATTTTCATAGAGTAGGTTAGCTTGATGGAGCCTTTGTTGATTAGATCATCAGATACACCTAATTCAGCTAGCATCAGCTTCCTGCAGCTAAAGTTGGAGAATAAAATTCAGCTAACTCTTGTGAAGAAATATTCATTTGTGTTTAGATGTTAAGTTGTTTAAAGCACAAATCTGAAACACTTTTTGTTGTAAGAGTCACTTATATTATGTATAAAGAAACAATTTGAATAGCATTCATTCATAATACAAAAGTGCCGTCAGCACAGGAATTGTGATCTGGAGTGATATGAAGACTTTTTCACACAATGGGAGCTATTTTGATTCTCTTTCTCTAGTTGCTTCTGACAGATCTGTTGTCAGCTAATTTATTGTTGGATGTGGAACTTTATGTGTATATCTGAATCTTGTTCTTCAAGAGTCAAGTAACTTAAAAAGAAGGAAAATTCTGCTTCTGCAGAAAATGGTGAATTTGGATTTCTCTAATAAGAGAAATACCATAAAGGAAAATTGATTATTTAAAAGGTTTCCATAGTCCAATAAAAAACATTTCCTAATTGTGCATAAATATTTTTAAAGTATTATCGCATTCACATTAATAATTTAAATTTACTGTTAAGTAATTTTCATACTCTAGTACTAAAGTTAGGTCAGGGACTCTGACTCTTTCATCTTCTTCCTTTGAATTAATGATTGAATTAAAATACATTATTTCCATCTTAAAAAAGGACTGAATAAAAATATTTCTCTTCATCTGCACATAGCTACATAATGTCATATGTAGCAGAATATGTTTGCTAGTAGTACAAGTATATATAATCAAAATAGGCTGTTTTTAAGGATAATATTAGTACTATACTATAGATGACACACAAAAAAGAAGCCTTAAATAGTTCTTAAAGATTCGTTCCATGGAGAAGAATATTTCTTAGCTGAGTCAGGAGTCATTAAGTTTAATTGTTAAAAAGCAACAGAGAAAAGTTGAACATAGTGACTTATGCCTATATTATACACATCAGGGGCTATGAGGTAAAGAATCTGAGTTCAGGGCAGCCTCAGCTTCATTTTGAGACCCAATATCAAAATAAATAAACTGAAAGAGACCAACAAACACAGTGATCTACTTATAAGTTGTTTATCAGATAGCTGGTATTTGCTAGACACCAAAATAATTTCAACAATGTAAGATAACTATTGCAAATGATGTTGTTAAGTATCCAGCATGCAAGCAGGTAAAGAGTTCATGACTATGATAAGAACTCTGATAGCATTATGCATACCGAACTCAGAGGAGAGGCATTTGTCTCACTGCCAGCTGGTATGCAGAGGAGAATGCCTATGCTTCTTTAAGGAGAACAGTACTTTTTTCTATTTCAGTGTTGTCTGAGTCCATGTCATAGAGGATTTTTTTTCACTTCTATGAAACCCCTTCTAAAATGACAAAAAGGATGATTTCTATAGTGGAAGGTTTTTCAGAAACTGGAGATTCTGAAGAGCTGATGATGCAGAGGATTTGCCTTCTTAGTTATTAGTCTAGAGCAGTGATGATAAACATCACTGAGCAAGAAATTTGAGATTATTTTTCAAAATGTTAAAGTTTATGTCAATTAGTGATATCAAATAGATCTATAGTTAATGAATGTTTCTCTATTTATGTACAATTCATTTTGAAAAAAAACCAAAATGATAGAATATGTCCTATTCTTTTTATTTTTATTAAAATATTTATCTTTAGTCAAAGTTGCTTGTGGTGGTATTCTAGTTGTACTGAAATGTGATTTTGATTGTATGTTAATAAATAAAGTTGCCCGGGGTTCAGAGCTATTAGAGCCATAGACAGAGTGTGGCGGTGGTGGCACACGTCTTTAATCCCATAGATCTCTGTGTGTTCAGGGATACAGCCAGCATTGGAGACATGCCTTTAAGACCTAGGGGGCTGTACATTCAGACAGTGATGAGGCAGTCACGTGTTTGGGTTTACAACCAAGGAGAAGGCAGAATGACTAGAAAAACGACTTACACACAGGAAATAGCTCTCTTTCAGGAAGCTGGGACACAGCAGGAGGAAGGGTGAGATTTTAGCTCTGAGTTCTTATTTAATAAGACGGTTGGTTACATCTACAGTTCCTACTCATATAGGAAAATCTTACCTTGAAATTAAGCAATCAAGTATTATAGTTGTAAAATCTACACAAAGACTTCAATATGCTTGAAATTAAAGATTTAACTGCCAATTTAATATAGCCTAGCATTGTCTAAGAAGGCAATCTCAATTGAGGGATTGTCTGAATCAGATTGGCCTCTGAAAATGTATGTGGGGGATTGGCTTGATTTTTAATACATGTAGGCAGATGCCCTGATTAGGGGCACCATTTCCTGGGTATGTGTGTCTGAGTTGTATTAAAAAGCCAGCTATGCATGAATCTACAAGCAAGTCACCAAGTAGTGTCCCTCTATGTTTTCACTTTTCAAGTTCCTGCCTTGACTTCTCTCAACAATGGGCAATATCCAAAATAAATCCTAAGTTGTTTCTGGTCAGAGTGCTTTATCACAGCAACAAATTGGAAAGTAGAACAACTTAAACTTAGAAAGAAATATGTGAATGAGAAAATCCATACATCAGTTTATTGGCGTAATAATCATTATATTGGGAATGTTTGTCATGGCATCTTTGAATAATTTTACAAGCATATAATATTATTTCACTGGGTCAACAAAGTTACACGTTGAAGGAATAAAAGATATATTTGAGACAAATGAATTCCCTGTCGACTGATGTCAAAATTAGGAAATAAATGGTGTCAACATTTTGGAGTGCTGCACAAGCAGGGTAGTAAAGGGACATAATTGTAACTTTCACAAATACAATATTATTAATTAATCAAAGGTTTAAGTTCAACATCCTAATATGCAAATCAGTGTAAGCCTTGATAATGAGTAGTAGACAACTGTGTCTTTTCTCCTTTTACTGCTTTGTTATCTATGAAAAATTGGTGACATTACTTGTCCATGGAAACTCTTCAATTTGCATCCTGTTTTTCTACTGTTAGCTAATTGCATCACTATCCATTCCCAAGCTTTGTTTAGTACCATGAATCTTGAGAAAACATGTACAAATGTTGAACAGATTCCTATTCAGGGGGGCAGGATGGTGGTAGGAGACATGATTCAATTGAGAGAGAAAGAGAGAAGCATCTACTAAAGACCTTTAAAGGTCAAGATGAATCTTTCATCTCTCTTCATGAATTCATTTTCAGCAGACCAGGTACTCTAATTTGCTAAGAGTAGATGCTAATCATCATGCTGAATGCCAATCTCAGCCACAGCAAAGAAAAACATCTACTCTGTGGGCCTATTTTTGCATTGGAAGAAAGATTATGAGTGGACATATGCAGATACCCCAATATTCTCTCTGCCCATTTATTTCTAACTTCTAACATTTATCCTTCAACATTACAGGTTACAAATTATTCTAATTTGACTAGAACAAGTGGGTATATTATAGAAGCAAGTAATAGAATATGTCTGAGATTCAGTAAGAATTAAGATATTTTTATTCCATTGGATTTGAAGATGAATAAGAGACCACAAAGTAATTCTTATACATTTCCCTCTCCACCTTCACCTGAAGACATAAACTATCAGGACAGGGTTCACTAACTTCACTGCTCAGCCTTGAACAGTGCTGTAAGAAATTTTAAGCAAGGGATAATTCTAAGGATCATGAGTAGCTTGTCTAATATTTTGAGGAGACAGTGAACTTACCTTACATACTCTCTGTTCTTCCAGGACACAGGCTTTCTTTTGGACAATGCTGATCAAATTTCAATCCCTGTGAAAAAGTGTTTCACACAAGTACAGCATCAGCAGATTACTAAGCTGCTTCATTGACAAGTAATAATAATATAAGAAGATGCTACTCAGTACATACGTTTCAATAGTGCTTGACTTCCTTGATGTAAAAGCTGAGTCTTTGACGATAGTCCTTCCCACAATTTTCACAGAATTCTTGCTTGTTTGCTTTTATGTCTGGGGTCATGTCCATCTACTTTATCCCCAACCTTTAGCATGGTCCTAATTCCTAATCTGTAAATTTGGGCCTTTCATTTTTCCCTCTACATTTGACTTTAGATTTTCCATCTAAACTATAGATTTTTCCATCACAACTTTACATTTTTTTTTTACCATTGCCCTTACCTAATCCTTTTAATACACAAATCTCATGTAAGCATGTGATGATTGATATTGTCAACTTGACAGGGTGTAGAATTGCCTAGGAGATAATTTTCTTGTGTGACTATAAGGAATTATCTAGAGTAGAGACATTGAAATAGGAATACCAACTTAACTATGGTTGGCACCATTTCATACACCAGAGATCTGAACTGATTTGAACAGAGAAAGAGAGTGAGAGAGAGAGAGAGAGAGAGAGAGAGAGAGAGAGATACAGAGACAGAGACAGAGAGAGACAGAGAGAGAGAGGCTGAGCGCTCGCATTCATCCCCTTCTGCTTTCTGACTGCAGTCATAATGTTCCCAAATGCATTATATCTCTATTGTCATGCCTTCCCCACCATGATAACTTATTGAAATGAGTCAAAATACACCCTTACGTGATTTCTGTCTAGTATATTAATCACAGAAGTGGGGAAAGTAACTAATATACAGTGCTTAATGAATATTCATAAGTTTAGAACAAGCTGTTATTAGTAAATAACCAATTATAAAATGTACTCAATATAAAATGTAAAGGCTCATCGTAACCTTTAACTTCATGCCAGCTTCTTAACACCTCCTATGTAAATCTGTGCCAAGAAAATAATAAAGCCAATGACTGTGCTCCTTTATATCTGCCCAATAGGAGCACCTGGAACAACAACCATTTCTTTGTTAGATAGTGTATTTTGATGATTTAAGATGTATCACCAGGTAAATACTAGTAGTTTACATCCCAATAAGTGAACAGAAAAGACTAAATATGTAGATATAACTAATATGTTGATGATGAACACTAGTGAGTAAATCCATCTTGGTGACATTCATGGTTTTCAAGTTCATTGAAGATTTTCCCTTCTATTTATAGCTTCCCCGGCACTCTTCACTCCTCATGATCCACAGAATAATTTTCTAGATTCATATTAGTAATTAAGCTTTTATGATTGAGAATATGCCTCGTCTAAGCAAACACACCTAAACAAAACAATTCTGAACATTTAAATTAATAGAATTTTGGCACATACACATGTTTGTCCTATGCTTGTTTATCTATATGCATTTGTGTGTGTGTGTGTGTGTGTGTGTGTGTGTGTCCATACATGTGCACATGTGCATATGTGTGTACACATCTGTGTATATGGAGGCTAGAATGTTATATTGGGTGTCTGCTTTGATAGTTCTCCACCTTGTACATTGAGGTAGGGTCTCTCATTGAACCCAGAATTTGCTGATTTGGCTAGTTTAGCTAACCAGCTTGCTCTGGAGAATCCTCTGACTCTGCTTCCTGAATACTGGAATTACAAGCTCGCCATCATACCCAGCTGTCATCTATGCGGTACTAAGGACCTAAAATTCATTCCCCATATTTGTGCAACAATCACTTTAACTACTGAACCATCTATCTATCCTAAACAAGTATAGCTGTAATAGATACACATGAGTGCACTAGTAAAGATAATGGTAATTTATTTGAGAATATGTTAGATAATATAAATATAAACTTTAATTATACCATTAGTTAATTCCACCTAGTTTTTAAGTGAGATATTTCTTTTCCGTTGGTGATTTGAAAAGTGCACAAAATTGCCCATATTATAAGATTATCATCTATACATAAATTGTTCTTTCCTGACAGATAATTCTTAACAAGAATTGCAGACAATATTGACTATCCCCACCAATTTTCCAGAACTGATTTTTTAATCTAAGGTCTTTGTCTTTGGCTGAAGATGCTGAGCTTAATCTACTTATTAGTGGTCCTTTCCTTTGCTGAATATCGTGTTATCTCTTCTACCATAATCCAGCCCCCACTTCATCCTCAACTACTGTTTCTGTAAATTTTGGGTGATGTGGAACTGGAATCAAAGGTCTTGCTTCAGACAGCTGTGACACCTGGTTTCTTTCTCAAATCAGACTAGCTCCTATTGTCGTAGTCATCACTGAAATTTTCTACAAGTTTCATGAATTAGTTATTCATATAAATAAAATGTCCACCCATAGACCACAAAATAGCATATTGTATTATTAATAACAGGGTATCTTGACAAAAAATGAATAATTTGTGGAAAAATTAAATAATGGCTATGAAATTATATGCTGGTATAATGAAACCAATACAAATCATACTGTTAGTGTGAGAAATTATGTCAGGTTAAAAAATGGATCAAGACCCCACTTGTCACTATATCCCAGCCCTGAACTCCAGTAGGTACCCCCTGCTAAACTGTAAGTCATCCCTGGCAAAAATAAATAAACAAGCAAACAAAACAAAAAAACCAAGTAGGCTGCCCACAGACCTTCCCCTCTTTATTACCCCAGACCTAACCTCCCTAGCACTGCATCAGAACACCAGCTTCGACCTTCCTTCTCCCTGCCCATATCTCCTGTGGGTTCCACATTCCACTCCTCTGCTCTGTAGGATTTTGATTGTGTTCTGACAAATACAGCTTGCTTGGAGTCAGAGGGCGGGGCCAGCCACTAGCTGACCAAAACTAACGTTGAGTTTTAGAGGACTGTAGAGAGAGAAGACAGGAAGTAGTAAGGTGGAACAGAGAGATCTCAGCCTTTTTGGATGGAGGAACTGGAGAGGTAGGAAGCAACTGGTAGCTGCTTCCGGTTCTCTGATTTTTCAGGTTCTTACCCCAATATCTAACTCTTGATTTCTTATTGATAAAGATTAATTAGATTAAGACTTCATCTGGCATCCAACTTTTGGGGCATGAACTCATCAGATAGCTGCTTGTCCATGGCTTTGCAGCTGCAGGTACCCACAGGAGCTGCATGTGGGAGCTGCACCTGCCAGAGTCACCTTGCCTCTGGCTGACTTTTCCTTTTCTTCCCCAAGCCCTCTGAGCAAGTCTTGGCTTTTCCTATTGCAGCTTCTCTGTAGTAATCTCCACAAGCACCATACTCCACAGGTGCTTGGGCTCCAAATACCACCAGAGTTATCCCACCACCACTGGCCAGCTCTGCCTTCAGGCAGCTCTGTGCTTTCACTTCCTGCGTGATCATCACACATGCTGCTTTCACACATTCCCTGTGTTCACCTTTCAGATGGCTGGCTCTTTGGCTCCTTTTACCATGGGTTGTGGGCTTCCTCTGGAACCTCTCCTCAGGCTGCTGACACACCATCAGTGGCAGCTGTCCTCAGCCAGGCTGTGCACCACCTGTCTTCTCCAACCAGATGTGCTCTGCAAGGAAAGCTAGCCTTTCACCTCACCATCATTGTCAGGAGATTTGGTGAGACAACTGGGACTCCCTAAGGGAGGAAATCAAAAAAATGGGGAGAAGAGGTTGAAGAGGTTTTTTTTTTTCCCCACATTAAAACTGGGAAATATTATGATGTAGGAATTTAGGTCTCTGTATAATTCTAAAATAGATGGTTTGAAAATGGAAAAATTAAGTGAACGGCTAATCAACTTAGCTGGGATTGACGTGATGTCAATTATCAATTTGGTAATTCTTACTTTATCCTTAAATAAGTTGTTTAATATCAGTGCCAAATATGAAAAATTGACTGATAAGATTAAATACTCAGAAAGACAGACTAATGGAACTAAGAAAAATATTCATGCAGAGAGGAATTTAGAGAAGAAGTTACCACATCAGGGCATTATGAAACTGAAGGGAAATGGCCCAAGGTTATTAGAAAACCAACCTTAATTTATCTAGTTGCCATTCAAGAATGACAATAGTAGGCATCCCAAAGGTTATTCAGAAGTTCACTGGGAACCTATAGAAAATTTAAATTTAAAGAATTTAAGGAAGCAATAGTTTTAGATGGCATGCATTTACCTTTTGTGAAGCAAATGTTAAATTCATGGTCCACTCAGAACAGAATTATTCCATAAGACTGGAAAGATGTAGTTATAATAGTATTGGAATATAGTCCTCAGCTACAGTGGACTATCCGGTAGAGAGATGGAGCTAGGGCAATCTAACAACAAGATAGGGTTAGAGGTTATGAGGTTTCCTACAATCAATCCTTGGTGAGGGCCCTTATGCTAATGTGGAAAGACAGGTTGCATTTGATGATCACACCTTGTCCCTATGCCATAAAGTAGCTATGAATGCTTGGGACAAGATTCAAGAATCAAAAAAGGGGACTGAACCATTTACTAAAATTATACAAGGCCCCAAAGAAATTGATTTCAGCTATAAATACACTGATATAAAACCCAGAAGCTAGACAAATACTAACTGAATCTTTGCCTTTTGAAAATGCTAATTCACAGTACAACAGGGTGATTAGATCAGCACCCATAGAGGAATACTTCTGAGATACAGTCAATATTGAATCTCACAACCATGATGATGCTTGGATAAGGGAGGTGATTTCCAGAGGCTTGAAGAAAAATCAAAGTGTCATATGTTTTAATTGTGATAAACAAAGTCACCTATTTGCCAATTTGGGAGTACCTAAAAAGGGATTGATTTTTTTTCTAGGAATAGTCCAAACAAAAGGCTCCTGGCTTCTGGAGTATGTAAAAGGTGTGGCAAAGGCTGGCATTGGACCAATGAATGCAGAACAATAAGGGACAGATAAGATAACCCTTTGCCTTTGGGAAATACCTTGGGAGGCATCTTGTAACCCCCATGTCAAATTTGGTTCAGTCATTCTATGTCACCATGAAGGAAACACTTCTCCAGAGCAATTAAAGGACCTAATACCTATTGTAAAAATTTACTGCTCTGGATGAGAGATCAGCATTATAAAAACAAAAATTTCAGGAGAAACCATAAAGCAAATATTTTGGCAAACTTCTAAAAGTGATCAAAGACCAAAGTTAAAAACACAAACAAATGACATTTTACTGGAGAAGGAAAGCTATGATTGATAAAGATTGATTTAGATTGATTTGCTAGAATCAATAAAGATTAGATTTAAACAGAAGAGACCTCTTGATTAGAAGAGGTGATAGTTCATCAAACAGCAAAGTAACTTACAAAACTAACAAACGCTTTTCATTTGATCAGATATAACTTGCCAAAAGGGAAACTCCCCAAAGTTTGGGTTGGGGCAAGGTTTTGTTTTTGTCTTTCAGGAGAATGAAAGATTTCAAGTAAGGAATCTGAAAACCACTGAACAAATGAGTGATATGAAGAAAACTGATGAATCATCCAGAAAAAAAGTCCCAAGATAAAGACTATTACCTATTTGTATATCATATTTCCAACAGGATAAAATTTCATATATCTTCCCAAATGCTTGTTTCTGCTCTTCTCTACAGACATAAAATGCAAATAGTCTTTTTGTAGTCCCAGTTCAATTGAAAACTAAAGCTGTCTTTGGAGTTAGAGTATGGCTCTCTCCTTTAAACCCAAGCATGCTTGTTAAAGGAAAATCCAAAATCTCTATCTCTTATCAGAAGAGCTACCTGATATGGGGCAGAAGAAAACCAAAATTATGGGACTATTCTATTGCCACTAATCTCATAATTCTTTGGTTTTATTTTGACTCTTTTAAAACTTTTCTTAAGGTATAAAAATTACCTCAAAATTTATAATATACACATATATATTAAACTTTTTGTCGTGATATTAATTATCATATAGAGTACTAACTAATTCTAGAAAATGGCTTCTTCTAGTTTCATGTATATGATTTAAGGTTTGAGTCTCAGGTAACTATGACTTAAGTGAATGTATTCTGAATGTACATGACAAATTATGGTCCTTTAATCTCTTTGATATCTGCAATACATGACATTTAAAGTATTTATGTTTTCTGTAGTGAACCATGACCATGCCTAACAGCAACCTTTGAAGTCTCCAAAAGAATAATGGTGGCCGACAATGACAATTCTACCCGAATTATGATAACACCACTAAGCTGACTAACACCCCCCAAAGATCCAATTTGGAGTACAAACTTCTCAGGAAAATTTCAAGGCGTCTAGCTAATATGATCCAGCCTCACAGACTACTTTAGATAAGCCTTGCACTTTCCCAATACATAGAGACTGGACAACAAATGTTACAGCTAGCTCTCCTAGGACTTGGCAGTTATCCCAATTTTTTTCAGGGTCCCATAAAGATGCCATCATCCCTAGACAGCAGGAAGTGATTTTAAGAATGTACCACCCACATTCCCAAGAAGTAGGATGAGTGGGTTTTGGTCCTTCAGTGGGTTATGTATATTTGCCATCATTTAGCAGATTGGCTACAAGTTGTTATTGGTAATGGTCAGGAAAAAAGCTGAACAAAGGATATTGGATTCAGGGATATCACTCTAAAAAGAAAAAGGAGAATATAGAAATAGGATAAAAGAGTAGATTATTGAATCTACTTTTATACCAAAAAAGCAACTTCTAGTCTTAAATATTTTACACTAAAATGGATTATTTTATGTTGATACAAATTTGAGGTTATTTTTGTTAGAACCTACTGTACCCATGTTTCTTCTCTTGTTTAAGGTATTACACCTATACAGCTTATTTAACAATGTAATGTAAATTTCTAGTCCTTGAAAGTTATTACAAACTATCTAGGATAATAAAGAAATCCAAGTTAGTAGTTAGTCATTTATTACAATCAAACTTGTAGTCATGCTAGTTATGTTTTCAAGGTCAAATAGAGATATGTTTTAGATAGACAGGTGGTCTTCAAACACTTCAGAGATCTACAGAATATGCTATTTAAGATGTTTTTAGTAACATAAAGTTCTTTTTTTTTTTTTTTTTTAATGACAGTGAGACATGTCTGCCCCAGGCAACACCAACCTGTTTCAGAGAAGATGCTAGACATTTAAGAAACTCCATATGGAGTTTACTTTCTTTGTGGAAAAAGTTAGCCACTGGGCAAGAAACTGCCCTTGGGTCAACTACTGACAGTATGGTGTCTAAATGAGTTAAGCAAAACACACAAAAATGTGATTGCCAAACTTTGCTGAGACAAAGCATAACAGTTCTTCAAAAATCCTGCTTCACAAAAAAGTCTGTCAGATATTCTAGGCCTATAGGCCAAAGATGGATGCCCCAATGTTACAGAGGAACCTTGGGTGACTGTCCAGGCAGGCAGCTATTTCTGTCATTTCTTAGTTTTGGAAGTTGTTTGCTCTGCACTTCCTCTTTACTCAGGTAATATTACATCCTTCTCAGATCTCTAATGGAGTTAGAGATCAGATAGTTATACTTACAGTTTTCCTTGTTACCAAATTCAGAAAGGACACTCACAAAAGAGGTGCAAGTATACAAGGTTGAAAGACATAAGAGGGTAGTTTTGGGTTGGTAATACAAGTTAGGATATAAAATGAATTAAGTACAATAATTTGGACTCACCAAGATTGAATAGACGATGGAGTATTTTCTCTGAATTTGTCAAATGCAAATGTATTGAACATTGTTAATGTAAATCTGGCCTGTATATATTTGTATAGTTATTATAGTTATTGTATATAGTTTTACTATGTTAATTAAAACCTTCAATTTTTATTTAGACAAAATGAGGGAAATATTGTGTGATATTTTGATTGTGTTCTAACAAGTAAAGCTTACTTGGAATCAGAGGGTGGGGCCAGCCACTAGCTGACCAAAATTAACTATCGAGGTTTGGAGAACTGTAGAGAGAGGAGACAGGAAGTAGTAATGCAGGGCAGAAAGAGGATCTCAGCCTTTTTGGATGGAGGAACTGGAGAGGTAGGAAGCAACTGTGGCTGTTCCCCTGCTTCTCTGATCTTTCAGATGTTTACCCTGATTTTTTCTGGTATCTCACTCCTGATTTTTTACTGCTAAGTGTAGTGGGTAGCCATTCCAGCTTGGATATGGAAGTTCCAACCCCCATTGAGACTCTGGCAACTGTCACGCCTACGAGGTGGGGCCAGTGGAGGCACCTGGAGACCTGAGAGCTGGATGGGCGAGCACTCTCTCTGGGCCCGGACCCTGAACGGTGGAAGTGGACCGAGCAGAGCTCCAGAGAACACCGCTAGACTGCGATACACCTTCCCCAGACCCTGCAACCTACCTATCCCTTAATTTGTGAGCTATGCCATTAAATAAATATCCTTTTAACTACGTAGAGTGGCCATAATAATTTCACCAATAGCTAAGACTAAATAGATTAACACCTCACTCCTCCCAAATTCTTTCTCCACACTTACTGCTTTGTCCCAGACACCAACTCCAGCAAGCACCCCCTGCTTCCCAAAGGGCTGCTCTTCTGGTCACTTAGTAGGCTGAAGACAATACCTCTCCTGCTGCTCCTGAGATACAATTTGCCCAGTCCCATCCCCAGATCTGTAGCTGGATCAAGGGATCACAAAGACATTCTCTCCAACCTTTCTTCACAAACTCATTACAGTTTCTCAGCCCCCCAACACCAGCAAGCATACCCTTTGAACATACCAGCTGAACAGGATAGGAAAACAGGCAAAATACAGCCCTCAAATTCTCAAAAACTCGAGAGAGGAAACAGAAACCAGGGGACAAAACTCCCAGCCAAAAAAGACAAATACAAAAATCAGCACCTAGACTATAATCACCCCAAACCCAGTGTAAAACACAATCAATAACAGGCAGGGCAACATGTCCCACTGGAGCCCATTTATCCTACCATAGCAATCATATCCATTGCAGCCTCATTCTCAATAGTCAAAACCCAGAAACAACCTAGATGCCCCTCAACAAAAGAATGTATAAAGAAAGTGTGGTACATTTACACAATGTAGTATTACTCAGATGTTAAAATAATATGATATCATGAAATTTGCAGGCAAATGGATAGAAGTAGAAAAAAACACCTGAGTGAGGTGATTCAGACATAGAAAGATACATATGATATGTATTCACTTATAAGGCCATATTAGCTGTGAAATAAATGATAACTAAGCTACAGTCCACAGACTCAGAGAGGTTAGGTAAGGAGGAATGGTGAGGAGGTTGGGGGAGCAGGTACTGAGACCTTCCTGGGATAGAGAAGTAAACTAGATTTTATGGACAGATGAGGGGCAGTAAGGGAAGGGGATTGGAGGGATGGATCTGGTTGTTATGGAGATGAGGTGGAAGGAAAGAGTGCGGAGAAAAAGATGGCTATCTTTTGGGGACATTTGAGGGATGGTATGAAAACATAGGGCAGTGGAAACTTCCTAGAAACAATGAAGGTGATCCTAAAGAGGACTCCTATTAATGGGGTATACTCAGTCTCAGCTGGTCATCTCTTATAGCCAGTGGCTGGACCAGGTTTCATTCAATTGAGTTGTTGGCCAAGAATGTCCCGTGGAAATCCCCAAACAACTCAGGCTGTTCTCTGCAAACTGACATCGGGCCTGCTGAAGACAACACCCACACAACTCACTAAACATGAAGCAGTCAAGCTGGTACCTACATGGAGCCCTCAGCCCTACATTTTAGTGTGTTTGGTGTGGTGTGGTGTGGAAAGGTACCCTGCAGGTTACAGAAAGAGAAATGTGGAAAGCAACCCAGCCACAAAATCTTTGACTTAAAAGCTGTCCTGCCTACAAAATATGCTAGGGAAATGGTGGCATAGAACTTGTGATAGTAGCCAAACAATATTTGATTTGACTTAAAGCCCATACCAGGAAAAGGAACCCATACCAAAGGACTAGATAACCCAGAAACCTATGATAACATTAAACACTACTGGTTTTAAAAAGTATCAATAAAATGACCCTAATATCATTCTGCTATACCCATAGATCAGGAGCTTACCTAGTCATCATCAGAGAGGCTTCCTCAAGCAACAGATGCAGAAACTCACCACTAGACATTTTGTGGAGAGAGTTAAAATCGGAGTTCACCATAAAAATCCTTCCCTCAGAGCTCAGAGAATCCTATGGAAGAGGTGAGTGTAAAATTGTACAATCACTTTGGAAATCAATATGATGGTTTCCATTATCTGTTATACACATACTATGGTGGTTTAAATAAGAATGAACACCATAAGCTCATATATTTGAATGCTTAGTCAACAGAGAGTAGCACTACTTGAGAGCAATTAGGACATGTGACCTTGTTGGAGCATGTGTGACCTTGTTAGGGGAATTGTGTCACGGGGAGTGGGCTTTGGGGTTTTTGAAGCCTAAGCCAGGTCCAGTGATTCCCTCTTTTCCTACTGCTTGCTGATCTAAATATAGAACTCTCAGCTGCTTCTCCAGTAATGTCTGCCCGCATATGGACATGCCCCTTGCCATGGACTAAACCTGCGATACTATCAGCAAACCCAAATTAAATGCTTTCCTTTACAAGAGTTGCCAAGATCATGGTGTTGTTTCACAGTGATAGAACACTGACTAAGACAAATACATATATACATACATATATCATACATACATACAGGCAGACATATTCCTAAATGCATAAATACTGCTCAGTCTGTATAATGTTACTTTTATGTGTGTTTTCAGGGCTGAACATTTGGTATTATATAACCACCTGGTGTGCTCTTCCTTGGGAAAGATGATTTCTCCCTCTCTGGTTATTGCTTGATTGTCTTTGGCTCTATGTGTAGAATTGAGGCATTATGACCTTACCCATGTTCACATCAGCATGCCTGTTACTGCGGTCCTTGTTCAGCTCACATTGAAGCAGTCACATTGGTGAGTCTTTATATGTGTAGCTTCTGAAGAAAATATTTTCATACTGATTTATTGAGATAGATCACATTAAAAAAAGTCTTAACTTTGATCACTCAAACCTTCTAAACTAATCACTTCATAGTAAACCTTTTCAAAGCAGTATTAGCCAAAGATGTCCCAACAGGTGAGAGTAGTCAGAGTCACGTTCAAATGCCACCTTCAGTCCTTGCATTTGGTTTACAGTCATTGCAAGAATTATCACATTTCTCTTTCATATCTTCACAGGCAATTGCACTGGAAACCTAAATCTATGCTTTAAAAATAATGAATAATCATGTTTCCTTTCTCTTTTGTATGTAGTAAATCATTGACTATATATGGATGATTGGTCATGGTGTGAAATAGTCACATGGTATAATAATACAAAATTTACAGCTTTATAAGACAAAAATAGCTTCACACCTGCTTTCTTATTTTATAACAGCTAAAAATTAGACTATATATTCCTCCCCAGAGTGTTCATGCATGACATCAGTCTTCAGGTTATTAGCACCATGTATCATCAGCAATTATGGGCATGATTCTAGGACTGTACAGATGTCAGAATGAGAGTGGCAATATGATCTCGTTGCTCTAACACACGGGATGCAATCTGACCTTCAGACTTTTGCGAGCTTACTCAGAAAATAACTTGGCTGGATTTCCCAAAAACCTTAGACCATAGTTGTTTTATGGATATTTCCCTTTAAGTTTCAGTGTTTCATGTGAGCTGAATTCCTAAGATTATAATGGGGTAAGGAATATGTTCACCCTTCCAGTTTTAAATGACCTCAGTTTACAAAATATGACAGACATGACTGGCTGTTCTGCTCTCTTGCCATCTGAGACCACCCAGGGAGATGACTTTACCCAATTTCAGTACTCACTCTAATTCCTTATAACCACCCACTCGTGAGAGATTTTTCTAGTTTGAACTCTACCTTCATGGTCATTGTCAGTCTCTAACTTTCACTATATACCCTAAGTATTCTCCTAAGCTTCATTTGTGGATAATGTGGCTGTCATTCAGGGATTTAAACAAATGTGGATGAAACTATCACTGGGCATTGCTGAGAATTTAAAAGTACTTCCTGCTGCTCCAGAAGAATTGGGTAAGCTTCCCAGCACTGACATTGGACAACTCACAACTACCTGCAACTCCAGCTCCAGGGGATCCAATGCCCTCTTTTGGTATCTGCAGACAACAGCATACATGTGGTATATATGCATACAGACTCAGACTCAGACACATACACATAAATAAAGTAAATCTTTGGGTCTGGAGAGGTGGCTCAACAGTTAAGAGTTCTTCCTGTTCTTGAGGAAGACCTAGTACCCACATAACAGCTCAGAACTGCCTGTAACTCTCGTTCCAGGCTTACCAAGAGTGGGCCTTCTAAGGGAGCACAGAATAACTAGATCAAATATAAAAAAATAAATAAATGAGAAAGAAGGTAGAGATTAGAGTACTTAGGTTTTTATTGTTCCTACTGAAGACTTTCCCCACTTAAAGACAATGTTCCCTTTTCTGCTTCCAGTTCTCTTTCTCTAGCTCATCACTTGTAGAAACTCATTAGAAGCTAGCTAATATCACGTGTGGAAAATATGCTTTTGAGACTAACCTGGATTGTGTGTGTGTGTGTGTGTGTGTGTGTGTGTGTGTGTGTGTGTGTGTATTTGAAAGAGATGAACTTGAAACTAAAATAGATAATTGACTACAGGAATAATATGTTCAAAGAAAAATTCAAGAAATTAACAATGTCTCAAATTTAGTGATATATCGTTGTGTAATTTTTCTGTGGGTTGTTTCAAACTTTGACTTTTTCTTATTGATTCCTTTGGATGTTTCTTCTTCACCCCTGCATTTCCTGTAAACTGAAAGTTATATCTAATGATGTCATTACATGCAAATTAAACCCTTTGTCAAGAATTCTTTATATTTATATGCATATTTACATATGTGTCACTGGAAGTTACTCCCTTCGAACATTGAAGCTGGTAAGGCCAAAAGCACTGGACCACATCTTAAGGAAACAAAGAGCTGTGACTCTAGCCAGAGGAAACCTGACCCATGAACTCCAAACCAAAAGATAATGACATGCAGCCTGGAGCCAACCAAAAAATATCACAGTAGCTAGGAGCAGAGCCTGCCAAAAATCCACATATATAAGCCTCAGCCCTTTGTTTAATAAAGGAGAGCTTGCTTGCAACTCCCAGAATCTGTGCTGTTGATTCTGCATCTTCTCACCTCCTACCCCGAAGGGTACCTGGGCCAGAAGAGCCAAAACAGCAACAATTCTGGCCACCACTTTATTGCTAGTTTGCTGCCTAGACCCAGACTTCATTCTGACAATTTGACTTGCCCCCTCAGGCTGACTTCGTTGAGTTGATCTTTTTCA
Organism: Peromyscus maniculatus bairdii; assembly: GCF_049852395.1. NCBI lineage: Eukaryota > Metazoa > Chordata > Mammalia > Rodentia > Cricetidae > Peromyscus > Peromyscus maniculatus. The sequence goes on along the minus strand of NC_134852.1, from coordinate 171,630,334 downwards.
TGGTCTCTGTTCTTCTCCCCAAACTGGTAAGTATTGGGATCCCCCCCCCTTTCATTACTGTCCCCCTTGTTCGTCTTTAGGGCACATACTGTTTATTTTCGATTCATCCCAACATTTGCACATAAGGGCTGGCCACCCAGGAAATAGAATAAAAAAACTGACCACCCAAACAGTCTTTTCTTGCCAGAGACACCATGTGGGCAAGCAGCAATGGCCTAAAAACCTATGGAAGCCCCCCACAAAGCACTTATACTTGGTACCAAAACAAGCCTTTCCTCTTATTTCCAGCCCAAGACCTCAGAAGAGACTTTCTGTGGCTCTGAACCTACTGAAGTCTCTTGCCTGGGGCTACTCTCCAGGAAAGACTGAAGGGCTTGTTGTCCACTGTAAGGACCCGACAGCCCCTGGTGGGTTATGGTTGAAAGCAATCTATTCTTCAATCTGGTTACATGACTATCAGTTAAATGCCAAAGCGAAGTGGCTGGTTTCTAAAACACATGGTCAGGCTTCTGGCTATCCCCTGCAGGAATTCCTCACTACCTCCCCCTGGGAGGAGTGGGAACATTCCTTTTTCGGTACACCAGTTCTTTTTAGTTCCATTGTTCAACTGTCTGTTGTCTCCCACCTCCCCTGCCCATCTCCCAGTGCTGGTCTTTCCCAGTCCTGTATGCCTTTGAGCATAAGGAGCTGCTGTTGCTTTTGCTGTCGCTGCCAGCTGCCTGCAGACCTGCCCAGTGGCATCTTCCACTGTCTGCCGCTGCCACCCAGGGTATCTGCATGATGCAGCACAGCCTGGCTGCAACTGGCTGGCTATTGCCCACATGCCCAAGTGCAGATTCCTGAGCACAACTTGCTTCCCAACTACAAGAGTCCCATGCAGCAGCGGATGTGTACTATCCCACTCCCTCCCCCCATCTCGAGATGAGCCCACTTCCCAGGTGGCAGTGGAGGCATGTTGGTCCCCCCCCCCCACACACACACACACACTAAGCTGGTGGCACCAGGGACAAGGCCGGTCTGCCTGAGACCTGTGTGCTCTCCCTCCATTTTGTGGCTGTGGCTGTGATCAGGAGAAGGTGGCTGACAGCCACTGCAAGCACCGAACTCCCAGGAGAGTGCATTTTTACCCTCCCTTTAACAAACAATGGGTAACTTTCCCAATATCTGAGGCTTATTTGCAGAAGCAAATAAGCCTCAGATATTGGCACTTTTACAGACCAGAGATATTCGCATCAAATGCTCACACCTGGTTAATTTTTGAGGTGAAGCCTCTGCCATAGCACCCTGGATATCCCCCAAGAATATCTGGGATCCTTCTTTATGGATGCGTATTCTGGTTTTGGCCCGAAAAAAAAAAAAAAAAAGGAGGTTCAAGAAGGGAAATCCCCTCACGCATCGTTTCTACCCCTATTTCTGGGCATTATAGCCTGTATAAAATCAGGTACCACAGATAATGTTCTTAAAGCTTTTAATGACCACTGTAAGCCACAAAAAAAATTAATTCCCTCTCGATTAACTTCCTGCCTCCATATATAGAGCTAGATTAGGAGGATGAGGGCAACCTACCAAAGAAACCTCCTATACAATCCCCTCCCACCTCACCTCCTACAGAGGGAACTTTCTATCCTTGGTCAGAACTTTCCTCCTCCTTATGCCCTGAAGAGCCTCACTGTGATTCTCTCAAGGCAAAACCACCCTGAGAAATTAAAACCTGTCCTGTGCTGGTACCTGAGCCTGTTAGCAAGCCCCAACAATTAAATAGCACACTACTAATACTTTTGTCTTTCCAGTCAATGTAGGACCTAATGTGGCCAACCAGCCCTGGGTGCCCAGCCCTCTTACGGATCTGTCTTTGATTTGTAAAGCCACTAATGAATCAGGTCCTGACTCACCATATTTTGAATAAGTGCTGCAACAATAGGCAATGCATTTAAAACCTATTATGATCGGTCCCATTTAATGAAAGCAGTACTGACCCCAAGGATTTTTCTAAATTGGCAAGTGGCGTATGAAGAACAAGCTGAAGCACAGGCATGCTTAAATATTCAATATAATATTGCTTTTTCCCTAGACATGTTGACTGGCAGGAGCCAGTATGTTAATCCTGTGACCCAAGCCCAAATCGCCCTGCATGCCTATTTTCAGCAGTTCTCTAAACTTGCGTTTAAAGTTTTGAAGTCCTGTACTCTTCAGGATCTCACCGCATACTTTGGTAATCTGATATAGTAGCCCTGCGAATTGTTTAGTGACTCCCTAGCCCAAGTCAATGAAGCAGTGGAGAAAAAGGTGGATCCTGGCCAGATCAGGGAGATGCTCATTAAGCAGTTAACATGGGAAGGGCTTAATGCAGCTACTTACAATACAATTGTGGCAGTGCGCAATGAGGACATCCATAAATGGGTGATTGCTACTCGAATTCTCAACCTCCTCACAGGACCCATAGCTGCCCTTACAGCCTCTCTCAATGCATTATTAGCTTCCAAAGACAGTGACTATGGGTAGTCCTCTACTCACCTACCTGACCATTCTTGTTGTAGCTATGGTCAGTCAGATCACCTTTGTAGAGACTGTCCTAAAGCTAGACCCAAGAACAAATGCCCCGGGCTGGAGAGATGGCTCAGAGGTTAAGAACACTGACTGCTCTTCCAGAGGTCCTGAGTTCAGTTCCCAGCAACCACATGGTGGCTCACAACCATCTGTAATGAGATCTGGTGCCCTCTTTTGGCCTGCAGTCATACATGATATATACATAATAAATGAATAAATGAATCTTTAAAAAAAAAAAAAAAGAACAAACACCCCAAATGCTAAAAAGGTTTTCACTGGACATGTGATCGCAGGAGATCTCTCCAAATGCCTTTAAACTCAAGGAGGGGTACCCCTCAGCCTAGCAAGTAAGAAGGGGTTCCTCCAAACCCAGACTGTTCTGGATCCTTCCAATATTCCCCCATTATCCCATGATGACCACCTACCTGGATGGCAGACCTAACAAGAGTCTGGTAGACTCTGGGGCAGAAGCCATGGTAACATCTCTTAATGATGCCCAAGTCTTCCCACATTGGAAACTTAAAGACAACCCAAACATTACCAGGGGAGGAGGGGATAAGCCTTCTAAAACAACCCTTTACTCAGTTCACTGGAAGGATCTTGATGGCAATCAGGGGTGATTCTGTCCTATTATAGCTGATACACCCCGTACACTTTGGGGTCATGATCTATTAGAGGAAATGGAGGCTATGCTTACCATAAATGATAAAGCTTTTTATGATGATATAGTAACACATGATATAACAGTTCAATCTGGTAGAAATTCTAGCCTTTACCCCCAATTCTAAAGGCCACTGCCCCCCACACAGATATAAATATTCCAAGGCCCATACCATTAAATTGGACATAGCAGAAGCCTGTGTGAGTGACCAGTGACATATTATAGAACCCAAACTATCAGAGTTGAGAAAATTAGTTGAAAAACAATTGTCATTTGGCCATATTGAGCCTTTCCTGCAGTAGATTTAACACCCTCATATGTGTAAAGACTCCCTTTTTCCTTATATTAACCAATTCTTCACAGCCTGAGCTGAATTTCACAAAGACAATATGCTGTCTCAGTGCCTGCTGGAATGCAAATGAAGCCCTTCTCGAAGTGTTGGTACATATTCCTGCTTTCATTTGGATACTACTAAATAATGTGACACACTATCATAGAGTAAAATTGATTGAACAAACCAGAATAAAAAGAGACGTTGGAATACCAGCAGCCAAAATGGCCACTATTAGGCTTCCTGTGGCAGGTGGGGCAGCAGCCACAGCCTCCCTAGTTCAAATGGGAATCACAGCCTCTACACTTAATATGGTCATAGAAGATACAGCCTGAGCATTAAACACTCAATAGCTGATTAATTCCATTTCCAGGCAGCTATACTCAATTTACAGCAACAACTAGATTTATTGGATGAAGAAATCCAGACATTAAGATGGCTGGTAAAAGGGAACTGTGATCCCCAATTTTCCTCCGTTTGTTTAACACCTTACCTGGTCTCAAATATAACACAAGCCAGGAGTCTGTTAAGTTAAATCATATTGGGGCCATGAAACAAAGAGTTCTTAAACCTTATGTACAACTCTCTGATGAAATCTTAAGCCACACATGTGAAACTCCATGTGTGTGAAACCACTGGAGGTGTCTACAACATTCTTTGCTCAAACTTGGGATCACATAAAATCAATCCTTGACCCTTTAAAAATTATACCATAGGGAATGATAGGGGGAATGATACTCTTAACAATTCTACTGCTTAAGGGTTTCCTGCAACATATTTCCTGGCAGTGCTAAGTCAACAAAACGACCCTGCAACTACTAATGGCTCTGGAATGCCCTGATCATTGCCCCCCTAAGGAAGTAATAAGAGGCTGGTTCACAGAAATTTGTGATGCTTCTATCTGATGCCTCTGTCTAATGTTCTCATACCCTATGCACTTTCCAGGCGAACCGCCCTCTAAGGACTGGTAGCCAGAGATGGGTAAGAGTCTGTTAGACAGGCCAACCTAAGGCAGGCACAGTACAATGTTGGGGCACCCCTGAGGTGGGGACAACAAGATTAGAGCAAAGAACTCTCATTCCCACTAGCAGCCACAAAATAAAATAAAAAGGGTGCTATGAGGTGGGTAAGGCCAAAAACACTGGGCCACGTCTTAAGGAAACAAAGAGCTGTGACATGAGCTGAGAGCACTCTGGCAAGAGGAAACCTGACCCATAAGCTCCAAAGCAAAAAATGATGACATGCAATCTGGAACCAACCAAAAAGTGCCACAGTAGCTAGGAGCAGAGCCCACCAAAAATCCACATCTATAAACTTCAGCCCTTTGTTTAATAAAGGAGAGCTTGCTTGCAACTGCCTGAATCTGTGTCATTGATTCTACATCTTCTCACCCCCTACCCCCAAGGGTACCTGGGCCAGTAGAGCCAGAACAGCAACAATTCATGATAACACTAATCACTTGGCTCAGCTGCCAACAGCCAGATCGCCAGTGTTCAGGCAGACATTAGTGTTGTGGCTCTCCAGGGCTGCTTCTTTGCCACAGTTCAGGGACACTACTTCACAACAGCATTTTAGTCATTCTTTAAGATGACATTTGTTAAGACTTACTTGAATCATTGTTTTACACTGGTATTGGAACAAGACTTAACCTTTTGTTGTTGTTTTTAATACCTACTTGTATACTCTATAGGAAACATTATTTCAAAGAGGTTTTTTTTCCCCCTCATCTAAGCCACACACCTTCTTTCTTCTTCCTTGACTGCTATTGTAGATGACAAAACCCATAGCACAATATCTGTTATCAATTTTACATACAGACAATTTCACATATGTCTGCTCATGCATGTACAGTCTATGCTAATGTTCATGAAACATAACTATACTCTTTGATATTTTCTGTTTCCATAACATTTTTTTATTTACAGAATCTGATTTTGTAATGTATACCTAAGATTTATTTTAAAAACTAAATATATGGGAGAGCTACTTTTTTTTTTTTTTTTTTTTTTTTTTTTGGTTTTTCAAAACAGGGTTTTTCAGTGTAGCCTTAGCTGTCCTGGAACTTGCTCTGTAGACCAGGCTGGGCTTGAATTCACAGAGACGTGTAACTAGAGTTTTCCTGCCTTGCCCACAGTCAGGACAAATCTTTGTCACCCGCCAGTCCCACAGCCGCTCAGACCCAACCAAGTAAACACAGAGACTTATATTGCTTACAAACTGTATGGCCATGGCAGGCTTCTTGCTAACTGTTCTTACAGCTTAAATTAATCCATTTCCATAAATCTGTACCTTGCCATGTGGCTCATGGCTTACCAGCATCTTCACATGCTGCTTGTCATGGTGGTGGCTGGCAGTGACTCCTTCTGCCTTCCTGTTCTTTCTTTTCTCCTCTCTGTTAGTCCCGCCTATACTTCCTGCCTAGCCACTGGCCAATCAGTGTTTTATTTATTGACCAATCAGAGTAATTTGACATACAGACCATCTGACATGCACCTGCCTCTGCTTCCTGAGTACTGGGATTAAAGGCATTCATCACTGCCATACAGATATACATTTTTCTAGCAGGAATTGGTTCCTAGTCTAGAAAAGAAAAAGAGAGTGTGGGGTTTATAGACAGACATAACAGATATATTATTATGGAATACTAACTTAAGCTGGCATGCATAGAGAATAAATAGGAGGAGAAATCCAAGCTCAGAAAAAAAGAGAAGATGGAGGAATGAGAAATGGAGGAGAGGAGGATGCCAGGGGCCAGCCAACCAGTCATGGAATAAGAAGGGAAGGGAAACATAGAGAATAAAGAAAGGTAAAAGGCCAGAGACAAAACTTAGAAGAGAAATGAGTTGATAAGAATGAATCTCTGTGTCATTATTTGGGAGCTGGGTAGCAGACCCACCAAAGAGTAAAAAACAAAAAGAAAACGAACGTGTGTGTGTGTGTGTGTGTGTGTGTGTGTGTGTGTGTGTGTGTGTGTATTATATATGTATATCTCTGACAAATGGAATGTCTGTTTCTGCTCCCCATTTCCCACAACTTTCTCTTTCTTTCTTTCTCTCTTTCTTTCTTTCTTTCTCTCTCTCTCTCTCTCTTTCTTTCTTTTTTTCAAAAGTAACCTGTGCTAGTGAAATAGCATTAATGTACATGAAAGAGTTGTATATTATTTATTTTATTTCTTATTAGGCTTTCAAAGATAAATTTACTGGATATTTTCCCCAGGAAAATTGAGCATCATGACATCCTTCACAGCCACCACACATTGTGTTTAATTGTTTAATTATTAAAAAGTTCTTTAATGAACACCCTCATCTCTTTTCTTTGATTTTTGTATATAATCAAAATATCATTCACACTATCAAAAATTAAACTAACACCACTTCTCCCCAAAATTTCAGCTATGCATGAAAAAGGATATGCTAATTTCTTACTGAGGTTATAGTATCTTACAAAACTGCTGTGGCTGAAACCAAAGTTTTTCCTCTGCTCTCCTTATCCTAGACTTCTGAAATCCAGCAGCACAATATGCTTTCCATATCAGTAACTCAGTGTCTATGTGCTAGTCATCTTCATAAATAGCCCCAGTGGTCTGTAACTTTGACACTTATGGGCACATTTTGGACTGCATATGGACTATATTGCCTAACTGGGAACAAAACTGAGACTTTCAAAACTGAGGGATGTAAGTCCAGGGTATGTGCTAAGTCTTGAAGAGGTGGCATGGAGCAAAAAGAATGAAATGGATAGTAAAAACATAGAACAGCTAAAAGTTGTTTTTAAGCAGTAATTTGTTATGAAATTAAAGAACAATGTAAAGGAGAAAATAATTATACCTAGCCAAACCATAATTGTAATTGCTTAAAACTGAAGAAAGAATAATGTATTGACAGCTAGATACGAGTGAAGGTTACACAGAAGGGCCGGCAGTGACAATAGCTTTCCTGTCATCAGATCGTTACATATGATGGACGTCACAAGCAATGGGACAGCAAGTGGAAGGTCCTGAGATATAAATATGTTCATCTAGGTCCTATATTCAACAACATTGTCTATCAGAAAAGGAACCAAAATAAATGTTAGAAGAATACAATTTTGAAGATTTTCTTTTAAGTAATAAAATCACCAAATAAATGTTAATGATGGAGTTCAGTTTACTGTAACAAATTTAGCACTATTGAAGCTAGATGTCTTTAAAATTTAGTTTTATTTAAAAATTAAGTCCTTTAGGTTACACTTGAAATGGTGTCAGGTGTGAAAGCCAAGGAAGCTTGAAAGAAGGAAATGCCACACAGTTTAATATAATCTTTACAAATGCATCCATGTTATACTAAGTCACTACTTAGTACTTGCTATGTATATTATCTATTATATATTACAGTTTCATGTTTTATAATATTTGACAATTTAAAAAATATTTTAAAATACAACTTGTCCATTGGAAACAAGATGGTACTATTATATGACATTTTTACATATCTAAATCTGAACTGTATATTACAAGTGACACAAATGCTAGGAGAGAAGTCAGGAAATAAATAAATAAATAAATAGCATAGAACAGGGGAGACAAAAGTGGCTGCTTTTCTGTGCATGACGATGCAGCCTAACTATTAGGATCAGGAAGCACTGGATTCGTTAAGCACAAGTATGGCCCTACCGTCTTCTATGTTCTATCTAATGACCATAATGGTGTGACTTTCTAATGAGTTGACAGAGTTCTGCTTTCCAAATAGAGGCTCTGCAGTTTCATCTGGAAGTAGAAAGGCTTATTGCATCAGAGAAACATGTGTGAACATGAACAACTTGATTTTCTACAAGAATTCAGAAATGTAGCCATAAGTAGCTCCACAACTCTGTATGTTGACTAGTTACAATTTTCCAAAATGATCTTCATCTGTTGAAAAGTGAAGTTTCCTTGAAAAGAGGTGAGGACTACACTTATCTCTGGGTATAAGGACAAATATTTAAAACATAGTTAGGGATTATGCTGGTTCAATATAGCAGCAATTGTAGATTTTCTTCAAAGATCTATGATTTCACAAACCCTGAGAAGTTGGCTAGGTTTCCAATACCAGCATGATTTCTCTCTTGTTGAGTAGATCTTAAATCCAATTAGACAGCAGTTGTTTACTGCCAAGCTACGAATGCCAGTATTGCACCTTAGGGTTGTCCTGCCATGTTGCCTTTGTTGTGATTCATATGCATAATAACTATGCAGGATTATTGGTTGCTTCCCTCCTTTGGAAGCCTGCACAGTGCCTTCTGGTGCCATGAAAGCTAGTCCTCAGGGAGAAAGCTTTCAGGACAGATTCAGTTTGAGTCCTCTCAGTTCAGTGTCTAAAGTTCATGGTATCTTTAACAATAGGAACTTCTACCTCATGGAGTCCGCCAGAGTAATAGCCTATAATGGAAAATTATAGGGACATTGGGACATCTCTTAGACAACCCTAACCAACAACTCAAAAGAGGACATTAGAGTTTTAAATTTCAAGTTCTAAAGAAAGGGAACATTGAAAAGTGGTAAGTTTTGTATCTTTCCTTTAGTGTCACCATATATAAGTCTTCCAATTTTTACTTAAGAGGAAACTGAATTATCATTTCATCTTTGAGCATCCTCCAGGCAGGTGACTTCACCGCAGCTCTGCAGATGAAGTAGAGGCTCTGGTTGAAATTGGATATCCTCACAAACGTTTCTCAAAGAACAATTCAAAAGAGGCAGAGAGAGAAAAGGTCTCCACGTGTATGCAACACACACACACACACACACACACACACACACACACACACACACACACAGAGCTATTGCATAAGTAAATATGAGAAATGTTGAAACCAGGGCACTAGTTATTATACATTTTTCTTGTTTTTGGTTCCTTTAAGAGGTATAGATTTTGTTATAAAGTTTTATCTGCCCTTTCTTCAATACTAATTTTAATTATGATATGTGAATTCTTTATGGATTCACATGAATTGTCAACACACTCCTTCACAAGACACCTGCTGTGCATGTACTTTAAGAGAATGAACTTTAATGCCAGAATTTTATACAGGCACTATTGTATTGAGCACTTCAGTAAATATCTTGGTTTATTGTTTGATAGTAGCAGTCTTACCTAAATCTGTGACTTCTAAAATACTGTGTCTTCTGAAATCTCACAGGAATCTTCTGAGCCACAGTTTCTATCCATAAGGATAGTTTGTCAGAATATAATAAGTATTAGAATATAAGTATTTGTCAGAATAAGTTCAGTATTTGAATTCACTTTGACCTTGTCAGGTAGTTGGATATAAACTCCAAGAACATTTTTTTAAAGACTAAATTATAAAAGTTGCCCAGAGATATAAAATGCCACTTAAAAAAAATCTACCATCCTTAGGGAACCATCTAGAAGATGTCTAAAAATCATTTCATCCTATCTAGAAAGTAGAAATTTTTTTACCAGTACTAAAATCTGGGTTTATTAAAGCCCAAACTGCCCTTTATCTCACTTAACATCACCCTCTGCTGTGCAGGAATTAAGCGCCCAATATAGTTGGCTTAACTAAAAAATTCTTGTCCTAAATAAAGGTGACAGATACTTCACAGATTCACCTTGAGGATTAAAAAACATGGGTTACTCTACTCTTGTACCTTTCAAGGAGGAATGGGGCTCCCACATACTCTATAAGGCATCACTTAGGAAAAAAACATTTTGAAGGAACTCAGTTATAAATATCACACTACATAATGGGGGGAGGGGCAGAACTGGCTGTTTCCTATCTTACGTCTGAAATTCAGGCCTCACCTATCTCTGCCTCTTGTAAAATATTTTAATTTTTTAAACCAGTTTAAGTTATTTACTGATTTTATATTTCCTTCCCCATGACTGAATTATAAAAACACTACAGTGTCAGAAGGACATAGGTATCCTTTTAGCTCTGTAGGGTTCATGTTCAACAATTCCTCTCACCTTGTAGACTAAGGTTGTTGGTATCTTTCATGAGAAGGCATTGTTTTTCACCATATTTTTCATAAAATCAGTTATAGGAACTTCACTTCAAACTTTTGAAGTTTTATAGTTTACTTTCTGTGGGGATCATATAAGATGTAAAGAAATCTAAGGCAAACAAAAAGATGGTGAGCTGAGTAATCACTGCAGTAGTGTGGAGAAAAATAGCTGTATATGTATTATTGAGTCAAGAAAACATCAATACATTCAATGGGATTTTATGTTTTGAATATTTGCATGTATCTTCTTTTATTTCAATTTACAAATATCTGCAATCTGAGGCCACAGCTATCTAAGGATAATAAACTACTTAGTGAATTTGGAAAATTCCAGGTTTATGATTGTAGTATGCTAGGTATGGAAATGGGCAAATTTATTGTATGTTGGTTAATTCTTCCATTCATCTTCAAAACCATGATGAAAGTTCTCAGTCCAACCATTGTATCACATACAGACATTTTTGGGTTAATTTTGGCTTCAGCAGAAAATATCTTCATAAACTTATTAATTACTCCAGTTATCTTTATTAGTCTGGAACTGGGTTACTTTAGTTAAAAGAAAGAGTGATATGTGGGGGAATATAAAGAGAGAGCATTCTTTGTCCAGCTGTATATTGCAACATCTTCTTTCAAATCATATTGTGTTCTGTGATTTAAATATACTCACTGATCAAACAAAATAGATATATAAAGAAAAACCTTTATAAAAGCTATAATCTTACCATTTCCACAGGGGGCAGGGAAAACTAGCTTAATATAAAATGGACTCATTCATTCAGCAGGATATGCGTTATTTTACAATTTGCCTTTTCTTTTTCATTTTTTTACTTTCTTTTGTTACATGATTGTTCTATAAAAGAGTGAAGTCAGCATCAAAGTTAATAATATTGCAACTAGCAAAATGATGGTAATAAGCCTCCAAGAGAAATGAAATCTCAAAAACATGTTTGAGCAGATAAGGCTGGAAACAGCACCTGTAAAGATGGTCTATATGCAAAGACTGGTTATGTGCTACTTGGCTTATTGCTTTGCTTTTACACTGACTACTGAAAGCTTAGAGACAGACTGGGCCCCAGGTTATAACTTTCATTTCAAATGTCAAATTCTTTTTTCTTTGTCTTACTGTCTTTCAGCCTTTGAACTTTCCCTCATATTTTTACTTTTAAAATGGTCCTGTTATAATTGGGTTTTTATTATAAATACCTTGAAAACAAACTGGACATCTAATAAATAGATAGACAAAGTAGGTTTAAACAAATAATTTACTTTTTAAATAAATATATTATTCCAAGCTTCACCCAAGGCAATGATAAGACCTAGACGATCAGCACTTTTCAAAATATAATGATCAAGCATCATGTACCTGGTCTATTCCTTTTCTTCCATCTAGATCACTTTCTCCTTCTTCGATGCTAGTGAATCCTTGACTGTGTGATAATATTCTTGTAAGACTATTGATTTTTCTCCTTGGAGTCATGTCCTCATATTCCATGTGCTATCATGAATTCTATATCCTCAATGAAAAACAGAGACTTTGAAACCATGGCCCTGTGCCACAATAATGACTCTAAATACAGCTGTAGAATTTACACCTTCCCCAACTCTGAAACTCGTACAATGAACTTTATAACCACTACAGCCTATTACAGGTCATGCATGTCTGTGGCTCAGGAAAAGGAAACTGACAGGAACCAGACTATCCTTGCCTTTACACATCCTAACCAAGGGACAGAAGCTAAGGGGAAGATTCAAGAGTTTCACGCAGACAGAAGTCAATTACTTTCATAGGAAGGATTAATTGTATCTTATGGCCTCTTTATAAAATGTTTATTCAGTATGACTAATTGCTGATTGAAAATTATTCTCTGAAAAGCAATTGCTGACTCTGGATGCAAAGAGGGTGCAGTCAGTAGCTTCCATTTTGTCCATTTCTCCTGCTTACAGGTAAGTGGTGATTTGCTTATTTAACAAAGTTAATGTAATTTACATGAAATATGTTTTCCCCTTGGGATATTATACATTTCTGTAAAGAAATATCAAAGAAATTTAAATGTGTTCTCAATTAAATACAGTGGCCCAGATTCTGGGGCCGTGCTGAATTTCTCCAATCATACTTTTTTGCTTCCACCTTTCCATGATTTTCTTGCTCTGTGTGTGCAGGAGCTAAGGGAAACTTCATTACAAGGGATTTTAGAAGCCTACTTAGCTCCCAAATGCTCATTGTCCAGACAATGGCTTCAGATTTATAAGGACTGACCCATTTGACTTATGTCCCTTTGGCATATTCAGAACAGAAGATTCTTTTCCAGTTCCTCTGGAGAAAAATATCAAAGTGATAATAATGAATAATCTCATAAGAGTATCATCTGGCAAATATTATCTGGGTACCATCAGCTGAAGCCCAAAGTAACTGACATCTTTCAACAACCATACTGGAACTTCAAGTCACTGGTCACTGTTCTTAAGTAGTGTATTTGGTTTCAGTTCACCTCATGATCATTGCACTCTGGCTTTCTTCCTGACATTACCACTTTTCTGAGCCAAAGCAGCCAATGCAGCTTCCTCATTATTCTTGGGACTGCTATTTAATGGCAGCATCAAAAATGGAAGCACACAAGGGGAAAAAATGTTCCTGCTGTGTATGTCTTGGTTCCATTGCCTCACAGGTTGATTCGTATGGAAATACAAACAGTAGGAATAACATTTCAGTGAGAGAAAGATGCAGAAAAATCTTTATTGATGAGTAGAGGGCTAGGTCATTGCATTCACATCCACCTCATTTCAAATGAAATCTACAATTTAAATGACACACACTATAAATCCTGCCATACAGATGCTAGGTAGGCAGATTCTGGCTGTACCATTGGGTGGGGCAAACAGTTGAATTCCTGAGTTGTTTTCCACCCACAGAGTTAGCATCATGGAGTTTTATTTAATTGTTTCACATAATATCAGCTGCCCGAAGGTAACACTTCCACATGTTATGATGAATTATGCAGGATACCATATGTAGTTAGACTAGCAGTGTCATAATGAGCAGATATAGGCAGTAGGTATATTAATATTACAAATCTATCATTTGTAGGAGATTATCAGTGTTAGCAAACTTCCTGATGTAAACCCTCCCTTTGTGCTCAGGATTCTATGAAGCAGTCAATGAGAGTCATGAACACCTTCTTTTATTGTATTTTGCCTTCAATGTGGTAATATGTAGGAAAGCTTATGATTGTGGAATTCATCTGTAAGGTTTTCTAATGATTAGCTGAAACATAGCTATGGCCCTTAAAGAATGGCGTTCAAAAAAACTGATAGTTATAGCATGCAAGCCAATTGGATGGATAAAGCAAAAGAAAAAGTAGTTACTGTTGGTATATATGAACTATAAGCAAGAACACAGGTCTGCCTCATCTTTGCTAAACCTCACATTGCTTAGCATAGCTACCTGCTTGAATTGTAAATATCTTCTCATTCTTATGAAAACCCTCTTAGCAGAACAGTAAATCATGCTCGAGTTGAACTTGTCACATTTCTACCTCAGTGTGTCATTTTGAATATTTGTCATCAGTGCAGATAATTTCTCTTATAGGCCCCACATTTAGGAAATTTTGTGCAACTAATGATGTCCCCCAAACTTAAAACAAAATATTTTTCTACTAAGTGAGAGTTAAAAACAAACCACTCTAATGTATTCAGTAGTTTCTCATTATGATATGAAATTTCCATTTTCCAATCCACATGTATGCCTCCTAAAGTCCCTGGTTTTTTTTTTTTTTTTTTTTTTTTTGGTTTTTTTTTTTTTTTTCCTTTTTCAGTGTCTGAAAGCTGAATATAAGAACCAAGAAGCAATAAAACGAAAGTGGTTTCAGGACCAATGGATGTCACTTGGAGTTTATTATTTCCCTAGAGGACCGCCTTATATTTTCCTTGTCAAAAAGCATGCAGACACAGGCAAGCTTAATTGTCCTACCAAGTCCTCTAATATGAAATTTAGCATATCATAGCCTCTGTGGTATGTAAGACAATCAGCCATGATAACAGTGGCATTTGAGATGCAAATAACTAACTGAAAATGAATAGATTATGTCAAATTTAGTTAGTGAAAAAGGAAATCAACTTGATTTAACATTAAATTGACTAATTAAATAAAAAAGATTGCAATTTAATTTAACTTTTCCATTGTATCAAACTTACACTTTTTTGATACATGAAATTAGAGATTTCTAAGTTCTTAAAACAAATCTGTATTTGTTGAGTAATATTAATTTGTAGAATAGATCTTACTCAGTTGTACTTGCAAAATATAATGAGTTCCCAGTATCTCAGTGCTATGAAATGATGGATTTTGATGGACATCAATTCTTAAGAATGTAAAATACAAATTGAATAAATAGAAATATACTGAGAATTTGTAACAGAATTTAATTAAAGTTTCTGTGATAGTGGATATGTTTGATGCCTGTATTGTCTAACACTATAGGCATTGGCAGCCTGTGGCTTTTCAGCACTTCAAATGTGGTTAGTATAATTAAGTAATTGTAGTTTTAGTTTACTTGATTTTTATTGTACTGTTCACATATAACTAGTCACTGACACAGTAGGCAGCTAAGTACATCAGGAATACCCAGAGGAATTTTCATGGAGGGAAATTTGAAGCGAACATCCTCGCAGAAAAGAGAAATGTATAAAATGCAAGTGAGAAGAAATGGACGTGGCTGAAATGGGCAGATCAAATACAGCATAAAGGGAGAATTTCTAAAGAAGAAGTAAGGAATCAAATCAGGGAAGATTCGTTTTGAAATACAAGCTGCACACTTAGTATTCAGGGTGATTGTTAATTTCCAAATAACAGTTTTAACAATCCCATTAAGCTCCCAGGATACAGTTACTCATTTTTAATATGTTAGGTTGCTTGTTTGTATTTTCCATGCAGGTTTTCCAACCCAAGGCCTCACACACAGTAGCAAGTTCTCTGTCTACCATTGAGCTACACCCCCAGCTCCATCACAAGACTGTTCTAACGACACAGCTAATAAGAAATATGCAATCGGTTTCAATCATGCTTTTATGAAATTATACTTCATGTGCATATGAGTGCAGATGTGAGTAATTAATTGCCTACTGAACAAATACTGAGAAAAGAAATGGATTCCCTTGGGAGGATTTAAGAGACAGGTTAACTATCCCCATTTTCAACTGGATTATAAAATTTCAGCAATCCACTACAAGAACAATTGTTTTCAATGTAGCCCCATGGCAATAATTATGAGATTTTGGGAAATTTGTTCAACAGATACTTTATTACTGAATGGTTGGTATTTGAGGAAATATTATGTTATCTCAATTGCCATCAATTGTTCTCTTTACAAGGAGTTAATGACTAAAGAGAATACTGTAAAGATTTATAAAATCAACAACAAAAGGATGTTTAGAGAAACTGAATATGTAAATGTCCGGGCATTTCAGTTTCTTGCTAGGAACACTGAATCTGAATGAAATCAGGTTGATTGACAATAAAATCACCTCCTCACCTATTAAAAGATCCTTGGGCTTTTTGTGTTCCAGATATTGTCCTCTTTTTTATGGGTTTGATGGTAGGCCAAATCTACTTTGGATTTCACAGAGCTTATCTTCCAAAGGAAAAAAGAAAGCAAAGCAGAGAGACAAGTCTCCACAAATTCAACAACACACAATCTCATTTTTCCTGAATTGTTATTTATTGAATGTTTACTATGTACCAAGTATAGTTGTAAGAATCAAGGATGCAACACAAAAAAAATAGATAAAAGAAAAAAGGCACCTGCTCTTCTGTGGATTCCAATCCATCAAATGAGGAATAAACACAACAAATCAGTAAACAAGTACAAGATGATCAATTTGAAAATGATGCAGAAGATATGAAATATATGCAGGATTTATATTAAGATGGGTTAACCAGATAAGTTGTGCTTATGGCCATGGAGCTATGTTCTCTTAAGGACCAATTGCTCATATATCTGTTAGGATTTTCTGGGAAACAGAGGCGATGGAGTCTAAACACCCTGCACCAGAAGAGTCATGTTAAAGAAACGGAAGAGCACAGTGTGGCTAGAGCACAGTAAGCATGATAGGATATAAGGGAATGAGGTCAGAAAACCCACAGCTATGGGAGATCAGTCAGGTACTCTTATCCTAATAGAGGTTAGGTTTCACCTCAAATGAAAAGGATTAATTGTGGCTTTATACCAGAAGAATAGCAAGACCAAGTTAGAAATTACTAAGAAAACCTAGGCTACTTTGTTGTGAATTGACAGAAAACGACAAGGAATACAAAAAAGGAATGGCTGAGGAAGCTGCTGCCACAATCCAGGTAGAACAATGATACAGAAAGGATGATGAAATGTACAGGAAGCCCATCCTGGGATACATCTATGTGGAATCTTTGCATATCTCTTTTGAACATAGACCAATTGTGACTTATTCACAGGTTGGATTAATGGTATGAAAATTGTATAAATATAACTAACAATTTTGGATGGAAAAACTGGGAAAGTAGGGTTGTCATGAACTACTCGGACAGACATTAGTCACTGATGTGAGGAACAAAGGCTATTGGAGGTGATGCTGCAATATAAAAAGAAGAGAAAAAATACATGATTGCTTAACTGTGTAATTCCAGTTGAAATTTGCTATGTAGTGTGCTTTTTAAAATAGACCTAATATATACATTCTGCTGCAGAGAGAAGAGCATCCAAGAGAACAATAGATCAAGGGAAAGAGTTATGAGACAGGAAGTGTAAGACATGTTTTGAGGACCATCAACATGGTCATTGTTGGCTAGAGAGATAGTGTAACTATAAGTAAGGTTATAGGAGACACCTGTAATAGGCCAAAGTGTGCAGACCCTTGAAAGATTCCAAGTCACACAATTTTAACATTTTTAATTCTTACTCTTCTATTTTAATTGATACATGAAAACTGTATATAATTTCTGAGTACACTGATATGCAAATATATGTATACAATGCATATTCAATAAATAAGTGTAATTGGCACACCTCATGACTTCAGAAGTGTTTCACTTCTTTAGGTTTAAAACATTTAACACCTTCCTTTATGGCTTTTTTGAAATATACTGCTAATTGTCAACAATATCTTCCCTACAGTGTGCTAGAGCATTAGAAGTTATTCATTCATGTTTTATATATCCTTTCGCACACTAGCCACCCTCTCTCCATCCCCTCACCTCTGCAGAGAAGCAGAGAGACACAGCTTAGAAAACCATTTAAACAGCACAAAGTGAGAGTAGATAGACAAAGTGATAGTTGTACAAATAATACATGTCTGTGCAGAGGATGTACTGTGAATGCAAACTCCATAACATTTTTAAATAACTGATGAGAAGAAGAAGGAAGTCAAAATGCGTGGGCCAGAAGAATCGTGTCACTATTAGTGTAATAGGACGACTTCAGGATGAGCATCCTTAGATAAAAAGGTAAATTGTCATGTTCTTTGTGTCTTATGGATGCAACTAGGTTCCAAATTGCATACATAGATACAACTAGACTGTGAATAAGGATTTATTTATATAGTACAGAGTTCACAGTAGACATATATGTGTTTGTGTCTGCATTATGTGTGTGTGTGCATAAAATTGTAATTTGACTGTTTTGAAGAAGGGTGCGGAAATTATGTGAGGATTATAAGCCTCATACTAGGCTGTTTCTGTCACTCTGGGTAAATCCAAATATTCCTGAAGCATTAACATATTTCAAGAGGTCCCGTCTGCAGGGTATTTTTATTTTTTTAATTAATTATTTTGTGTATGTGTCTATGTGCGTATGCACTATGTGGAGGTCTTAGGAAATCGTGTACTAGTCAGTTCTCTCCTTCCACCATGTGAGTCCTGATGGTTGAGCTCAGATCTTCTTTGATGATTAGACCTGTATAATATGTTTTAAATCATCAGTTCAGCATTTATTTATTATGCAAGATTATGCAAATCTAATATTTATGAGACATATAGATCTGTGGGTTTTTCTCTGACTGAATTTTCTTTTAATTAAAACAATTGAATGAAACTAGGATACAAACCAACATCATCCTCTGTTTGGGCAGACAATGGAATTATAAAAATGTTATAATCAGAATGTCAGTTAAATATGTGCAGGGATCTTGGAAAGAGTGATGGCTCCCATTCTCCTCCTGTAATGAAACTCAGCCAACAATGATTATAAAATGCTATAATATTAGAAGAGATTTTAAAATCAGCTTTAACTAGAAATTAGTTATTCAAAATTCTAGTCAAACCGCTCAATATAGTCAGCTTTGTTAAATCTATTGTTCTAAATGCATGACTTCCATTTTTAGAGTAATTCGGTTACCATTATAGGATGTAGCAAGCTTTCTTGTTGTGCTATCTTTGGACCACCAGTCCTCAAATAATGACTTGGAGACTTATTAATTATGAAATCTTGGCCTTTAGTTTAGACTTGTCTCAACTAACTCTTATAACTTAAATTAATCCATTTTTATTCATCTACATTCTGCCACATGGTATTACTTCTCTTCCATCTTACACCTCCTGTTTCCTCTTTATGTCTGGTTGGTAACTCAGCCTGTTTTCTTCTCAGAGTTGTCTGTCTGCCCAGATGTCTTACTTATACCTCCTGCCTAGCTATTAGCCATTCAGCTTTTTATTATGCCAATCATAGCAACACATCTTCACATAGTGTACAAATATCCCACAATGGTAGGCAATTACATGTTAAAAAGTGAAGTCCTATTGAGAAAACCTAACCAAAACCATTAATTTCCCACCTCTTCAGTAATACTAACTTAAAACCAGACTGCCCATAGGATCACCCATAAAAAAGAAATAGATAACAGAACTATAAATGACATATTGAATGCCGTGAGGACCATATTTTTATTATGTTTTTTCCTTTTCTGAAAATAGTCTTTTTGTACTATATATACATATATTTTTTATTATGGTTTTCCCTCCCCCAACCTCTCCCAGTCCCCCTCCCATCCAGATCCACATCCTTTTTTGTCTCTCATTGGAAAACAAACATGTATCTAAGGAATAAAATAAAATAAGATAAAGCAAAAAGAAACAAGTCGGAATAGAAAAAACAAACAGAAAAAAAAAGAAGTGAGACTCCTTTGAAGAAAAGTAATTTTTTTATTTGCAAGTAGCTATCAATTGGAAGGAGCTTCTGGGTGAGGGATGGGGCTTGAGTCCACTTCTCTCAGCTCTGGGATCATACCTGGTACAGACCATTCATGTTGCCACAGTGTCTGTGAATTTGCATGTGTATTGATGGCTTTGGGTATAGAGGGTGCTGTTTCCTTGGTGTCCTCAATCCCCCACACTCTTTCTGTCTCCTCTTCCACAGAGTTCCCTGAGAGGTAGGAATCAATGAAGACATCTCATTTAGGCTGAAGTGTTTCAAGGTCTCTCACTCTCTGAACATTGTCTGGCTGTAGGTCTCTGTGTTTGTTCCCATCTGATGCAGGAGAAAGATTTTGTGATGATGGCTGAGCAAGTCACTGATCCATGATTAGAGCAGAAGTATAGGAGTATATGCCATTACAAGTAATTTTATTGCTATGTTCCGCTAATACAACAGTAGTATTTGCTTTTCCCCTAGGTCCCTGGGCTATCTAGTCTCAGGTTCTTGGCCACCTAAGTAGTGTCAGGTAAAGTCTTCATCTCAAGTAGTGGACTTCAAATCAAATCAGATCTTGGTTGGTTACTCCAACAAGCTTTGTGCCAACATTGCACCAGAGTATCCTGCAGACAGGTCATCATTATAGATCAAAAGATTTGTACCTAGGTTGATGTTCACCTTTATCCTTTTGTAACATGCATAGTATTTTCCAGTTCCATGAATGTTAGTCTGTAGTGGGGAAGGCTCTAGGTAGGCTCAACTTCTTCATGTTCAATGAGTTGTTTGGTTGTTTTCTTCAGCAATAGGTCCTTACCATCAGTTTGTGGAGAGCAATCAATAGCCTTGGAAATACCCTTGGTCGCTTGGGGGTTCCCATGGAACCCCTTTATCTAACAACTCAATTTTATGTACCCCATTCTTGTATTAGAAATTCATTTAGTGACAAGAGATGTCCAATGAAGCTCTGTCTCCCCTGTTATCTAGCAAATGTGTTTGGATTAAATTCATATGTATGTAATTAATGATGATTCTACTGTATTAGGTTTCCATATGACCCTCAAATGCACCTTAGCTTTAGTTGTCCCTTCCCCTCCTCAGTTTATCTTACAGTTATGGATAGATTTGTTTTTTTAAAGAAAGAAGTGGAAGCGGGAGAAGAAGAAGAGGAGGAGGAGGAAGAAGAAGGAGAAAGAAAAGAAGAAAGCACTAAATGTGAACTATCTTTGGGGATTAAACAGATAAATTGAGGGAAGACTTCAAATTGAACATTTTGGAAATTAGAATACCAGAATATAAGTAGCTTAATAATAAATACTTGGATAGTGCACTGATTCTACATTCCTGGACTGTTGAAAACCAGTGTGTTTTATTGCTATGATGCAACAGATATCTGCAAACAAGACTGTCCTGTGGCAATAAAGCATGAATGATACAAGAAGACATGACGTTGTGCTGTTTAAGCTTAATTCAGCAAGACTATTTGTACTGCTAAGTATAAGAGGGAGAAATGACTTCTAAATAATGAGCATCATTTAAAAAAGGTTCTTCTGTATTTCCAATTGGTATGCTGTGCATACAAATATGTAAAGTGCCTCATTTTATTTTACTTATTTTGATATTATTTCTTACAATCAAAAAGCATCTGAATCAGAGTCTGGTTGTTTTTGAAAGCATAGAATTCATCTGTGAGATCATTGACACCATCCATTTTTATCCAAATGGACATTACATTTCATGAGCTTTCCTTGATTGTCTGCCAGTGTTTGAATGTGTTTCGTAGTAAAATAAGCCTAGGGAGTTATTCCCCAGAGCATGGAGCCTGAGGCATGGTTGTGGGCTTTTGGCTTCATGCTTGTCACCACATAACAGAAGGGAGTAACTGGAGTTAGAGAATTTCGTTAGCATCAAATGTCTGAATCCCAAAATAAGTCAAGCATATTGTTGTAATAAACTTATCCAATCCACACAGACAAATGAATAGAGATACAAATCTTATTAATTAATTAATATTAACTCTTTAATACATGACCATTCAGGGACTGTTTACAATAGTAAAATTTTAAGTGGAGTGAATAGAATTTGTATTAGGAATAATTTTAAGCCAATTAAAAGCTGAGGCTAACACTGACCGATTGTTAGAGGTCTAATAAACATATTTTATTATTTTCTAAAAGCCACTTTTCTGGACCTACCCACTTTCAGTCTCTCCACCATTTACCAGGGATTTCAGAAAGAGGCTCCCAATGAGCATCATCCTCAGCAGTGGCTTCCTGGGTACAGGACCCAACCCAACAGCAACACCCAGAACCTTCCTGGCAAGCACAACTTTAGACAATACCAAGATTTACTGAATTGGGAACTCTGAATGTGATCTCCAACATATACTGTTGAAATGAACTTTTCAGGTGACTATGATGCATATAATACATGAACCATTGTTCTAGTTCATCATTCTAGACTCATAGTTAAGGCATTCTAAGTCGGAGGAGACTGTAATCCAAGATGAAATCTAGGGTTCACTAGCTACCAACCAGTCTCCAGTATACTAATAATTCTTCTTGAAATCCACCTGAGAACACTTGTTTGGCATGACTGACTTCAATTTCCTTGTTTTTATTTTGGTAAGAATAAGATTCTACTAAAAATATCTGCTTTGTGTTTATATAATTCAGGAAAAGTTGATTTATCTTCAGCTCCTTAAAATATCCCATAATTTCTCTAAGTAAATCTGGTTGGGCCGGGCGGTGGTGGCGCACGCCTTTAATCCCAGCACTCGGGAGGCAGAGCCAGGCGGATCTTTGTGAGTTCGAGGCCAGCCTGGGCTACCAAGTGAGTTCCAGGAAAGGCGCAAAGCTACACAGAGAAACCCTGTCTCGAAAAACCAAAAAAAAAAAAAAAAAAAAAAAAAAAAAATCTGGTTGGAAGCATGGTCATTGCTATTGCTTGGTTTAGAATAGGATATGTGACCAAATCCTAGAAAATGAGATAAAAGGGAAACTTTAGAGAAATATCTGATCACCCCTGACAAGAAAATATGAGTCTATGGAAGGCTGCTTACGGTGCTATCAATTTGGCATAGAATGTCTGCTATTCCCACAGTCCTTTAGGGACTGAATGGGCCTTAAGGGAAATTCAATGAGTAAGCAGCTACGATAAACATAACAAAGTCATAGCACCATGACTAGGTTGCTGAAGCAACCTGAAACACTAAACTATGTAAGAGCTATCTTTTCTAATTATTGTCCTTTTTAGGAATAATGAGTTATTTGGAAAAAAAATGAATAATGTCTTTAAGGCTTAAGTCATCACAAGTTAACACTTCTGCACTTAACTTTGAATAGAACATTGAGACAGGATTTTTTTTTTCTTTGAAACACCTCCCTATTGGGGCTTCTCAATATCTTGTTTCAACTCATAATTAAAAAAAAAAAAAAAACAAAAAAAAAAAAAAAAAAAAAACAGAAATAGAAATACTAAACTTTTTAAAGGAAAGAATAAGGTTTTACCATTTCATCCCAGTTATTTTCTTATTTTTACTATATAAACACCTTTTGTTCTTCCATTTTAATTTTTTTTTCATAATTTTAAATTGTCCTAATGTTTATTTATTCACATTTTAACATCTCTATTTCAGCTATGCAATATAATTATTATTATGGTACTTATATATTTTTTTATTTCCTTATAAATAATCTACTCCAAGAATTTTGATGTCATTACTTAGCTTGAGATATATACATATATAATTTTATATAATTGATAAATATATATCAGCTTTTATTGTAAAATATACACATTGACTTCTTAGTATGCTTAATAAAGAAATGATAATCTTTTTCTAGTATGACATCTCCTTTTGCTATCATTATCTGAGTATGTTAAATTCTATCTTGCTAAAGTTTCAAACAGTTGCATGTCATTTAACAGCATTGACAGTCATTAGCATTCGACTATGTTACTGCTGTTTCCTTCAGAACTATTTAGAATGAGTGGGGTCAGCATTATTCTAGTATCATAAAATCTACGCCATTTAACAATGAATCCTCCAGCACTGTAGTCAAATAGATTTCCTTTTTAAAAACAATGTTCTTATGTGGTACATATATACAATGGAGTATTTGTTGGTTAAGTGCCAGCGCTCATGCCAGCAGAGCACAGTGCTGGATGTATGGTGATGGAAGAATCAAGAGCCATAGTTACCTTTCTAGAGCTTTATTGGGAGAGAGGGGGAGGGAGGGAGGGAGAGAGAGAGAGAGAGAGAGAGAGAGAGAGAGAGAGAGAGAGAGAGAAACAGAGAAACAGAGAAACAGAGAAACAGAGAAACAGAGAAACAGAGAAACAGAGAAACAGAAAGATCACCACACAGAGGGAAGAAAATGGAAGGAGAGAGTTCGGAAAAGAGAACGCACAGAGGGCATGCCTGCCTTTTAGGCTGGGACACAGTCGTAGGCTGGGGACATAATTAAGGACATAATCCTTACAATATTCCTCTGCTGTAAAAAAAAAAAAATGACATCATAAAATTTGCTGGCAAATGAATGGAACCAGAAAATATCATCCTGAGTGAGATAATCCAGACTCAGAAATATAAACATGGTATGTATTCACTTGTAAGTGGATACTAGATTTAAAGCAAAAAATAATGAGACTACAACCCACAGCTCCAGAGAAGTTGGGAAACAAGGAGGACTCTAAGAGGGATGTACAGATCACCTTGAGAAGGGAAACAGAGGAGATACCGATGAGTAAACTGGTGATAAGGGGAGGTGCAATAGAGGGGAGGGGATGGGGGATGAGATCATGAGGGAACTGGGTGGTTGAGATGGAAGAGGGATGCTGTGTGAGAGTAATAAAAAGAGATATCTTGATAGAGGAAGACATTATGAGGTAAGGGAGAAATCTGGTGCTAGGAAAATTCCCAGGAATTCATGAGGACAACCCTAGATTAGACTACTAGCAATAGTGGTGAGGGTACCTCAACTGGCCTACCCTGGTAATCACATTGGCAAATACCTAACTTTGCCAAGCCACAAGAATATATTATAGAGATTCAGCTGTGTATTAAAGCTATACTTTGACCAGCCAAGGATCTGTCAAAAGGCAAGCCATTTATAATGAATATTTGGTGTCACAGAGCTCTTAATATTTTAGTTGTCTTCTGCTATGAAATTTTTGTATGCTCAAATATTCCCAGACCTGCTGAACTTCTAGGTAACTGACTCCCCACCCCACCCCCCACTGAGTCTAAGAGACAAGCTGGCTGGAGACCATAGCTTTGCTTCTTGTGCAAATGAAGCTCAGACCATCCCCCTTGCCTGGAGGCCTAGCGGCTCTCCAGAGCAATTGACTGAGAACAAAAGATGTTTTTACATATCAAGGTAGAAGGTAAAACTGTTGGTAACCCCAAGAGAGAGAACAAAGGAAGAGCATACCAGAATGCAAAAGCAAGGTTTATTCCTGCTGCAAGTCATGACAGGGAACTCATCTCAAGCACTCACTGGCAGTGAGGCAGGGAGGAGTTACTCTTTCTTGGGGAAGTTAGTTTTTATAGGCAAAACCCATAAAATTTCTTAGAGGGGAGGGGGTTAGTATAGGTCCATCCTTGATTGGTCCATTTTTTTCTCCAGGCCTGGACTTTATCTTATTCTAGCTTATCCATTTGCCCTGTCAGGAGTTTTACAACCCATCTCCAGGGTCTGGTCATGTTATCTCCGGAGATGGGCATCTCATGCTTAATCAGTTACCATCAGACATCCTGACTTTGTTCTTTTGAAAACACCTGACTTTACCCTCTCCAGGAAGGGGGAACTGACTCAGTTTTGTTTATTTTTAAGATATCTCTTTCCTCAGCTCTTTTGGGTTTCTGGGGAAACTGTGTCTGGGTCTTTTATCTCCAGTGCTGAGATTAAAGGCATGTGCCACCATATTTCCATCTCATTTGGTTTTGAGACAGGATCTCTATAGTCCAAATTGGCCTGTGTTATGCCCAGATCACATCCCCAAAGTCGCCACTGGAAACTTTAGGTACAGAATGCAAAAGCAAGGTGTATTCTAAGTTTACAAGCCTTGGCATGGAGGCTCGGTAGGGACTAGGCTGATCCAAATCTCTCACATGCTGCAGGGAGGTTGGAAGGAGTGCTCCCCTTTCTTTGTGATGCTAGTTCTTAAAGGCACAGAAAAAGAGGTCTAAGTTCTCATCTACACTTAGGAATCCTGGTTTAAGCTTCTCTTTGTCTGTAGGGGATAGAGTGAGGGGGTTTTACTGAGGTTTCACAAACAACATTCCTGAAGAACCAGAGAACCACTTGGTAAAGAAGAGAAGAGACAGGAATTTTTCTGTAGAGAGACAGACCAGCATGGCCAGAGAGGAAGACAGAGGTTTTGTAGACGATAAGAGAGAAAGAACACTTGTAGAATCTATCAGTGCTAGGAGTAGAGAGTGGTAGAGATGGAGAAGAAGGAAACAGAAGATGAAGATGGGGCTGGAAGCATAAGAGCTTAGTCATTAGCAGGACGATGAGATGAAATCAGATGGAACTGAAGCTATGTAGACATGATTTCAGACAAGAGAAATAAAGTAGATGGTTAAAGAGCTTGGTGCCTAGAGTTATTCCTACCCTGAATGCCACTTAATGTCAGTGCTAGGATTTCAACTCTGGTCCTCTGATAAAACAAGAAAGTTCTCTTAACTTTATTTTAACTTTCTTAATTAAGAGCCATCTTTCCAGCTCTATCATCTACCTATCCGTCTATCTATCTATCTGTCTATCCATCTATCTATCTATCTACATATTTTTTCTTCTCTTCTTTTTGTTGTTGTCTCTTTGTCTTCGTCTTTTATTAACATTTCATCATGACACATTTTAGTTTAGTTTATATTGAGTCATGATATTCTTGGTTTTCTTTTCCTGAGAGAATATTTAATATTATTTAATTTAATAATATTTAATATTATTTCTTTCAGAGTAGAAACTATTCTAAATTAGAAGTTATCAAAAAGCCTTATTTTTAAGAGTCTAAAAGACTCCTGAGTTCTCTTCCACAGTTCCTAATTGTCATATTTTAAAATATCTTTCTAATTGTTGCCTAAGTTGAAAGGACAAAATTTAACAGCTGTTAGATAACTTTCTTTTTCACATTTATTTTCCAAATTACACCCTTTTTGTTTCTCATGATTTTCTTTCTATTGCTTTTTTTTTTAATGTAAGTTTTTCTGGATTGTGACTTTAAGCAACATTTTAATTATTTGTGCAAGTAAATGTCATTGCACATCTAAAATATGCTTATTTTCCTCATATCCACTTAATAGATTCTAGATTCCTATCCTGAATATTAGCCTTTCATCTTTAGTTTCCAGCATTTATTCTGTATATACAGTAATGTCAAAGTCAGCTTTTGTCTTTATAGCTTTCTTAATATTTTTCTCTAAATATTTTAAACTTTATTTTTGTAATTTAGTGTCTGAAATTTCGGAATACTGTGCTTGTACATGATTTTTTTCTACATGTAGTCATTTGTTCTTTTATTTATTTTACAATACCTCTGTTATAGTTGAACTCATTTTTTTACTTGTTTCATCAATATATCTTTAATCAAGCAAGAATTGTTTTTTGTTGTTCTACATACATTTCAAGTAGCCTAGCCTTGTATCTTATGTATATAATGTTCTCTCACCTTTTCCTAAGAATATTAATTTTAAATAACAATACATTACTTTAGACCCCTTTACTTTATGTATTATCTTCAACCAAATATTTTATTTATATATTTACTTAGGTCTATTTCTTTCAGGACTTTTCATCAAAGAATTTTCCATCTAGTAGGAGATATATGAAGTCATATTACACTAGTGATTCCAACCATGATTTGGGAACCTCTCTATGGAAAAGGGGGACACAGGAGGAAATGCAAACCACCTACTGACCACCTTTTGTAATTGTCAGTCATGTTTATCATCTCTATGTTATTACAACAAAATACTTAATAAAAACTAAAGGAAAGAAATGTGTGTTTTGACTCAGTTTCAAAAGTTTCAGTCCATGGTCAGCTGGTTCCTCTGCTTTTAGACTTTCATCAAGGCAGGAATCTTGTAAAAGGGTATAGGGAAAGAAACTATCTCAGTTCATGTCAATCAAGAAGCAGAAAACAAGGAGTAGTGTCTCATGGTTCCACAGTAGCCTTTCAAGGAGATGAGCTTTTATTATTTTTGGTTTTTTGCGACAGGGTTTCTCTGTGTAGCTTTGTGCCTTTCCTGGAACTCACTTGGTAGCCCAGGCTGGCCTCGAACTCACAGAGATCCAACTGGCTCTGCTTCCCAAGTGCTGGGATTAAATGCGTGACCTGCTTCCTCCAATTGACCTACCCTAAAGTTTTCCACCTCTTTGAGTAACACTATCAGCTGGCAGTACATGAGCCTTTGAAGGACATTGCAGATCCCAACTGTGTCACCAACGCTTAATGGACTTCCCTCCAAGGAGAGTAGCTCTGATTTGGTACACCCTGAATATTTCTATTAAGTTGCCTTTATTAACTTTATTTTTCTACCTTGAATTCTGCTGATGCTTTCGCTTTAGTTCTGACTTCAATAACATAAATGTACTTTCTTCAAAAAACAAGTATGTGGAGTCATTCTTAAGGTCAGACCATCCTCCTCCAGTATCACACATCCTCAAAACCTGTGCCTCTCTCATCAGCTACAACATGTCTAATTGAAAATAAATTTATTTTCATACAATGTATTCTGATCAGTTTCCCCTTCCTCATATCCTTCCAGATTTTTCCTACCCTTGCTACTCCAAGACTTCTTTCTCTTTCTTAAGAAAACAAGCAATAAGGCAAATAAAAAGACTTCAAACAAGGAAAAACAAAATGAACAAACAAAAGAAACTATAACAGAATATGAAAAATGAATAAACACACACATAAAACATGTAAAAAAAAAAAAAAGCACCTTGAAATTGGAAACCATAAAATACAAGCAAAAGACCAGTAAGACTAAAATAATAAAAGTTCCCCAAAAAGCAATATGAGACAATTTGACCTACCTTGAGATATAACTGTACAACTCTTAGGCACATATCCAAATGATGCTTCATCCTATCACAAAAACACTTGCTCAAACATGCCCTGCTACTCTGTACACAATAACTAGAAATTGGAAAAAATGTGGCACATTTACAGCTGTTTAAAAAAACTAACAACATTAAATTCTCAGGCAAATGGATGGAACTAGAAAAAAATCATCCCGAGTGAGGTAAATATGGAATATATTCACTTATATGTGGATATCATAGGTTAAATAAATGGTGACCAAACCACAATTTGAAGACCCGGGGAGGTTAAATATAGAGGAAGGGACTGGGAGGGCACATGGATCTTCCTAGGTGGGGAAATAGAATAGATTTTATGGGTGTCTGTGGGCAGGGGTAACAGGAATTGGGAGGGGACATGGGGTTGAAGGAGGAAAGCAGGGAAAGACAACTAGAAACAAGAGGCATTTGAGGGATGGTATAGAGATCTAGTGCAGTGGAAAGGTCCTAAAATATATGGAGGAGATCCTAATGGACCCTTCAAACAGTGAGGAAGACAGAGTCACACCTGGCCATCCCTTATCACCAAATGGAGCTTCCAGTACTGGGACTGTGTTACATCCACTTGGGTTGCATTCAATTGAGTTGTTGGCCAAAGGGGTCCCATGGACATCCCCCAAAAACCTAAGTTGTTGCCAAGACAATAGGTTGTTGTTCTCTACAAACTGAGAACAAGGCCCTATTGCCGAAGACAAAAACGGACACACAACTCACAGAAGATGGAGAGGTTGAGCAGGTGCTTACATAGAATATCCAGCTCATGTTCTAGTGCCTTTGTAAAGGAAGGTACTCTGTAGGCTACCAAAAGAGAAAAGTAAGCAACAATCCACAAAATCTATAATCTACAATCTGTCCTCCCTGCAAAATATGGAAGGGCAATGATGGTACAAACTTAGTGGGAGTACCCAACCAATGTCTGATTTGACTTCAGGCCCATTCCATGAGAGGAGCCCCATATTTAACACTGCTTAGATGACCAAGACTAGCAGACTACATATCCCAGAGACCAAGGGTAAAACAAAATACTACCAGTCTTTAAAACATAAAAAGTAACAATAAAATTACTCCAAATGATATCCTGCTATATCCATAGATTGGTGCTTTATTCAGCTGTCATTAGAGAATCATCTCCCTGCAGCAAATGAGAACAACAAATACAGAGACCTACAGCCAGACATTATGCGGTGAAAAAGAGACTTTGGAACACATAACTCTAACTGGGATGGCTCCATCAAATCCTTGAGTAAGATACTGATCTATAAATATAGTAGATAATTTTTAGGACTCAGGATTTATGCTACATTCCTTCAGAAAAAAAAAATAGTATTTGTTTTCCCCTAAGGTCCATGTGCTATCTAGTGTCAGATGATTGCTCACCTGGGCAGTGTTAGCATGAGTTCCATCTCATGGAGTAAGCCTTAAATCCAATCCAATACTGAGTGTTTGGTTACTCCTATAATGTTTGTGCCACTATTGCTGTATATTAATACAGGCAGATCACCATTTTAATCAAAATGTTTGTAGCAGGTTTGGTAGTTACCTTTCCCCTTTGGAAGCATACAGAGTATCTTTAAGTACCATGAACACTAGTCAGTAGAGATGAAGGCTCTAGTTAGGTACCAGCTGGAGTTCTCTGTGTACAATGAAATATATAGCTATTATCTTCATTTATTACTTTTTAAGCTGGATGATTAGGCTGTGGGTTCTTATTCATCACATATACACCAGCAGAGCTTTATCTTATTTTTTTGTCAGAAATTTCTCAAGGTATATCATCTACTTCTGCACTCATCAGGGTTTAATAAAGAGATAAATATTTCTGGAAAGGATAATCACTATCATTATATCATTGATGTATTATGAGTAATTATGAATGGTTATATGATCTCAGCTGATTAGACTGATTTGAATGACATGTACACATACATATGCATATACCCAAAGTTTAACATATGCATATATTTATGTTAGTCTAGTATATATATATATATATATATATATATTTATGTTAGTCTGTGAGTACATGCATATATATGAGAAAAAGAACATATGCATATTATAAACATACAAATTGATTTTAGTGAAATTTACTTTTGATAGCATATATGAAAAAATATAGCACTATTCTAGTGGAAAATTGTTATACCAGAGATACAATTATCAATCTTTTTGACTCATGAAATATTAATTTGTATAGTACTTTGTTGCTAGATTTTTCCGCCTTGCCCACAGTCAGGACAAATCTTTGTCACCCGCCAGTCCCACAGCCGCTCAGACCCAACCAAGTAAACACAGAGACTTATTTTGCTTACAAACTGCATGGCCGTGGCAGGCTTCCTGCTAACTGTCCTTATCTTGCTAACTGTGCTTTTATCTTAAATTGATCCATTTCCATACATCTATACCTTGCCATGTGGCTGGTGGCTTACTGGCGTCTTCACATGCTGCTGGTCATGGTGGCGGCTGCAGTGTCTCTGGTCATGGCGGCGGCTGCAGCGTCTCCTTCTGCCTTTCTGTCCTTTCATTTCTCCTCTCTGTTAGTCCCGCCTATCTTTCCTGCCTAGCCACGGCCGATCAGGTTTTATTTATTAACCAATCAGAGCAACTTGACATACAGACCATCCCCCAGCACAGCCAAGTGCAGACCATCTCAAACACCTGCACTCAGGCCCATGGTCCTAATCATCCTCTATACGGACCTGCTGGGTAACGCCACAAAGAACCCAAGAAGGGCTCCCACAGGACAAACAGAACATCCCACAGCACCACTTTAAGCAAGGAAGAACACATGCAAAGATAATATGACCAAAGTGATAGCAAAATATAGACCATAGTATATGAATGGCCCAAGATATATTTACTAGCACATATTCTGTGTGATCCTTTAAAAATACAACTTCAGTAATAGACAACTGTAGGAAGAAATTCTGTTGGTGGAACATAGTATTCCATAACTATAAAGCTCAGTTCTGAGAAACAGAATTTTTAATACTTATTTTTCTTATTCAGTAAAATCTTAAATATTCTTTAAAATTTTAAAAATAATGGTAGAGTAAAGGCCAGTTAAATCTTGTATGGAGACTGAGTAATGCCTGCTGTTATACAGACTGTATGCATGAGATTCATCTGTAAAAATCAACAAAGGACACCAGTAGTGGCTAGTCTGGATGCTGTTCTACAGACTTGCCAATTTTTTTCAGTGTCCTTATTGCTGTATCAATTTGAACAGCAAATTAGTCACAATTTTTGAATATATTATAAGATAATAGTTAAGAAATATCAGCCAATACCAAACTTATTAACTTGGAAGCAAAAACTCAGGGAGATGTGATAATTTGCTTTTAGTCCACAAGTCTATGAAGATCCAGAGCAGGGGCTGAGATGTTCAAACTCCAAATCTTTGGGCTAGTAGCCCTACCTAAGTGACATATGATAACACTGGGAGGTGTTACAGCAATGCCATATAGGTCTTCAAGTGGCTGAAGTGATGCTTTTGTGTGTGGCTTTGTAAAATTCATTTCAACCTGGATTGACTAGGTCACATTTTGAAATTATTTCCCAATTTATACATTATCACCATATATCTTATAGTAAATTATATTCATTTTCATTTTAGTATTATGGAATTATACTTGAAACTAAGCTACCTTCTTTGTTGCAGAAATTTAGTAAAGTGGAACAGAAAGTGACCTGGCCATCAAGGCAGATTTACCTTGCAATGTAAGCTGTCATTTATATAAAGCTTAAGAGTTTTCATTCCAAAATGCTCCTTTTTAATTATTCTATTATGGAAAGTATAGGATTCATTATAAACCACAGGTGGATTCGTCTCTCACTTGGATTAGGATAAGGAAAGCAAAACCATCCTTTTGTAGATTTGAGACAGGAGAAACTATTTAGTTTAGAGACACAATTATTTCCACTTCCTTGGGGAATCAAATGTCCTGCATGTAAGCACTTTGAGGGTTGAAACTGCAGTGTTCATTTTGCTTACAAGCTTCAAGAGCCTTTTGTAGATACTCTGCCCGAAGGCCCGTTTTCTCATAGAAACCCTGTGCATTAGGGGTTTTTTAATGCGTGCCTGTAACTTTCTGCAATTATCCCTTGTTGAATGAGTAGAACAATAGGGCACCCAAAGAGGCCCCAGTGAATTTCTTCCTTTCTTGTTTCCTTTGTTTCTTGAACCTTCCAGGGTTGCTTAATCCTGCAATTTTAAAGACAAAATGGCTGTTGTGTGTTAGACAGTGTCCTGCAATGCTTTTAAGGTCTCTGATAACTAACTTTCTTCGGTGTCCTTTGTTTTATTAACCAGACCACTGGGGCTACCCCACTTCTTTCCTGTGTTTCGTGTACTTTCCCTGTAGGCTCAAAGGCAGCCATTTAAGGCATCCTTAAATGTTTCAATTATATAAAGGATCCACTTTAGCTCTGAGATTGCCTGACCATCAACCTTTCCAAGAGTTGACATACCTAGAGACCAATCAGGAAGTCACAGGAGATAACAGTCACGGGTTGCTAACTCAACAAGAAGCAGTTGTGTAGCAAGGAATTATCTTTCCATGGTCACTGTTTCCTGCCTTGAACTGTACTTTTTCCATTTCCCTAAAAAGTTTAAGGCAATGACAAACTCAGTTTCCTAAGCATTGAGTTATAATGTCCAATCTTCATGAAAAAGCAGCCTAAAGACCTTGGACTTTTACAAAGCTGCCCTGCTACCTTATCAAAATAAAAGGTCAGAAGCTTTATATCAAATGTTCACTGTTAGAGTAACAGAAAGCAAATAAGACACATGAAAAAGGAGAAAGGGGGAGGTGTTTTTAGATTTTAAAATTCTTTACTTTTCCAGAGAAGTATATTTGGACGAAATAAGTCAGAAGTGAAGCACAGAATCATGCCAAATGAATTAAACCAAAGCAGTGAATGAATGGTGTACATTTCCTGCTGGACCTGATTTACTTTCATTCTAATAAGCTGCATGTTTGGAGCAGGGATGAAAGGCAAGGGTATTGTGTTCAGATTTGCCTTTTATAATTTCATAAGGAAAGAGCACTATAAAGACAAAGTGACTCACATTTTAATTTTATTCATTTATTAAACAAGGTTGATATTGTTAATAGGTGCAATACTAGAGAAAGCCTATTAAGATGGAGAAATATTTTCACTTAGTGTCATGAATCCACAATAGTTTGTTACTTTTCCCAAAAGTCCTCTCCAAACTTCAAGAAAATAAACATGATGCTTATTAATTTATATAATTATGGTTTGTCTGGCATGTGAAGGTAAAGACAAACCTTCTCGGTGACTCCTGCTGTAGTTTGTGTTTTGAATTCCCTTTGAGGCTTTCAGAACTAAGAATTAGTGTGAGTTATGTGCAGGTACCTAGGTGAAACTTACAGTAGCATGGTTGTCCTGGGGGGTTGTTGTATAGGTTTTCTGGTTGTTACAAATTTGCCCAGTGACATTTCTTTCTCTTACTTTTACCTCTGATTGTGTGTGTATCCAATTGATTAAAGTATACCCAGAAATAAGCTGTGAAGTCAAACATAATTATTCTCATTTCATTGGTATTTCCAGAAATGAATTGTGATGGGAGTCTAAAGATTTACGGATCAGGCATGGTGGTTCATGTACATATATATCTTGTATGAACATGTGCACAGCTCTGTTTTCAGGAGATGAGCTAGTCATTAAATTGAATCATCATTTGCAAAGTTTTACAGTGTGCAAAATCCCAAGTACCATAGTAATTTCCATGGAATACCTCAAATTAATTCTGAGATTACCATAACAGCAAAGATTGTTCCAATTCTATGGAAACCCAACTGCCTCCAGAGCAATCTTTCCTACGTTAGTTAGTATTTTTTGTTGCTTTATGTTGCAATTATTTTTTACATGCCATCTTTCCCATTAAATTTAGGTTAGATGTAAAACAAATTAGCATGAACCACAATGGCTTCTTTAGTTAACGAAGAAATAAAATATAAAATGCACAAACTGTTTCACTTATTGTACTATTCACATGGCAATAATTTCTACATTGCTATTCTTCTGGGTTGAAATATAATAGACACTTCCTTTGTCAGGAAATGATGGATTTGGGGATATTTAAGTTTTCTTGGAGATAAGAATATTTGGCCAGGTTTTGTAACAGAGGTTTTAATTGTCCATCATTCCTTACCCATCCTCTGATTCATCCTTCTGAAACTATTCCTGGTAATACATTTAGCGATTTAGCTCTAGAATCTATTCCTGCCAATTCTAATGTGGTTTTTGAGAGGTATGTTTTCTAGTCATGTGTTTCAAAAGTCATATAACAATGATTACATCTAAAACGCTCAAGGAGGAATGTTAGATGCCTTAACAGGTAAGGAGATTGCTACACAAGCCTGGCGATCTGACTTTGAGTTCCAGGACACACAGGAAGGTGGGAGGTAAAGATCAGACACACACACATATGCCGTGTTGCAGATTTCCACTCATTCATATCATGCACATTCACATACATAATGCACACATGCAGAATCAAAAATAAATGATAAATAAAGAGAATAAATAAATGAAACAGCAAAGAGCTGTCTCTTGTCAGTAAAATATACATTGGTTCCTCTTCTTAATCTTTATTTTACACAAGGTTTAATTTAATTCTTAAGGTTCATTTATTTTAAAGTGTCCATTCTTTTTATAAGCCTTCCAACTACTCTTGCCAATTATTTAGAAGCCTACCACATTTTTATGCATAGTAGTTATTGCCATTTGAAGCGATATAAGTAACATGATTGAGTGACTTAAGCAAGTAGAGAATGAGGCTCATTTACAAACATCAGTTTATGCATCGATGGTAAAAATTGGCTTTCTATGACCATTTCCTTGAATTCTCTTGTGAAGGTAAATCTAAATTGTCAACTTCTCAAGCTTAAGAATCACCTAAAGAAATGTTGAGGTATATCTCTAGCTGTATATTGAGAGCATATCCATAGATTAACTGGAAGTTGTAAATGGAGATTTCTGGTCTACCAGCAACTTCCAAATATCTAGCAGCTGCTTCCCACATTACTACACAGAGGCTTATATTAATTATAAATGATTGGCTGGTAGCTCAGACTTAACTAACTAGCTCTTACACTTAAATTAACTAAAATTCTTATCTGTGTTTAGCCATGTGGCTTGGCACCCTTTCTCAATACAACATTCTCATCTTGCTTCCTCTACATCTGCCCTTCTCCTTCCTTGCATTCTCTGTTTGGCTTTACCACCTAACATCCTGCCCAGCTACCAGCCAATTAGCTTTTTATTAACAATGAAAGCAATGCACATTTACAGTGTACAAAGATTGTTCCACAGCAAGAAGTTCCTCTTATTATGGGCAGCACCATCTCAACTGCCAATGGACTCAACAGAATAAAAGGATTAAAAGAAGAAATCCAGTCAAGCAGTGGTTTATACCTCTTTCAATTTGATAATGGCTTTCCCTCCATGTCCTGATGAACTGAAAGGCCCAAATTCATGGGCTGAGATAAATATTGCCTCCTTTAAATTGTCTATGTCAGGTAAACAATAAGAAAAATAACTAATACAGCCCAAAAGTTTTAGAAATATTTTGGATTGCATGGCTTCTCAGTGAAGTTTAATAATCATGTGCCACATTCTGTATCAATGTTCCCCCTTCTTGATAATTAACCATTATTTGAAGTTGTATTAAGAACAGGATGTATTAAAAGAATAATTCTATTACCCAGCCCATCATCAAAATCAATTTCCATTGTGTAATCATAACAAAATCTGTTGTGACAGTGTGAGTTATAATTTATTTAACTAATCTGGCTCCATTTTCATAACAGTATTCAGGTAGTTTGGGAAATAATTCATACTTCAATTTAATTGAAGTAGATTGTTTGTTAATAAATAAGGGGATCTAGGACAGTGGTCCCCAACCTTCTTAATGCTGCAACTCTTTAATACAATTCTTCATGCTATATGACCCCCCAATCATAAAATTATTTTGTTATTGCTTCAGAACTGTAATTTTGCTACCATTATTAATCAGAATGTAAATATCTGATATTCAGAATATCTGATATATAATTCCTCTATAGGTCTTGACCCACAGGTTGAGATCCACTGATCTGGATTTACTATTATGTCAACGAATATGTCAATAAAGAGGAAATTCTCACTACTTATACTCACATTTCTTATATTAGTTAGCACAGTTTACCTATACATTTGTCACTAAAAATTAAAACAATGCAAGAAATTCATTTATGTAAGTTTCTTAAAACCAAAAAATCTACTAATCTATCCTAATTTTTACATTGCAACCAAACTACCCAAAAATATTTTTACATTCATTTAGGTTATTGTATATCATCTCAGAGTTCAAGCTTCTAAAGTACTTGAGACTCATTAGTGCTTCTTTGGATCAAATCAAAGCATAAAGATACAATGAAGTCATTTACATACATTCAAACTGCATATTCCTTATATATAACTGGTTGGCAAGTTTGGAAGGGCTCCCCTGAAGATGTAACCAACCGTCTTATTAAATAAGAAACACAGAACCAATGTAAAAGAGAAAGCCAAGAGGTCAGAGCTCAGAGCTAAAACCTTACCCTTCCTCCTGCGGTGCTCCTACCTCTCCGAAAGAGACCTACTTCCTGTGTGTTTGCTTTGACAAAGTCTTTCTGTTCTGCCTTCACATTGGTTGTAAACCCAAACACATGACTGCCTCATCACTGCCTGTAAGTACAGCCCTCCAGGTCTTAAAGGCGTGTGTATCTTAAATGCTGGCTGTATCCCTGAATACACAGAGATCTATCTAGCTCTGTCTACCAAGTGTTGGGATTAAAGGCATGCACCACCACCGCCATGCTCTTTCTATGGCTCTAATTGCTTTGACCCCCAGGCAACTTTATTTATTAACATACAATTAAAATCACATTTCAGTACAAATAAAATACCACCATAATCCCCAGTAGCAACAACAAAAAATACAAAATGATAAGTACATTGTACAACTCATATACATAGTGTGTTAGTTTGAATGACTGCCACAGGATTATTCATTTGAATGTTTGGTTCCCAGTTAGTAGAACTGTTTGGGAAGGATTAGGAGGTTTGACCTTGTTGTGGTAAATATGGTCTTCTTGGAGAAGATGGACCACAGTGAGTAGCCATTGATGTTTCAAAGCCTATGCCAGACTTGAGAGAGAGAGAGAGAGAGAGAGAGAGAGAGAGAGAGAGAGAGAGAGAGAGAGAGAGAGATCTTTGCCTGCAACTTTTTGATCAGATGAGAAATCTCAGCTACTTTACATCCCCACATCTGCCACCACCACATTTCCTACCATGGTGGTCATGAACTATCCCACTGAAACTTTAAGCAAGACCCCAGTTAAACATTTTGTTTTTTTGATGTCTCACTTCTTGAGTTCTTTATATATTTTGGAGATCAGCCCTCTTTTGGATGTGGGGTTGGTGAAGATCTTTGCCATTCTTTAGGCTGCTGTTTTCTCCTGTGAACAGCATACTTTGTTGTACAGAAGCTTTTCTGTTGTGGAATATTTGTGTAACTAGGCAAAGATGTGTTACATTTGTTTATGCAGCACTTGTTTAACTATGTAAAGATGTGTTGCATTTGCATTAATTAAATAAAATTAAACTCGGCTCAGAGAGGCAGGGTTACCAACTAGCTAACAGGAAGTGGCAGGGAGGAGCTTAGCTGGGTTTTCTTTAGTTGGGGAGGTGTGGAAGGAAAGTGGCTTCTGGGGACATCAGCTAAAAGAGAAAGTTAGCCAGTTACTACTTTAACTCTCTGAGCTCCCAGGTTTTCACCCTAGCTTTTGAATCTCCAGTTTTATTAGGATGGCAAAGATTTAATTAAAGCTGCCTTTAGTGGCAGCAACAGAGCTATTGCCTGGGAGAACAGAAAATCCCCCCAGGCTGCAGCTTTAGTAGCCAGGCCATTAGTAGTTTAAAGTGCAGTTACTGAGACAAAGGTAAAACAGCATTTTGATGTTCCAATGTGGAGCCCATATTTACACATAGGACCTGAGAAGCCTGAAGAAAAGAGAGAAAACAAAACAAACAAACAAACAAAAACCAACCAAACAAACAAACAAAAAACTCCTGACATGCAGCAAGCACTTGATCAGTGACAGGTAGAGTAGAAACAGCAAGCTAAGTTAAAAAAAAAAAAAGAAAGGAAGGAAGGAAGGAAGGAAGGAAGGAAGAAAGAAAGAAAGAAAGAAAGAAAGAAAGAAAGAAAGAAAGAAAGAAAGAAAGAAAGAAAGAAAGAAAGGGAAAATAAATGCAGAAATGCTGCCACCATGTAGGACATCGGCATCCCAAAGCTGGGAAGACTGAATGCAGTTCTTGGATTAAAAATAAATGTAGCTCTTGGCAGGTCACACAGGGCCTAAATCTCTCACAGATGGAGATGGGGAGGAACAACTGCCAGAGACACCTGCAAAGGGCCTGGCCACTTCTATTTAGCATTTTAAGGTTTACCTCACATCAGAGAATACTGCAAGTGCACAGTGGCAGGACCTTAGTAAAGCCAGATTCAGACAGAAAACAGGTTACATTATGTTCAGCAATGTGCATAGACTTAAGGAAAGAAAAGAAAACTGGTATAGACAGTCATAGAAAAATAGTTTAAAAATAATAAAGTCTTTAAAACAAGAGTAAAATAATATAAAAAGATAAGCCACATAAAGATGGGAAATACACAGGGAATCTAGATCCTGTATGGTGCCTTGTTGATTTTGAATTTTTTGAATGCTGTTGAGGGAATGACAACTCCTGAGAAACATGGGATTTTTTTTTTTTTTTTTTTGGTTTTTCGAGACAGGGTTTCTCTGCGTAGCTTTGCGCCTTTCCTGGAGCTCACTTGGTAGTCCAGGCTGGCCTCGAACTCACAGAGATCCACCTGGCTCTGCCTCCCAAGTGCTGGGATTAAAGGCGTGCGCCACCACCGCCCGGGGAAACATGGGATTTTTAACAGGAACTGATAAATGAAATCAGCCTATGTATTTTAAAGATGTGATAACCTCAGAATGGAAACCAGGGTACACCTTACATTGGGGAAGAGGTTTTGATTTAGTTTCCACGGAAGAAGGAAAGCTATGGGTACCATCAAGATTGATAAAGATTAGATTTGAATAGAAGAGCCTTCCTGATGAGGAGAGGTAATAGTTCATTAAACAGCTTAGACATTCAATCTAAATTAACTTATAAGACTAACAAATGCCTTTCATTTGATTAGGTTTGAAAAAATAAATAATAACAATTTTTATTAGTAAAAAATAATGCTATTTCTATTGCCACAAAACATTTTGTCTTAACAAAGATATAATCTGGCAGAAAAGGAACTCCCCAAAGTTAGGGTTGGGGCAGGGTTTTGTTTCTGTCTTTCCCGGAGAATAAAAGCATCAAATTAAGGAATTTGAAGACTACTGAATGAATAAGACATCTGAGGAAGAAGGATGAATTAACCCAAGAAAAGGATTAAAATTGTCCTAATATTATAGCATATTTCTAATAGGATAAAATTTCATAAATCGTCCCAAATAGTTGTTCCTGTTGCTGTTTACAAATAGAAAAGGCAAATTTTCTTTTGGTTATCCCAATTCAATTAAAAATCAAAGTTGTTTTTGAAGTTAGAACATAGCTCTCTCCCTGTCTAAACCAAAGAATACTTGTTAAAGGAAAATCCAAAATCTCTGTCTCATGTCAGAAGAGCTACCTGGTATGGAACAGAAGAAAACCAAAATTAGGGACTGTTCTATAGTCACTCATCTCTAAGCTATAAATATTAGCTCTAAAATTATAAGAATATATAATTTTTTTTCAACTTCCTGTTGTGGTATTAATGGTCATACTAACTAATTCTAGAAATAGACTTCATCTAGCTTCTTGTACATGATTTGGAACTTAAGTTTGAAACAGGTAACTAGGAATTAAGTTTGTGTACCCTAGGTATACTTTATAGATTGTGATCATTCAACCT
The DNA here is from genome assembly GCF_049852395.1 of Peromyscus maniculatus bairdii. Taxonomy (NCBI): domain Eukaryota; kingdom Metazoa; phylum Chordata; class Mammalia; order Rodentia; family Cricetidae; genus Peromyscus; species Peromyscus maniculatus. The sequence continues at coordinate 171,589,568 of NC_134852.1, read as the reverse complement.
TTGCTTCATATGACATTTACAATGTTTAAGTTTTCTGCAGTGAACTGTAACCATTCCTAACAGTGACCTTTAAGGTCTCTAAAAGGGCACAAAAGAAAGTGACTGCCAAACTTTGCCAAAACAAGGCCGGACAGTCCTTCAAAATTCCAGATTCATAGAAAAGTCTGCCAGATATTCTAGGCCTGTAGGCCAAAGATGAATTCCCCAACATTTCAAAGGAAACTTGAGTGACTGTTCAGGCAGCCAGGTATCTCTGTCATTTCTGTAGTTTTGGAAGTTGCTTGCTCTGCACTTACTGTTTACTCAAGTAATATATTCATCTGGGGGTCTTTGATGGAGTTAAAAACTAGATAGTTATAGTTACAGTTATGATAGAAGATAAATTAGATAGAGGGCATTGGACTCATCAAGAAAGGATAGATAGATAATAGAATGATTTTTCCAAATTTGCCAAATGCAAAGGGATGGATATTATAAATGTAATTCTTACTTGATAACTGTTATTATTTTATAGTTTTACTATGTTAAAGTTAAAACATTTATTTAGACAAAAATGGGGAAATGTAGAATGTTTGTTTAGGTAGGCAAAGATGTGTTACATTTGTTTATGCTGCATTTGTTTAACTATATAAAGATGTGTTGCATATGCGTTAATTAAATAAAATTAACCTGGGCTCAGAGAAATGGGGTTAGCAACTAGTTCACAGGACGTAGCAGGGAGGAGCTTAGCAGGGTTTTTGTTGTTGTTGTTTTGTTTTGTTTTGTTTTTTAAGGTAGGGCTGTATGGAAGGAGAGTGGCTTCTGGGGATAACAGCTAAATGAGAAAGTTAGCCAGTTGCTACTCTAACACTCTGAGCTTGCAGGTTTTCACCTTAGCCTCTTGAGTTTTATTAGAATGATAGAGACTTAGTTAAAGCTGCCTTTATTGGTAACAATAGACCCACTATCTCAGAGAACAGAATTCCCCCCAGGCTACAGCCTTAGTAGCAGGGCCACTAGTAGTTTAAAGTGCAGCCACTGTGACAAAGGTTAAACAGCATTTTTCAGTTTCATGAGGTCCTATTTATTAATCATCAGTCTTAGTGTCTGTGCTACTGATGTTCTACTCAGGAAGCTGTCTCCTGTGCCAATGCATTCAAGGCTATTTCCCACTTTCTTTTCTATCTGGTTCAGTGTCTCTGGATTTATGTTGAGGTCTTTTATCCACTTGAGCTTTGTTCAGAGTGATAGATATGGACCTATTTGCATTCATCTGTACGCTGACATGCAGTTATGCCAGCACCATTTGTTGAAGATGCTTTCTTTTTTTTCCATGGTATAATTTTGGCTTCTTTTAGATTCTGTCTTACACCTCCACGAAAGGCTAAGATCAATAACATAAATGACAGCTTATGATAGAGAGGATATGAAGCAAGGGGACACTCCTCCATTGCTTGTGGGAGTGCAAACTTGTACCTTGAAAATGAATATGACAGTTTCTCAGAAAACTTGGAACTTGTCCACCTCAAGACCCAGCTATAATACTCCTGGGCATATACCCGAAGAATGCTCAACCGTACCACAAGGACACTTGTTCAACTATGTTCATAGACACTTTATTCATAATAGCCAGAACATGGAAACTACCTAGATATCCTTCAACTGAGGAATGGATAAAGAAAATGTGGTATATTTGCAAAATGGAATATTACTCAGCTGTTAAAAACAAAACAATGACATCATGAATTTGAAGGCAATTGATGGAACTAGAAAAAAAAAATCATTCTGAGTGTGGTAACATAGACCCAGAAGGACAAACTGGAATGTATTCACTCATCAGTGGAGAATATCTGTAAAGGAAAGGGTAAACATGCTATAATCCATAGACCCAGAGGGGTTAGGTAGCAAGGAGCACCCAAGGGTGTTACAAATGAATCTCCTTGGAAAGAGGAATAGAAAAGATTTTGTAGGTGGACTGGGGGTGGGTGGGCATGTGAACTTGATGGATCAGGTTGGGGTGAATGAAAGAGAAGTATTTGGAAAGAGATAACTGGAAAAGTGGGGCATTTTAGGGTCAGGTAGAAACCTGGTGCAAGGGAAACTCCTAGTAATCTACAAGGATGGCCCCAGCTAAGACTCCTAGCAATAGTGGATGCATAGCTTGAACTCCATCTGCTGTGATCAGATTGGTGACTACCCCAATTGTCATCAGAAAGTCTTCATCCAGCAACTGATGGAAACAGATGCAGAGAACCTCAGCCTAACACTAGGCTGAGCTCAAGAAAGTCTGCTGAAGAGGGCGGGGAAGAATGGTTGGAGCCAGAGAGGTCAAGGACATCACAAGAAAACCCACAGAAACAACTGATATGGCTCATAGGAACTCAGTCTGAATCAACAACCAGACAACCTGCATGGGACTGACCTAGGCCCTCTACATATATGTAATATTTGTGTAGCTTGATCTACTTGTGGGACTCATATCAATGGGAGCAGGGTCTGGCCCTAATGCTTTGGCTGGCTCTTGGGAACTTATTCCTCATACTGGATTGATTGCCTTGCCCAGTCTGAATACAAGGAGAGGTTCTTAGTTTTACCACAATTTGATATGCCATGTTTTGCTGATACCTATGAGAGGCCTGTCCTTTCTGAACAGAAACAGAGGAGGGGTGGATTGAGGGGGAGGGAAAAAGGAAGTGGGGTGAAAGTGGGAGGAGAGGACAGAGGGGAAGCTGTTGTCTGGATGTAAAATAAGTAAATTAACTAAATAAAAAAATAGAATTAGAAAAAAATAAGCTTTTTGTTTGTTTGTTTCTTTGTTTGTTGAGACAGGGCTTCTCTTTGTAGTTTTGGTGCCTGTCCTGGATCTCACTCTGTAGACCAGGCTGGCCTCAAACTCACAGAGATCCACCTGGCTCTGCCACTGGTGGAATTAAAGGTGTGCGCCACTACTGCCCAGCACTTTTTTATAAGAATTGTCTTGGTCCTGATGTCTCCAACAATAGAACAGTAACTAAGACATCAGTTGGTACCAAGTAAGTGGTATGGCTATGACAGGCCTGACCATACTGTCTGATGGAAAATTAGAAATATTTGGGATGCTGGACTAGAAAAGCAGGTGAATCCTTTAAGTAAAGCTTAGTGGAATATCCCAATTGGGCATTGAAGACAGTAGTCAGAGAGTGATGTAGACTATGAAGGACCAGTTGAAGACCTTTCAAATGGGAGGAATATTAGCAGCTTGAGACTAAATTGAAAAGTTTGGATTAATGTCGTTGACAGAGGAGATTTCAAGATAGCCTAGTATTGACTATGTCACATGGTTATAAGTGAACATGCTTACACAGATCTATAAAGAAAAGGAATAAACAGGGCAAAAAGAAACACAAAATGTACAGTTTGATGAGAAAAGGAGCACTAGAAAATTCAATGTTGGAACCAAGTATTTTGCTCAAGTAGATGTAAGGGTTAAACAAAAGCCTGATGCTAATGGAGTCAAGACCCTGCTGAGATAATACTGAAATCTGTGAAAGGAAAAGGTCTGAGTGATTTCCTATGCCTAAAGAACAAGGAAGAGCTTATGTCAATGTATTTCAAGGAGTGGGCCAGCTTCCAAACCCAGAAGAATTTGGCTTATTCAGTCATGTGATTCTAGATTTAGAGTCAAGATGGAAAGAAAAGGTGTGTGGAAACTTCCTTGGTGCTTAAGGAAAGCCACTGAGGCCAGGCATATGTCAGAGATGTTCTCTCCATGGAGACCGAGAGGCATCATTGAGTGAAGTTGTGAAGGTGAAGCCTGGATTGTAGCAACAAAGCTAGAAATGGAGAGTTATCTAAGCCCCTTTACATCTAGCGTTGAGTTGCAGAATTTAAAGTTTGCCCTCTGGGCCTCTGAATTTCGGTCTTGCTTTGGTTCAGTGTTTTGAATGGTAATGTATAATCTGTGCCAATGTATGTTGGAAGTATGTAATTTACTTTCTGATTTTACGGAAGTTTATGTTTCTTAGATTGCCTCAAGTCTCAAAAGAGACTTGGGGCTTTGGAATTTTAAGCAGCCTTGAGACTGAATGACTATGGGGACATTCGAAGTTAAACTAAATGCATTTTACATTATGGTATGGCTATAAGCTTATGTGTGTCAAGAAGGGGAAGGCTGTGGTTTAAAATAAAAAGGTCTCATGGGCTCATATGTCTGATTGCTTTGTCTCCAGTTAGTTGAACTATTTGGGGATAATTAGAAGTGGCCATGCTGAGGTAGATACGGCATTATTAGAGAAGGTGTGTCACTAGGGGTATGCTTTGAGATTTCAAAAGCATACACCAGGCCCCACATCTCTGCTAAGTGTTTCAGGATACTTAGGGTTTTCTGATTTCACATTGTCTGTTGTTAACTTTTCTCCATGAATCCAGTTAATAAACAAATTCAAAGCAAGTTGTGGCAGTAAGATGACACAGTGAGAGTCCTTTCCTGCAGCAGATTGTTTAACCTAAGCCACCTTCATTGTGAAAACTGAAAATGTAGCTTCGAGAAAATATCCTGAATGTGATAGCAAAATTACTTTATGGTGTTTATACATTTTTCATAGTGTTGTTCCCAGTAGAATGAATTTCTCTATTTCTTACAGCACTGGTATGAAGAATCTGCCTTTAAAAGGTTCAGAATCTGCTGATGTTGCTGCTAGAGTTTCTTGTTAGCTAAGAGACAATGTTAAGCCTAAATGCACAAAAGTGAAAACTTTGAGACACCCAGAGGCTGCAAGAAAGTGAGTCGCATGACCCTATGTGTTCACATTTGTAGAGTAAAGAAGAGAAAGCTAGAATAGAAATGTGGTAAACTACTAGAAATGAAATTAAACAATCAGAAAACCCCTCATACCCTGAAACACTTTTGCTTTATCTAAGTCAGACAATATAGCACTGAGTTTAATAAATCCATACTTATTTTTTATGTCTTGCAAGGTCATGGATGATGCTGACACTGGTTTCCTAGCAACCCATTCTACCAGCCTACTTTTGTCATGATCACTAAAGAATGGGTTTGGTACTCTCAGCTACATATTAAAATGAGAAAGAATCAATGTCATTTGCTAAGTACATATGAATGAAATAAAAATTCGCATGAATACACAGGGATATTTCTCCCTTTCACATCCAAAACTGAAAGGGAAAAAGTTTCCTTCCTATACATTTCTAAGAATTAAGAATAAATACCCAATAGTTTCAGAATCATCTCACATTAAAGTATCTAAACACTGTTTTTTTTACAAAGCACATGTGATAATAAGACTTTTAAACTCAGTGTTTATAAAATGTCTATATATATAACAATATAAACTGTAACTTGAATTGCTAAATAGTCTTTTAATAAAAAACCAAGAGTTAGAAATTGGGGTAAATGCTGAAAGATCAGAGACACAAAGAAACAAGCCATCTATTACCTCTACAACTCCTCAGCCTGAAAAGCCTTCCTCAGCTGAAAGACTTTAGTTCTTGTCTCTTCACACTTTATATACCTTTCTCCACCCACCCATATCATTTCCTGTCTCAACTTTCCTAATGCTGGGATTAAAGTCATGTGACTCCCAAGTAGTGAGATTAAAGATGAATGCCACCACTGTTTGTCTCTCTTTCTATCCTAGACTGTATCAGTCTCTTGTAGTCCAGCATGGCTTTGAACTCACAGAGATCCAGAAGGATCTCCCAAGTGCTAAGATTAAAGGTGTGTGTCACTGCTGCCTGTCTTCTGTTTAATCTAGTGGCTTGCTCTGTTCCCTGATCTTCAGGCAAATTTATTAGGGTACACAACATATCACCACAATAACTAGTGACCAGGATATTTTTGGAAACATATAATTGAGTGGCAATCATTTAAATTTTAATGCAGAAATTATGTTTAAGTATAGTTATGTAAATAGAACCTTAAAATCAAATAATATTTTATGAGTAAAACAATTATTCATTTATGAAGTTTGTCATTCCAATCTGAGATAGTATTTTCAGAACTATCTTCTTTTTTTTTGTCTGTGTGGGTTTTTTATGAGTAAAAATTTTAAGTAGAATATGCTCCTCTAAGCTTTCTCTTTTTCTTTCTTAAGGAAAATAATTCTTTTATTCTAAATGTTCACATAGCTTTTCTATCTCTATAATTCTACATTCCCCCTATTTTATTGGTTGGGTTGATAGATCACTTTCCTGGGACAAATGATTAAAGTACTTTGTGCTATTCTGTCCATGTGATAGGAGACTGTAAGTATTAACATCTAGTAACCTGCTACTGATAGGTAATCTAGCACAACTTGCTTCTTAATTAGGATACCTCATCTGAAGTCATTAAACACAGGGAGTGTGAGCACAGATGTGTGTCCGTTGCTTCTATTTGTTCCCTTGTATTATTATTTCTTAGTTATCAGTGCATTCTAATGCAATCACCCTTTCTCATAATGTTCCAATAATCTATTCTTTTTAATAGGCAATATATTTTCTATTTTGTGTTAGTGCCCACCTTATACCCAAGACTCAGAATCATGGTTTTGAAAATATAGAAGACTACATGACAATTATTTACTTAACCAATTAGTGTCTCGTTTAATTTATTCTTTGATTTTTTTCATACATTGCATGTTGATTAAATTCTTTCCCCTTTCTCAAATTTTCTCAAAGCCCAATTCCCTATCCATACACTTCATGTTCTTTCTCTCTCTTTAAAAAAAATCAACAACACACAAATAAAATAATGTCCAATTAGTGTTGATCAACTACTCCTGAGCATGATTTTTATCCTGGAATATGGCTGGTGATGCAGTATTATTCCATGGGGGGTGGGAATACCAAACCAAAAAACAAACAATTATCAACAGCTGATTTTTCATCTCCCAGTAGCTGTCAGTTGTGAACAGTTTCTTGGTTAGGAGTGGAACTTCATACTCACTTCATACTTAGATTTTGCCTGGCTTGAGCTGGTCCATGTCATGTGCATACTGTCATAGTCCTGATACTCCATATGTACATCTGCCTTGTTGTATCTAGAACATGAAAGCACACCTTTTTGATGTTGTTTAACATATGGCTCTTACAATTTTGCTAACTCCTCTTCCACATAGATTCATGAGTCTTGAGAGGAAGGATGCAATAAAGAAATTCTGGTCCAAAGTCTTTCACTTTCTCTATGATGTCCAGTTGTAAGTCTCTGTGTTAAATTTCATGTACTGCAAGAAGAACCTTCTCTGAGGAGGGTTGGACATTGCTCCCATCTATGAATATAACAATATTTCATCAGGAATATTCTTATTGCTATGTTGATTTAGCAGAATAACAGTAGTATATTTTTCAGCTAGGGCCCATGACTTATCGATTCTCAGGTTCTTGGCCTTATTAAAATGTCAGGTTTGTGTTCCTGCATGGAGTGGGCCTTAAATCTAATAAAAAAGAGGTTAGTTTCTCCCCCAACCTTCATGCTACTACTGAACCAGTATATCTTGCAAACACATTGTGATAGAAGAAGGAATTCAGAAATTAATCCTTGAAGATATGGCTATCAGGGTTAACATTCTCAACTTGACAAGATATAAAATCACTATGGGTATAAAATTTACACATCTCTGTGAGGGACATCTATATTATGTTAGCTTATATGTGAATACACACTGAACAATTGGCAGCACCATTCCATGGTTTGGAGTCCTGGACTGAATAAGATGGGCAGTTTATAAGCATTCATCATTTTGTTCCTGAATAGGGATGTCAGATGTCTAGCCACTTCAAGACCTTGCCACCCCACCTTCTTCATCATGATAGACTATATAATTTGGAACTGTAAGACAAAATAAACCCTCCATTCCATAACTTGCTTTTGTCTGGTAGTTCCTTATAGTAATGAGAAAGGTAAATATGAATAAAATAAGCAAATAAAATGACACCAAGAAGTGGTATTGTTGCTGTGATAACTCTTTCCCACATGCTAAAATAGAGGCTGTGTGGTAAAGGGAAACCTGCTTTTCATTGGTGTTATGTGAAAGTTATCTCAAGAGAAAGACCCAAACAAATAAAAAGCTAAAACTTATAAAATTCAAATTCATTGAATGCTACCAAAGGGGTTCCATGTTCTCTAAAAACAACTATGAAGTGAAACCCATAGTTGAAAATTAAAAACCTAAACTTTTATAACTGTGGTCCATGGAGAGAGTATGCTCCATCTGGAACTGGCAGTAGAACTTGGCACCATTCACCATACTGGTTTTGGAGGTAATGGAGAGAGTGCAAGATGTTAGATATTCTAGGACCATTAGTCATCTACCTAGGAGGGATGCAGACCTTGGAGGGAGCTGATTCAAAGGAAAAGCTATGTGTATTGCAAGAAGCAGGTCTGGATATATGAGGCCACCCAGCCCTTTTAGAACTCAGATGAGTTCTTGATAAGCTCTAAAGACTAAACATGGAATTGAAGGATGCAATGTTGCCCTGCATGGTTTTTGGTCTTTACTTTGGTCATGCCTTTTGTGTCCCCATTTCTTCATTTAGTAAAGAAAATGTTTATTCCCTGTCATTGTATATTAGGAATATATAAGTTTTTAATTTTATTTTATTGGAGTTCATAGCTAAAAGATTGCCTTGAGTTTCAGATAAGATTTAGATTTTAGGCTTTTAGACTTCTAAATAAATTAGAATTTTTAAAGATTATGAGAACCTATGAAGTTTTACTGAATGCATTTTGTATTATGAGATGACCATGAAAATTGATGACAAGGGGAAGAATGTTATGGGTGTCAGGTTAACAAGGGGTGAAATGGTGATGGTTAATATTTTTAACATGACTGAATATAGAATAAACTCTGATCAAACCTTGGGAATCCTTGAGAGAGACCACCTAGATACCTAGATTTGGTAAACCTTTTGTCATGCCTATCACAGATTATCTGGCATCTAATTGTACACCATGGAATGTGAATCTGTACTCACATACACATGTCACAAACACAAGTACATACACGCACACATGCACACACACACACACACACACACACACACACACACACACCTCAAAGTTATTTAAAATATGGAATTGATAAGTAATCATCTGAATACTGGCATACATTGTTTGTAACAAGTCTTTGTCCTGCTAGCTCCTAATTAATGGCATGGAGATTTATTAATTATGAAAGTTTGGTCTTAGCTTAGGCTTATCCACCAGCTCTTATAACTTAAATTAACTCATTGCTATTAATCTGTGTTCTGTCACATACCACCCATCCTGCTTCTTCTGTGTTTTCCAGCATCTCTTGCATACCTAGATTCATCACCTACTTCCTTTGTCTCTGGCCTGAAGAGCCACTTATGCCTCCTGCCTAGCTATTGCCATTCAGCTTTTTATTACACTAATCACAGCAATACATTTTCACACAGTGTAAAATACCCCCACAACATTTCCCCTTTTTGTCTAAATAAAAAGGAAAGGTCTTAACTCTAACATAGTAAAACTATATACAAAAAAAGAACAATTATCAGGTAAGAATTACATTCATAATGCCCAGTTCATTAATATTGGCAAATTCAAAGAAAACACTCCATTATCTATCCTATCTTGGTAGTCCAAAGTTTTGTACCTGATTTAATTTCTATCCTAACCTGGATTAGAAACACAAAACTTTCTTTAGATCTCAAAATATTTTTTAGATAAACAACTTAAGCTTTTATGTCTCTCAAACTTATATACTTTATACCTTTTGTGAGTTTCTTTTCTGAATTTGGTAACAGGGAAAACTAACTATAACTATCTCATCTTCAATTCCATCAGAGACCCAAGAAGGATATACTATTACTTGAGTAAACAGGAAGTACAGAGCTGTGGTGATATTTTATTTGTACTGAAATGTTATTTTAATTTTATGTTAATAAATAAAGTTGCCCTGGGGTCAGAGCTATTAGAGCCATAGTAAGAGCGTGGTGGTTAGAAGAGCTAGGTAGATTTCTGTGTGTTCAGGGATACAGCCAGTATTGGAGACATACGCCTTTAAGACCTGGAGGGCGGTACTTACAGGCAGTGATGAGGCAGTCATGTGGTTGGGTTTACAACCAATGAGAAGGCAGAACAGAAAGATTATTTAAACAGGGACACAGGAAGTACCTCCCTCTCTCGGGGAAGCTAGGAGCACTGCAGGAGGTAAGATTTTATCTCTGAGCTCTGACCTCTCGGCTTTTCTCTTTTACCTTGGCTCTGTGTTTCTTATTTTAATAAGACGATTGGTTACATCTACATCTGGCGCCCAACGTGACAAGAATCCATTAAAAACTGCTTGGGGCCGGCTCCCTAGCCCCAGCCCAGGTCTGCTTGGGCTCAGGCTGGACTGTGAGCTGCTTGCTTAAAGCCAGTGCTACAAACAGCTCGGGCCTGCCCTGCTAAACAGGGCCCCTGGCTGTAAAGCCAAGCCTTGACTCGGCTCAAGAGGGAACAAGTGGCTGGCTTTAAGCTTTAGCCGGCTACCCCTTCGCTTTCACTTTCACTTTCACTTTCACTTTCGCTTTTGCTTTCTCTCTTGCTTTCTCTCTGTCTCTCTGTTTCTCTCTCTCTCTCTCTCTCTCTCTCTCTGGATTTACACCTAGGACTCTAGGTGGCTGTTTTGAAATTCGCTCGGATTTCTACTGTTCTACGCAGATTTGGTAAGTCATAAAGGAAACTATTTAAAAGACAAATTTTTTCCACATTTAAAAAAATGGGTTTCCTGTGTACATTGGAAGAAAATTGGGTTTTGTTTGAAATTTTAGGCAGTCTGACAATGGAACAACTATATGAAAAGATTAGTATTATGGGAATTATGCAGTTAATCACCATGCTTATTCTCATTTTACTATTTAAAAAGATAGTCGATTTAAGTGCCAGGATAACAGCTTTAGAAAAACCTGTTAATTTTAACAGTGAAGTTGGTTCAAGTTTGGATCATAAGGTTACAGAAAGAAAGCCTGTTTTCACACAATCATCCTTAATTTATCCTGTAACCGTACAGCAGATGCCTGATCAAATGGCTACACAAAATATCTGGGCTCCAATTGAACTGATGGATTTTAAAAGGTTTAAGGAGGCAATAGTATCTTATGGCATGCATTCCCCATATGTAAAACAAATGTTAAACTCTTGGTCAACATATAATAGGATTATACCACAGGACTGGCGGGACCTTGCACAAGCTGTTCTGGAACCCAGCCAGAGAATTCAATTTCTGACTTGGTTTAAGGAGGAAGCTAGAAACGTAGAAACACAATGGAGGGATAAAGGAATACAAGTTTGTCAGGATCAGCTTATTGGAGAAGGTCAATATGCTTCAATACAAACACAATGTTTATATGATGTTCAAACCGTAATTTTATGTCGAATGGCAGCCTTGAATGCATGGGACAGAGTTGATGAACCAGGAAAAAAACATGAGTCATTCACAAAGGTTATGCAAGGCCCTAAAGAATCTTTCACAGATTTTTTAGAAAGACTGGCTTCAGCAGTAAACAGAATGGTCTCAGGATCAGAAGCTAGTAAGGCAATAATTGAAGCTTTGGCATTTGAGAATGCGAATGCAGCATGCAAAAGAATAATCAGGCCGTTAAGGGCAAGATCTGCACCTTTGGAAGATTGGATTAGAGAAACAATTAATGTTGAGGTTGATGAGCATGATACGTGGGTAGGAGAAGTAATTTCAAAAGGTTTGAGGAGTGTTAGATGTTTTGGGTGTGGAAAGCAAGGACATTTTAAAAGGGACTGTAAACAGGTCAATCCTAGAAGCAATGTTTCTTCAAGGAACAATGGCAACAGAATGCCCCTTCCTTCTGGAGTATGCAGAAGGTGTGGTAAGGGAAAACACTGGACCAACGAATGTAGATCAACAAAGGACAGACAGGGTAATCCTTTGCCTCAGTTTTCGGGAAACTCCCAGAGGGGCCTCATGCAGGCCCCCATAGCAAAACCAGTTCAAACCTTTCCTGCAGCTGTAGAGGAAATCCCTGCTCTGAGCGATTAAATAACCAAATGACTATTGGAATAAATCAGGCTGGTCAGGATGATGAAAAAGAGAGAATAGAAAATTCAGGAGAAAACATAAAGAAAATTTTTTGGCAAACTTCTATTAATGAACAGAGACCAAAATTAACGATAAAAATAAATGGTGTTTTGTTGTCTGGTCTGGTAGACACAGGTGCGGACATTACCATAATTGCACCAGAATTTTGGCATCCAGCTTGGCCTCTTCAGGAGGTAAACGTTCAACTGTTAGGAATTGGGACATTATCTGGAGTGAAACAGAGTGCAAGATGGCTGGAATGTATAGGTCCAGAAGGACAGAGAGGAAAATTAAAACCATATGTCGCTAACATAGCTATGAACCTGTGGGGTCGAGACTTGTTGCAACAATGGAATACTCAGATTAAAATCCCTCCAATCTCAGAAACAAATCATAAACTAGCACATGTTTCTGAGAGAAATATTAGAAGGCATTATTTTGAGTGGTCACCAGCCATCCATATTATACAGGAACAGGGCACAACAACTGATAATCTTCCAAAAATACCAACAGCTCTACCTTTAAAATGGTTAACAGACAAGCCTGTATGGGTTCAGCAATGGCCTTTAACAACAGAGAAACTCCAGGCTTTAGAAGAGCTGGTAGAAGAACAGTTAAATGCTCAGCATATTGAACAGTCAACCAGCCCTTGGAATTCTCCTGTATTTGTTATTAAAAAGAAATCTGGTAAATGGAGAATGGTAACAGACCTTAGAGCAATTAACAAAGTAATTCAGCCAATGGGCTCTCTACAATCTGGAATTCCTTTGCCTACTCTGTTACCAAAAGGATGGCCTCTCATAGTTATTGATTTAAAAGACTGTTTCTTTTCAATACCCTTACAAGAAAAAGACAAAGAAAGATTTGCTTTCACAGTGCCTACTTATAATAATTCTCAACCGGTTAAAAGATTTCAATGGAGGGTCCTCCCACAGGGAATGTTAAATAGCCCAACACTGTGCCAATATTTTGTACAACAGCCATTGGAAGTGATACGTAAAAAATTTCCTAAATCTATAATTTATCATTATATGGATGATATTTTACTAGCTGACTCAAATGCAGATACTTTAGAAAGAATGTTTGAAGAAGTAAAGAAAATTTTGCCTTGCTGGGGATTACAAATTGCTCCTGAAAAAATACAAAGAGGAGATTCTATTAATTATTTAGGATATAAAATAGAGCTACAAAAAATTAGACCCCAAAAGGTGCAAATTAGGAGAGATAGACTACAGACTCTTAATGACTTTCAAAGATTATTTGGAGATATTTCTCATCTACGAACTATTGTTGGGGTAAAAAATGATGAACTGACTAATTTGTTCAAAACCTTAGAAGGTGACAAGGACTTAAATAGTCCAAGAAATTATCACCTGAAGCTGAGAAAGAATTGGCCTTGGTAGAAAAGAAAGTACATGAAGGGCACGTGGATCGTATTGATCCAAAGCTGGATTGCATTTTGGTTATTTTACCCTCTAGGCATTCCCCTACTGGAATATTAATGCAGAGGGAAGATATTATATTGGAATGGATATTTTTACCAAATAAACCAAATAAAAAATTAAAAACTTATGGGGAAAAAATCTCTGACTTGATTTGGAAAGGAAAATTGAGACTTCGTCAATTAGCAGGAATAGACCCAGCAGAAATTGTCGTACCTTTAACTAAGGAGGACATTGAAAAATTATGGACAGAAAGTGAACCTTGGCAAAGAGCTTGCAGTAATTTTTTGGGAGAAATTAACAGCAAATATCCCAAAAGCAACAGAATTGATTTTATAAAGAGAGCTGATTGGATCTTGCCTCGAATTGTACGGCAAAAACCCATATCTGGAGTTCGTACATTTTATACAGATGCCAACAAACAAGGAAAGGCAGGTTACAAATCAGAAAATTTAAGTAAAGTGGTACAAAGTCCTTATAATTCAGTGCAAAAATCAGAATTGTATGCTATTCTGTTGGTATTAATGGATTTTTCAGAACCTCTCAACATAGTAACTGACTCTCAGTATGCTGAAAGAGTGGTATTACATATTGAGACTGCAGAATTTATCCCTGATGCTTCAGAATTAACTTCACTATTTATTCAATTACAAGATACAATCAGGAAAAGGAGTCATCCTTTATATATAACTCACATCCGATCTCATACTGGTCTGCCAGGCCCTCTAGCACAAGGCAATGATGAGATTGATAAATTATTGATAGGAAATGTGCTGGAGGCCTCAGACTTTCATAAAAAACATCATGTCAATAGTAAAGGTTTAAAAAAGGATTTTCCCATAACCTGGCAACAAGCCAAAGAAATAGTAAAGAAATGTCCTACTTGTTCCTTCTATAATCAAACACCATTACCAGCAGGATGTAACCCAAAGGGTACTCAGAGGAATGAAATCTGGCAGATGGACGTGTTTCACTTTGCAGAATTTGGAAAACTGAAATATGTACACCACACTATCGATACTTATTCAGGATTTCAATGGGCAACTGCTTTGAGTTCTGAAAAAGCTGATTCTGTAATCACTCATTTGCTAGAAGTTATGGCCATTATGGGTATACCTGCACAAATCAAAACTGACAATGCTCCATCATATGTCTCTGTTAAAATGAAACAGTTTTTTGCTTATTACAATATAAAGCATATTACAGGTATACCACATAATCCTACAGGTCAAGCAGTTATAGAAAGGTCAAACAGAACTCTAAAGGATATGCTAAATAAACAGAAAGGAGTAACAAAAACCCCCAGAAATAGACTGCATAATGCTCTATTAACTTTGAATTTTCTGAATGCCAATGAGAAAGGAACAACAGCTGCAGAGAGACATTGGGTAATAGAAAAAACTACAGAATTAAATCAGCCTATATACTTTAAGGATGTGCTGACCTCAGAATGGAAGCCAGGGTATGTATTACGTTGGGGACGAGGTTTTGCTTTTGTTTCTATAGGAGAAGATAAGCTGTGGGTACCATCAAAATTGATAAAGGTTCGATTTGAACAAGAGAAACCTCTTAATTAGAGGAGGTGATAGTTCATCAACCAGCATGAACATCCAATTTAAACTAACTTGTACCTGTAACACATGTCTTTTCATTTAATCAGATAATAACTTGCCAAAAAGGAACATCCCCAAAATTAGTCTTGGGGGAAGGTTTTTGTTTTTGTCTTTTAGGAGAATGAAGGTTAAGGAATCTGAAGGACACAAGACAAATGAGACAACTGAAGAAAAGGGACAAATCATCTATCCCAGGAAACAGAGTATATTGGAGTATATGGCATATGGGTATATATTATCTAAAAAATTTTATGTCTTCTTAAATGTTTGTTTCTGCTTTTCTCTAAAGATTTAACACTATTGGTTTTCTAATAGTCCCAGTTCAATTAAAATTTAAAGCTGACTTTGGAGTTGGAGAATGGCTCTCTCCTTCTTCAAACTCAAGCATGTTGTTAAAAGGAAAATGCAAACTCCCTGTATCATGCCAGAAAGAGCCATTTTCTGCTATGGGACAGGACAAAAGCCAAATTAATTAAGGGACTATTCTATTACTAATCTCAACTCTTTGATTCTATTCTGATTCTTTAAACTTTTCTTAAAGTATAAATTTTATATCAAAATTTACAAGATTAATAGATACATATACATTTTAAACTTTGTTAAGATAGGAATGGTCATATAGAGTACTAACTAATTCTAGAAAAAAGGCTTCAATTAGCTGCATATATATGTCTTTGTGTTCGAGTCTCTTATCAGTTTTCTGCAGGAAATCATGGCCAGGCCTAACATCAACTGAAGTCTCCAGGAAGAAAATGGGGCCCCACAACAACAACAACAACAACAATTCCACGTGGACAATAATAATATCACTGAACTGACAAACATCATCTACAGATCAGCTTTGAACTACAAGGTGCTCAGAGCAATTTTGAGATGACTAGCTGAGATGATCCAGTCTCAAAGACTACTTGAATAAGGACTTGAGATAAACCCTGAACTTTGGCTTTATACACAGACTGGATAATAATGAAGGATATAGTTACCTTTCCTAGAATTTGACAATTAACCTAAATTTTTCTTTCAGGATAAAGATAACTTCACCCATACCCAGCAGGAAGCAATTTTAAGAATATGACACCCACATTGCCAAAGAAGTGGTGTGGGGCGGGTGGTTTTTTGGTTCTTTTAATGGGTTTTGGGTCTGGGATAATTTTCATTGTTTGGGGGTTTGGTTACAAGTTGTTGTCAAGGGTTAGGAAAAAGGCTAAGCAAAGGACATTAGATTTAAGGTTCTTGTTTAAAAAAAAAAAAAGAAAGAAAGAAAAGAAAAGAAAAAGATAGTTACTAGTTTTAAATACTTTACATTATTACCAACTATTAGGATATAAAGAAATGAAAGTTAGTACTTAGACATTACAATAGAAATTGTAGTCATATTAGATATGTTTTAAAAAAAATTGAGCAGATATATTTTAGACAGGTCATCTTCAAACCCTTCAGAGATCTACAGAATATGGCATTTAAAATGTTTTAATAACTTAGAAATTTTTCTTTTTTGAGACATGTCGGCTCCTGGCAGTACCAATCTACTTCAGAGAAAATATGGGCATTGAAGAAACTGCATATGGAGTTAATTTTCATTGTGGCAAAAGTTAGCCACTGGACAACAAAGTATCCTCGTATCAACAGGACAAAATGGACAGACAGAACACAAAACAAAGGACTACCGATTCCTGCCAAAACAAGTGTGGTTATGGCTTTATCAGACGGCATCTTCTGAGGCCAGGACAATATGGCACCATCCCTGAAGTCGCCTTCACAATCTGGAAAAGGTACAGTACCCTTTTCTTGGAAGGCAGCTGAACAGGCAGTGGGCCGATGGCTTCTGTTGTGCAATGGAACAGCAACTGAAAGCTCACACCTCTCAATGGTAGACTGGCATTTAATAGAGGGATGTGGAGAAGGGGATGCTTAGATGAAGCCATATATACACAGCCAAGAAGAATGGACAGCTGAATTCAAAAACCATCAACAATTTCCAGAATTTAAAATCCTGAATCATGACATGACACTAGTGGAATTCAGGTGTTTCTGGTACATGGACTGCTCTCACCCAGTGTGAGGTTGAACTGTTGACCTTGTGTACAACCTACTTCACAAATGAGTCTGTCAGATACGCTAAGCCTATAGGCTGAAGATGATGCCCCAACACTGTGGAGAAACCTCAGGTGACTGTCCAGGCAGCTGGCTGTTTCTGTCAACTCACAAAATTTTTGGAAGTTGCTTTTGTGCACTTCCTGTTTTTATTTTTGTTAGCTAATATTATTTCCTTCTTGGGTCTCTGAGGGAGTTGAAGATTAGTTAGTTATAGTTGAAGATTAATTAGGATAGAAAGTGAATTAGATACATTTTGGACTTACTAAAATAGGATAGATAAGGGAATTATTTTCTCTGATTTGTCAAATACAAATGGACTAGACATCGTTTAGGTATTTGTTACTTGTATATATTGTATATAGTTATTGTACTTTTGTATATAGTTTTTCTTTTGTTAGTTATAACCTTTTGCCTTTTTTCTTTTTATTAAAATAGAAAACGGGAAATGTGGTGATATTTTATTTGTACTGAAATGTTATTTTAATTTTATGTTAATAAATAAAGTTGCCCTGGGGTCAGAGCTATTAGAGCCATAGTAAGAGCGTGGTGGTTAGAAGAGCTAGGTAGATTTCTGTGTGTTCAGGGATACAGCCAGTATTGGAGACATACGCCTTTAAGACCTGGAGGGCGGTACTTACAGGCAGTGATGAGGCAGTCATGTGGTTGGGTTTACAACCAATGAGAAGGCAGAACAGAAAGATTATTTAAACAGGGACACAGGAAGTACCTCCCTCTCTCGGGGAAGCTAGGAGCACTGCAGGAGGTAAGATTTTATCTCTGAGCTCTGACCTCTCGGCTTTTCTCTTTTACCTTGGCTCTGTGTTTCTTATTTTAATAAGACGATTGGTTACATCTACACAGAGCAAACAACTTCCCAAACAATAGAAATGACAGAAACAACTGGCTGCCTGGACAGTCAGTCAAGATTCCTCTGCAATGCTAGAGCACCCATCTTTGGCCTATAGGCCTAGAATATCTGACAGATTTCTGTATGAAGGAGGAAATTTTTGAAAGATTGTTCTAGCTTGTCTTTGTAAAGTTCAGGAGTCATCTTTTGTATCCTGCCTGTCCAATTTGGACAGAATACTTTCAGCATTTGAAGCAAGCACAGTTTCTTGCCCAGTAGCTAACTTTGCCACAATAAAAACAAACTCCATATAGGGGTTCATCAATGCTCATCATCCTTTTTTGATGTAAGTTGCTACTGCCACGAGCAGACATGTCTCACTGTCATAAAAAGCCTGAAGTTATTGAAATGTCTTAAATGTCATATTCTGTAGGTCTCTGAAATGTTTGAAGACCACCAATCTATCTAAAATATATCTCTTTTTAACCACAATAACATTCCTAACATAACAGCAAATTTGCTTATTATAAATAATTAACTACTAACCTGTATTTCTTAATTTTTTTTTTCAGACAGGATTTCTCTATGTAGCTTTGTACCTTTCCTGGAATTCACTCTGTAGCCCAGGCTGGCTTCGAACTCACAGAGATCAGCCTGCCCCTGCCTCCCGACTGCTGAAATTAAAGGTGTGCACCACCACTGCCTCACCATACATTACATTTTTAAATGAACTGCCTAAGTAAAATGCCCTAAATAAGAGTAGAAACATATCTATGGTATAACAAAAATAACCTTAAATTTGTATTAATATACAAAAATATCTTAAACAAGAGCAGGAACATATATGAAGTATATTCTAACAAAATAATTTTAATTTGTATCAATATACAAAAATCCATACCAATGTAAAATATTTGAGATTAATAGTTGCTTTTTAGTTTAAAGTAGATTCAATAGTCTACCCTTTTATCCTATCCTTTCCATATCCTCTTTTTTTTTTCTTCCAGAAAGAGATCCTTGAATCCTACCTCCCTTGCATAGTTTCCTCCATTACCATGACCAGTAATAATTTTTAACCAATTCTCATAAACAATGACAAACATTCATGACCTACTGAATGACTGAAACTCATCCAACCCACCTCTTCAGAATGTAGGCACTGTATTTTTAAATTTATCTCCTGCTGTCTGAGCATTACAACATCCTTAGGGGACCCTGAAAAAATTAAGATAATGATGAAGCCCTCAGAGAGTTTAGTAGTTATTCAGTCTCAGTGTGATGGGAAAGTATAAGGCTTATCTGAATTTCTGGCTGGATGGTCTGTGAGAATGGTCCATCTCAGCTAGCAGCTTTGAAGTTGTTATGGATGTAGAATTTTGGGGAAACTGCAATAGAATTCTGAGGCTGGACCACCTGGGATACTTGCTTTTATGGGTGTTTGGTCCCCCTGTTCTGAAAACACACAAACTTTTAAAGGTAACATACATATCTGCATTAACACAAGTATGGAATGTGCAAAGTGTACAAGTAAGTTTTAGATGATTTTTTGTTCTGTGTTTGAGTACATAAAAGGCATCTGTTAACTTTATAAGTTCATTTGGACTGCATAAACTAACTGTAATATAAATCTTTATCTATGTCATACGAAAGTATGACATGTAATAATAAGTCATTAGGACTCTGTAGCCAACAAGATTTGTCATGTTTATCTCATCTCTGAGATGTTCCTATGCAGCAGGATCAGCTTACACATCATCTTTCCTGTAGTCTGTCTTGGCTTCCTCTCTCATGTCTGTAGCCAAGATACTCAGGAGGTCTCAAGTGTCAGTTCTGATCTCTATTAACCTGGAAAGAAACCACAGCTTTTTGTTTCCTCTGGAAAAAAAAGCATAACCTCTCCCCCAACATAATACACTTTTTGTCTTCCATTTTAAAGTTAAGGCATTCCTTAAGTATATAGTTTTGTTCAATTCAGCAGTCCTTTCCAAAATCCAATGTCTCTCAGAAGCTATTGTCTGTTCATTAGCACTCAAAAAATTAAAAATTCACAAGACACCATATAAGGTCCAAACTTCCTATGTTATAATATTTTTCATCCTTACATGGGTATATTTTTGTATTACTTTTCTTTTTAAAGACTTTATTTTATTTTATTTATTTATTTATTTTGGTTTTTTGAGACAGGGTTTCTCTATGTAGCTTTGCGCCTTTCCTGGAACTCACTTGGTAGCCCAGGCTGGCCTCGAACTCACAAAGATCTGCCTGCCTCTGCCTCCCGAGTGCTGGGATTAAAGGCGTGCGCCACCACCGCCCGGCTAAGACTTTATTATTTTTATGACTATCTATACTTCTTTTCTTTTTTTTTTCCTTAAGACTATTCACATTGTTAAATACACTGTAACCTATTTAGAGGTTTTTTTTTTTTTGTTTTGTTTTGTTTTTATCTGAATTTGCTTTACTGTGTATCTGTAACCTTTTCTGTCAGCATGAGCAAAATTTTAAACTACCTTGCAGGTAAACTCGTGGCATGCTGGTGGCTCAAGCCTGCAGGCAGTGGCCGGAATGCATCTCTGTACCATGGCCTGCATTAGATACTGCAGGACTAGGAATTGTGTTTGGCTCTGTTTTTTGTGTGTTTAGAACCTTTTTTTTTTTTTTTGAAAGGAACTCACTTGGTAGCCCAGGCTGGCCTTGAACTCACAGAGATCCGCCTGGCTCTGCCTCCTGAGTGCTGGGATTAAAGGTGTGCGCCACCACCGCCCGTCTATTTAGAATCTTTTTTAAGAGCTTTTTTAGTTTTATGTGGAAATTCGGGCCCCACGTTGGATGCCATTTGTAATGAGTCTTTCTCTGCCCCTCCAGTTACGGAATAATGACACAAAAACTAATTATGAAAGCTTGTCCTTAGTTTAGGCTTATCCCACCAGCTCTTATAACTTAAATTTCCTATTTCTGTTAATCTATGTTCTGTCACATACTGACCACCCAGCTTCTTCTGTGTCTCTTGGCATCTCTCATGCTTAGATTCATCTCCTATTTCCCCTCTCTCTCTCTCTCTGGAAGTCCCGCCTATACCTCCTGCATAGCTTTTGGCATTTCAGCTTTTTATTACACTAGTCACAGCAACACATTTTCACATAGAGTACAAATATCCCATAACAATTGCTCATTACTTTTTGACTATGGCTGCAATGTAACCAGAATCCCTAAGTTATTGCAATCATGATTCCTTTGATATGATGTATTATGATCTTGACTATAGACCAAAATGGCCATTCCTAACTTAACTTGTTTTCCCCAGACATATTGTGGAAGCAACACGAAAATAACTAATCTAATGGCCAAATGATCTTCATCAAGGATGCCAGAGCTAGCCAATGAAGAACTATGTTCTCAACAACCATGAGTATTGGACCATTATTAACACTGTATATTATTGATAACTTAAAGTACATTGAAAATTTAATGTACAGTCCCAAACTGTATAACATTATAGAAAACATTGTGATAGCAGTTTATTGGATATAACACAAAGAGAAAGAGAAATAATACATGAGAAATTTAGTGGTGTGTTTGAAAAAATTTAAATGTATAGAAACTGAAAGTAGACTGATCAATGAAAAAGGCTGGAGGGTAAGAACTGTTGAGGGAGCAAGGACTTTTAGATTTGAAGGATGGAAAAAGTACTGGAGATTATTTCACAAACATGTAAATGTATTTTGGTATTAAGTTATAGTATGAAAATAATTAAGGTGATAAAAGTACATTAAATATGCATTGATATAATGAATTAACCATAAAAGATTTTAAATAATAAGAGATGATAGTATCGATAATTTTCCAGACAAAACTTTCAATTTTGGCTTCAGGCTCTCCATAATATATTAATAAGAGACTTTAGCTCACTTGTAGGGGCCTCTTATTTCTAGGTACAATTCACCTTCCAGAATCCCATATTCTCCTTTTAATGATATAAGACAAATATAAAAATATATACTAGGTTACTGTCTAATAGTGTGACCTTGTGTACATCCTACTTCACAAATGAGTCTGTCAGATACACTAAGCCTATAGGCTGAAGATGATGCCCCAACACTGCGGAGAAACCTCAAGTGACTGTCCAGGCAGCTGGTTGTTTCTGTCAACTCATAAATTTTTTGGAAGTTACTTGCATGCACTTCCTGTTTTTATTTTTTGTTAGCTAATATTATTTCCTTCTTGGGTCTCTGAGGGAGTTGAAGATTAATTAGTTATAGTTGAAGATTAATTAGAATAGAAAGTGAATCAGGTACCTTTTGGACTTACCAAAATAGGATAGATAATGGAATTATTTTCTCTGAATTTGTCAAATACAAATGGACTAGATATTGTTTAGGTATTTATTACTTGTATATATTATATATAGTTATTGTACTTTTGCACATAGTTTTTCTTTTGTTGCTTTTTTCTTTTTATTAAAATAGAAAAGGGGAAATATGGTGGTATTTTATTTGTACTGAAATGTGATTTTATTTATATGTTAATATATAAAGTTGCTTGGGGGTCAGAGCTAATAATAGTAAGCCATAGCAGAGCTGGGCATTCGTGGTGCATGCCTTTAATCCCAGCACTTGGTAGAAGAGCTAGGTAGATCTCTGGGTGGTCAAGGATACAGCCAGCAATGGAGACACACACCTTTAATCTCAATACCATAGAAGACCTGGAGGGCTGTACAGACAGGCAGTGACGAGGCAGTCATGTGTTTGGGTTTACAACCAATGAGAAGGCAGAACAGAAAGACTATATAAAGACAAACACACAGGAAGTAGGTCCCTTTCCGAGAGGTCACTTGGCTTAGGAGGCTAGCTGCAGCAGGCGGTAAGGCTCTTAGCTCTGATCTTTTGGCTTTCTTCTTTGCATTGGTTCTGTGTTTCTTATTTAATAAGATGGTTGGTTACATCTACACTGTCTCATGTGTCTTTTGCAACCTTGACTCTGATAAACCAAAGTCACTTTCTTGTAATTTGCATGTCTAGGAAACCTATAGGTAAGAGTTGAGTTAATGGTAAGCAAAATCTTGTGCATAAATCATACTTCTTTTTTATCTAACAAACAAACGAAAAACTAAGTTAATATTAGTGCACTTGATTTGATATTTGTGAATATTGCAATGTTAGAGTAATCAAACAGCCTAATATTTGCATAAAAGTATCCCGGTAACCTGAGCAGATGAAAAGTATAAAAAGCTCATGAATAATTCAACAAATTTATGGTCAATTTTTTGATAAAAAAAGCATCAAGAGTATAAAGAGTAAAGGATTGTCTCTTCCACTAATGGTGATTTAAAAGGGTAGCAGCAACAATTAAATATGATACTTATTAAAATATATAATAAAGTACAAAGTACAAAATAAATACTCAAGAAGTTAATTGCTTTTCTTGCCTGATGATAACCTTTCAGAACTCCCTGGAAACAGTGAGTTGATAAATTATGTGATCTCCTTTCTTATTTACATCTAATTAAGTATGACACTGTCATCATTTGCAGAATGTGGCTGAAATGATACAAGTTTATACAATTGATGTAGAGAGCATGATTGGTCTTGAATGAGATGAACAGTGCTTCTGTACATTTCTTTGATACATTAGATTTCATTACAAGAATAAAATGACTACAATGTTACACACCATGAATAAAGTGAACACTGACTTGGGACAGGTAAATGCATTGCTCCTTGGGAGATTTAGTGGCAGTTATCATTAATACTTTCATTAAGGTTGCTTGTATATCTGTGTCATTTGCCCAGGAGACTAATGTGTTGTTTCTCAACTTCAGTAGAATTCACATCATGACATTTTAACCAGCTGGAGGAAATTATGTCATGTGTATCTTTCAACATGCAGAAATACATCAACATTATTAAATATCTGATGATATTAGGCCTTCTTCTAGAGTTGCAACAATGATGTCTGTAGACATTACCATATGTACGTTTAGGAACAAATATTCTCCCTATCTTGGATCCAGTGTTGTAACTCATAAACTTGAGACACAAAATGCCTTATCCCAAAAATAAGGAAAATGGCTACTGAATCCCATCTTGACGGTATAACACATCCATTGCAAGCATGATCAATCTCACAGCTACAGTAGTTGCTTGTATTAGGCCTACATAAGACAGAGTCTGTCAACAGTCAGTTTATGGAGATTAAAGTAGTTAATAGGACCTGACCCTACACTTTTTTGCTGAACTTTTGACATCTGATAGATTCTGAGTGAAGAGATAGCCATTGTCTACGGCGGTGGATTCATTGGGCTCCAGTGGTATTTCCAAATGTGAGGTCACACACACACACATAAGTCTTGCTTAAATCCAAAGAATGTGAAACAAAACAGAAGACACAGGTGTGGAAAGAGACCTTGTAGAGAAGAAAAAGGATGACAGAGGTGGGAGGGAGATAAGAGAATAATACAAGGGGTGAAAATAATCATAATGCATTATATACACAAATGAGATTATCAAAGAACAAATGTAATCAATAAAAAAGATTTAAAAGCTATTAGTTGACTGGTTTGAATATGTGTATGCCTGAGCACTGACATCCACTTTAGTGATCCACTAATACTCTTCTCTGTTTGGCACTGTTAGCAAGTTCGTGTTGATTCATAGATCTCAGTGTTAAATAATGAAATTTTAAACTTAGTAATTTAAATAGATGTCAAAATGACAAGCACATACAGTAATATTTAATTGATACTGAAAGTTGAAGATGAAATATTTAAGTAGAACATCTAAAATAGGGTAAAACTACTCTAGAAATAAGGAAGTGCTATTCTGCAATATGGAAAGAACAGCCACAGAATGATTTTATGTAAATTATGAATGTAGGGTCCTAGTCTAGGGTAGGCAAAACATTTAAATATCTTTATAAATGGGAATATCACTATATAATTTAAAAATGTCAAGCCTGGTGGTGGGGGTGGTGCACCTCTTCTTTTAAAATATTTGTTTGTTTGTTTGTTTGTTTGTTTTACATCCCAGTCCCAGTTGCCCCCCTCCTCCTCCCAGTACCTTCCCTAACACCCTCTGTTCCCTCCAATGTAGCCCTTCTCTCTTTCAGTTTAGGAAAAGACAGGTCTCCCATGAGTATCAACCTAGCATGCAATATCAAGTTGCAGTAAGACTAAGCACTACTCCATGTATTAAGACTGGACAAGGCAACCCAGTTTGAGGAATAAAGTCCCAAAAGCCAGTAAAAGTAGAAGTCCCACAAAGTACACACCTGTAGCATATATACAGAGTGCCTACATCAGTCCCATGCAGGCTCCCTGGTTGCTGGTTCAGTCTTTCTGAGCTCCTATGAACCCAGGGTAGTTGATTCTGTGAGTTTCCTTGTGGTATCCTTGACACCTCTGGCTCCTACAATCCTTTCTCCCCCTCTTCTGAAGGATTCCCCAAACTCTACCTAATGTTTGCATGTGAGCCTCTGCATGCTTCCATCAGATGCTGCATAAAACCCTTCTGATGACAACTGGGCTAGGCACCAATCTGGTAACAGAAGATGGCCAGTTTTGGCTACGTATTTGCTATTGCTAGGAGTCTTAGCTCAGTTCAATTCAGAGATTCTCTTCTACTAGGTTTTTCCCTGACCCTGAAATGCTCCCCTTCCAGTATGCTCATTCAGTACTCTTCCCTTCAACCCCCTCAACCTGATTGCTCATGTCCCCATCCCCACTTACCCTCGAGCCCACTCACCAAATCTCTATTTCCACTTCCCACAGAGATCTGGGTTCTCCCCATGAACTCTCCTTTGTTACTTAGTCTCTCTGGATCTGTGGATTATAGCATAGTTATCCTTTATTTTACAGCTAATATCAACTATGTTTATAGTAGCTTTATTTGTAATACCCAGAACCTGGAAACAACCTAAATGTCCCTCAACTGAGAAATGGATAAAGAAAATGTGGTACATATATACAATGCAGTACTACTCAGCTGTTAAAAACAGGACACCAGGAAATTTGAAGGTAAGTAGATGGAACTAGGAAAAAGTCATCTGGAGTGAGGTAACCCAGATCCAGAAAGACAAACATGGTATGTACTCTCTTATTGGTGGTGCACTTCTTTAATCCCAGCACTGGGAAGACAGAGACAGGCTGATCTCTGTGAGTTTGAGGCCAGCCTCATCTGCAGAGCTAGTTCTAGGACAGTCTGGGCCACACAAAGACACCTTTTCTCAAACAAACAAACAAATAAACAAACAAACAAACACCCACAAAAAACAAACAAAAACTTTAAAGAAAGCCACTATTTAGCAAGATAAGTAGCTTATCTCTGATAAAGAAATCAATTCACTTTACTGAATAAATAAGGACCTGTGTGGAAAAATGAACATCCTAAGATGATTATAGCTATTATACCATCTCCAAATTTAACACATGTGTAGCTTACACAGGCCTGTTGCAATTGATGTATATAAGAAAGAGAATTTTAATTTTTAACATTTTCATTTAAAGGAGTAATATTTTTATGGTAATTTTTTCAAAATTTACTTACTTGACATACTAAACAATTTTTTAAAATTAAAGTAGAACATTATTTCAAGTATATATAGAGAATAACTCTTTTATTACATTATATATATTCAATATATGTGGATATTAATATTTAATATATATTTATTTAAATCTATGATATGTTAACCAAGATACTAAAAATAAAAAAATAAACTATAGAGAAAAATATTTTTAACAACTCCTTCAAACAAATACATTGATTTTCCTGCAGTCTAGCCTCTACTGATATTAGAGATTAAAGTGATTTAATGGTTTATGATTGTAGAAAACATATTTAGTTGGGGAGGGGGTGGATATGTGAGAGCCATAGCACAAATATAAAGATTAGAGGGCAAATTTTTAGAGTCAGTTCTTTGTAGATGAACGGTCTTGTTAAATAAGAAACGCAGAGCCAATGCAGAGATGAAAGCCCAAGAAGTCAGAGCTTAAAACCTCACCCTTCATTGCTGCTGTTGTCCTCTTCAGCAAGAGACCTACTTCCTGTGTTTGTGCTTTTTATTGACTTTCTATTCTGCCTTCTCATTGGTTGTAAACCCAACCACATGACCTCCTCATCACTGCCCATCTACACAGACATGCAGGTCTTTTATGGTTGGTATTGAGATTAAAGGCATGTGTCTCCATCCTGGCTGTATCCTTGAACACACAGAGATCTACCTAGCTCTACCTCCAAATTGCTGGGATTAAAGGCGTGCACCACCACTGCCCAGCTTCTGCTATGGCTTGCTATCAGCTCTGACCCCCAGGCAACTTTATTTATTAACATACAAATAAAATCACATTTCAATACAATTAAAATATCACCATAGTGCTCTCTCTCTCTCTCTCTCTCTCTCTCTCTCTCTCTCTCTCTCTCTCTCTCTCTCTCCTTCCATCTTTACATGGGTTCTAGGAATGGAACTCAGGTCTTTGTCTTCCAAGGCAAAGACTTTCCCAGCTGAGTCAGCAGCAGGCAGCTCCATCATCACATAGTATTTTAATAAAAGTATATTTATAGAATTTTAGCTTAGTCAAGAATTTGGTTCTAGATCAATGTGTAACATGTTTAGTACTAATAATGTCCAAAATTCTAAGGTTTTATTTATCTTAATAAGATTATCCACATACACAAACACACACACACACACACACACACACACACACACACACACACACACACACTTTCATATGAAGTTTTAACTATATAAGTAAATGAAAAATACCATGTTCTCTATGGCTTTTTCAATCATCCTTAGTGTTTCATCCCACTTCCCTTCTTTTCCCTCAGAATTGTCTGCCTTCTTCCCTCATCAAACAAAACCTCTTGCCTTTCCCATTTATATCCTTCATCGTACCTGTGTTCTACTAACCTCCTCTGTAGAGCTTACCTCCCGCCATGGTCACTTTTCCCTTTCTTGGGTTTCTACACTTCTCTCCACATTATATACTCACATCTAAGGGACAGGACCCATAAATAAGAGATAACATTTAGAATTTAATTTCTGTGTCTGGGTAACATTGCTCAGTCCCATCCATTTACCTGCAAATTTCATTTTTTCAAAAAGAATTTCATTATGTATTTGCACCATATTTTCATTATCCATTCATCAGTTGAAGAACCTTTAGGTTGTTTCAATTTCCTAAGTACTGTGAATAGAGTAGTAGTGAGCAAGGCTGAGCAAGTATATATGAAGTGGATATGGTATCCTTTGAGCATGTACAGCAAACCATATGGTAAATATGCTTTTAACAAGAGATCTGTAGCATTTCATGAATATATTAGAAAATGAGTCACATATCAACTCAAGAATTTAAACTACCACCTTTCAAAAGTAGAGAAAACAGAAACAGTCTCAATCAAATCAAATACAAAGATAAAAGAAATATTATTAGTAGTAATGGCAATGAAATTTTAAAAAAACTATTTAATCTGTTAAAATGTGCTTTCTATAAGTGTCAATAAGATGGCAAGTATTTAGCAAAAATGCATGATGGAAAGAAAAAACACAAATTATTAGAACTGGAAAAGAAATAGTGATCTTCATTACGAGTGTCATGATCATTCATGGGGAAAGAATACAATGAACATATGTTTAGAAGTGTGATAACTTGCATAAGAGAAAAAGGCTTAACACATGAAAAAGTATAGTGGTTGTGTATTATAGCTATAAAAAAAGAAAATTAAAACTGTCATTAAAAAGAGATAAAGGGGAAATTTGAATGGGGGACTAATGAGGAAGGGAAATAGGATAAAAGAGAGTATGGGGAGGTACACTAAAGGCCTTTTGAGAAGACATAGAGACATTCCCCCAACTAAATACACATTTGAAAAGAGTTAAAATGGAGTCAGCATATAATGGGGAAAAAATCATCCCAACTAAACATCTTATGTTACCAAGTAAAACCTCCTGTACCAGCAACAGTTTATATTTTGCTGAGTCATTAGCCAATGGGGTCCCATAGATCCCCCAAACATTTCAGGCTATTGCCAAAGCTATTGGTTATTCTCAAAAACCTGATAGTAAAAACTTATCACTGAAGATACTACTTCTTATGTCATTGTCCGTAGAGAAAATGAGCTGGTACCCAACTGGAGGCTTCACCCCTACTGAGTATCATTCATGGTACTAGAAGATATTTGAATGCAACCAGAAGAGAAAAGTAGTCATCAATACTATTCACCTACAAATCTTATGACCTACAATAGCTACCTGCCTGAAAGATAGTGGCACTGATGAAATGGGAGTAACCAACCACTATTTTCTATTTTCCTATTTTCATCGGACTTAAGGTCCACTTCATGAAATGGAAGCTATAACTGACACTGGTAAATTGGCCAACAATCTGAGACTATATAGGTCATGGGTTCCAGGAAATAAACTACTACTATTATTATGCTAAAGGAACATAGCAATAAAATAACTCCTAAAGACATATTGCTATACCCACAGATTAGAACATCATTTAATCCTCATCAGAGGACAATATGTAGAGAAAAAAAAAAACTTTTGGGCACTCAGCCCTAAATGGGATATTTTTATCAAATACTCCATTCATAGGAACCCAAGTCTTGAATGGAGTGTTGGATAAAAATATCCCATTTAGGGCTGAGTGCCCAAAAGTTTTCTAAGAGCCAGAGGTGATGAAGCAGTGCCACCCAGACACAATAGAAATGATACGCATATTAATTCAGAGACTATGACAGCACACAAGAGCTGCACAGTTTCAAACCAGACTAAATCTGAGTACAAAGAAGTAGACACAAATTCCCACCCCTAACTAATAAACTTTTTCCAATTGATATCTGTTGGGGAAAGGAAAAATCTGTTTTCTCCAATGGAGTGTCATTGTAAGTCTTAGCCACAATTTTCCAGGGAAGGTCCATGCTCAGGAATAGCTGTCTAATTCAAAATGAAATCTGTGTTTTTTGTGCATTTTTTGTTTCAATTTATTTGAGTATTTTTGTCTTATTGGGATTTTCTTTTTGTTTTGTTTTGCTTTCATTTTGTTTTTATTGGAGAGAGAGAACATGAGTTGGGTGGGGGAGGATCTTAGAGGAGTTGAAGGAGGGAAAATAAGAGAAATAAAATATATTGCATGAAATTTTTAAATAAAAAGTGAACTAACAATGAAAGTTAGCAATGAAAAGAAATCAGAGATTATCTGATGGTTAATCATTTGTCAACTTACTGGGACTTAGAATCACCATGGAAACAACTCACTTCTCTGATAACAAGTTATCTTTACGAGGTTAATTAAGATTAGAAGACCCATTCTTAGTGTGGGTAATACCATTCCATGAGTGAAAAGGACAAAGGGAACTGAGAATATTCACTCATCAACTTGAATTCATCTTTCACTTACTGTGGACACAATATTACCAGCTGCCTCCAGCTCTTATCACCATTCCTTCTTCACTGTGATAGACTGCATCCTCTGAAACTGTAAGCAAAATTCATCCTCCCTTCTTTAAGTTGCCCTTGTCAGGTATTTCATAACAACAAAACTAATATTGAAGGTATATATGAATAGAGATAATGTCCAACTTCATAAAAGGATGACTTATCTTGATGTACATATTAACAAAAATCTTAATTTAAAAGCTGTTCTGTGATGGAATATAGACATGGCATCATAATCAGAGCCAAAATTTGAATGGCTAGACAAATTATAGGCCCTGGTAAACACCTTCTACTATTACTCTGCTAAAGAGTCATAGTATTAAAACAACTCCTAACAGCTTACCATTTAACTATATTTCATTTTTTTTTGCATTTAGCATAGAGACCCAAACTATTCAAGTTATAGAGAATAAAAGAGAGAATAAGAGACTGTGGATTGCTTACCCTAAATGGGACATTTACATCACACCTCTACTTTAAAGGTTCAGAGATCATTTAAGAAGTGTGGGTGAATAGATTGTAAGAGCCAGAGGCAGTGGATAACTACAAGGCAACAGTTTTCTGAAGACAATAGGACAGTTGAACATATAAACTCACAGTAGTGGTAACAGCATATATGAAACCTGAGTAAGTTCAAGCCAGATAAAATCTCAGCGTAGAGGGCGGCAAGTGGTCATGAAGTCCCACTCTAGAAGAAGAGCTATTGATATTTGTTAGCTGCAAAGAAGGGGACATTCAGCTTTCTTTAGGGGTATGTCCCCTAGAAAGTGACCCATGCTCTAGTGCATAGACATATCTGCTAGAGTATATGGACAACACACATTGATCTTGATTATTTAAAGAAATAAGGGCACAGAATTGAGTGGATATGGAATGGGGAGTTGTTCTGGGAGAAATTGAGAGATAGGGTGAACATGACCTAAACACAATGTATGAAATTCTCAAGGAATTCATAAAACAATAAAATATTTATTCCCAGAAACCAGAAAAGAACAGAGTAAACATTTTCTAAATAAGCCAGCAGATACATGGAAAAATAGTCACTGTCACATCCCAAACTTCACACATGTATTTAACCAATATCACTGTGACAATTTCCATGAGAAATTTGTTTCTGGGCATACAGTGTTTTGTACTAAACTTTTCTAAAATATATTAATTCAAAAAAGTTTTTCTGGGAATTTTGTCTCAGCTTCCTTAAGTGTTTCTACTCTTTGGGCTGGACAGTGATGATTCAGATATATATTAAATTTGACTTACACAATATCAGGAAGGAATTTAAGGAGATTTGAAAACCTTTAAACTGTGAATATTTTACCTAAAATGCATATTGTGGTTTCTACTGAGCAATGTGATGCTTAGCACAGTGCCTAAAATTCTTCTTGACAGCAATCATCTGTGTCTTAAAATCTGTTCAGTCCAATGAACATTCATTTCTGGCATGCTTTCCTCATCTATGTCACCTGCTTGTCCCCTGCAGTTGACTTTCTATCCCTGTCTGTAGGTCATTTCTGGCAATTTCAATTTTATTTTTTGTGAGTTACATTTTGAGAATATAGGAATAAATTTGAAGAGTAAAGAACAACACAACAATGCTCCATGACTATTTAATGGAGAAACTGAGTCCCAATAAGTATATTTTCTTTGAATGCAAAGACTCTATAGGAAAGCACTTATGAAATGCAAATTGACCTTATGATAAGTCCTATGTAGGATTTCCACCATGAAGATGCTGAAATGTTTATTTCTGCAGTATTTGAGTCATGGGGATGCTGGGTAAAAAATAAAAGCAGATATTCGATGCATTCATCATAGTATAGAAAGTCTTCTGAATTATCTTCATCTCTATGTGTATCATTTGAATGATATGTTCATTTTGCATCACATGTGTGTGAGCGTTCTGAAACATATTTCAATTACAGATTTGCTGTATTTTGTAAATTCAGTTAATTTAGTGGTAAGAGAGCTGTTATGTAGACCTCGTCAATAATTACACAGAAGGGTCTGTTAGACTAACAGATGCTGTAACAGTATAAACAAAATGTTTTGTTTAGAGTTCTGTTTAACTTTACATATTTAATTTTAATAATATTTTAGTTGAGTTATCATCATTTATAGCACTGCAAAATTAGTTTAAAACACACACAGCATGAAATTTTTATAATTATAAATGTATAGTGCTTTAGGGGCACAGCTACCCGTGAATTGATGAGCTATAGGAAAGAAAATGCTTTACAATGCTTTAGAGTAGGGTCTAAATATCCAGAAAGCATGAAAGGCAATTAGATGTTGAATGATAAACTTAATGAAGATACATCTCTTTTGATAAAATAAAATTGTTAGGATGCACATTAGATGAATACATTTTGTTTTAAATGATATTGCTTTTCAGATTGCATAGGCCATTTTTTCAAGATCATAATAAGCACGTTTATCCTGTCTTGGAAGCTATTTAATGCCTTCAAAGCACTTTCACCTGGGTTATGGCCTTTTATCAGAATCACTGAAAAGGTCATTCTCTCAACCTACTTGTGTTTCAAATTTATTGTTTACGCTCCTGTTCCAAACTGCGTGTAAAACCTACACATCTTTGGACACTAACTAGAAATAATGGACCATTTAGTGAAATTTTCCCAAAATAAAAGTCTATAAATATGTCCTGTAAGCTATATTTGCTCCTAAATATTTTACCTTGTACTGGCATAGTTTTTCAAAGTGATTTAACTTTCTGATTTAACAAAGTGATTTAATAAAATCATCAATATTCCAGTAATTGCAGATTTCTCAAAATATCAGGCTTCGTTTAAAAATAGATTAACTTATTTTATGTGTCTATGTGTACCTGCCTATGCATGTGCACATTGCACAGAGCATGTGGAGGTTCAGAGGACAACTTTTAGGAGTTGGTTCTCTCTTCTACAATATTGGTTTCATGGAATCAAATCTAGGATTGGTGGAAAGTCTTTTCCAGGTAGCATGAGCTTGTATCTGTCACACTGAGGTGGCAGGTGGTATATAGGGAACTCTTCCAAACTCACAGGTGACAACAGCCTCAAAGGTATTCTTCTCGTGGAACAATTTCCCTAGCAATATCCAACTCCTAAAGATTCTATCCAAGTATCAATACTCCTGGATATTCAGTGCTAAATCACATCAGACCGTGGGACACATCTCCCTTCCAGTCCACAGCAATGATCACCATGAAAGTAGAGATTCCCTTTAACCAACACAACCAACTAAACCACAGTCTCTGAGGAAGCTGCTGGGAATAATCTTTTCATATTGAAGGTATTTATGCTGTACATCTGGTTTGGAGAAACACAATTTTGCAGTTTTCCACGAATGTACCCATTCACTGATACTCAAAGCAGAGTTGCAATAATGTCTGCATCTTAGGAATTATTAAAATATAAACCCCATAAGACACTCAGATCTACAAAATCAGTCTTTATGGAAAGAAGCTCAGGGACTTTGTGCAAATGCCCTTGCTGGGTGCTGCTCTACGTCACTGCAGCCCATGCATAAACACAGCAATACTACAGGCAAAAGAATGTCACCTTTGCTCTTTCTCTGCTATTCAACATCTTTCCCCCAGCCTGTGCAAAGATGTTAGGAACATTGGTTGAACTGATACATCATGGTGCCTCTCAGTGGAAGCTTCATTTGATGTTAGTACACAAAAGATCCCTTTCCTAAATGGTATTCTAAAGAGCAGATAATTGGTACAGCTTTTTTTTTTTTTTTCATTTTTTTTTTAAAGACAGGGTTTCTCTGTGTAGCTTTGTGCCTTTCCTGGAACTCACTTGGTAGCCCAGGCTGGCCTTGAACTCATAGAGATCTGCCTGGTTCTGCCTCCTGAGTGCTGGGATTAAAGGCATGCACCACCACCTCCTGGCTGATACAGCTATATTGATGAATATTACCTAAGTTATACTACTTGGTGATTGAAAATTTAAATCATTGCTAATGCAGAGACAACATAATAGTAAAGAGTATCATTGATTAGTTATGATGGTTTATTGAAGGTAAGAAAGACATAGAATGTAGCCTTAAGTCCATACTGTTAACTTTCACTTACCTAAATCATGATGATTCCTCAGTGTAACCTCAACCCTATCCTTGGCTTTCTCTCTCTATTTTGTCTCTTTCTCTAACTTGCTGGTTCTCTCTCTCTCCGTGTCTCTCTCTGTCTGTCTCTGTCTCTGTCTCTGTCTCTGTGTGTGAGTGAATGTGCTCATGTGCACTCATGTGCACAATGCTCTTTTCCATAAAGCTCTGTTGTTGGAAGTTTCATATGAGGGGTAGGAAGATGGGTCACCAGGTAAGCACACTCACCACACAGTTCTGATAACCTGACCTAAGTCCCAGGAACCACATGAAAAACACATAAAAACACCTGCATTTGTTATCCTTGTACTCCTGCAGGAGATGGCTGTTGAAGATAATAGAACACAGGGCAAACTAGCCTGGATTTGCTGTGCAGAGGTAGACACAAGAGGGACTCTGTCTCAAGAAGTTCTTGGGAAGCAAGACTGTTCTTGGGAAGCAAGAACTGTCACGTTCACAAGTAAGTCGTGACATCTGCTCTATTCCCATCCCTATACACAAAGTATACCAGTAAAAAAATTAAAGTATTGCCTGAAATTCCATTATATGAAATAGCAATAAGAAAAATTAATGATTACAAGTAGCACTGAGCATTGAGCTCATTCCTTTTTGACTGAAAT
Source organism: Peromyscus maniculatus bairdii (assembly GCF_049852395.1). Taxonomy (NCBI): domain Eukaryota; kingdom Metazoa; phylum Chordata; class Mammalia; order Rodentia; family Cricetidae; genus Peromyscus; species Peromyscus maniculatus. Next base: position 171,554,390 of record NC_134852.1, on the reverse strand, counting down.
AAACTTGCTTGTGAAAAGAAAAGAAAATGATTCTGAAGTAGTGGTTCCTTTCACTACTTTCTAGATAAATGTAAAACTGATTAAGTAAACTTTTGACATATCCTTACCATCAGGAAGTTAGATCAGTGATTTAACCATTGAAACTGGTAAAAAAATTTTCAAATATAATGAAAGAAAGAATTTGTCAAAACTAGCATTTTAGGAACAGTTTTACATGGTTAGTATGAGCTGTTGAAAGTTTAAAAATACTCTAAGGAAATTACTATTCCTCAACAATTTAATATTTCCTGAAGTCATACAAATTCTATCAAGTACAGGAGTTTGTAGGCCAATAGCAATCTTTATAGTAAGATTACATTTTAAGCATTTTTCATGATATTGTTATCCACCAGTAAATGTAAAACATTGATGGTGCATGTTTTAGGGTTGCGTCTGGTGGTTTAGCCAGTGAAGACATTGAAGTATGCCTTACTGTTGGTGTGTAGTTTACTGAAGTAGACAGGACAACCCAGTGGAATTACAGAGAGTGATTTTGAATTATTTCTCTAATTCCATTTTTCTACATAAGATGGCACACAATCTATACTTTGCATTAATATGTCTAGAATAAAATTCTCTTGTAAGCAAGAAGAATATTTGCTGCACAAAAAATATTTGGGTGATTTTTTTTCTTTTCTAGGTGTTTAAGTTTTCATTTTTTCATACTAGTAACTTAAAATTCAAGTGTTAAACATTTCAATGGTATTTTAATGTGATAATTCATAAATTAATATTATATTCCCAATAGAAGTATTGGTACCTTCTTAAGAATTATTTGTAGAACTTGTATATTTTTGGGAAAAAATGAGAGTGAAAATTTTTATTTAAGTTATTGGTTGGTAGTCCAAATGCTTTGTGTGAGAAATAAGTTGTAAAATATGTTATAGTACCTGTCAAATATTAAATGATTAAGTAACATTGTTATTAAATGATAAATATTTATATTTAAAAACTACTTCAATGTACAACTCAGTGTTCATGTTTCTATGTGCTTAAATTTTCAAATTAATTCTTCCCATACATAAGGCATGCTGAGGAAAATAAGTACCTGTATGAATCCTTCAGGAAAAAGGAACAAGATATGAAATGGCAAATTATTATTTAAATATTAAACATTGTACAGTTTACAAATACATTCCATTTTTTTCAAAGATATGTTTTACTTTTACATATGTATCTGTGTCTTTGTGTGAGTTATGTACACATGTGTAAGGTTACTAGAGAGGCCAGAGCCATTGGGTTACCCAGGAGCTAGACTTACAGATAGCTGTAAGCTGCCTAGTATGGATGCTGGAAATTGAACTTGGGTTTTTTGGGTTGTTTTTTTGTTTTGTTTTGTTTTGTTTTGTTTTGTTGCAAGAGCAATAAGCACTCTTCACTTCCAAACCATCACTTCTGACACCAATATAATTTATTCTTCATAACAGAGCCTGAACACTTTTTCCACTGGGAGATTTATTTATTCATTTACATATTTATTGTTGCCCAAATCTTGTTCCTTAATGTAAGTCTGTATATGTTTCTGTCTCATCATGGTTTAACTTTTAGGTAATATGCTTCTAGATATTCATCTGTTTATTTCAAATTTTTCCAATTTTAGTATCTATTGTAACACACCCTCTCTTGTCCCTAAATCTTTTAATTTGTCATCTCTCTTTCTGTTAGTTTGGTAAGGTGGTTAGCCTTATTTTATTTTTTAAAGAATAAACTCTTTGTACATTGATTTTTTATATTATTTTCTTCATTTCCATTTCATTAATTTCTGACCTGATCAAGTAGTTTTCTCTTGTTTTACTAAGCTCCTAATGTGTGCTGTCCAGTCTGTAAGTTATTTGTCTGATTTGTGTATATATGTGTTCATGTGTGTGCATATGTGTATATGAGTGCTAAAGCATGTGTGTGTGGAAACTAGAGGTTGGCATTGAATGTTGTCCTCAATTAATCTTCATCAATTAATCTTTACCTTAATTTTGAGGCAGTTTCTAAATTAACTTGATGCTTACTAATGCATATAGACTGGCTGGTCTGCAAGTCTGAGGAATTACCCTGTCTCTTCCTCTCCGGTCCTGGATTGCAGGCATGTGTTAGCGTACCTGGCTTTCACACATGAGTGATGGGGAGCCACACTCAGATCCTCATGATTGAATGACAAACATTTTACTTACTGAACCAGCTGCCCAGCCACTTCACTGAATTTTTAATGGAGGCTGGTATTTATAGGTTTCTCTCTTAGGACTATTTTCATTGTATCTGATAGATTTAAGTTCATTCTCATTTAACTCATTTTCTTCTTTTAAATTTCTCCAAATGACTTATTTACTGTTTAATATTGTTGTTCATCTATGGTTGTGTCTTCTGTAGCTTCTCTTGCTGTTGGTTTCTTTATGACATTGTTGTCAGAGTAAACAACTTAGATTTTTAATAATATTTTATTAATTCTTTAAGAACTTCATATGACATATTTTAATAGTTTTACCTGCTTTCTTTAATTTCTCTCAGGTTGACCTTTACTGTTTTACTCATCCAACTTTGAATTATGTCTTAAAGAAAGAAAGATCAAAAATAATATGTGTTACTCAACTACTCTTAGGTGTTGGAAATGCCCTGAAGTGGATCAGTCTACTACAGGTCAAGTTATTACTTTAATTTTCACTTAGTAAAACTGATTTGTGTCCTGTTATATGATCTATTTTATAGAAGGTTCAATGATCTGATGAGAAGGATTTTTATTCTATGATGTTACTTTAAATGTTCTGTACATGTCTGCTAAATTTTACTTGATGAATGATACCATTTAACGAATACACTTTCCTATATTCTGTCAAAACTGTCTGTCTATTAGTGAGAGAAGGGCTTGGAAGTCAGACACCATTAGTAGTAGAGGTTTAATCCATGTCTTTACATCTAGCATTATTTTTGGTATGTATGTGTTTGGTGGAGGTATGCGAAAAATTGCAGTGTCATCTCTTGGCAAATTACTCTTTTCTGAATGAAGTGATCTTCCATCGCTCTTCTAATTTTGGGTTGAAATATTTCTTTCAGACATTAGGACAGTGACACTTTCTTGTTTCCTAGTTTCTTTCCTCGGAATATCTTAATTCTATTTTGATCCAGTGAATGCATATGTCTTGATGATATGGTACATATCTTGAAAGCAACAAATATGTGGATCCTGATTTTGAATTTCATCTTCTAGTTTATTCGTTCGATTGGGGAATTGAGAACAACAATACTCAGAATTATTCTTGAAAGTTATCAGCTAAATCCTTTCTTTTTTCTATTGTAGTGTAGTTTATTTTGCTGGTGGCCTCATGGATGTGTTTATCTGTCTCTTGGTGTGAAAGAGTTAGAAGCTCTGTGTAGTGTGGGCTCAGTGGTTATGAATTCCTTTTGTTTTTCATTTCACTTTTTTATAATTTTTGGAATACTTTTTTCTTCAGTTATAATTGGTAGTTTTCTTTGGTATAATAGCCTAGGTTGGCAGTTATCTTTCAGAGCTCAAAATATGTTATGTCAAGCCCTCTGTTGTTATTCTGAAGAATGTGTCTTTACATGAGACTTAGTGTTTTTTTTACTTACATCATTTTGAGGTCTGTCTATTTTATGTTAATTATAATATGACACAGAGGGAGTCTTTTCAGTTGTCTATCTCTAAATGGATATTTCTTTACCTAGATTTGAGAAATTATCTGTTACGATTCTATGGAAGTATTTTCTACATCTTTCTCTTGTAATTTTCCTTTTTGCATTTATCCAATGATATGCAGATTTGGAATTTTTATATCTCATGAATCTCAAGTGTTCTATTTACCCATTATTAATTTATCATTATCTTGGGCTAAATTGTCTAACTCTTCTTCCTTGTTTTTAAAGTCTGATTGTCTTCTTCATTTATGTAGAGTTTTTTATTTCACTTATTAAGTTTTTCATTTTCTGGTATTTAACTTTGAATTATAAAAGTATTTGTCTCTTTACTAAAGTCTACTTCCATATTTTATGTTTATTATTTACTTATTTCATTCAATTGTTTTGGGAGTCATTCAGGAGTTTATTTTTGTTCTTTGGTTTCTTAGAAAATACTTTGTCCATTCAGGTGTGTAACATAAATGGCTTGAGTTTTTGCCTTGCAGGTACATCTCTGTCAGAGATCACAGCTCACCTCAGCCCAGCTTTTCTGTGTGTGTGTCTGCCCTTCCTTCGTTGCTGGCTATCCCAGTTGAGTCTATCCCTGTGCTGTGCAGAGTGCAGCATTGAGTTTTCTGTAAACACACTTTTAAAAGTACATCAGTAAAATGTGATTTGAAAGTTCATAAAAAAGATAATACACAATGCTCCAAATATGGAAAAGGTAGCTTTTCTTGTAGTAATATTGACATAGATTTAAACTTGTCTCATCAATTTTTACTTAAATGTAAAAGATCAAAATGTTTAAACTTACTTTGGCAGATCTCCAATATAGTTCTGTAAAGTGATGTTAGCATTAAGAAATATTTAGTAAGGAGAATTCAAATTATAGATGCATTTTGAAAGGTCCACACTCAGGATCACACCTAGGAATAATGTCATAATTACATCTGTACCCAGGTGAAATAATATTCTCTGGTCTAATTTTGATGAGTACATGCAGTTTTATGTTCAAACTGTTGCTTAAAACCAATGTGCTGTAGCTATTGAGTTCCATGCCTATCCTTTCTAGCAGGTATACCTTTCATACTGGCAATGTTAAATATTCTGGACATTGCATACAGCAGATCTCTTTATCAAAAGAATGGAAGTGACACTCAACACAATTCATCATTAACAAATTAAAAATCAAAGCCACAATGAACTGCTATTGCGCAGAAAAATGACTGTTAAAACCCCTAACTTTCAAGATGTGGAAAGAGTACAGAATAAGATTTCTGAGGGATAAAGGGTAAAGTAGCTTATTTGGAAAACAGTTTGGGAGTTTTCAACATAGGTAACCACAAACCAACATTCTCATAACTCCGTGTCTCAGTTGCTTGTCTACTACTATGAAGAGACACCATGAACAAAGTATCTTATAAATGAAAGCATTTAATTGAATGCTTGCTTATACCTTGAGAGAATTAGTTCACAATCATTGATTTAATCAGAAAGCAGATAAACATGGCACTGGAGCAACACCTGAGAGCTTTTCATATTGATCTACAAGCTGCAGTCAGAGAAGAGAGACTTGGGCTTGGCTGGCATGAGCTTTTGAAACCTCAAAGCCCACTCCCACTGACAAACCTCCTCCAACAAGACACATCTACTCTAACAAGGTCACACCTTCTAATCCTTACCAAACAGTTTCACTAACTAGTGACTAAACATTAAACTATATGTGCCTACAGGGCTATTCTCATTCAAACTACTACCCTCCACTTCAAAAGTAATTTATATCAGAAATAAATCTTTGTGAGAATCTCTGTGATAGACTCATTCATAATCCCCCAAATAAGAACAAATTCATAATTCCATGAGCTGATCAATAAGCAAACAGCAGTGTGTGCAAGATGAAAACTCTCCTCTTTGAAATATCCTTATTGTAGGATAATGATGTACATTGACACAATATATGGTATAAACAAACCTGAGAAAAGTACCTGCTTCCTCAAACTTGAAAAATAACCAGATGGAGATAGGGGAGGCTCCTAACCCAAAGGCACAGGAGTTTCAGTATGCTGTCAAGGGATCACTTGCTGTCTTTCTTTCCTGCTATACATTGCATTGACTTTGTTTCTTCATTGGGCTTCTGCAAGTGCTGTAATTCCAACCCTCATCTCTTCATTCTAGGTCAGAAAAAAGAGAAAGTGCAGGAAGTATTAGCTTTGAATGTGCCTCAATTCCACTTCTGGCAAGACTTGAACCTCAACTATGCTAGGAAAGCACTATATCACTAAGCAGTAAACCTCAAGCCTCTTCTTAGTTTTTGAGGCACGATCTCACCAAAGTTGCCTTGTGAGCATTTTGTAGTCCACCTAGGCTTTGAACTTATCACCTTTATTCCTCAAATTCCTGAGTGTCTGGGATTACAGGCCTTTGCCACCTCCTTTCTCTCTCCAAGCATCTTTTTGTTGTATAATTTACGTGTCACAAAACTGATCAAATTTAATAATAGTATTTAGCATTTTGAGTGAAATGTTCAGGAACATCATTCATCCACTGTATAGACATTAGAATGTTTGCTTCACACTAGGGGGATTCCTTATGCCCTTTTCAGTAAACCTCTGCCAGAAACTATGATGTCAGGGCATTACTAACACTCTAAATTGGATTTATCTTCCCTGGACATTTCCTGCATACAGAATTGTACAGGATGGAGTCTATTGTTTTGGTCTTTTTAACTTAGCATAATGTTTGTGTTTATCTGTTTTGTGGTGTATAGCAAAAAGACATAGACAAGATCCCGAAGTCCATTTTGAGGTCAATAGAAACCTGGGGGACAGCATGATTAAGACCACAGGGTGGAGTGAACAACAGAGGAAAGTGGGGCACTGAGAATGGCAGAGTGCTGATAAAGACAGACAGTGGCAGCACATTGATTGAATTCTGAGCACTCCCAGAGATTTCTTATTGTATAGAATAAATACTCCGTGTAGCAAAGGAAGCTGCATAAAAGGCCATCAGCATGTCCTGTGGAAATCCTGAGTCTTCCTGGGATGACTGAATGAGAACAGAGTGGGTTTATTCACATATAAACAAGTTGAGGAAAGAACTGGAGAGCAGCCTTTTGTTCTTTCCACTTGGTAACTTAAAACTACTTGGTAAATATAATCTTCTCAATAGAGGAGCACCTAGACATGGCAACAAAATTAATCCTTTTGGGTATGTTAAAAGATATTAAAATCACCCAGATATAATTATCAGAAGAGAGAACTGAGAGTTATAATATACGCCTGAAAACTTGGAGTAAACATTTCGCCATTCTTGATGAAGAAAAAAGATGACTATCCCAGTGTAAGGACATTAAAGCATTGCTGTGACAGTCTATTCTAAAGAAGAAAAATTATTAAGAAGTGATTGGAAAAGAGAAACAAATTAGACAAGGAAGTCATAAATCAGCGCCCCGTCACTACTGTACCAGCTACAAGTACAACATATTGGGGGGGGGGGAAAAAAACGAGAACATGATAACTGAAGAAAACAGAAAACACACAGTTTACATTAGGAAGGAAATCCGAACTGAACATGAAGCATAAAGACAAAAATTTCAAGTTGTAATCTCATTAGTCAACCTAGTTTGTAGGATGAAAGACAGAAAGGCAAACTGCAATTGTGGAAATAATAACCGAAATAATATAAATTACACCATAAATGGAGGAAATGCATTCCTTAAAAATTACAGAATATTAATCAGGAATAAAGATATTATTCAATTGTAGAAATTTACATAAGTAGAATCTATAAAAGGATTGGCAGCTAAAGGCTGCAAAGAGAAACAGTAGGAAATGTTCACAACGGGTTGTGGAGAAAGAAAATGAAGATGTAGTATAATAATGACATTTAGCTCTATATAGTAAAGGGTTGTGTTGTGGTAAAACAAATGTTTACTGAGTTAGTTTTCTAATTCCTAAATTCCAAAATGAACTCTATCAGATCAGATCACCTCACCTCTAAGTATTTTATTATTTTCTACTCACCCATGAATCCATAGCATTGCTAGCACTTGAATCTGTATCCAAGCTATGTTTTTCTACACAGAATGGAAAAAAAATGTTTTTTTCTTTGCTACCACAATTTTATAAGAATTTTGCACATTTAAACTTTGAATTGTAGTTTTTCAGGCATGTTTTTCTCAGCTTAGAATATGCAAACCGTGTTTGCACACATCAGTGTAGTATACCCCACTGATGCTGGACAAAGAGAAATAACCAGGATGTAACAATAGCTAACAGATTTGTGTTTTAAAATTGGTAATTACGTTTCATATCTCAAATAAATTTCAACTTGATATAATGAGAAAATAAATGTAAGAGAGTGCAGAACATTGAGCACTTGTTCAGTGCTCATAAACCTATTAGATTTGCATTGTGTCCATCACAACACACTCCACCTTAATGAGTTAAACACAATATAAAATAGATGTTTGCAGTTATAATCAGACAAATATAAGAGAGGCAGAAAGGATGTGAGAAAAAAAGACATCCTAGTTGACTTAACATATATGTATATATGTATACGTATATGTATGTATGTATATATATATATATGCTTTTAAATACCTTCTAATTGTTGAATCAAGAGACTTACAGTGAAATGCTATTAATTAAAGGATAGTAAAATTAGATAGTTAGTTGATGGTAAAATGAAACCTCTGCTTCAGAGACCAGCTTTCTGAAAAAAAAATGAAGTATATTTGATTATTTTGGCATAAACACATAAATATTAGGGTTGGTGATGTGTTCCAGAGATTAGAGGTTCTTCATGTAAAGTCTGAAAATCTGATTTCAGTCAAGACACACATAGTGGAAGGAGAGAACTGCCTTGTGTCTGTGTCACATTAAAGAAAGACAATAAAGCAACTTTCTCTTGAATTATTTTAACTAAGAGTGGGCACAAATTTGAAATCTTCACTTCTCTCCATGTCTTCCAACTGTCTCTAATCTGTGGTTACTGGCTTGTCTGTAGTCTATCCATTGTGTCTACCCCTTTACCTGTGTCTATTCCTTCTCTGTGTGTTTGCCTGTGAATGTTTTGAATCTGTGTCTGTGTTTGTTTTCATGTCTGTTGCCTGATGTGTGTGAGTGTCAGAAATCTCTTGTACCTGCCACAAAGGCCTTTGCTCTCTATCAACATGACAGAAAATACAGTAAGGGAAAGAAATTCAGGATTCTTGACAGAAATCTTTAACAGGTGTTTATAAGGGAAGATGTTACTTTGTTGACATCAACTGACCCAGAATGCCATGAAAACCCACAAAGAGATGCTACCAACCTATGTCCATATATTGTTTTCAACATTTATGGGATGTTCTTTTTTTAAGGTTACATTCAACTGTTGCCTGCTTTCAGCAAATGGTCACCATAATCACGTCTGCATTGCTCTGGCTCAGGGACATTAGAAGGCTACATAACTTAAAACCTAAGTTATATATTTATCTTAGACTGTAAAATCTGAATGCATGGGAAATGCAAGACATAGTAAGGTTGGTTACATTGTTGTCTTAAAGGCATGTTAAACTTAAACAGGCTGAGTATAGGACAGCATATTAAATAGTCTTTATTTATTTTACATCTTGAATGCAGCAGTTTCCCCTACCTCCTCTCCTCCCATTCCCTCCTTGAACCTCCCTTCTGTGCCCCTCCCCCAATCTGCTCCTATTCCTTTTCTGTTCAGAAAAGAGCAGCCCTCCCATGGATATCAACAAAACATGGAATATCAAGCTGCAGTAAGACTAAGCACTTCCTTTTGTATTAAAGCTTGGCAGGGAAACACAGTATGAGGATTGAGTCCCAAAATTCAGCCAAAGCATTAGGGAAGCTCCCGGTGTTAGGAGTCCTGCAAGAAGACCGAGCTACACAACTGTCACATATATGTAGAGAGCCTAGATCAGTTCTGTAAGGGCTCTCTGATTGTCAGTTCTGTCTCTTGAGCTCCTATGAGCCCAGGTTAGTTGGTTCTGTGGGTGTTCTTGTGATGTTTTTGACCTCTCTGGCTCTTATAATCCTTCCTCCTTCTCTTTAGCAGGATTCCCCAAGCTTGGCTTAATGTTTGGGTGTGGCTCTCTGTATGTGTTTCCGCCAGTTACTAGATGAAGACTCCCTAATGACAATTGAAATAGACACCAAACTATGAGCATAGCACAATATCCTTAGGCATGATTACATTGACATTTTTTCCAATTGTGTTTGGTTCTATCCTAGGTCTCTGGGCCATCCAGACTACAGGTCCTGGCACTCCAGGCAGTGTCAGGTATGGCCTCACTCCTATGGCTTGGGTCCCAACCTGAACAAGTTATTGATTGGCCACTCCCACAATCCCTGTGACACCCTTAACCCAGCAAATCCCAAAGGCATGACAGATTGCATGTAGAAGATTATGTGGCTGGGTTGATGCTCCAATCCCTCCACTTCAAGTCTTGCCTGGACACAGGATATTGCCAGTTCCGTCTACCTATCCACTGTTGGTAGGAGTTTTAGCTTGGGTCTTCCTTGCAGATTCCTGAGGGGTTCTCTTGCACCAGGTTTCTACCTGACACCAAAATGCAACCCCTTTCCAGTCATTTCTTTCAGTACTCCATCCTTCCATCCACCCCCAACCTGATCCCTAATGTTCCCATACCCACCCACCCCATTCCTGGGAGATCCATACATCATCACCACTTCTCTTTGGACTCTCCTTGTTACCTAGCCTCTCTGGGTCTGTGGATTGTAACATGGCTATCTATTACTTTACAGATAATATTCAGTTATAAGTGAGTACATACCATGTTTGTCTATCTGGGTCTGGATTATCTCAGAATTAACTCAGAATGACTTTTTTTCTAATTCCAGCAATTTGCCTTAATATTTCACAATGTCATTGTTTTTAACAGCTGAGTAATAATCCATTATGTAAATGTACCTAATTTTCTTTATTCATTCTTCAATTAAAGACATCTAGGTTGTTTCTGGGTTCTGGCTAAACAAAGCTGCTATGAACATAGTTGAGCAATTGTCCTTGTGGTATTATTGTGCATTTTTTTGGAAATTCTTTGGAAATATGCCCAAGAGTGGTGTAACTGGATCCACCATATGAACAAACTGAAAGGAAAAAAGAAACACATGATCATTTCATTAGGTGATTCTTCATTGAGAATTCTATGTGTATATCTGTGCCTGATTTATTACTTAGATTGTTTTTTATGTTTAGTTCTTGATTTCTTTATATATTGTGGAAAGCAGCCCTCTGTTGGATATGGGGTTGGTAAATAACTTTCCCCATTCTATAAGCTGCTGTTTTATCCTATTAATGGTGTCCTTTGCCTTACAGAAACTTAACAGTTTCATGAGAAACATTTATTAATTGTTGATTTTAGTTTCTGTGCTACTAGTGTTCTATTCAGGAAGTTGTCTCCTATACCAATGCATTCATGGCTATTTCCCACTTTCTCTTCTATCAGGTTCAATGTAAACTGGATTTACATTGAGGTCTTTGAGCCACTTGGACTTAGTTTTTTTCAGGGTGATAGATATGAATCTATTTGTACTCTTCCACATTTGTTTAAGATGCACCATTTGTTTAAGATGCTTTCTTTTTTCCATTATATAATTTTGGTTTGTTTGTCAAAAATCAGGTTTCCACAGGCATGTGGTTTTATGTCTGGGACTTTGATTCAATACCATTGATCAACCTGTCTTTTTTATGGCAGTACCATGCTGTTTTTATTACTATAGCTCTGTAGTACCACTTGAAATCAGAAATGGTCATACCTTCAGAAGTTCGTTTATTGTACAGGATTGTTTTAGCTATCCTCGGTGTTTTTTTGCTTTTCTTTATGATGTTTAGCATTGTTCTCTCAAAGTCTGTAAAGAATTGTGCTGGAATTTTGATGGAGATTGCATTGAGTCTGTAGATTGCTTTTGATAAGGTAGCCATTTTTACTATGTTAATCCCATCATACTAATCCATGAGCATCTTTTAATCTTCTGATATCTTCTCTATTTTCTTTCTTCAGAGACTGGAAGTTTTTGTCATACCAATATTCTACTTGCTTGGTTAGTTAGCCCACAATATTATTTGTGGCTACTGTGAGTGATGTTTTTCCCTGATTTCTTTCTTAGCCAGTTTATCATTTGTATTTAAGAGGGCTACTGACTTTTTTTTTTAGTTTAGTTTATATCCAGCCACTTCAGGAAGTGATAAAGGTAATTATCAGCTGTAGGAGATCCCTGGTGGAATTTTTGGGGTTGCTTATGTTGCTTATCATATCATCTGCAAAGAGTGATATTTTTACTTCTTCCTTTCCAATTTATATCTCCTTGACCTCTTTTAACTGTCTTACTGTTCTAGCTAGAACTTCAAGTATTATGTTGCATAGATATGAGAGAGTAGAAAGACTTGTCTTGTTTCTGATTTTGTGAATTTGCTTTGAATTTCTTTCCATTTAATTTGATGTTAGCTGTCATCTTGCTACATGTTGCATTTATTATGTTTTTTTTATGTCCCTTATATCCCTGATCTCTACCAGACTTTTAACATGAAGGGGAGCTAGATTTTGTCAAAGGCTTTTTGCATCTAATGAAATTTCTCCAAATTCTTTATGCAGGTACTTAGTGCCATGAACTTTCTTCTTAGCATCACTTTCATTGTGTCCCATAAGTTTTAATATGTTGTACATTCATTTTCATTGAATTTTAGGAAGTCTTTCATTCCTTTATTTTTATTTTTATTTATTGACCTAGTGCTAATTCAGTTGAAAGTTGTTCAGTTTCCATGAGTTTGTAGGCTTTCTGTGATTTCTATTGCTGAAATCCAGATTCAGTCCATGGTGATCTGGTAAGATACAGGGGTTTTTTTGTTGTTGTTGTTTTTGTTTTGTTGTTGTTGTTGTTTTTTCCTGTCTGTTGAGACTTGATTTATGACCAAGTATATAATCAATTTTGGCAACAATTCCATGAGGTGCTGAGAAGAAGGTATATTCTTTTTGTGTTACAGTGGAAATATTCTGTAGCTATCTGTTAGGTCTACCTGTGTCAAAGCATCTGTTAGTTCCATTATTTTTCTGTTTAGTTTCAGTCTGGTGGTGTCTATTGCTGTAGTAAGCTTTCTCATTGGACTTTCTGGGACCACCAGCCTGCAAGTGATGATGCTGAGACTTATTATTAATTATAAAAGCTTAGCCATTAGCTTAGACTTGTCCCAATAGCTCTCATAACTTAATTTAACCTATTTTTATTAATCTATGTTTTGCCACATGGCTCAGTTACCTCTATTCTGCACCGTATGTCTGACCTCTTCAGTCTCTCCCTGGAATCTAGCTGCCAGCCTCCCTTCTTCCCAGAGATCTCTCTCTCTCCCCAGAAATCTCACATAGTCTTTCTTGCCTAGCTATTGGTCTTTCATCACTTTATTATACCAATCACAGAAATACGTCTTCACACAGTATATGAATATCCCACAACATTTCCACCTTTTTGTCTAAATAAAGAAAAGGTTTTACCTAATACAGTAAAACTATATACAATAAGAACAATTATCAGCCGGGCAGTGGTGGCGCACGCCTTTAATCCCAGCACTCAGGAGGCAGAGGCAGGTGGATCTCTGTGAGTTCGAGGCCAGCCTGGGCTACCAAGTGAGTTCCAGGAAAGGCGCAAAGCTACAAAGAGAAACCCTGTCTTGAAAAACAAACAAACAAAAAAAACCAATTATCAAATAAGAATTACATTTACAATGTCTAGTTCATTTGTATTTGACAAATTTGGAAATATTACTCTTGAGGAGTTTGAAGTTTTATATTTAAACCATTTTTATCATAACTTGTATTACGATCTTAAAAATATCTTTCTGGACCTCAAAACACTTTCTTAGACAAACAACTTAAGCTTTTATGTCTCTCAACATTATAAATTTTACACCTTTTGTGAGTTTCTTTTCTGAATTTGGTAACAAGGAAAATTATGACTATAACTATCTAGTCTATAACCCCATCAGAGACCTGAGAATAATACAATATTACCTAAGTAAACAGGAAGTGTAAAGCAAACAACTTCCAAAACTATAGAAAATACAGAGATATCTGGCTGTCTGGAAAGTCACTACAGGTTCTTCTGCCACACTGGGGCATTCATCTTCAGTCTACAGGGCTAGAATATCTGACAGACTTTTATGTGAAGCAAGAATTTTGAAGTACTGACCTATCTTGTTTTGACAATGTCTGGCAGTCTTTTTCTTTTGTGTCCTGCTAGTTCAGTTTGGACAGCATACTGTAAACAGTCAAGGTAAAGGCAGTTTCTTTGTCCAGTGGCCAGCTTTGTCACAATGAAAGTAAACTCCATATAGCCATTCTTTGATGCCCATCATCTTTCTTTGAAATAAATTGGTGCTGGCAAGAACAGATATGTTTTACTCTCATGAAAAGCCTTATGTCATTAAAACATCTCAAGTACCATATTCTATAGTTCTCTGAAGTATTTGCAGACCTTCTGTCTACCTAAAATATTTCTCTGTTTTACCTTGAAAATATACCTAAAACATTTGATTGTTAGATGACTAACTACCTAACTTATATTTCTTAATTATCCTAAATAGTTTATAAAAACAACTTTCAAGGACAAGAAATTAATATTATATTGTTAAATGAGCTGCATAGGTACAATACATTAAACAAGAGTAGCAATATACATAGTATAACAAAACCAAACTTAAATTGTATCAATATGCAAAAATATCTTAAACAAGATAGACACATATGTACAGTTCAATAAAAATAACCTTCAATTTACACCAATATACAAAAATCCATACCAAGGTTAAATATTTAAGACTAGTTGTTGCCTTATTTTTAGTTTAAAAGTAGATTCGAGCTGGGCGGTAGGTTTCCTATGGGAACGAATCTCAACCTCTCTCACAATGCAGCATATTGCCCAACTTCCATTCTGAACCCAAGACATCCATAAGTGTATAGGCTGGTTTAATTTAGCAGTCCCTTCCACAATCCACTGTCTCTCAGCAGCTGTCATTCTCTGTTCATGAACATTCAAAAACTCAAAATAACAATGTGCCATATAAGGTTCAAACTCCCTGTATTATAATATTTCCCATACTTAGGTGGCTTGCTTGTTATAGTACTTACTCTCTCTTTAAGGACTTTATTATTTTGAAACTATTTTTTTCATGACTGTGTATACCCATTTTCTTTTCTTTCTTCAGCACCTAAGCACCTTTTGCAGTATACTGTACCTTTTAAGAGGTTTTCTGTATCTGGACCTAGATTTCTGCATGCCTGCAGTGTTCTCTGACCACATGAGCCAAGCATTAAAGGGCCAGTCAGTCTGCCATGCAGTCTGTTTAGTGCTGTGGATATTGCTCTATATATAAATAAAACACTGATGGCCAGTGACCAGGCAGGAAGTAGGTTGCCAGGCAGGAAGTAGGTGGGACAAGGAGAGAGGAGAATTCTGGGAAGCAGAAGGCTGAGGAGAGACACTGCAGCCACCGCCAGGACAAACAGCATGTAGAGACTCTGGTAAGCCACCAGCCATGTGGCAAGGTATAGATTTATAAAAATGGGTTAATTTAAGATAAAAGAACAGTTAGCAAGAAGCCTGCCATGGCCATACAGTTTATAAGTGATATAAGCGTCTGAGTGATTATTTTATATGTGGATTGTGGGACTGCAGGGCTTGGGGAACCTGGAGAGAAGCCCTCCAGCAACAAATGGGGCCCAACGGCTCGAGTTTCCACCTTAAACCTAAGAATATTTAATAACCAATTCTAAACAGAGCCAAAACCAGGTTCCTGCTTCTTGTCTCATATGGGCAGCTAGACGCCGCAAAACGCGGGTTTGAACACTGGCGGGTTCCTGGCGTGTGTGTTTGACCAGCAGTATGGCGGGAATGAGGGATCTGCCAGAGGCACATTATGCTGTGTAGTAGATTTAGTCTTTACTAGTATTTAAAAAAAAAAAAAATGTTTCTGGGCTACATGCTGCTTTAATAAAAGCTTAGACCCACTATTTCTGAGATTTGATGACTCCCAGAGCTGGCGGAAAACGTACCACTGCCATGTTGGGAAGCTGAAGTGGGCGGAGCCAGCAGCCACAGCGCTGTTTCAGGCTTAGAAGGATGCAGTTTAAAGCAATAGGCTCACAAAAAGACTGATTCAGATAAAATCATTTACAATGTGTGTAAAATATACGTAGGCTTGAAAGAGACAAAAAAATTAATGTAAAAAGCCACGTAAAGATGAATATTACACAGACAATCTGGATTGTGTTGTCTTTGGGATTTTTAACTGCAAAAAAACATTTGATCAAAAAAGATGTTGAATTAAACCAATATGTATATTTTAAAGGTAACTTGACTTCAAAATTTGGATTTAAGGATATGTTGCTTTGGAAAAGAGGTTCTGCTTTTGTTTCCACAGAAAGCCAGAGGCTGTGGATTTGTTCCAGATTAAGATACATCAGGTTTCACCAGCCAAGACCCCCTGAAAGGTCTCCGATGACACCATGGCACAGATGATCCAACATCCAGAGCAGTTTCAAGGCAACTGGTTCACACAATACAGCCTCAAGGACTACCCCATAGGCTTAAAATTTTCTTTGCTTCCCCATAAGATACAGTGCCCCCCTCCAGCAGGAAGTAGTAAGAGATGCTACGCTCAAATTCCCAAATATACCAAGCTGGCTTTAGAGGTGGAATTGGCTCACTCCCCCTCTAAACCCAGACATATTGTTTTTAAAAAAAAATGGTTAAGAGATTCTTGTGTCCCAAATCAGAAGAGCCCTCTGGTATGGGACAGAGAAAAACCAATATTTTTATTTAAAATAGGTTAATTATAAATGTGATCTCTTTCTAAAAAAGAAAAGGGGATTTGATATAGATATATAGGAGGATATAGAGATGATAAGATAAAAGGATAGATTAATCAACCTACTTTTAAAGAACAACTTGTTTAAAATGTTTTACATTGGTATAGATTTTAGTTTATTGATACAAACTTAAAGTTAATTTTGTTATATGTGTATATATATATATATATATATATATATATATATATATTTCTATTCTTGTTTGAGGTATTATGTTTATGTAACTCATTTAAAATTGTAATGGATAATTAAAAATAGATTAATAATTAGTCATCTATGATAATCATATTTGTAGCCATGTTAGTTAAGTCTTCTAGATATACATAGATATATTTCAGATAGATAGGTAATCTTCAAACACTTCATAGACCTAGAGAATATGGCATTTAAATAACTTAGAATTCTGTTGACATGAGACACAATTGCTCCTGGCTGCACCAATTTGATCCCGAGAGAATGTTGGGCTTCTAAGACATTTCCATTGGGAAGTTTGTCTTCTTGGCACAAAATGGCCTACTGGGCAAAGAACTGCCCTTGCCTTGATGGCTGACAGTACAAATATAATGCTGTCCTTTCTGGACAAGCGGGACACAAGGAAAGCGACCACTGTACTCTGCCAAGACAGGGTAAGATGGTCTTTCAGAAATCCTGCTTCTGAAAATGGTCTGTCAGATACTCTAGGCCTGTAGCCAATTTGAATGCACCAACAATGCTGAGAAACATTAGGTGACTGTCCAGGCTGCCAGCTGTCTTGGTCTACTTTTGCAAGATTCCCGAAAGTTGCTTGCATCCATCTACCATTTCTCAGGTACCATTATGTTCCTTCTCAGGTCTTTGATGTGGTTGAAAACTAGATAGTTGTAATTTCCTCAGTTATGATAAAAGATAAGTTAGACATAAAACCTTAAACTCACAAATATAAGATAGATAGGACATCTTCTTTAATATTGTAACTATAATTCTTGCTCGGTAATTGTTTTGTTATATGTAATTTTACCATTTTAAAGTTAAAACCTTCCTTTTTAAAAAAAGAAGAAAAGGGGAAGTGCTGTGGATATTGCTCTATATATAAATAAAACACTGATGGCCAGTGACCAGGCAGGAAGTAGGTTGCCAGGCAGGAAGTAGGTGGGACAAGGAGAGAGGAGAATTCTGGGAAGCAGAAGGCTGAGGAGAGACACTGCAGCCACCGCCAGGACAAACAGCATGTAGAGACTCTGGTAAGCCACCAGCCATGTGGCAAGGTATAGATTTATAAAAATGGGTTAATTTAAGATAAAAGAACAGTTAGCAAGAAGCCTGCCATGGCCATACAGTTTATAAGTGATATAAGTGTCTGAGTGATTATTTTATACATGGATTGTGGGACTGCAGGGCTTGGGGAACCTGGAGAGAAGCCCTCCAGCAACAGTTTAGCCATTGGCACCGATGGCTCACTCAATCATGCAGGCAGCAGCCAGGAGCCACACCTTTATATGCCATTAGCACATGCCAACCTGAGAGACTATGGGATTTGAAAGCCACACCACCGGGGTCCTTATCCAGAACTTTTCTCAACTTTCTCATGCCCTATATTTGGATATTCAAGCCCCATGTTGGGCACCATATATAGTAAGCTTTTACAGCAGACTTTCTTAGACTGCCAGCCCATGAAAAATGACATGGAGGCTTCTTATTGATTATGAAAGTTGGGCCATTAGCTTAGACTTGTCCTACTAGCTCTTATAACTTAAATTAACTGCTTTTATTAATCTACATTCTGCCACGTGGCTCAGTTACCTCTACTCTGTATTGTATGTCTGACCTCTTCAGTCTCTCCCTGGTATCTAGCTGGGGTTTGCCTATGTTTCTTCTTTTCAGAATTCTCTCTCTCCCTGGAAATCCTGCCTATTCTCTCTTGACTAGCTATTGGCTGCTCAACTTTTTATTACATCAATCATAGCAATACATTTTCACACAGTTTAAAAATATCCCACTGTTGCTCAAAATCTAATAGGTCTTATAATAAAAAACCCAGAGCCAGATATTGGGGTAAATGCTAAAAGAACAGAGACAAAGGAATAAGCCACTAGAGAAACTTCTCACCACTATCAAATCCTCAGGCCAAATGGAAGGCAAGATCCTATCTCCATGAATCTTCTGACTGAAAGCCTCTGAGTCCTCTAACAAAAGCTGAAAGGGCTCCTCAGCAGAAAAGCCCTAGATCCTGTCTCCTCACACCTTATATGTCTTTCTTCATCCATATACTTTTCTCACTTTCTTCCTAATGTTGGGATTAATGGTATGCGTGCTTCCCAAATACTGATAACAAAGGCAAGAGATCTCAAGTGCTGGGATTAAAGGTGTGTGACTCCCAAGTATTGGGATTAAAGGTGTGTGCCACCACTGCCTGGCTGTTTCTCTCCTAGACTGAATCAATCTCATGTAGTCCAGGATGACTTTGAACTCATAGAGAGATCTCTGCCTCCCAAGTGCTAGGGTTAAAGGTGTATGCCACCACTGCCTGACCTCTAGTTTTAACTCTGTGACTGGCTCTGTCCTGATTTTTAGGCAAGTTTTATTAGAATAAAACAAAATATCACCCTATCCCACAATGTATTGCCCTGGGTGTTGTTGATTGTATTCTTGCACTGGCATGTAAGCATATGATTTTCAGATTATTATAAGTCTAGGTGTTGGTTCCTGAGTTTGTCTTTGTTGGATGGTGTTTTGTTCTTTGGTTTTGTTTCCTTTTTGATATTCTAGTCCTGTCACCTCAATTTCTAATGACTGATGTGGCCTGTGATCCAGTAGGAAGTTTCTGTCCTAGTTGGGAGCTGGCCTTCTGGTGGCTAGCTTAGCCTTTGGTGCAGGGGGCCAGGGTCTCTGACCTTCTGACTAGTGTGGCCTCTTTTTTCTGATTGCTGTCTTTTGTTCTTTCAAATGGTGTAAAATATACCTAAGCTGATGAAGTCTGCTTCTCTAATTGGTTTGGACTGCAATCAGGCAGTGGAATTCTGAGTTGGGGGCAGGGCCCAGGTGTTGGTGCTGAGATGGAAGGGGGAGGGTACTAGGCTCTGTGTGCTGGAGATCAGCATCTGGGGACTAGGGCAGCTGGCTGGAAGGTAAATCACTCAACTGTTCTTCCAACTAGTGTGGACTGTATCTGAGCCAATGAAGTTTATTCTTCCAACTGGTGTGGACTATACTATTATGGAATATTTGTTTAAATATGTGAAGATGTGCTACATTTATTTAGTATGTGAAGATGTGTTGCATTTGTTTAACTATATAACGACTGACACATTTGTTTATGTTACAGAATATTAGTTTAACTATTTAATAATGTGTTGCCTTTGTTTATATTGTAGAATATTTGTTTAATTATGTAGGGATGTGTTGCACTTGTTTAATTATGTAAAGATGTGTTGCCAATTTACATTGGCTGCCTAAGTCACCTGATTGGTCTAATAAAAAGCTGAACAGTTGATACCAAGATAGGAGGTATAAGCAGAACTTTCCAGAAGAGAAAGTAAGTAGGAGGAGGAATTTAGACTTGAGGGAAGAAAGAGAAAAAAAAAATATGCCTGGGATATGCCAGGGCCAGACAGACAGACTGAGGAAACAAGAATGAAAGAAAGGTAAAAATGCCCCAAGGCAAAACATAGATGAATAGAAGCAGGTTAAATTCAGTTAAAAGAATTAGTGGGACAAGCATAAGCTAAGGCCAAGCATTCATAATTATTATTAATTAATCTCCATGTCTTTATGTGGGAGCTGGTTATCAGCCCAAAGAAAATTTCAACTACAAATGTAGGGCCTGAATTTCAACATAGAGCCTGAGAAAGCTGAAAAGAAAGAAAGAGAGAGAGGGGGAAAGAGAGAGAGAGAGAGAGAGAGAGAGAGAGAGAGAGAGAGAGAGAGAGAGAAGAAGAGAGGAAGGAAAAAAGGAAGGAGGAAAGGACATGGCTCCTTTAAGAGGTGCTGATATGCAGCAGAGCATTTGAGCAGCCTGCACACTAAGCAGAAATACCAAGCTAAGCAGCAACACCTGCCACAGTGTGAACACTTACTTCCTAGAGCTGGGGCAATTAAATGCAGCTGTTAGTTAAATGTAGCTCCCAGTTAAACACAGCTCTTGGCCAGCCCTGCAGGTTTAAATCTCAGTTCTCATGGTCTTGGAGAAGGGGTTGTACCAGGGCCAGAGCTGTAAGGCAGAGGGCCTAGCTGCTGCTTAGCAGTTTAAGATTTGACTCAGGTGGTCAGAGAACACTACAGGTACACAGTTAAACAGGTCCAGGTCAAAACAAACAAAGAAAGAAATGAATGAATAAGTAAAACCTTAAATAGGTTACAGTGTGCATAGGTGCTTAAGGAAGGAATATAGGTATAGACAGTCATAAGAAACAATAAATAGTTTAAAAATAATTAAGTAAAGTCTTTAAAGAAAGAGTAAAATAATATTAAAAAATAATAAGCCACGTGAAGATGGGAAATACACAGGGAGTCTGGATCCTGTGTGGTGCTTTATTGACTGAATTTTTTAATGCTAATGAGTGAATATAGCTATTGAGAGACATGAGACTGTAAAAGGAATTGCTGGATTAACCAGCCTAGATACTTTAGAAATGTCTTAACTTTAAAATGGAATTCAGAATATATTGTGGTGGGGGAGAGGTTGTGCTGTTGTTTCCATGGGAAATGAAAGACTGTGGATTCCTTCAAAATTAAAAGACCAGATTTGATAGGGGGAGACTCCCTGAAAATCTTGGCTTCTGACATAAAGAAATAAACCTATAAAAACTACAAGACATGTGATATATATACTGATCCCTTGACATGGGAACAGCTCTGAGACTCAATGAGATATGATAAATAATTTTGGTTAGAGAGTCCTCATGACTTACTACATGCTGTACTTTCATATAATATGGATTGAGGTTTTGCTAGACAGTCCAAACACTCTTATAAATTTGACAGATGTCTTTTACCTGCTCAAACATAAGACAAAAATATCATCCCTGGCTGGCTTGTGTACAGTGCACAGTCTATACTTGTATTAGTGCTGATATGCTTGTAACTTTTGAAAGTTTGTGTTTTCAGAGCAATGGGACCAGACACCAATGAAAATGGGTGGTCCAGGTGACCCAGCCTTTCAGAGTGACTCTGTTGTATGAATCTTAAACGTTCTTATTAATAAAATCAAACCTGAGGCCAGTTATTGAGGTCAATGCTGGTAGATCAGAGAGACAGAACAAACCACAGCTACCTCACCTCGCCGGATCCTCAGCTGGTCTTGTCTCAGACTGGAGGCCTCTGAGTCCTCATCCAGAATGAGTCTCAGCTGAATTGCTGCTCAAAAGCCTGAATGCTTAACAAGCTAAATGCTTAACCAGCCAAATGCTTCTAGTTTCTAGTCCTCATGCCTTATATACCTTTCTGCTTTCTACGACCACTCCCTGGGATTAAAGACTTGCTTTCTGGGATTAAAGGAATGATGATTCACCATGCCTGTCTGTATCCTTGAACACATGGATTTCTACCTCTGGAATGCTAGGATTAAAGGCATGTGCTATGACTGCCTTTCCTTTATGCTTAATATTGTGGCTGCTCTGTGACCCCAGATAAGCTTATTAGCATGCACAACATTTGGGGGAATACAATACCACACTGTTGCTGTTTACTAAGCATTATGTGGTGATAATCTAATTGTACTGAATTATTATTTTGATTGTATGTTAATAAATAAAGTTGTCTGGGAGTCAGAGCTATTAGAGCCATAGCAAGAGTGTGGCGGTGGTGGCACACGCCTTTAATCCCATAGATATCTGTGTGTTCAGGGTCAGAGCTATTAGAGCCATAGCAAGAGTGTGGCGGTGGTGGCACACGCCTTTAATCCCATAGATATCTGTGTGTTCAGGGTCAGAGCTATTAGAGCCATAGCAAGAGTGTGGTGGTGGTGGCACACGCCTTTAATCGCATAAGATCTCTGTGTGTTCAGGGATACAGCCAGCATTGGAGACATATGCCTTTAAGACCTAGGGGGCTGTACATTCAGACAGTGACGAGGCAGTCATGTGTTTGGGTTTACAACCAATGAGAAGGCAGAACAACATACTTTAAAAAAACGAACCGACAGGAAGTAGCTCTCTTTTCGCGAAGCTGGGACAGCAGGAGGAAGGGTGAGATTTTAGCTCTGAGCTCTGACTTCTCGGCTTTCTCTTTTACATTGTTTCTGTGTTTCTTATTTAATAAGACGGTTGGTTACATCAACATCTGGCGCCCAACGTGACAAGAATCCATTAAAAACCGCTTGGCTTGACGGCAGGTCCGCGTTCCCGCAAGGGCGGCAGGCGGCGGCAGGCGGCGGAGGAAGCGGCAGGAAGCGGCCGGCGTCTTAGTCCGAGCTGCCGGCGTCCTAGTCCGAGCTGCCAGCTTCCTAGTCTGAGCTGCCGGCTTCCTAGTCCGGGTAGCAACTTCTAGCCCGGGCCTAGGTCTGTGAGCAGCTTGCCTAAAGCCGGTGCTACAAACAACTCAGACCTGCCCTGCCGAACAGGGCCCTGCCTGTAAAGCCAACGCACGTGGTCGGAGCTTAAGGAAGCCAGACCCAAGCCTTGACTCGGCACAAGAAGGAACACGTGGCTGCATTTAAGCTTTAGCCGGCTACGCTTTCTTGTGCGTTCTCTCTTTTCTCTCTCTCTCTCTCTCTCTCTCTCTCTCTCTCTCTCTCTCTCTCTCTCTCTCTGGATTTACACCTGGGACACTAGGTGGCTGCTTTGAAAATCCCCTCGGATTTCTACTGTTCTACACAGATTTGGTAAGTCATAATATATCAGATATTTTAAAGGAAACTATCTAAAAGAGAATTTTTTCCACATTAAAAAAAAAATGGGTTTTATGTGTACATTGGAAGAAAATTGGTTTTTGTTCGAAATTTTAGGCAGTCTGGCAATGGAACAACTATATAATATTAGTATTGGTGGAATTATGCACCTTATCACTATAATAATCCACATTTTAATATTTAAAAAGATAGTCAATTTAAGTGCCAGGATAACAGCTTTAGAAGAACTTGTTAAACCTGTAAAAATTCAGACAGAAGAAATTAACAGTGAAGTTGTTTCAAGTCGGGATCATAAGGTTGCAGAAAGAAAGCCTGTTTTCACACAGTCACCCTTAATTTATCCTGTAACTGTACAGCAGATGCCTGATCAAATGGCTACACAAAATACTTGGGCTCCAATTGAAATGTTGGATTTAAAAAGGTTTAAGGAGGCAATAGTATCTTATGGCATGCATTCCCCATATGTAAAGCAAATGTTAAACACTTGGTCAACATATAATAGGATAGTACCACAGGACTGGCGGGACCTTGCACAAGGTGTTCTGGAACCCAGCCAGAGACTTCAATTTCTGACTTGGTTTAAGGAGGAGGCTAAAAACATAGAAAAACAATGGAGGGATAAAGGAGTACAAGTTTGCCAGGATCAGCTTATGGGCGAAGGCCAATATGCTTCAGCACAAGCACAATGTTTATATGATGTCCAAACCCTAATTTTATGTCGAACGGCAGCCTTGAATGCATGGGACAAAGTTGAGGAACCAGGAAAAAAATCTGAGTCATTTACAAAGGTGAGGCAAGGCCCAAAAGAGTCTTTTACAGATTTTTTACAAAGACTGGCTTCAGCAGTAAAGAGAATGGTCTCGGATTCAGAAGCTGGTAAGGCAATAATTGAATCTTTGGCCTTTGAGAATGCGAATGCAGCATGCAAAAGAATAATCAGGCCATTAAGGGCAAGATCTGCACCTATGGAAGATTGGATTAGAGAAACAATTAATGTTGAAGCTGATGAGCATGATGATACATGGGTAGGAGAAGTAATTTCAAAAGGTTTGAGGAGTGTTAGATGTTTTGGATGTGGAAAGCAAGGACATTTGAAAAGGGACTGTAGACAGGTCATTTCCAGAAACAATGTTTCTTCAAGGAACAATGGCAACAGAATGCCCCTTCCTTCTGGAGTATGCAGAAGGTGTGGTAAGGGAAAACACTGGACCAACGAATGTAGATCAACAAAGGACAGACAGGGTAATCCTTTGCCTCAGTCTTCGGGAAACTCCCAGAGGGGCCTCAGGCAGGCCCCCAGTGCAAATCCAGTTCAAACCTTTCCTGCAGCCATAGAGGAAATGCCTGCTCTGGAGAGCGATTAAATAACCAAATGCCTATTGGAATAAATCATGCTGGTCAGGATGATGAAACAGAGAGAATAGAAAATTCAGGAGAAAACATAAAGAAAATTTTTTGGCAAACTTCTATTAATGAACAAAGACCAAAATTAACGATAAAAATAAATGGTGTTTTGTTGTCTGGTCTGGTAGACACAGGTACGGACGTTACCATAATAGCACCAGAATTTTGGCATCCAACTTGGCCTCTTCAGGAGGTAAACGTTCAACTGTTAGGAATTGGGACATTATCTCAGGTGAAACAGAGTGCAAGATGGCTCGAATGTATAGGTCCAGAAGGACAGAGAGGAAAATTAAAACCATATGTGGCTAACATAACTATGAACCTGTGGGGTCGAGACTTGTTGCAACAATGGAATACTCAGATTAACATCCCTCCAATCTCAGAAACAAATCATAAACTAGCACATGTTACTGAGAGAAATATTAGAAGATATTGTTCTAATGAGTGGTCACCAGCCATCCATATTATACAAGAACAGGGCACAATAACTGATGATCTTCCAAAGACACCAACAGCTCTACCTTTAAAATGGTTAACAGACAAGCCTGTATGGGTCCAGCAATGGCCTTTAACAACAGAGAAACTCCAGGCTTTAGAAGAGCTGGTAGAAGAACAGTTAAATGCTCAGCATATTGAAGAATCAACCAGCCCTTGGAATTCTCCTGTATTTGTTATTAAAAAGAAATCTGGTAAATGGAGAATGGTAACAGACCTTAGAGCAATTAACAAAGTAATTCAGCCAATGGGCTCTCTACAATCTGGGATGCCTTTGCCTACTCTGTTACCAAAAGGATGGCCTCTCATAGTTATTGATTTAAAAGACTGTTTCTTTTCAATACCCTTACAAGAAAAAGACAGAGAAAGATTTGCTTTTACAGTGCCTACTTATAATAATTCTCAACCGGTTAAAAGATTTCAATGGAGGGTCCTCCCACAGGGAATGTTGAATAGCCCAACTCTGTGCCAATATTTTGTGCAACAGCCATTGGAAGTGATACGTAAAAAATTTCCTAAATCTATAATTTATCATTATATGGACGATATTTTACTAGCTGACTCAAATGCAGATACTTTAGAAATAATGTTTGAAGAAGTAAAGAAAATTTTGCCTTGCTGGGGATTACAAATTGCTCCTGAAAAGATACAAAGAGGAGATTCTATTAATTATTTAGGATATAAAATAGAGCTACAAAAAATTAGACCCCAAAAGGTGCAAATTCGGAGAGATAGACTACAGACTCTTAATGACTTTCAAAGATTATTTGGAGATATTTCTCATCTACGAACTATTGTTGGGGTAAAAAATGATGAACTGACTAATTTGTTCAAAACCTTAGAAGGTGACAAGGACTTAAATAGTCCAAGAGAATTATCACCTGAAGCTGAGAAAGAATTAACCTTGGTAGAAAAGAAAGTGCATGAAGGACACGTGAATCGTATTGATCCAAAGCTGGATTGCATTTTGGTTATCTTACCTTCTAGGCGTTCTCCTACTGGAATATTAATGCAGAGGGAAGATATTATATTGGAATGGATATTTTTACCAAATAAACCAAATAAAAAATTAAAAACTTATGTGGAAAAAATCTCTGACTTGATTTACAAAGGAAAAATGAGACTTCGTCAATTAGCAGGCATAGACCCAGCAGAAATTGTCGTACCATTAACTAAGGAGGACATTGAAAAATTATGGACAGAAAGTGAACCTTGGCAAAGAGCTTGCAGTAATTTTTTGGGAGAAATTAACAGCAAATATCCCAAAAGCAATAGAATTGATCTTATAAAGAGAGCTGATTGGATCTTGCCTCGAATTGTACGGCAAAAACCCATATCTGGAATTCGTACATTTTATACAGATGCCAACAAAGAAGGAAAGGCAGGTTACAAATCAGAAAATTTAAGTAAAGTGGTTCAAAGTCCGTATAATTCAGTTCAAAAATCAGAATTGTATGCTATTCTGTTGGTATTAATGGATTTTTCAGAACCTCTCAACATAGTAACTGACTCTCAGTATGCTGAAAGAGTGGTGTTACATATTGAGACTGCAGAATTTATCCCTGATGCTTCAGAATTAACTTCACTATTT
Organism: Peromyscus maniculatus bairdii; assembly: GCF_049852395.1. NCBI lineage: Eukaryota > Metazoa > Chordata > Mammalia > Rodentia > Cricetidae > Peromyscus > Peromyscus maniculatus. Next base: position 171,527,519 of record NC_134852.1, on the reverse strand, counting down.
ATTCAATTACAAGATACAATCAGGAAAAGGAATCATCCTTTATATATAACTCACATTCGATCCCATACTGGTCTGCCAGGCCCTCTAGCACAAGGCAATGATGAAATTGATAAATTATTGATAGGAAATGTGCTGGAGGCCTCAGAATTTCATAAAAAACATCACGTTAATAGTAAAGGTTTAAAAAAGGATTTTTCCATAACCTGGCAACAAGCCAAAGAAATAGTAAAGAAATGTCCTACTTGTTCCTTCTACAATCAGACGCCATTACCAGCAGGATGTAACCCAAAGGGTACTCAGAGAAACGAAATCTGGCAGATGGACGTGTTTCATTTTGCAGAATTTGGAAAATTGAAATATGTACACCACACTATCGATACTTATTCAGGATTTCAATGGGCAACTGCTTTGAGTTCTGAAAAAGCTGATTCTGTAATCACTCATTTGCTAGAAGTTATGGCCATCATGGGTATACCTGCACAAATCAAAACTGACAATGCTCCATCATATGTCTCTGTTAAAATGAAACAGTTTTTTGCTTATTACAATATAAAGCATATTACAGGCATACCACATAATCCTACAGGTCAAGCAGTTATAGAAAGATCAAACAGAACTCTAAAGGATATGCTAAATAAACAGAAATGGGTAACAAAAACCCCCAGAAATAGACTGCATAATGCTCTTCTAACTTTGAATTTTCTGAATGCCAATGAGAAAGGAACAACAGCTGCAGAGAGACATTGGATAATAGAAAAAACTACAGAATTAAATCAGCCTATATACTTTAAGGATGTGCTGACCTCAGAATGGAAACCAGGGTATGTATTACATTGGGGATGTGGTTTTGCTTTTGTTTCTACAGGAGAAGATAAGCTGTGGGTACCATCAAAATTGATAAAGGTTCGATTTGAACAAGAGAGACCTCTTAATTAGAGGAGGTGATAGTTCATCAACCAGCATGAACATCCAATTTAAACTAACTGGTATCAATAACACATGCCTTTTCATTTAATCAGATAATAACTTGTCAAAAGGAAACATCCCCAAAATTAGTCTTGGGGAAAGGTTTTTGTTTTTGTCTTTTAGGAGAATGAAGGTTAAGGAATCTGAAGAACACTGGACAAATGAGACAACTGAAGAAAAGGGACAAATCATCTATCCCAAGAAACAGAGTGAAACGGTGTATGGGTATATATTATCTAAAAAAATGTTATGTCTTCCTAAATGTTTGTTTCTGCTTTTCTCTAAAGATTTAACACTCTTGGTTTTCTAATAGTCCCAGTTCAATTAAAATTTAAAGCTGACTTTGGAGTTGGAGAATGGCTCTCTCCTTCTTTAAAATCAAGCATGTTGTTAAAAGGTAAATGCAAACTCCCTGTATCATGCCAGAATAAGAGCCATCTTCTGCTATGGTACAGGACAAAAGCAAAATTAATTAAGGGACTATTCTATTACTAATCTCAACTCTTTGATTCTATTCTGATTCTTTAAACTTTTCTCAAAGTATAAATTTTATATCAAAATTTACAAGATTAGTATATATATATATACATTTTAAACTTTGTTAAGATATGAATGGTCACATAGAGTACTAACTAATTCTAGAAAAAAGGCTAGCTGCATATATATGTTTTTGTGTTCGAGTCTCTTATCAGTTTTCTGCAGGAAATCATGGCCAGGCCTAACATCAACTGAAGTCTCCAGAAAGAAGATGGGGCCCCACAACAACAACAATTCCACGTGGACAATAATAATATCATTAAGCTGACAAACATCATCCACAGATCAGCTTTGAACTACAAGGTGCTCAGAGCAAATTTGAGATGACTAGCTGAGATGATCCAGTCTCAAAGACTACTTGAATAAGGACTTGAGATAAACCCTGAACTTTGGCATTATACACCGACTGGATAATGAAGGATATAGTTACCTCTCCTAGAATTTGACAATTAACCTAAAATTTTTCTTTCAGGATAAAGAAAACTTCGCCCATACCCAGCAGGAAGCAATTTTAAGAATACGACGCCCACATTCCCAAAGAGGTGGTGTGGGGCGGGTGGTTTTTTTGGTCTTTTTAATGGGTTTTGGGTCTGGGATAATTTTCAGTATTTAGGGGGGTTGGTTACAAGTTATTGTCAAGGGTTAGGAAAAAGGCTAAGCAAAGGAGATTAGATTTAAGGTTCTTGTTTAAAAAAAAAAAGAGAAAGAAAGAAAAGAAAAAGACAATTACTAGTTTTAAATACTTTACATTGGATTGAATTGTTTTATATTGTACACAAATTTGAAACTGATATTGTTAGAAAATGCTATATGTATATTTCTAATTGTATTTATTCCATCCATTTAACAATGTAATGCAAATTTCTGATCCTTGAATGTTATTATTATCAACTATTAGGATATAAAGAAATGAAAGCTAGTAGTTAGACATTATCATAGAACTTGTAGTCATATTGGATATGTTTTAAAAATTGAGCAGAGATGTTTTAGACAGGTCATCTTCAAACCCTTCAGAGATCTACAGAATATGGCATTTAAAATGTTTTAACAACTTAGAAAATTTTTCTTTTTTGAGACATGTCGGCTCCTGGCAGTACCAATCTACTTTAGAGAAAATATGGGCATTGAAGAAACTGCATATGGAGTCAACTTTCATTCTGGCAAAAGTTAGCCACTGGACAACAAAGTATCCTCGAATCAACAGGACAAAATGGACAGACAGATCACGAAACAAGGGACTACTGATTCTTGCCAAAACAAGTGTGGTTATGGCTTTATCAAAAGGCATCTTCTGAGGCCAGGACAATATGGCCCCATCCCTGAAGTGGCCTTCGCATCCGGAAAAGGTACGGTGCCCTTTTCTTCGAAGGCAGCTTAACAGGCAGAGGGCCGATGGATTCTGTTGTACAATGGAACAGCAGCTGAAAGCTCATGCCTCTCAAAAGTAGACTGGCATTTAATAGAGGGATGTGGAGAAGAAGGGGATGCTGAGATGAAGCCATATATACACAGCCAAGAAGAATGGACAGCTGAATTAAAAAACTGTCAACAATTTCCAGAATTTAAAATCCTGAATCATGACAGGACACTAGTGGAATTCAGGTGTTTCTGGTACGTGGACTGCTCTCACCCAATGTGAGGTTGAACTGTTGACCTTGTGTACATCCTACTTCACAAATGAGTCTGTCAGATACACTAAGCCTGTAGGCTGAAGATGATGCCCCAACACTGCGGAGAAACCTCAGGTGACTGCCCAGGCAGCTGGCTGTTTCTGTCAACTCACAAAATTTTTTGGAAGTTGCTTGCATGCACTTCCTGTTTTTATTTTTGTTAGCTACTATTATTCCCTTCTTGGGTCTCTGAGGGAGTTGAAGATTAGTTAGTTATGGTTGAAGATTAGTTAGTTATAGTTGAACATTAATTAGGATAGAAAGTACATTAGATACATCTTGGAATTACCAAAATAGGATAGATAATTGAATTATTTTCTCTGATTTGTCAAATACCTGTTTAGGTATTTATTACTTGTATATATTGTATATAGTTATTGTACTTTTGTATATAGTTTTTCTTTTGTTAGTTATAACCTTTTGCTTTCTTTTTCTTTTTATTAAAATAGAAAAGGGGAAATGTGGTGATAATCTAATTGTACTGAATTATTATTTTGATTGTATGTTAATAAATAAAGTTGTCTGGGAGTCAGAGCTATTAGAGCCATAGCAAGAGTGTGGCGGTGGTGGCACACGCCTTTAATCCCATAGATATCTGTATGTTCAGGGTCAGAGCTATTAGAGCCATAGCAAGAGTGTGGCGGTGGTGGCACACGCCTTTAATCCCATAGATATCTGTGTGTTCAGGGTCAGAGCTATTAGAGCCATAGCAAGAGTGTGGTGGTGGTGGCACACGCCTTTAATCGCATAAGATCTCTGTGTGTTCAGGGATACAGCCAGCATTGGAGACATATGCCTTTAAGACCTAGGGGGCTGTACATTCAGACAGTGACGAGGCAGTCATGTGTTTGGGTTTACAACCAATGAGAAGGCAGAACAACATACTTTAAAAAAACGAACCGACAGGAAGTAGCTCTCTTTTCGCGAAGCTGGGACAGCAGGAGGAAGGGTGAGATTTTAGCTCTGAGCTCTGACTTCTCAGCTTTCTCTTTTACATTGTTTCTGTGTTTCTTATTTAATAAGACGGTTGGTTACATCTACAGCATTATGCATTCAGAACAACTTCAAGGCTGCTAGCTGAGATGGTCCAGACTATTCTAGCCAGGACTTCAGATAAGCCTTGTACCTTCCCATTACACAGAGACTTGACAACAAATGTTATAGCTAGTTTTCTGAGAACTTGATGATTATCTCAATTCTCTCAGGGTCCTTTTGGGATGCTTTGCTTCCCCCAAATAGGAAGCAGGTTAGAGAACACAACACCCACTTTCCCAAGAGGCATGGTGGATGATTTTTGGTCATTTGGTAGGTTACAGATGTTTGTCATCATTTAGTGGGTATAGGAATACAGAATAAAAAGACAACCATTCATCTCAAATATTTTACATTGGTATGGATATTTTGTATATTGATACAAATTTAAGGTATTTTTGTAATGCTGTATATATGTGCTTATTCTTGTTTAAGGTGTTGTACCTATACATCTCCTTTAACAATGCAAAATATAATTAAGAAATATAGGTTAGTAGTTATTCATCTATAATAATCCAACTTGTAGTTCTTTTAGGTATGTTTTCAAGATTAAACAAGTATACTTTAAATTGACAGATTATCTTCAAACATGTCAGAGACCTACAAAATATGGCATCTGTGATGTTGAATAACCTAAGACTTTTCATGATAGTGAGATATTTCTGTTCCTGGAACCACCAATCTACTTCGTAAAAGGATGATGGCTGTCAAAGAATCTCCATGTGGAGTTCATTTCCTTGTAGAAAAGCTAGCCACTGAGCAAGAATTTTCCTTGCCTTGACTGCTTACAATATGCTGTACAAACTGGATAAGCAGGACACAAAGGGATCCTGCCCCGGACCTCCCATCTGGACAAGAGGTGAGTGCCTGGGCTCAGCTTAGATCCCATCCCTGGGCACCAGCCATTCCAGGGAAGACCTGCCAACTTGGCCCCAGGTTGTGGCCAGTGGGCAGGATCCTCTCCACCCCCACCGGGAAGGCTCCCATTCTCCAAGACCCCCGGCAGACCCTGCAATCTCCACGCCCTGCCTCCACGCCCATCCGTCCGAGACCCCAGCCACTTCCTGAGACTTAGACACCAGCCCCCAGCTCCCATTCTGCCCCAGACCTCCCATCTGGACAAGAGCTCTCATCCTACCCCAGAGCTCCCATGTGGACAAGAGAGAGGCTTCCTGAATTTGTCAGCTCTATCTGGACCAACTGTGCTGATAAGACCAAGAACGAATCCACAAGGAGATGGGCAGACATCAACGCAAAAGTACATACAGCAAAATGAAGAGCAATACAGCATCACCAGAAGCTAGCCCTCCTCCAACAGCTAGACCTGAACATCAAAAATGGAAGAAGCAGAAGAAACCAGCCTCTTGAATAACACCATGAATAGAGTAAAGGCTTATATAGAAGGAATCACAGATGAAATTGAGGAAAAGGCAAATAAAAAATGGGAAGAACACTATAAAAAACTAGAGGAAAGGACAAATAAAGCAGAAGAAAAAATAAAACCCTGAAAGAAACTCATGAAAAAGCAATGAAACAGATGAAGGAAACAGTCCAAGACCTGAAAAGGGAAATAGAAAAAATAAAGAAGACACAAACAGAGGGAATGCTGGAAATAGAACATCTGAGTAAACGAACGGGAACTTCAGATGCAAGTATAACCAACAGAATGCAAGAGATGGAAGAGAGGATCTCTGGAGTTGAAGATACAGTAGAAGAAATAGATTAATCAGTCAAAGAAAACACTAAAGCCAACAAAGTCATGACCCAAAATGTCCAAGAAATTTGGGACACCATGAAAAGACCAAACCTACAAATAATAGGGATAGAGGAAGGAGAAGAATACCAACTCAAAGGCACAGAAAATATATTCAACAAGATCATAGAAGAAAACTTTCCCAACTTAAACAAGGAAATGCCTATGAAGATACAAGATGCCTATAGAACACCAAACAGACTAGACCCCCCCAAAAAAGTCCCCTTGCCACATAATAATTAAACAACTAAATGTACAGAATAAAGAAAGAATATTAAGAGCAGCAAATGAAAAAGGCCAAGTGACTTATAAAGGCAAACCCATCAGAATAACACCTGATTTATCAATGGAGACTTTGAAAGCCAGAAGGACCTGGACAGATATAATGCATACACTAAGAGACCATGGATGCCAGCCTAGACTAATATATCCAGCAAAACTATCAATCATCATAGACATAGTCAACAAGACATTCCAAGACAAAACCAGATTTAAACAATACTTATCCACAAACCCAGCCCTACAGAAAGCACTAGAAGGAAATTTCCAACCTAAGGAAGTCAGATACACCCTCGAAAACACAGGCAATAGATAATGCCACAGCAGAAAACCCCAAAGAAGAGAAGTACACACACATACCACCAAAAAAAACCAGGAATGAACAATCACTGGTCATTAATATCTCTTAATATAAATGGACTTAATTCACCTATAAAAAGACACAGGCTTACAGAATGGATATGAAAGCAGGACCCATCTTTCTGCTGCATACAAGAAACACATCTCAAATTCAATGATAGACACTACCTAAGAATAAAAGACTGGGAAAAGACTTTCCAATCAAATGGTCTTAAGAAACAAGTGTTTGTAGCCATCCTAATATCCAGCAAAATAGACTTCAAACTAAAATAAATCAAAAGAGATCAAGAAGGGCATTACATCCTCATCACAGGAAAAATCCACCAAGATGAAGTTTCAATTCTGAACATTTATGCCCCAGACACAAGGGCACCCACATATGTAAAAGAAACATTACTAAAGCTTAAACCACATATAAAACCCCACACATTAATAATGGGAGACTTCAACACCCCACTTTCACCACTGGACAGATCTCCCAAATCGAAACTTAACAGAGAAATAAAAGACTTAACTGATGTTATGACTCAAATGGACTTAATTGATATCTACAGAACATTCCATCCTAACAAAAAAGAATATACCTTCTTCTCAGCACCCCATGGAACCTTCTCTAAAATTGACCACATACTTGGCCACAAAGCAAATCTAAACAGATACAAAACAATTGGAATAACCTCCTGCATTCTATCAGACCATCATGGTTTAAAGTTAGATTTCAACAACAACAAAAACTACAGAAAACCTACAATCTCATGAAAATGGAATAATGTTCAACTGAATCACCAATGGGTTAAGGAAGAAATAAAGAAAGAAATTAAAAACTTCCTAGAGATCAATGAAAATGAAGACACCACATACCCAAACTTATGGAACATTATGAAAGCAGTGCTAAGAGGGAAATTCATAGCACTAAAGGCCCACATAAAGAGGTTGGAGAAATCTCACACTAGTGGCTTAACAACATACCTGAAAGCTCTAGAACAAGAAGAAGCAAAGTCTCCCAGGAAGAATAGATGCCAGGAAATTATCAAATTGAGAGCTGAAATCAATAAAATAGAAACAAAGAGATCAATACAAAAAATTAATGAAACAAAGAGTTGGTTCTTTGAGAAAATCAACAAGATAGACAAGCCCATATCCAAACTAACCAAAAGACAGAGAGAGAGCATCCAAATTAACAAAATCAGAAATGAAAAGGGGGACATAACAACAGACATTGAGGAAATCCAGAGAATCATCAGGTCATACTTCAAAAAAACCCTACTCCATAAAACTGGAAAATCTAAAAGAAATGAATAATTTTCTGCATAGGTAGCACATACCTAAGCTAAATCAAGACCAGATAAACTATTTAAATAGTCCAATAACCCCTAAGGAAATAGAATCAGTCAATAAAATTCTCCCAACCAAAAAAAGCCCAGGACCAGATAGTTTCAGTGCAGAATTCTACCAGATCTTCAAAGAAGGGTTAATACCAATACTCTTTAAATTGTTCCACACAATAGAAACAGAAGGAACATTAACAAACTCATTCTATGAGGCTACAATTACCCTTATTCCTAAACCAAACAAGGATACAACAAAGAAAGAGAACTACACACTGATCTCCCTCATGAATATTGATGCAAAAATACTCAATAAAGTACTGGCAAACAGAGTCCAAGAACACATCAAAACAATTATCCACCATGATCAAGTAGGCTTCATCCTAGGGATTCAAGGGTGGTTCAACATATGAAAGTCTATCAATGTAATACACCATATAAACAAACTCAAAGGAAAAAAACACATGATCATCTCACTAGATGCAGAAAAGGCATTTGACAAAATCCAAAACCCCTTCATGATAAAGGTCTTGGAGTGATCAGGAATACAGGGAACATACCTAAACATAATAAAGACAATTTACAGCAAGCCAACAGCCAACATCAAATTAAATGAAGAGAAACTCAAAGTGATTCCACTAAAATCAGGAACGAGGCAAGGCTGTCCACTCTCCCCATACTTATTCAATATAGTGCTTGAAGTTCTAGCCAGAGCAATAAGATAGCATAAGGAGATTAAGGGGATACAAATTGGAAAGGACGAAGTCAAGCTTTCCCTATTTGCAGGTGACATGATAGTATACTTGAGTGACCCCAAAGATTCAACAAAGGAACTGATACAGCTTATAAACACCTTCAGCAACATAGCAGGATACAAGATCAACTTGAAAAAAATCAGTATCCCTCCTATTTACAATTGACAAACAGGCTGAGAAGGAAATCGGAGATACATCACCCTTTACAATTGCCACAAATAATATAAAATACCTTGGGAATAACATTAGCCAAGCAAGTGAAGGACCTATATGACAAGAACTTTAAGTCCCTGAAAAAAGAAATTGAAGATGTCAGAAAATGGATAGATCTCCCATGCGCATGAATAGGTAGGATTAACATAGTAAAAATGGCAATCTTACCAAAAGCAATCTACAGATTCAATGCAATTCCCATCACACACAATTCTTCACAGACCTGGAAAAAATAATACTCAACTTCATATGAAAAAAAACAAAAAACCCAGGATAGCCAAAAGAATCCTGTACAATAAAACAACCTCTGGAGGCATCAGGATCCCTGACCTCAAGCTCTACTATAGAGCTACAGTAATAAAAACAGCTTGGTACTGGCATAAAAACCAACATGTGGACCAATGGAATCAAATTGAAGACCCTGACATTAATCTGCACACCTATGAACATATAATTTTTGACAATGAAGCCAAAACTGTACAATGGAAAAAAAAAGCATCTTCAACAAATGGTGCTGGCATAACTGGATGTCAACATGTAGAAGGCTACAAATAGATACATATCTGTCACTGTGCACAAAACTTAAGTCCAAGTGGATCAAAGACCTCAACATAAATCCAGCTACACTGAACCTGATATAAGAGAAAGTAGGAAGTAGTCTTGAACGCATTGGCATAGGAGATCACTTCCTAAATATAACACCAGTAGCACAGAGACTGAGAGAAACAATCAATCAATGGGACCTCTTGAAACTGAGAAGCTTTTGTAGAGCAAAGGATATGGTCAACAAGGCAAAGGGAAAAGGTCTTCACCAACGCCACATCTGACAGAGGACTGATATTCAGAATATATAAGGAACTCAAGAAATTAGACATCAAAATGACCAACAGTCCAATTAAGAAATGGGCTATAGAACTAAACAGAGAATTCTCAACAGAGGAAACTCAAATGGCTGAAAGACATCTAAGGAATTGTTCAACATCCCTAATCATCAGGGAAATGCAAATCAAAATGATTCTGTGATACCACCTTATGCCTGTCAGAATGGCTAAGATCAAAAACACTGAAGACATTTTATGCTGGAGAGGATGTGAAGCTAGGGGAACTCTCCTCCACTGCTGGTGGGAATGCAAGCTTGAACAACCACTTTGGAAATCAATATGGTGCTTTCTTAGAAAATTGGGAATCAATCTCCCCCAAGATCCAGCTATACCACTCTTGGGCATAAACGCAAGGAATGCTCAATCATACCACAAGGGCACTTGATCAGCTATGTTCATATCAGCATTGTTTGTAATAGCCAGAACCTGGAAACAACCTAGATGCCCTTCAACTGAAGAATGGATAAATAAAATGTGGTACATATACACAATGGAATACTACTCAGCAGAGAAAACAATGACATCATGAGGTTTGCAGGCAAATGGATGGATCTAGAAAAAAATCATCCTGAGTGAGGTAACCCAGACTCAGAAAGACAAACATGGTATGTACTCACTCATAGGAGGATACTAGATGTGAAACAAAGATGATTGGACTGCTACTCACATCTCCAGGGAAGCTACCTGGAAAACAGAACCCAAAGAAAGACACGGGGATCACCCAATGACAGAGAAATGGATGAGATCTACATGAACAGCCTGAAAAAAAGTCGGGGTAATGAAGGGTGAGGGTGGAGGGAAAGAAAGCTTGGGGGAGTGGAAGATCCCAGTTGGATCAAGAAGAGAGAGGGAGAACAAGGAATAGGAGACCATGGTAAATGAAGACCACATGAGAATAGGAAGAAGCAAAGTGCTAGAGAGGCCCACAGAAATCCAAAAAGATGCCCCCACAATAGACTGCTGGCAATGGTTGAGAGACAGCTGGAACTGACCTACTCTGGTGATAGGATGGCCATACACCCTAATTGTCGAGCTAGAAACCCCATCCAATGACTGAGGGAATTGCATGTAGAGATCCACGGCCAGGCCCCAGGTGGAGCTCTGGGAGTCCAATTGGTGAGAAAGAGGAGGGTTGATATGAGTGAGAATAGTTGAGACCAAGGTTGGATAAAGCACAGGGACAAATAACCAATTGAATGGAAACACATGAACTATGAACCAATGGCTGAGGAGCCCCCAACTGGATCAGGCCCTCTGAATAGGTGAGACAGTTGATTAGCTTGATCTGTTTGGGAGGCATCCAGGCAGTGGTACTGGGTCCTGTGCTCAGTGCATGAGTTGGCTGTTTGATACCTGGGGCTTATGCAGGGACCCTTGGCTCAGCCTGGGAGGAGGGGACTGGACCTGCCTGGACTGAGTCTACCAGGTTGATCTCAATCCTTGGGGGAGTCTTTGCCCTGGAGGAGAAGGGAAATGGAGGGGTGTGCTGGGGGAAAGGAAGGCAGGCAAGAGGGGGGAGAACAAGGGAATCCGTGACTTATATGTAGAATTAAATTATATTGTAAAATAAAATTAAATTAAATTAAAAAAATCGTCTTTAAAGAGACAGTAAAGCTAATATAAATTATAAGCCACATAAAGATGGATATTACACAGAGAGTCTGGATTATATTGTGTTTGGGATTTTTACCTGCAGAAAGACATTTGATTGTAAAGGCTACTCAGTTAAACCAATATGTATATTTTAAAGATATCTTGATTTTTAAACTTGGATCTAAGGATGTGTTACTTTGGAAAAGAGGTTATGCTTTTGTTTCCACAGAACATTAGAACCTATGAATTGCTTCCAAGCTAATATGGTTTGACCAGCCAAGACGCCCTGAAAGGTCTCTGATGATACCATGGCCCAGATGATCCAACATCCAGAATGGCTTCAAGGCAACTGACTCAGACCATGCAGCCTTATTGATGCTACAGCTAAGATTTAACTATAATTCGTAATTTTCTCAGCATCCCCATAAGACTACCAGTGCCCTTTATCAGCAGGAAGTAGCCTAGAACACTATGCCCACATACCCAAAAAATAGATTATGGATGTTTATCTTTATTTAGGTTGTTGGTTACAAATTGTTATTGGTCATAGTCAATCTCTTTCTAAAAGAAAAAAGGAGGATATGATATGAAAATATAGGATATCGATATGATAAGATAAAAGGATAGATTATTGAATCTACTTTTAAAGAGCAACTTGTTTAAAAATATTTTACAATGCTATGGATTTTAGTTTATTGATACAAATTTAAAGTTAATTTTGTTGCATTGTATGTATATTTCTACTCTTGTTTAAAGTATTTTGTTTGTTTAAGTCATTTGAAATTGTAATGTATAATAAAGAAATGCAGATTATTAGTCACCTTTGATAATCAAACTTATAGTCATGTTAGTTAAGTTTTCTAGGTATACATAGATATATTTCAATTAGGTAGGTAATCTTCAAACACTTCAAAGACCTACAGAATATGGCATTTAAAATGTTTTAAAAACATAAGACTTTTCTGGGCAGTGAGACACGTCTGCTCCTGGCAGCACCCATTTACTTCAAAGAGAAAGATGGACATCAAAGACACTCTATATGGAGTTTATCTTCTTCTTGGCAAAAATAGCCATTTGGTCAAGAAACTGTTCTTGTCTGGACTGCTTGACAAAAAGTTGCATTGACTGGACATGCAGGACCCATAGGAAGATGGCCACTGAACTTTGAAAGATGAGATGGTCCCTCAGGTTCCTGCTTTGCAGAAGAGACTGCCAGATATTCTACAGGACACACAAGAGAAGCCACTAAAAATCTTTAGGCCTGTGAGCTGAAGATGGATGCCCCAATGTTACAGAGTAACTTTAGATGACTGTCCAAGTAGCCAGCTGTCTTTGTCATTCTAGATTTTTGGAAGTTGTTTACAATGCTTTTCCTGTTTTCTTAGGTAATATTGTATCCTTCTGAGGTCTTTGATGTAGTTGAAGACTAAATAGTTATGATTATGATTTTCCTTGGTTATAATAAGAGATAAGGTAGATATGAAACCTTAGACTCACAAATATAGGATAGATAGGATATTTTCTTTAATTTTGCCAAATACAAATAGAATAGATATTATAACTATAATTGTTGCTTGATAACTCTTTTGTTATATGTAATTTTATTATGTTAAAGTTAAAACCTTCCTTTTTGATTAGACAGAAAAGGGGAAGTGCTGTGGGATGCCTCTCTGTATGCTGTGAATGTGTGTTGCTCTGATTGGTTGATAAATAAAATGCTGATTGGCCAGTAGCCAGGCAGGAAGTATAGGTAGGATAAGCAGACAAGGAGAATTCTGGGAAGAGGAAGGCTGAGTAAGGAGACACTAGCCTGCTGTCCAGGATGCAGCATGTAATGGCACACAGGTAAAGCCACAGAACAAGTGGCAACATGTAGATTAACAGAAATGGACTGAGTTTAGATGTATGAGCTAGTCAGTCATAAACCTGAGCTGATGGCTGAGCAGTTTTAATTAAAAAAAAAAAAAAAACATAACCAAAAGTTATGACTCTGGGAAAGGAAATGATAAGGAGAGGTTAGTAGGGGTGGGAGAGAGGTAAGAAAGACTGGAGAGTAACAATGCATTATATACATGTACAAAGTTGTCAAATAACAAATTTAATTAATGAAAGGTTTATTCATTATTAAGAGACAATGAATAAAGTCTAAAAACAACCAGGAATCATAGGTAGTATAGGAGTTTGGTGTTGTGAAATATATTTGCACTCAGAGCAATGAGAATTCAGGAACACTCCTCTCTATTATGTACATTATACTGGTAAATTGTCATGTGTTATTTGAGCTCATTGAGAAGTTGAATCTGGTATTACAATCTCCCTCTATGCTCCATTTCAGATTCAAGGTTGTTTTTCTCAAAATATCTTATAAGGGCATTGGTCGATATTTGCCTCTGTAAAGAGAAAGGATCAGAAATGTGAACCAGCCCAAGAGTGAAACCTTGTGCAGTTGTTAATAGTTAGAAGATAAAGTATTTCCAACACTGGTTGCTATTGTAGACACTATGATATAAAATCACCTGCAGTAGGAAAGATGCTAGACATCTAACCATGAGAACCATCTATGGAGTAAACGCCTAATTGAGAACTTCAACTGACTGTTTCTACTTGCATAGTTGATTCCACTGGATGTTTTGTAAATGTTATTTGATTACATTGTGTCTACCTGTTGCTACTTACTCTTAGTTGGAAGTGTTACCAGAGGGGACACACTGCTCTACTCAGGGCTACCTCTATTGGAACTCTGGCCTTTACTTGTCTCCCTTAGTCAATTTCCACTGGATCTTTAATATATTGGTCTGTTACTTGCTTTTATTTTCTTAGTTACTTGATATTTATTTTTTTACTTTGTTTTTCTGAATACTTAAACAATTTACTCATTCAAAAGTGAAAATATGACTATCATAGATTTTTCTCCAGACCATAAAAGCACTTAGACTTTGTGCATTCTAACCTAATATAACTATTCAAAATTGCAAACTTGTTTTTATTTTCTAAATATTAGAAGAGCAAAGAGAAGAATAGGCTAAAATCAGGGCATGGAAGCTTCATTGATTTGGTTTTGTTTCAGTTTTATTCTAGTCTGTCTGTTATTTCTATGCATTCCTGCTGGGTAATTCACTTTAACAATTTACCATCTCTGATCATTCAAAACTCTATTTTCTTGCCCATGTCCACAATATTCTTCCACATATATGACTTAACCTTCCTTCAAAGTACAAATTTAGCACAACAAAATTTTCTGTACATAACAAAAGAAAACCAAGAACTATTTGCTTTTGCTATAAATAGTTTTATCGATAATCTGTTGATATGAATTAAATTGTTTTTTGTTTTATTTAAATTTTGTCTGAGCACAAGTTGTGTGCATTCCCAAGTAACTGTTCAGGGGCAGGTTAGCTGGACTGGCCAGTTCTTAGTGGAAAAGTTCTATAAATTAAAATAATTGTAAAGAAATGACAACCTTTTCCTTTAGCATGAAAACAAACACACCGAATAATATCTATTTCAAAATTCCACGAAAAGTGACCTCTAAAGACTAATAAGTACCTTTACAGACTCTCTAATCTGCAACCTGAGAGTTTGTTTGATTGCTGGCTGTTTTCTTGATCAAGGTTGCTAGCATTTCTAGGGTCATATTTTCGAGACTGGCAGATTAATCATTAATTTAATCATTGACTCTCAAGGACCACATCTATAAATGTTCTTCAAAAGACAGTGTAAGATCTAAAAGTCAACAAGATTGTCAGAAGTAGGAACAAATAATCCATATACTACCAGTTTACTAGAAAAAAATACTACTTTGTTCCATACTTTTTTCCAGGTTGTGCTCCGTTTGAAATTTTTGCTTCCTCTACTTTTCAGCTACCTAACACAACCCTCACTTTCAGCTTTTTATTTTTCCATTTTCTTCATCTGCTTTTCTGAACCTCTCCTGCCTTCAGTGTTCTCTATTTCCTATCAATGTGAATTTCCCACAATTAAAGACTTTTGTTGGCAGAAAGTGTGTTTGTGAAAAGATCAGCTAAAACCCCTTAGAATTCTTTCCAAACATGTTCTAGTTAAGAAAGAGATAGCATGTCAAATAGGTTTAGGTATGAGTTTAGCGCTCAGATTCCAGCAGGTGATCAAGAGAAATGTATTTCAATCTCCGCTGAGTCTTGCATATTACAGACCTCATTTTCCAGAGTCTCATTTTTCCTTCCCTTTCTACACAGCCCATGCTCACTTCAATTTTCTAAGGATGTATCATGATAAAATAGGGTATGTAGGTGTTGGGGTTTTTTTGTTTGCTTTTTAAAACTCCTCCCCTTCTTATCTTCTCCCTTCTCATCTTTTCCCTTCTTCACGTAAGTGGAAAACTCTCCACTTCTCTAATCAATGAAAATAAAATGGAAGAAGAGCCATGGTAGGGGAAATGGGACAGAAACATTAATAACTCAGAGCATGACAGGCAGGGGAAGGGCTGGATGCAGCTCTCATGAAAAGGGGTCGAAAGGTCCTTGAAATCGGTAGGTGAAAGGAAAGTAATGGACTTCTTAGAGAGACAAGGGCCTTGGAGAGTCTGTCAGGAGAATCCTGTGAGTGATCTTAAGCAAACAGAAGAGGCCTTGGAAGTCCCCAGAAGCAGGTGAGAGAGGAGCAGAGTAGTTGAACACTATACATTTCTCCTTGAAGCAGTCTCATGTGGCTCTCAAGAGGTAACTGAGCCCCAAATAAAGGATATTCTTCAAGTTATTCTTAATTCTCATATTCAGAATTGGACATTACCACCTCACCTTTGTGGTGGTAATAATTTGGCATGATAAATGGCCTTTTTGCAGCCCTCAGCGTGTTAGTTTGAACAAACCAGATGAGGATCAGTGGTGTGACAGGAAAAGGTACTACACAATAATGCAAAAAACAACGTAGAAGGGAAGCGCATTGCAAATGAAAAAGCTATAGGCATTTTATTTCTTGAAATTATCACTGATGCATCTGAACTCTCTGCTAATTGATACATCGAATATAAGTTCAGAGGTGTTAAACTTCACCTCGGGATTCTTAAATACCTTGATTAGTGTGAACTCATGAAAACTTTTATTTTTGTCAGCTGTAAAGAGTTGCTATTCTGTATTTGGATAAAAAATTCTGTAGTCTACCATATCAACAATTATTTAGACAAACTAGAATAATTTTCATATGCCTTAGCTTAAAACAATATCATAATCATAATAATCTTAGCCAATAAGAAAGGTAACCTATATCATCATGTTCTCTCTAGTAATGAAAAATAAGGTCTTCATGAATTATCTTTCCAAAGATATTCTGTGTGTGTGTGTGTGTGTGTGTATGTGTATGTGTGTATGTGTGGTGTGTGTGTGTGTGTGTGTGTGTGTGTGTGTGTGTGTGTGAGAGAGAGAGAGAGAGAGAGAGAGAGAGAGAGAGAGAGAGAGTAGATGGGGCCAGATAGACTGATATTGGCTACCAAGAGACAGATATAGATATGCCTGAATAAAATGATGCAACTAAAATAAAAACCAATAGGAAAGCAAAGGTGATGTAATAAATCTTGTTATAATGTTGTATTTTCCTACTGCTCTGCACGGGACATTTTAGAATCTCCACTTACAGAAGCATAGACAGGGAACCAAATGAACTGAAAGGGCTCCTCATCTAACAGTTTACAAAGCTAAGGAAGAACAAGGTTGTCAGTCAATTGTTTATCCTTCATCATTCTATGACAAGGTAATTAATACCTCACTATTTGACTGGATTTCCTTCAATGCCCCTTTCATCCCCCCTTTTTTTTCCTTCTGATGTCCATTAGTTCCTAGTTGGTCTTCACTACTGTCTGTGGGGGCTGCCCCAGTGTGGCTAAGTATGGGAACAATCCCTGACATGATGTTCTTATGACAAAGGAAAACTAAGCACTGCATTGTTGTAGTAATTCATCTTTGATGAATACAAAATAACTTAGCAAAAGCAAGTTCAAACTGGAATTGTGATAAGGTGAGGCCATTAGCACTCCAGCAAATTCACATGAGTTCTGGAAAGGTTTTAGGGATGGAGCTAAGCCTTCTAATTATCTTTAGATGGAATCATATTAGAAATTGAGCTCTATTCCCCTCTGTATCAGACTCACTGGCTGTTAGTTACTTTGGGAGGAGTATTAACCCTTCAGGGCCTGCAATATCTCTTTTCCTGTGGATTGGCATTTAGAGGCAGAAATAGCACATTTCAGATAAATACCTCTGGGGCTGTTTCTCATGCCAATATGTTATATATGAATCTCTTACTCATGAAAAAGAAGTTAGAGATAAAATCTTCACATTTTTTTCCATTAACACAAGACTGGCTGCATTCACAATTCTTATGCTCAGCAAGCACAGAAAGATTTCAAATCTATCTTTAATTTTTGCCTATAATTTTTGAAATCTCTCACAAGCATAAATATTTCGGTTTTATTTTCTAAGTGCCTAAGTTCATTGTGACACATGTAGAAACCAACATTTTCTCCCAAGGAATCTCTCTATCAATGCTAAAATATTGTATTTTATCAGAGGCTATATCAAGATCTTCTCTTTGCCTTAAACAAAAATCCAAGGTCAAGTTATGATCTGTTCCTCTTGTCAAATAATACTTTCCCAATGCTGAATTTTTTCTTTGAAATATTTGCAGTGTACTTTTGAATGAGAAAATAATCTATCTTCTCCTGAACTTGGTGGGTCAAATCCTCTGAGTATAACTGGCACTTACATTTCTATTGATGAGCTCGTTTGGCAATGCTGAGATAGACGTGTTGGCTGTTATGTGCTGACTGTAATGCCTGGTATCCCATTACCCAGCAGATCAAATTAATGATTTCAATTTAATTAGTACATTTCATATGGGATTTATTTCAGGTAATAATATTAGAATATTTTGTTAATTATTTAGAAGACATTTTTAATCAGTGCTATTAAATAGTTGACATACTGAAATATTTTAGATAGAAAGGTATGTACAAACATCAAGGTACATACTGAATATGAAGTAATCTCCTTTAAAGCACAATTCAAGCACAGACTGGGTTGTAAGGAATCCCTTTTCACTAGCACCCTCTGAAAAATTAGTAATTATTTTATAAGGCAATATGAACAGCTCAAAATTGTAGAACAGGGTTCTCAGAGGTTATCCCAAGAAGGCTTTTTGTTTATACAGAGAGGATTATATTAGATAACATGCCATAGATCTTTTGAATTCCTGAATTGTTTCAAAGGGGCCAGACAGAATAGAAGAATGTGCACACCAGCAGCCTAGGCTCTTTCCACTACTACAACGTCCTACACATGCCTTTGAAGGAGAGGTCAGTGCAGTACCATCCCATAGACAATGCTTTCCCTGATGAGTGTGCAGTCTGTTTGTATCCAATTTTGCCTTTTTTTCCCCATTATGGCACATTGAATAAGAGATTGCCAAGCACCATTTTCAAAATTTCTTCTCACATGGTAGACTACAAAAGTCACCGGAGAAGTTTTGCCTTTTTCCCTTGCCCTTTGAAACATGAAGTATCTGTTACTTTAGCAAATGAAATTGACAGATTTTTACAGAACAATGCCCTCCCTGTGGTAATTTAACAAAGTAGCTTTGGACCCTGTCTTCATGGTTTTGGGTTTTTTTTTCTTTTTAGATTTATTTATTTTTATTTTATGTGTGTGGGTGTTTTGCCTGTATGTGTGTGCACCATGTGCATGCATTGCCTGAGAAGGCCAGAAAAGAACGTCAAATTCCCCTATAACTAGAGTTACAAATGATTGCTATCTGCTATGTGAGTTCCGGTAATCAAAACTAACAAGAGTATCCAGTGCTCCTAACTGAACCATCCAGGCTCCCTACTGAAGCATTTTTAATATGAAAACTAATAAAGCTACATAAATTCCTAACACTCAATAAGTTGTTAAAAGAAATTAGAAGCCACCACCCTCAATCTGTTATCAAGGCTTCTATTGGCATTGCAACCACTCTGACACATTAGAGGTAGGCTGCATACAAGTAAATATTCATCCAGCTTCAGAGGATGAACCACAGTGTGGATTAGAACTGGGATTTCAGGAAGTTAGTGGTAAAGGTGGGATATCTTAGAATTTGTGTGAGAAGTAATGTTTTTTTTTTTCATAGATAAGTTTGTCTTCAACAGAATAGATTTTCTGATTTTGTCCAGTACCATCACTGAAAATGAGAAAAAACTTTATCTTCAATAATGTTCTCTGTGTGCACTTCATATGAAGTCAAGCATTCATTTTGGGAAAACATCCTAATTTTTCTACTTGGAGGTTTGCATCAATATCTGCCTGTGCTTTCTCATGCACTTTTATTGAGAATTGCCATCAAATGAGTCAACCATTTCATATCACTTTAGCAAACTGTGTAATAGTGCTATATAAAGTTCCACATTATCATAGTCATTTCATCTCCCATTGCTGAAGAGGGGCCTTATATCTACAGATCAGCTGCAACAATGATGGGATGGACTTGGCAAAATATATATAAAATACCTTTGTATGGTGGAGCTATTATCTCTGAAGAATTATTTCTTGGAAATACGATTCCAGAGTACATGAGTTTGTGGACTATCAATTAAATAAAATTTATAAATTAGTTCTATACAGTGTTATAGCATTTTACTCTTCAACAAATAATGTAATGGAATAGCAACATCAATGCCTTTTGTACAAAACTGATTGGAGCCCTTTATTTGAATATTTTGTCTTTTAATGAATGTTTGAAACTAAAATAATTATTTTTCTATGGCATTGCTATAACTTTTTATAACCACAAAATTACTTTATATTAGTGAAATAGTCATTTATTTTGTTCATATTACTAATATATTTCCATTTATCTAATGAAAACTTGATAATGTCATGATTATTTTAAAAATTTGTGGTTGGCAATGATTAATCAGACATACATGTTGCAAACATATTACAAAATATTTATCATTTAGTTTTATATTTTGATTTATTTTTTTCCATAAATACTCATTCACATAGAAGCACTTACTTACTGTGTAAGAGATCCATTAGGTATTTATAGGCATTCATATACATTAATTCTTGATAAATGAATAGTATGAGCTCTCTAAATTTATTCATATATTACATCAAATTCTTGGTATTTTTTCTCTTTATCATTAGCATAGTAAATATTTAGAGCTTACTTTTTAAGCATACATTTGTAATGTGACTCTATTGCATGTGTGAACTTCAGTTTTGTACCTGGAGATGACATCTTATTATCCGAGTGCTTCCTTCTAAATCAGTCCTTTTTACTTGCAGTTTTTTCATGAGGCATTTAGTATTTCTGTTTCAATTTTATTTTGACCTTTTGCTCTAAACTTTCCATCTTTAGTCAATTAACTCGTTATTTGAGTAATCCTATCTTGTTTTCCTCAAATTTGTCATCCTTCCTAGGGAAAATAAACATGCTGCTCAAAAGAGGGACATTTTTGTCTCTTCTATTTTGCTGCTCACAAGGATTACATACATTACTTCATTTTGTGACCTATTTTCATAGTTCCCTCTTTTACAATGCCGATTGCCATGTGGGTAAGACAGTCTTGCTTCAGGAGAGCTGTCTGGATTACCTGTGGGGTGATTGCTGTTATCCTCTAATCCATGGGTTTTGCATTACTACCCACACCTCATTGTCTTTCAGCTACACCTCAGTTTCCAGCCAGCCTTCTCCTCCCTTTGTGAGTGACTGCTAATGACCACCCACTCTGTTAGCTCCTTTTATCATTCATTGCATTACAAAGAAGCAGTTTAATCCACCATTTTACCCAGATTTCTCCACAATATACTCTTTTCAAACTTCCTTAGCCATGGGAAAAAGGCAGATTCTATATTTGATATTACAAATCTCTGTTTGCTTCTTGCTTTTGTTGAAAATGAGTTACTGTCCCACTGACTGCATATTGTAGTTGTCCAAGAAAGATTTTTAAAGATATTAATAAATGGATTCTTATTCTCAATAACATCACTCAAACCCTTCAAAGAATATTGTGGAAGAGGATGCAGAGAGATTATCTGGGAATTTGGTCAGATTATCGGGGAATTTGCTGTTAGATTGCATCAGCTAGTAATTTACTAATCTTGTAACACAGTATGGCTGAGTTTATTACTACAACTATCTCATTCTAGTTCTGATTGATTTCTCATCCATAAAAAGTTATTTTGATATCTGATTAACTTTTGTTCAATTCATTTACTTATAACATTACACTCAAGTTATTACACGTAGATATTATATTCAATTATTCAATGTTATTACATTCAATTACTCTACAGATTTCTAATTGCATTGCCTTTATGCTGTTTTTCTGAATGCATCAACCTTTCTTCTATTCTTTGTACTCCCTGTGCCATTGACAGTTGCTAAGTATGTATTTATTTTTAAATTAACCCTCAGTAGCAATTTTGTCTCTTCTTCAGCTTTTGTTTAGCATCCATAAGAAAATAACTCATCATCTCTTTCTTCAAGGCAGTCAGGGAGAAATTTCAAGTGTATCGCTAGATTCTACCAACTGTTTTACTGTTGCTTTAAACAGTAAAGACTCTTTGGGGAAGAGTGGGTGCATGCATGGACACAGAGACGTTTTCTCTCAGTCCTTAACATCTTGTTCATTTTAGAAAGAACAATTTACAAAGATAGTTTACACTCATATGCTTGTTTCAAGTATTTTGCAAAACAAATGATCTGACCAAATACTAAATAGTACATAGAGTTCATTTAAGGATCAAAATTGTATTTACTTAGTTAACAGTGTATATTCAAGTCAAATCAGGATAGTGTTATATACAGCATCTAAAAAACATTATACGTTATTCTCAAGGCTGTCAAAATTGCTTATCAGCAGAAGTGCTTGCCATGCAAGCATGAGAACAAGAGATTATATCTCTAGAACCCATGTAAAACTCAGGCAGGCGTGGCAGCCTTTCTATAATTGAGCACCCTGAAAGGTACAGAGTATACCCTAACAGGCTGGCTAGAAAGGTTTACAAAAGCAGTGTTCTCCTGTGGGGGGTGCCCCAAAACAACTTGACCACACAGCTGCCATGACAGGCTTAGAGGCCCAGACAGCTTCTGGCAGACCCCTCCCAATGGGGCCTGTGTCTAAGGGGAAATACCTGAGGCACAGACACAGCTTCTGACAGGTAACACCTGGAAGAGTCATGAGCTGACCCTACCAAGTGGAGCCTGCATCTAAGAGGAAATACCTGACATTCCAAGCATTCTCTATACCCCTAGACAAATGTCAACCAATCAGGACCTTGAAGCCTGGAAATCCCCTCACCCCAGCCTCTGCTATGATAAAAAACTCCACCGTGCTTGGGGCTCTGGGTTCTCTGCTCTCACCCGCTGCATCAGACAGACAGAGAGACCAAGCTCTGAGCTTGAAGATAATGAAGACTCTTTGCTTTTACATGCAGGATTAGGTCTCCATGGTGGTCTTTTGGGGGGTCCCTGAGATCTAGGCATAACACTCCAAAGTTCAGTGAGAGACACAGCTTTACAACAAAGAAGACATTAGATGTTAACCTTGAGCCTCCACATACATGCAAAGAAACCTATTTAACTCCATACATCCCCTCCCAAATATGTGAACATGCATATAGACATGCATGCACATTGCACACACAAACAAAAAAAAAGATAAAATTAAAAATAAATAAATAAATGAAAATTTCTCCCCCAGAAAAACAGCTGAGAATAAATTAACAACTAAATTCTATTGCATTAGAAGGGGTGGTGTTTCAAAGATTTATGTGTTTCAGAAGATCTAAGAACTAAGAAATTACTTCAAGAAGATTGTGCATCAAAAATGGTGTTATAATAAATAAATGGAAGCTGGTTTTTGATAAGATTTTGAGATGAAGCATCTTGAATTCATTTAAAAAAAAGAAATCTGAAAGATTTTTTTCAGGTCTGGAGGCCAGTCACTGGACTCCTCTTGAATTTTAAAGCTCGTGGGTTCTCCCTGAACAAGTTCTACTTATATTTTAAAAATATCTTGGATGTTATTTTAACATACTTTATACAGTTTAATATTTTTATGTATGTATTTTCCTACTCTTGAATATCTTTATTTTCTTTTCCATTTGCTCTTCCATATGATCGTTCTTGTTTTATTAAATATATTTATATTTTAACCCACAATACAGACAAGCTTTAACTTAGTATTCCCAAGTCAACTTCACATCTTCGTGCTTACGGACATGGCTCCTAAATTCAGTGGTGCAATGTGCTAAACATGAAGCATGATTACCGCTTCATCATCGCATTTCTGCAGTGATTTAGAAAGACACATATATACTAGCTTCCTCACCATAAATATGAATATAACATCAACACCTGTTAGACTAAATAAATAAAATTAGTGAATGAATGTGTTTTGGAAACTCTATTTTGTTGATGGAAATAATGCAAATATTTGGTCTTTCCTTAGAAGCCATGGGAACAGTAGATTTCATGATACTCACATATCTTTCTAGCCAGGCTTCCAACACTGTCTGCTTGCTTTTCTTAGAAACTGCTTCTTCAATGGTTCTTTTGGCTGTCCTCATGTCAAATGTTAATGCTGCAAATTTTGTTTGCCTTCTAATAATCCTTCTTCTTATTAATCATATCAATATTTTCTAGTCCTCACACAGTATTGTAAGGCAGGTTATTTTTTCCACCTGTTTTTCTACATTGCCAACATCTTGTCTCTCTGAGTCCAAAAGATCACACCTGTGCAATTTGGAAAGCATCCAATGTACTCTGCAGAGTGTTGAATTATGTTATCTCTTAGGTAGCTCTGTTGGTGCAATATCAGTAGAGTTAAGTGTTCTGTTCTATTGGCTTTTCACTCACTTTGCATATTTTGTCCTCCATGGTATTTTTCTTTCTGTCTCAATTATTTTTGTGTGTACATTCATTCCATTAAAAATGATACCAGTTTTGCCGGGCGTGGTGGCGCACGCCTTTAATCCCAGCACTCGGGAGGCAGAGGCAGGCGGATCTTTGTGAGTTCGAGGCCAGCCTGGGCTACCAAGTGAGCTCCAGGAAAGGCGCAAAGCTACACAGAGAAACCCTGTCTCGAAAAAAAACCAAAAAAAAAAAAAAAAAAAAAAAATGATACCAGTTTTGAATTTAAGATTTTCCTTCTCAGTTCACATTTTTGCAAGATCAAATAGCAGCTTGCACAATGCACCAAATTTTAATGTTTGGTCCAGTTAACTAGTTAATTATAACACACGCGCACACACACACACACACACACACACACACACACATATATATATAAAATGTTAATGTGTATAATGCAAAATATTTAGTAGTGATTATCAAATGAGGTACACTGAGGGTTTTATGTATGAGAAATTACTACATAATTGTGGAAAAGATCTGAATACTGAGAAATGTTAAAAATTATTTTGTATTTCCTTTCTTAAAGAACATATTCATATTAATTATAGATATACCTTAAACACAGTGAAAAGGTCTTATTAGCTCAGTTTATAGCAGCAGTGATGCAACATATCTCCCAAAACTACTAATCCTTGCCAGAATTATTACACTATGACATCTGACATGACAGGACAACATAATCTTACTCACCAAAATATTACAGACAGAAAAAAATCCAAGAGATAATGTCTTCCAATGTTCTTATTCTATGAATTGTGGGATCGGTCCACAAATTAGTGTGCTTTGTAACATCTCAGTATTGTCACAATCTTCAGTCTCCAGAGTTCTCTAGTCACGTGATTTAGAATGCAGACCTTTGCAACTTTCTCTTTGCAGTTATCCAGTTAATATATCTTACAGTTTTGTTAATCTAGTATGCAATTTTCCTCTCAATGGTAGCATTGGATAAACTGATTGATCACCATGTATTCAGGTCAATTTGCCTATTTATATACATGGCATTGAGGAGTTTTTCTTTCAACATACTCCAATTACTGTAGGAAATTTTATTTCTCATGAAAAAAATGGAAAAACTATACTTGACTTTAAGAAACCCACTGTCCAATGTAATATGAATAAGATAGCAAACACAAAGAGCTAAGATTTTGTTTCAAATATATCATTCTGAAAGGACAACAAATAAAACTTTTTTGCTCTTTTTTATGGTAAATCAATTTTAATAATAAATTAGGAAATCATTTTTAGTAATTCTTTTCAAAATATGAATCATTCCCATCTAGTTTTCAGAGACATTTCTCTTCTCTAATTTAACTCACTCTTCTGGAGTATCCTAGATGTATTGTACACCTGGGGCCCTTAAGTGCTCACAGTTAAGAGGTGTTTTCTATTGTTACTGACCTTTAGAACTGAGTGTGTCCTGTGTTTGGGATAAAAAAGAGCATATTAATCAAAGAGGGTGTGTGACTGTGTGGAGGGTACTTGATGGTTGCTAGATAAAGATGGAAATGTGCAAAGACCATTTCATTTTGTAAGGGACAAGAGATGTAGATAGTGTTGGTATAAAACTCTGTTTCCTCTCCTTTCTGATGTATATCTCTCATGTTTTTAGACACTTTACTTAGATTTCCCCAAGCCTAGGCATGTCTGGCTACAACAGATTTTGTCAGTTTATGGTGATGTAATGGGGGAAGAAAAAGACTAAACTATTGTGTACATGAGTAATACAATACATTTAATTTAAGAGAATGTCTTTTCTAAGAAATTATTACATACATGGAATTACATCTCTTTTCATGTAGCTTATATTTTATTGCTTACTGTCAGCCCCTAGAGTTTTGAATTTTATAGCCAGCTGATAATTTTAAAATAAGAGTATTATTATATGCTTTAAATTTTTTTACTTAATTTTTTACATACAATATATTTTGATCATAACAATCCCCTCCTGGAACCCTCCAACATCCTCCCTACTCAACTTTTGGTTCTTTCTTATGCTCTCTCTTTCAAAAATAAATAAACAAAAAAATAAATAACACAAAACAAAGAACAAAGGACTAAACAACATAACTAATTAACTAAAAGCAAGTAAAACAAAATGTACCCAGATAATACAAAACAAAAAGCACACACACAGAAAACAAAAACCAAAAAATCATGGAGTCTGTTTTGTGTTGGCCAGCTACCCCTCTGCATGGCACCAGAACTTAAGTGTGGTTGATATATTCAGTGACAGTTCATTGGAGAAAATTGATTTTTTCCCTTTCCCAATAGGCATCAATTACAAATAGCTCCTCGATTAGAAGTGGGACTTTGTATTCACTTCCCCTCCTGCACACTGGGATTTTATCTGGTGTGAATTTGTACTGTTCTTGTGTATGCTGTCACAGTCTATATGAGTTCATACATATATCAGTCTGGTTGTACCTGGATAAAGCTGTTTCCTTGAAGTCATCCACCACTTCCGGCTCTTATAATCTGTTTCCTCTTCTGCATATATTCCTAAGCCTTGAGGAGAAGGGTATGATACTTATTTATAGCTGAGTGCTACAAAATCTCTCACTCTTTGCACAGTGTCCAGTTGTGTTTCTCTGTGATAATTACCATCTAATGAAAGTGTAAGATCCTCTAACGGAAGTTGAGTGGTGCTCTCTACTCTATGGGTGTAACAGTATGCCATCAGGAGTAACTTTATTGCCATGTTTCCTTAGCAGAATAATAGTAGTAAGATTTCTTCTAGGACACATGACCTTTTTAGTCTGAGGGTCATTGCAACTTTATCAGTATCAAGTATGGTTTGATCTCCTGAAGTGAACCTTATCCAATCAAGAAAGATTTTAAATGACTAAATGAAGCAAGAAACAAAATCCATTTATCTGTTGTCTACATGAAACACATCTTAGCTTTAAAGATAACCACTACAAGTATTCCAATCAAATAAGACCAGGAATCAAGAAGGCATCACTATCCTAATATCTGACAAAATAGACTTCAAACTAAAACTAATCAGTACAGATAGAGAGGGACATTTGTTCTAATCAAGGGAATGCC
This sequence comes from Peromyscus maniculatus bairdii, assembly GCF_049852395.1. Lineage (NCBI taxonomy): Eukaryota > Metazoa > Chordata > Mammalia > Rodentia > Cricetidae > Peromyscus > Peromyscus maniculatus. The sequence continues at coordinate 171,500,174 of NC_134852.1, read as the reverse complement.
TAATCAAGAAGATATTACTATGCTGAATATATATGTATCAGTGCACCCAAATTCATAAAAAAGTACTAATGTATTTAAAGGCACAAATTAGCATCAACCCACTAGCAGTAGTTGATTTCAATATGTCAGTTTCTTCAATAGACAGGTAATCTGGACAAAAAAAAAATAAGCAGAGAAATATCAGGATTACATGACATCATACATCAAATGGATATCTACAGCATATTCTATCCAAACACCAAAGGATACACATTCTACTCAGCAACACATGGGTGCTTTTCTAAAACAGCACACATATTTGTGACACAAAACAAATCTGTAAAATCTAAAAGATTGAAATGAACTCCATGTATCCTATTTGACCACAATGTAATAAAACTTGAAATTGATAGCAAACATATCTCTAGTAAATACACAAATTATGGAGATTAAACAACTCATTACTGGATGATGGGTTAAAGAATAAATCAAGAAAAAAAATGAAAAACTTCCTGGGACTAAAGAAATGAAAACACAATACAATAAAACCCCCTTTAAAAAACTGAAGCAGTTCTACAAGGGAAATTCAAGCTCTAAGGGAGTACATCAAAAAAAAAAATCTGAAAGAACAGAAAGATGTAATAATGGACCTCAAAAATTTGGAAAAACAGGAACAAACCAAATCCAAATCCAATTGATGGTAAGAAATGATAAAACTCAGAGCAGAAATTAATGAAGTAGAAACAAAGAAAAAAGTACAAAAAAATAAATATATCTAAGAGCTGGTTCTTTGAAAAGATAAAAAGATTCCAAACATGTGGTCCAACTAACCAAAAGAAAGAAAGAGAGGACTCAAATTAACAAAATCAGAATGTTTTAAAGGAATAATTTGAAAGTCTGTACTGAGTTAAATTGGAAAGCTTAAAAGAAATGGATGAATTTCTCCATTTAGCCAAATACTTTTAAAAAATAAAAAAATAATCAAACAAAGGAAAAATCAACAACCTAAACAGCTCCATGGCAAGTGAAATGGTAATAAAAAAATTTCTATCTAAGAAAAATTCCAGAGCCAGATGCAGTCACACTGGAATTCTACCAGAATTCCAAAGAGTATCTATAGCCAACTGTTCTCAAACTAATAAAAATAAAAAGGAGAAAAGAAACAGAAGGATCACCCTAAGCATTTATGAAGCCAGTATCACTCTAATACAAAACCTAAGAAAAGACATATATATATAAAAAGCAAAAAACAAAACAAACAAACAAACAAAAACTACAGGCCAATATACCTGATAAATATACACTCAAAACTGCTCAACAAAATATTTGCAAAAGGATGAAGAATAAGAAAGATTACCCACCATGACCCAGTTTCCTTTGTTCAAGAAATTGGAGGGAAGTTTGAAAGTATACAAGTCAATAAATGTAATAAACCACATACATGTCTTAAAGTCAAAAGTAGCATGATCGTCTCAATAAATACAGAAAAATCCTTTCTAACTGGAGCTAACCTGAAAGCCTCCTCCCTGAGGACTAGCTTTCATGGTACCAGAATCTGCCACACAAGCTTTCAAAAGAAGGAAGCAAGGAGCAATCCTAACCAGTTATGATGCCTATGAAGTACAACAATGACCAGCATGGCACAATCACCTTAAAGCTGCACTAGGGGCACACACACACACACACACACACACACACACACACACACACACACACACATACACACACATATATATAATAGATAGATAGATAGATAGATAGATAGATAGATAGATAGATAGATAGATAGGCAGGCAGACAGACAGACAGACAGACAGATAGATAGATAAATAGATAGATAGATAGATGGCAACCTATACCTTTCTAGTTAGGCAGGTCTCATGTTCTGTAGTTAAACAAAAACTAATTGACTATATAGTTTTTTTCATGTACTATTACTGGTTTAAAGCTTGGTGTTTTATTTTGCTGTTATTATTGCTGTTGTACTCTTTTATTTCTTTTGGGGTATTATATTTTGTTTTCTAGGTTTTGTGGTTTTGTTGTTGTATTGGGTTTTTGATTTATTTTTTTAGAAAGAACTTAAAGTTGGGGGTAAGGAGGAGGAAAGGACTGGAACGACTTGGGACAACAGAAGAATAGGATCAAATACATCTAAATTTAAACATTATTTTAAAATAATAAAAAAATATAATAAAAAGATGGCCAAAGTATGGTTGAAACCTTGTTTCCATGTAACTAATTTCAGTGAGATACTTTTATGAATTTTCCACACATGTAATTATACATTTAGCATAGCTTCTCAGATTTAAATGTATGAGAAATGGCCCTTGAGAGCTTGTTTGGAGATTCTAGCAGGGGAGCACAGCTACTCATAAACCCTTGACCAAAGACCAAAGACCTCCTCTATTCGGGAAAGGTCATTCTCTTCCACCAAGCGTGCAGCTTCCGGAGGGACAACATGGAGCAGTGAGGGAGGAAGGGGACACCCCCCAACCCCCCCCCATGGCCTTGCCTTGGAGGAGGTAGGAATGGGGGGTGGAATGGGGAGTGGGTTGAGGGGTCGAGAGGAGGGAGAAGAAGGCCATCTGTAGTTGGTATGTAAAATGAGTAGAAAATTTCTTAATAATAAAAAAAGAAAAAATAAATGACAAATATTTGATAGAAGTTACACTTTAAAGGATTTCATCCTCACAGAATTTATTTATAACATAATTTGCATGTGATTAATCTTTCTGAATAAAAAATCGTTTAAGAAATGTCCCCTACTGTTAATTACAGATATTTCATTCATCATGTGGTAGAATTTATATGCTAAGAAGTGAGATATATTCATTTTATTTTACATATCTCCTATTTTATTGAAAAATGTTTAGGGTTTCTCTTTAAAGTGTTTTCTAAGACAACACAGCGAAGAGTTTTGTTTGACAATTTTCTTCACTTTTCTGGTAATCTTTACCCAGTTTGCCCTCTCTCAAGCCCCGTCTTTGCTGTCTTCTTCCTAAGAAGTCATCCTCCTGTTTTCGTGTGTTTTTTCTTAATTTTTTAATTTACGTATATATTTATTTATTTATGTGTGTAGTGTGTGTGTGAGAGAGAGACCAACTGGTTTTAAGTATGATTTATTCACTGGGGCATGGACGACACACCAGTGGCTACACCACTGAAGAAATGCCAGTAGTCTTTCAAGCAGGGCTGGGGCCTCATGAGGCTTCCCTGACCTGCGTTGCAGTGTTGACGTTATCAGTCTCCATTGGAGTTTGTGTAGTTGCAGTGAATTAATAAGTGTGATGGCATGCCATGTCCAGAAGACATTCTTTTGAAGTGCTCATCCACATCTTCCAGCTCTTACACTCTTCTCTTGCCACTTCTGTGGTGTTAACTGAGCTTTAGAAGTAGTTGCTGAAGTAACACGCTATTTAGCTAAGAAGTCAACTGTCACTCACGCTTGGAATTTTTGAGTCTCTGGATTAACAACTACCAATGCAGAAAGACCCTTCTCTGATGAAAGCTGAGTGTAGCACTAATGTACAGTTATAAATACAAAAATCTAGAAGACAGTTGAACCACATGTCCATTAAGCAAAACAACAGCAATAGGATCCTGGCTAAAGTCTATAGGCTCTCAGTCATTGGTTCTTGACCCGGTTAACAGTATCAGGCATGGAGTGGACCTTAAATCCACTTTTAAAAAGGACTTCCTATTCCTGTAATAGCCATATGATTATTACACCAGTGTGTTTGTCATGTTTTTTATTATTTTTTTCAAATATGGCTTAGATAAAGTCAGTTTATCTAATTACATCTAATCTAGTTCCTTATAACTTAGTAACTTATAAAAATCAAGTCTATTAATTTTGAAATATAGTCACTAGGAAAAGCTTTAGTGGAAAGAGTATAAAAGAACATTGATTGTCTTCCTAAATGTATCGAATCTTGAATATTGTTATTATGGAAAAATATCTGTGTGTGTAGTATACTCATGTGTATGTAGGTACAGTATTGATGTCTTTTTTGATCACAGAACATGGAACTAATATTTAATCTAAAGTTGCTAGCCAACAAGCTCTGGGATATACCTGTCTCTTTAACCCACTATGTCTTAGTTATAGATGTCTGGTTTTCTACATGGTTTCTGGTGATCTGAACTTAGATCTTTGTAGCTAGAAGTTTGCCTGGTCTCACCCTGCACCAAGGTCCCACAGCCATTTATGAAATTCCAGTGTTCCGCCTGGTCATGCAATCACTCAGACCCAAGTAAGCACACAGAGGCTTATATCAATTACAAACTGCATGGCCATGGCCTATGGATCAAACTTCTTGCTAGCTAGATCTTATATCTTAAATTAATCCATTTCTATTAATCTATAAGTTGCCACATGGCCATGGCTTACCAGTCTGCTTGCATGTTGTCCCTTCGGTGGCAGCTGGCATCTGCTTTTTCCTCTCCTTTCTCTTCCCATCTATGTGTTTGGATTTTCTGCCTGCCTCTAAGCTGCCATGCCATAGGACAAATGGCTTTATTTATCAACCAATCAGAGCAACATATTTTCACAGCATACAGAAAGACATTCCCCCATCAGATCCTCATGATTATAAATCATAGACTAACCCCCTAAGCCATTTTCCTAGTACAAAACATAAATTTTTGGATGCTAAGAAACACCTACAGCAATAGACTCATTTCTTCATTCTATTATGTTTTATAACAATGTATACATCAGTGACCATCAAGACTTTCATATTCATAGTAAGTGTTCTACCTCAAATAATATGGACAAATATCATCTATGCTATAACAATACTATGCTGATGACTTCTCAGACTTTAAGCTCTCTCACAGCTCTGCTTTTCAAACCTTGAACTTACACTGTGAGAAGACCATGTTCATCATATCATTTGACAATTTGAAAGCTTTCATTAAAACTCTATTTTATATAAAATAAAATACAAAATTTCTACCCAGATAACTCCAATTCGTAGGTTTATTTAAAGTGTTGTATACAACATAAACACAGGCACATTGATCTTCAGTGTCTCATGGAATAGCTTGATATTTTTAGATCTATAATGACATATAGTTATTGGAACTTGCAAACCAAAAAACATAACCATTGTTTGAGCCTAAGCTCCACTTTTTTCATATGAAAGACAATGACCTAAAAGGCATTAAGCACAACTTTATAACTTTTGAAATATTTCCCTGAATAATCTCAATTAATTCATTTTGTTTATATAAATTAACAACTTTCAGATACTGAGGCTTACATAAGCATCATCTAAGTATTTGTATTCATACTGGTATCATCTCTCCCTCTCATACATATTACAAAATATGTATATTGTTTATTGTAATAACCATTAAGAAATGATTTATTTATATATATATAGCCAAGTTGAGTTTTAAATCCATCCATTTGCAGTCAATTATTGAGATATGACAATACACTAAGCATGTTTCTTAGCAAGTTTCTTCCTTTTTTTTTTTTTTTTTTTTTTTTGGTTTTTTGAGACAGTATTTCTCTGTGTAGCTTTGTGCCTTTCCTGGAACTCTCTTTGTAAACCAGGCTGGCCTCGAACTCACAGAGATCCGCCTGCCTCTGCCTCCCAAGTGCTGGGATTAAAGGCGTGTGTCACCACCTCCTGGCTCTTAGCAAGTTTTTTTAACAATAAATTTATTGATAAAATTTTCAAGAAGAGAAGAAATATTTCACAACTCTCTCCATAATAATAAGTAATACAGCTGTTACATCATTTAAGTAAAAGAGAATCATTATTTATTTTCTGATAATTATAATTATTTTAAATAATCAATGCACATATACTGAATTTATGATGTTTTCACTTATCTGTGTATGTTGCATGGGGTTTATTTAACTCTAGATTGTGAAGTGCACAGTAAATGAAAAAAATAACAAAACCAAAAAACAAAACGACAACAAAACAAGCAGACCCAAGACTTGTGGAACCTTCACTGTAACTGATTAGCTCCAAAATATTGTTACTATTAGGAATGAAAACCTTTTTTTTTTTTTTTACCCTAAATAATTGGGCTGGATATGTTGCATTATTTGGTAAGGCTAATTAAGAAAACTAAAATCCAACTGCAACCATTAAGATGCTATTAAAGTCAGGTTGAGCATCAGTAGAAGGGATGTAGTATAAGCATGTGTTTATATTATTTAAACACCAAGTTCCAGATACAAAGTAAGCTCATGCTTAGCTTTGTGGTGTGCTTTTTATCTTTAGAATGCTTTATGCTTAGATGTAGTGATGTGTTGTTCCTATTATAGAACAGGCAGATGTCTCTAACTGTGCTATGCATAAGAGATCAACAACTTGATGACCAGAGTAGTATATGCCTTTGTAATCTGTCCAGGTGTGAGGAGCAGGACCCTTGCTGTACATGACTTCAACCCTGCATTTGAAGATGAAGTCTGGGACCATGCTTTTTCCTTGATGCAAAAGGATGTGAAAAGAGTGAACACATGACCCCAGACCCCTCCAAAGAGTTCACAGGGGCTTGTTCTTTGGTTAGTGCTTGGGGCCACCACTTACTTGCAAGGCCTTTGTGGCTTTCAACTTGGTCTGTTTGCAACGGTAAAAGCTTGACCCCTTTCCTACAGTGAGTTAACTCCTCTTTGAGCAAAGCACTTAGGACTAGAGATATCCCTGTGCTTCTTGTCCAAAGCTCTGGCTAGGAAACTTTGAATTCTATCATAATTTCTTCAGTGTGGTTTCCTTCAATATCCAGTGCTGGAGGTTTTCAGAAATCCTCTTACACAAATAACATAATTTGCCCTGTTAAACATTTGGCTCATTTTGAGAGAGTTCCTTAGAGGCAAATCAGAAAAGTAAATCATATTCAAAAGGTTTGGTTGTTAAAAGTGTAAAATAGGGGACTGTGTCAATTTAGATTTGAATGGACCTCAGGCACAAATCAGAGGTCCCTCTTGGTATAAAAGACTGTAAAATTTGTGTTCTACTTTTATGATCTCCTGCTGCATAAGGGACTTCTTTCCCAAGTGCCCTAGGGTGATCTAGTTAAGTCTGGGAAGCCTCAGTCTCAGAAGTGTCTTCAATTATTATGTAAAGGAAGGAGTGTCACTTCAAGATTCTGCTTTGCTCAGTGCACACTTGTGTTCAAAGAATGCTGTGCATTTACTGCTCAGGGAGGAGAGTGGAAACAGCCTTCCAAATACCTGCATTTTAGAGTCTTTTATGAAAAGCTATTGGACATGGCTCTGCAGAGCAAGTAAAATAAATCTGACCCATCCCTACATAACAGGAGTTATCAGGGATGTGCCTACTGAGAAAGCAAAAGGTCTCTGGATGTAGTTCAGCACCATCACATTCCCCTTGCAGAAGTGAGGCCCTCAGTCTAATCTCAATCCTGGAATTAATACACAGTGCATGTATTTTTGCTTTTCTTCAATTTCTGCTTTTCCTGATGTGAATGGATACTTAGCCTCCATTAATGTTAGCAATCTGATTAGAATTGAAAATTTGACTCTGTCTGCTTCTGCTAATGAAAATTTTAGTTTTTAATGTCTGATTAGAGAATGATTTCAGAAATTAAGGATAACCACACTTTAAATAAAAACTCTTTAATAGACTAATTTCGTTATAGCCTTGATAAGGAAAGATGCATCTCAATGCCTTTTCCCCTGGTAAGAATGTGCAGTATGTAGAAATTTGGAAATCCTGTAAATTCTGAATTTGCTAACTAATTAACTTGAAGAAATCTTTTCACTTTCTGATCCTTGAGACATAGAAGTTTGCTAAGTTTCTTGTACAAGTCATAAATACCAGCTGTGTGACAGAAACATAAAACGCTGTTTCCTAAATGTACAGAGACAAATAAGCAGATGTCTCTCTTAGACTCAGTTAATTCATTTAAGTGATTCTTTCTTACTTTACAAACTGTGTAACTGTAAAACAACACAATGATTTCTGTCAGCCATAGAAGAAAAGAATTGGCAATACCACAACTGAGTAGGGCAAGAAGAGCAAGGAGTGAATGGACTGACTCATTAACTCACTAAGTAGGAAACCCAGAGGGGGGGAGGGCACAAAGCAGAATCTCATGCAGATATATCAGTGTTTGTGACCTAGTCCTCCTGCATACTTACAATGTGAGATTTCTACTAAATTGCTTTAACAAGCATCTGTGAAATGTGACTCCAGACCACTAGCAGCATCACCTGAGAACTTGATTAAGAATGCAATATTTGCATTCCCAGCCTAGACCCATTGAATTAAAATCTTTGAGTGTGTGGTTTGAGCATTCTATATTTTAACAAGCATTCCATGTAACTCTGATTCAGTCTCAGGTTGAGAACTACCCTAAAACATCTGAAAGGATCTCTCAAACCATAAACTAGAAACAGAAGCACATTTCTTAGTGTAGTTATAGTTAATGGAGAGAAGGCATATGTATACTGGTTATGTAAATCACTCAGCCATGGGAATGGTAGCTTTATCCTTCCAGATTTACCTTTTGATGCCATCTAGTTCTTTATGTAGTTTTTATTCTCCATGCAGAGATCACCTCTACTCATTTTTGAAAACTAAATAACCTTGAATTCCAATTCAGATTTTACTCTATTACCATTCCTATATCTTTACTGTACCATGGTTAATTCTTGTGGATAGAAGACAGACTGTTCACTTTGAATCTCTTAGCATATTTGACACATTAGCATAAGCTTTGCCTTCCTGGCCAATAACATGCCTCTATCCCAGGAGATTACTGTGAGCTTTTAAATAGAAATCTATTAACACAATACCTAGTCCTCAAAACCAGGCAATTATTTTTATAATGATGAAATTTTAAAAATTATTTTAACAGTAGGTATTCAATAAGTGTTTGTTGAATTTCTTTGGACATAAGAGGAATTCTATTTTTTTCTAACAGGTAGAATGTCTCCATTGGTAATTTTATGCATGTCTATAATATATTTTTCTTACTGTCTTTTCCCCCACCTTCTTTCATCTCCCTCTTTTCCATGTGATCATGTCATATCCTCTACAAGTCTTCTTCCCAAATTCATATCTGTTTGTCTTGCGTTGTGACCCTCTGAGAGTAACCAAGACCTTCTGTGACCACAGGGTTAGAATTCTATGCATTGGAAACCAATGGGCTCACATGTGTGTATATAACTGAAGGGAAGTGCCCCAGAATCCATCAATAGTCATCTGTTCATCAGGTATGGGCAGATCTGCATAAGTCCCTCCCTAATCTAAGATGAGTTGTTGACAGTTCCAGTTATATACAGGCCTAGTGAAGGAAACCATAGCTACTATGAGGTCAGGATTACAAAGGCCATGTAATAGCTTGGCAATTAAATTTTAAATACCTTCTACCTGTCACCCCATTATTACATTATTTCATGATGTTCTCTGAGCCTTAGAGGGGAATGTATAAATGTCCTGTTTGGAGTTGTGCACTCAATGGCCTCACCCTTATATCTTGAGTAGCTGCAAGATGTGCAAAAGCATGGCATGACTGTTATAAGGTAACCATTCTCTCTCAAATCATACTGTAGACCACTCCAAAGTAATGAATATTTGTATGGTAATGTAAACACAGTCAACAAATAAACAAACAACAACAACAACAAAAAAGTCATGGCTTGGGAGATCATATGCCCTAGAATAAAAATTACTACTGTTCTTTAGATAAATCAGTACAAACCCAAACTACATTACAAATATTTATGTTTATACCTATAGATAAATACTACTTGAATCCTTAATTAGAGAAGCTTCATTTGGGCATAAATGCAGATTTGCAGCTACTCAAGATATAAGGATGAGGCCTGCTGAGACTCATTCCCAGTTTCTAATGGACATCTGCATTCTTTGATTTTCAACCCCCTTCAACCATCTGTAAAGCCAACAAGAGCACATTGAGATCTTCTCAAGCTGCATCCTGCTGTCTGACCTTCCTGATCCATTTGCATTTCTAAGGATTCCTAAAAGTACATAAGAACTCCCATGATAATCTGAGACAGACTTCGATAGATTTATTTTTATCTATTTTTGTGTGTGCACATTCGTGGGAGTGGGCAAAAGAGAGTTTCAGATCCCTTAGATCTAGAGCTACTGGCAGTTTGAGCTCCTAAACTCTGAGCCATCTCTCTAGCTCCAGTCTTCAGATTATAAATTTGAAAGACTAACACATGATGTCATCTTGAAAGCCTATTAGCATTTAATGAAACATAACCATGGATATAAATCCTTCCCACCAGTAGCCTACGAAGGTATTTTACAGAAGAAAAGAAAAGGTTACCACTATAGTTAATACTGTCTCATCAATAGTTTAATTCTACTGTAAAAAGTTTATACACTTCTGCAATTTTATTTAAAATAAGACAAAGTATTAATTGAAGAGCAATAGAAATAGGGGAGGGCAGGGGAGGGGAGGAAAGGGAAGAGAAAGAAGATGAGAGAAGAGAAGGAGAAGGAGAAGAGAAGAGTAGAGAAGAGAAGAGAAGAGAAGAGAAGAGAAGAGAAGAGAAGAGAAAAGGGGAACTATTGAACATGTGAGGAAAAAGGAATAAGTAGGGAAGGAGGAAAAGAAGATATTACTGTTAGGTAATATTTTGTATATTATCTCATCAATTACTTTAAGTTAATGAGGTAGTATAAAAAAAGATTAAGTCAAGATTCAAAATTTGTGTTTGCTAAGAATTCTGAGAAGTCTTACTACAATGGACAAATCTGTCATCACCAGAAAATACTGCCTCACTGGAGTATTTGCCACTCTTCTCTGAGAATTACTGATGATAAGAACAGGCAGAAGACATAACTATCACTGTAACAGAATGAAATACCATAGAGCCTGAGTACCACCTCCAAGGGAGTTTTGCTGTTTCATTTTCAGACTTGGTTGCTTATTTTGAGTCAGGATATCATGCAAGACCAGGCTGATCTTAACCTCCCCATGTAGCATGATAGACAGGAAGCAGAGCAAATGGCCTATAAGAAGAGGCATACCCTGCCCCTAGAACACATAACCCTGTGACATACTTCCATCAGAGCCTCCTAGTATAGCACAACCAACTAGGGACAAATGTCTAATGCTCTGGCCTCTGGAGGGCATTTAATATTCAAGCCATAACACCCTCTATCTTCAGCCTAGTGCACTATTTGTTCTATGACCTTTCACTGAAAGGCTGAGCAATCATAGTCCTCCTGGCTTGCACAACCACTTTGAGAACATATCCTAGTCCTTTATTATATGGAGTTTTTAGTATGTTTCAGAATTTTTTATGCTTCAAGCAATATAGTTTGAGTAAGTCAAACATGAATGGTAAAAGTACAAATGTATCAAACAACTATTTTGTGCACACAGTTCTGTTTGCCCATTGTATGGCCTTTCAAAAGAGGTATGATAGCCCATAGTACTCTATACATAGCTCCATAATAAACATTAATTTAGGAAATAACTTTTATTCTATAATTACTTAATAGTCTTGAATTTTTCAACCTTAATGAAAGGATAAAATATTTCAAATAATAATCTCATTTTCTTCATTGGGCTTCCAGAGAATCATTATCTCACTCAACATACAAGAATTAGAATTTTCTTTCATTTTTTTTTCATTTTTTTGCACTTGCTTTTTCTGACTTTGCCCAAGAAATTTTGAATAAATATTGTTAGTCAAATATTTCAGTCACAGAAACTCAGATGCAAGCCTATTAGCCTTCATAATTTTTATAATTAAAAAATCTGTGCGAGATAAAGAAAATTTGAAAAAATATTTCATGAAGTATGGAAACAAAAGAAAAACTATAGCCATATTTTCAATACCAAGAAATAATTATTGATAAATTTTTATTTATTTGTGTCTAGTCCTAAAAATTACTATTAAAGATGTTTTTCATCATGTCTCTTCTATATAAAATTATGCAATACATTTTCTATATTGTCAAATATTCTTCCATAGTATTAATGTTCTAACTATAAGTTTGCTTTATTTTGCTATATGTTAATTGCTTATCATTCTGTTTTACAGAATTTGTTAAAAGATTTGTGCATGGACTATTCCATGTATTTGTCACAAAACCAATATCATACTATTAAGGTAATACAATATTGAAATTCTGGATAAAGAAATATTCTTCCAAAGCATTTAAGTATTAATTATGGTAACAGAGCCAACATGTTTCTGAAAAAAATACGTTTTATTTGTTTTCAAAATTTGTCTTGAGAGTTTATTTAATTGATCTCTTAATTTTTAATGTCTTCTCAGCCCTAAACATCTCATTAATATTTACATTTAAATTATTGTTAATGATTGAATAACCCATTATCAGGTCAGCTCCATTTTTCTAGATATGCCAAATTTGGAGATAACTTTTTCCCTTGGGTGGATGATCTTTGCATCTTACAATTAAAATTATAGCCTTATATCAGGCTATCCCAGTTAGAAATGGATCCAAGCTTTCCAAATCACTCTTTTCTAGAAATGGGGCAGAAAATATGATTATATCAACAACATTGGCATCTGCTTTTTGTCCCAAAGCAGGGATCTTTCAAAGGCTCAGCAAGTGGCCCTGAAGCTGGCATTTCCAATGTTTGGTTTGGGAAGGGTGGTAATAGAAGTCAGTGTGAGGAAGGCATTCATAGCTTACCTTATATTGAAGGGGGCTGAAGCAATGACACAGTGGTCTTTGGCTTCTCTGTCCCATAAGTAGAAACTCAGGTGTATAAAATCCTAATGGCCATCCTTTCATTTATTAATTTTTTAAATTAAAAAGAGGCACATTTGTCCTTGTGGGATGATTGAGATTCCTTGGGTATATGCCCAAGAGTGGTATAGCTGGGTCTTGAGAGATGTTGATTCCCAAATTTCTAAGAAAGAACCATATTGATTTCCAAAGTGGCTGTACAAGTTTGTATTCCCACCAACAGAGAAGTGTTTCCCTTGCTCCACATCCTCTCCAACATAAGCTGTCTTCAGTGTTTTTGATATTAGCCATTCTGATGGGTGCAATATGGTATCTCAGATTTGTTTTGGTTTGCATTACCTAAGCATAATAAAGGCAATTTACAGCAAGCTAGCAGCCAACATCAAAGTAATGGAGAGAAACTCAAAGCAATTCCACTAAAAGCAGGAACAAGACAAGGCTGTCTGCTCTCCCCATACTTATTCAATATAGTACTTGAAGTTCTAGCAAGAGCAATAAGACAACATAAGGAGATCAAGGGGATACAAAGTGGGAAGGAAGAAATCAAGCTTTCACTCTTTGAAGATGACATGATAGTATACATAAGTGACCCCAAAAATTCGACCAAGGAACTCACACAGTTTATAAACACCTTCAACAATGTAGCAGGATAGAAGATTAACTCAAAAAAAAAAAAAAATCAGGAGCCCTCCTATATACAAATGACAAATGGGCTGAGAAAGAAATCAGAGATACATCACCCTTTACCATAGCCAAAATGATATAAAATACCTTGCTGTGGGATGTTCTGTATGTCCTGTGGGAGCCCTTCTTGGGTTCTTTGTGGCGTTACCCAGCAGGTCCGTATAGAGGATGATTAGGACCATGGGCCTGAGTGCAGGTGTTTGAGATGGTCTGCACTTGGCTGTGCTGGGGGATGGTCTGTATGTCAAGTTGTTCTGATTGGTTAATAAATAAAACCTGATCGGCCGTGGCTAGGCAGGAAAGATAGGCGGGACTAACAGAGAGGAGAAATAAAAGGACAGAAAGGCAGAAGGAGACGCTGCAGCCGCCGCCATGACCAGCAGCATGTGAAGACGCCAGTAAGTCACCAGCCACATGGCAAGGTATAGATGTATGGAAATGGATCAATTTAAGATAAAAGCACAGTTAGCAAGATAAGGACAGTTAGCAGGATGCCTGCCACGGCCATGCAGTTTGTAAGCAAAATAAGTCTCTGTGTTTACTTGGTTGGGTCTGAGCGGCTGTGGGACTGGCGGGTGACAGAGATTTGTCCTGACTGTGGGCAAGGCGAAAAAATCAAGCTACAATACCTTGGGGTAACTCTAATGAAACAAGCAAAGGACTTGTATGACAAGAACTTTAAATTCCTGAAGAAAGAAATTGAAGAAGGTGTCAGAAAATGGAAAGCTATACCATGCTCATGGATAGGTAGGATTAACATAGTAAAAATGGCAATCTTACCAAAAGCAATCTACAGATTCAGTGCAATCCCCATCAAAATCCCAACACAATTCTTCACAGACCTGGAAAGAACAATACTCAACTTCATATGGAAAAACAAAAAATGCAGGATAGCCAAAAGAATCCTGTACAATAGAACAACCTCTGGAGGCATCACGATCCCTGACTTCAAGCTCTACTATAGAGCTATAGTAATAAAAACAGCTTGGTACTGGCATAAAAAACTGACATGTGGACCAATGGAACCAAACTGAAGTCCATAACATTAAGCCACACACCTATGAACATAAGATTTTCGACAAAGAAGCCAAAACTATGCAATGGAATAAAGAAAGCATCTTCAACAAATCTTGCTGGCATAACTGGATGTCAACATGTAGAAGGCTACAAATAGATCCATATCTGTCACTGTGCACAAAACTTAAGTCCAAGTGGATCAAAGACTTCAACATAAATGCAGCTACTCTGAACCTGATAGAAGAGAAAGTAGGAAGTAGTCTTGAACACATTGGCATAGGAGATCACTTCCTAAATATAACACTATTAGCACAGACACTGAGAGAAGTAATAAATGGGACCTCTTGAAACTGAGAAGCTTTTGTAGGGCAAAGGACACGGGCAACAAGGCAAAGCAACAGCCTACAGAATAGGAAAAGATCTTCACCAACCCCACATCTGACAGAGGGCTGACATCCAGAACATATAAAGAACTCAAGAAATTCAATATAAAAATACCCAACAGTGCAGTTAAAAAATGGGCTATAGAGCTAAACAGAGAATTCTCAACAGAAGAAGCTCAAATAATGAAAGGCATTTAAGGAATTGCTCAACATCCTTAGTCATCAGGGAAATGCAAATCAAAACAACTCTGAGATACCATATTACACCCATCAGAATGGCTAAGATAAAAAACACTGAAGACAACTTATGTTGGAGCAAGGGGAACACTTCTCCTGTAGGTGGGAATACAAACTTGTACAGCCACTTTGGAAATCAATATGGCTCTTAGAAATTTGGGAATCAACATCTCTCAAGACCCAGCTATACCACTCTTGGGCATACACCCAAGAAATCTCAATCATCCCACAAAGACAAATGTGCCTCTTTTTAATTTAAAAAATTAATAAATGAAAGGATGGCCGTTAGGATTTTATACACCTGAGTTTCTACTTATGGGACAGAGAAGCCAAAGACCACTGTGTCATTGCTTCAGCCCCCTTCAATATAAGGTAAGCTATGAATGCCTTCCTCACACTGACTTCTATTACCACCCTTCCCAAACCAAACATTGGAAATGCCAGCTTCAGGGCCACTTGCTGAGCCTTTGAAAGATCCCTGCTTTGGGACAAAAAGCAGATGCCAATGTTGTTGATATAATCATATTTTCTGCCCCATTTCTAGAAAAGAGTGATTTGGAAAGCTTGGATCCATTTCTAACTGGGATAGCCTGATATAAGGCTATAATTTTAATTGTAAGATGCAAAGATCATCCACCTAAGGGAAAAAATTATCACCAAATTTAGAAAAATGGAGCTGACCTGATAATGGGTTATTCAATCATTAACAATAATTTAAATGTAAATATTAATGAGATGTTTAGGACTGAGAATACAGCTTATGTTTGAGAGGATGTGGAGCAAAGTGAACACTCCTCCACTGTTGGTGAGAGTGTAAACTTATACAGCCACTTCAGAAATCAGTATGGCAATTTCTCAGAAAATTGTGAATCAATCTTCCTCAGGACCCAGCTATACCACTCTTGGGCATATACCCAAGGAATGCTCAATCATACCACAAGGACACATGTTCAACTATGTTCATAGCAGCATTATTTGCAATAGCCAGAACCTGGAAACAACCTAGATGCCCTTCAACTGAAGAATGAATAAATAAAATGTGGTACATATACACAATGGAATACTACTTGGCAGAGAAAAACAACAACATCATGAGGTTTGCAGGCAAATGTATGGAACTAGAAAAAGTCATCCTGAGTGAGGTAACCCAGACTCAGAAAGACAAACATGGTATGTACTCACTCATAAGTGGATACTAGATGTAAAGGATAACCAGACTGCAATTCAAAACTCCACGGAGCCTAACTAGTAAAGAGGACCCTAAGAAAGTCACAGGAATTGCCCAACAACAGAGAAATGGATGAGTTCTACATGATCAAACTGGGGGTGGAGGGGCATAACGGATGGCAAGTTTCGGGGGAAAGAAAGCTTAGGAGAGTGGGAGGTCCCAGCTGGATCAGGAACAGAGTAGGAGAACAAGGAAAGAGATACCATGATAAATGAAGACCCCATAGGAAGAAGCAGAGTGCTAGAGAGGTCCCCAGAAATCCACAAAGATACCTCTTCTATAGACTACTGGCAATGGTTGAGAGAGTGCCTGAGCTGACCTGCTCTGGTATCGGATGGCTAAATACCCTAACTGTCATGATAGAATTCTCATCCAGTGACTGAAGTAGATTCAGATATCCACAGCCAAGCCCCAAGTGGAGCTCCAGGAGTCTAATTGATGAGAGAAAGAGAGATTATATGAGCAAGAGATATTGAGACCATGATTGGAAAAAGCACGGGGACAAATAGCTAAACTAGTGGAAACACATGAACTGTGAACCAATAGCTGAGGAGTCCCCATGGAACTGGACCAGGCCCTCTGGATAAGTGAGACAGTTGATTAGCTTGAACTGTTTAGAAGGCCCCCAGGCAGTGGAACCAGGATTTGTCCTTGGTACATGAGCTGGCTTTTTGGAACCTAGGGCCTATACTGAAACACTTTGCTCAGCCTTGGTGTAGGGAGGAGGGGACTGGACCTGCCTCAGTTGAATCTACCAGGCTGGGCTGACTCCCCAGGGGAGACTTTGCCTTGGAGGAAGTGGGAATGGGGGGGTGCACTGGGGGAAGGCTGGGGTGTAGGAGGAGGGAGGACAGGGGAATCTGTGGCTGATATGTAAAATTAAATTAATTATAAAATAAAAATATTTTAAAAATAGAACAAAAACAACAACAAAAAAGAGGCACATTTCTCTCTAATTTTTCCCCTGACAGTTTTATTAATGAACTAATTGCAGATACCCCCAAAAATGTTATTTCATTCAAGATTTTTTTTAAAAGTATGTATGTATATGTGGATGCTTTTATGTATGTATGCATGAGTTGATATTCACCGTCTTAGTTACAGTTCCATTTCCATGAAGAGACCCCATGACCAAGGTATGGTGGTATTTTATTTGTACTGAAATGTGATTTTAATTGTATGTTAATAAAATTGTCTGGGGGTCAGAGCTAATAGCAAGCCATAGCAGAGCTGGACATTCGTGGAGCACACCTTTAATTCCAGCACTTGGTAGGCAGAGCTAGGTAGATCTCTGTGTGTTCAAGGATACAGCCAACATTGGAGACACATGCCTTTAATCTCAATACCAACCATAGAAGACCTGGAAGTCTCTACAGACAGGCATGTGTTTGGGTTTACAACCAATGAGTAGGCAGAACAGAAAGACTATATAAAGATAAACACACAGGAAGTAGCTCTCTTTCGGAGAGGTCTTTTGGCTGAAGAGACTTGCTGCAGCAGGCAGGTAAGGCTCTTAGCTCTGATCTCTTGGCTTTCTTCTTTGCATTGGTTCTGTGTTTCTCATTTAATAAGGCGGTTGGTTACATCTACACCAAGGCAACTCTTATGAAAGAAAGCATTTAATTGGGATTTGTTTACAGTTTTAGAAGTTTAGTCCACTATCATCATGATGGGGAGTGTGGTGGCATGTAGGCAGGTGGCAGAGCAGTAGCTGAGAGCTTCATCCTGATCTGCAGGCAGAGAGAGAGATGAGAGAGGGGGAGGGAGAAATAGGGAGAGAGAGAGAAAGTGAGAATACGAATGGGCCTGGCATAGGCTTTTGAAACCTCAAAGCCTACTGTCAATGGTATACTTCCACCAACAAGACAGTTTTATTAAAACCACTATATCCACCGTATGATTATGTGCACCATATGCATGCAGGTACCTGTGTAGGCCATAAGAGGGCTTTAGAGTCTTTGGAAGTGGAACTACATGGGGCAGAAAGCCTCCTAATGTGGGTGCTGAAATGCAACCTTGAATCTCTGTAAGGTAGTAGGTGCTCTTAACTGCCTAGCAATCTCCTCCTCCTTAACAGATTTGTAGCTGCTACTTTGGTTTCTAGAATACCAAGAGTTGTTAACAGCTGATATGGCCCACAACCTTTAAACTGTCTATAACACTCTGAAAGAAAGTGATAATTGCATTAGAGTTAAAGCTCTGCCATACCTGATGAAAATTTTTTCAAATCATTAAAGCACATTTTAATGTTTCATGCTTCATTGATTAAATTATCTACTTTATTTTAATACTATTTATTTGTATTGATATAATAAATGTCTGTATTCACTTTAAAACATTAGTTTACTTAGTTGAAATTTCTACATTATTGGTATTTGCAGTCAGCTATGAGAAAGCTTATTGAATAGTAGTTACTAAATAATAATCTTACTGGTTATTCATTACTGTGACAAAATACCTGAGAAAAGTGACTTAAGGAAGGAAGCATGTTGGCTCACAGTGTCGAGGTGCAGTCTGTCGAGGTTGACAGCATGGCAGCAAAGGTGTGCAGTGACTCTTTGCATTGACTGAGAGAAGCAGAAAGAGACCAATGCTGGACTTCCATTGGTCTCCTGTTTTTGTTTTGTTCTATTTTCTTTATTTCAGATCTCTAGCCCACGAGGTGTTTGTTGCCACCTCCATCCAAAGTGGATCTTTCTTACACAGTTGAGTCTCTCTCAGAAAATATTCTCACATCCACATACAGTTGTGTGTCTCCTAAGGATTTCAAATCTAGTCAAATAGGCAATGAAAGTTAACTATCACAGAGTATGGATTACATATAACTCCTGGAAAGGAGAAAGAGAGGATGCATTTTAGATCTCAGATTCTAATTTTGGATGAAAACTGCTCATAAGAAATTTATTTGACTAAGCTGGCATCATCCTTGTGAATTCCTGGGAATTTCCCTAGCACCAGGTTTCTCCCTTACCCCATAATGTCTCCCTCTGTCAAGATATCTCTTTCATTGCTCTTCCACTCTGTCCCTGTTCCAGCTCAACCACACCATTCCCTTATGTTCTCATGCCCCATTCCCTACCCTCTATTGCCCATGTCACCCCCAGTTCACTCACGGAGATCTCATCTATTTCCCCTTCCTAGGGCAATCCATGTGTCCCTCTTTGTTAGCTAGCTTCTCTGGAGCTGTGGGTTGTAGTCTGGTTACCCTTCGCATTATATCTTGCATCCACTTATGAGTCAGTAGTTGAGATGGTACCTGAGCTGGTTTACCCCAGTAATCAGTCGGTGAATACCCTAATTGTCATCACAGAGCCTTCATCCAGTAATTGATGGAAGCAGTTGCAGAGACCCACAGACAAGCACCAGGCTGAGCTCCAGGAGTCCAGATGAAGGGAGGGAAGAGGGATTACATGAGCAAGGGGCATCAAGATTATGATGGGGAAACCTACAGAGACAACCAAGCCAAGCTAGTGGGAACTCATGAACTTTAGACCAATGCTCTGGAACCTCCATGGGACTGGACTAGGTTCTCTGAAAAAGCAAAACAGTTTTGTAGCTTGATCTTCTTAAGGGGTCCCCTGGCAGTAGGATCAGAATCCATCCCTGGTGCATGAGCTGGCTTTTTGGAGCCCATTACTTATGGAGGGACACCTTTCACAGCCTTGATGTAGCAGGGAGGAGCTTGGACCTGCCTCAGCTGAATGTACAAGGATCTGCTGACTCCCCATGGAAGAATTTACCTTTTCAGAGAGGGGACTATGGGTTGGGAGTAGGGGGAAGGTTAGGGATCATAGGAGGAGGGAAAAGAGGGGGATCTGTGATTGGCATGTAAAATGAATAAAAAATTTCTTACGAAAAAAGAAATTTGCTTGACAGAGATATCAACAACATTTAAAATGAGTTATGTCTGCTCTTTTAATTTTACTGCCATGAAATGACTGTATTGACTGCTGCACATTGAGTTTAAAACATGGAAATTGGGGGAGGGGTGCAGAAGTCTTTACTAGAGTAATAATTGTTCTAGTAGTTACATATAGGGTGCAATGACTCCCATGTAAGTATGAATTTAAAGTGGTAGTGTATCCTGAGTGTTAAACTCAGATTTATATTCGGTGACCCATAATTATCTCAAGCCATTTATTCCATTGCATCTGAATATGTTTTGCCCCCCGAGTTCACTGCTTGTTTGTTTTTTCTACATCTGTCCCCTTCACTGTTCCCAGGACACAAGAGAGTTTGACTTTTCATCCTGATGACCACTTTGTTATGTATCTTATGGTTGTATTAATGGTGGCTGGAAAAACTCCCCGTACACCGCTAGGCTAGAGATGGCTGACTGGAGAAATTAGTCATAATAAGGGCTATAGATCAGATAGACTGTGCTTTAATGCCATTAAGAAATTACTCCAACAAGATTATTAAGTGTGATTACCAAACACTCAGACAGCTAAAATGTTGTCTTTGAGAACACAGACACTGGATGTCTAGTTACGAACAGAGACATCAATAAACTGCCCTCTCTTCAGAAGCCAAGAAAGCTGAGGACACTGTCTGAAGGAATTGGATTTAAGTGTGCTCTTTGAAGCCTACAGGAAATGGTGTTCAGTATGTGCCAAGGTTAAAATGTTCTTACTCAAGGGTAAATTGGATGTGGTAGCAGTTAGCAGAGGCCATTTACAATCATTTATGAACATTTTAGATCTTTCCCTGGGTCACTGTTATTTGAGATAAAAAAAAAAGGAAAGAAGAGTAATGCAAACATCTCAGAAAATATAACTTTTTTCATTTTTACTTTTGCTTATGATTTTTTAAATGACAAGCCATATTTTTGTTTATTTGCTTCCATTTCTGTCTTACTTCCCAAATTAATAATGTAGATTTAAAACATATCTTAAAGATGTTACATTTCTTGAATTACATTTAAGAAAACATTTCCTCTAAAAGAATATATACCACAATATTTTAGAAAGGAAAACCAAGAGAGAACCTGAGGCCCCGGGGCCAAAGATTGTAGGATGTCAGATCCACTCTCATCTGCTGACCCTCTACTGCCATGCCTCCCACCCTGGGAGCCTGATGCACTACCAAGAATATTGATGTAAATATTTCATTCATTATTAAAAGCACTAAAAGGTAATTGTTAATATGAGATTTAGTGCTTGCAATTAAGATGCCAACCATGGCTTATAATATTTTCAACATTCAATCAGCAGCACTGAAGGACTTGTAATGAAAATAGCATGCATTCTTTTTCCAAATTGAAGAGTTAATGTAAAAAATAAATAAATAAAATTTACTCTCACAAAACTCAAATAAATAAAAATGTGAGGCTTTAATACAGACAAATGAACCAATTGTTACAAGAAACATCACATGTGTGGATAGATGTAGCCACTCAAACATCCATTCAAAGCATGAGAATTGATCCCTGGTGTTTCATATGATAAATTTACTGCTTTTATCTCTCTTCAGCTTGCTTACTGATTGCAAATCCTGTAGCTTTCCCATGATACTGACCGAAATACCATCTCATCTCTACAAGAAGTTTACATGTTGCTGAACACTTCATAAATGTTTTTCTTCAATCTGACAATAAACAAATATTTTAAAAGGATGTTATTATGATTATCCTCTAATAGATCTGTGGAAATAATGAATGCTTTAAGCTGTCATATCTAACGTGTGGGTGCGCATATTAGAAATGAGACACTGAAGACCTCAGCATCAAATCCTATATCTTCCATTTGGCTTTGTGCTCTTGTACATGAGCAAAACAGGAAGTACGTTCTTAACAAAAGTCATTAGAGAAACTTTCAAAAGATAAACTTAGAAATTTCTGTACTGGGAAGTTGCTTAGAGGTCATCCCTGCTAAGCCTGGCCATATTTCTTATTTCTAACTCAAAAAAGTATAACTTTCCCCTTTTCACTATTTTTTACCTTGGATATAGCATTGCTGCTTTATTTCTCATTCAAACTCCACTGAAATGGTTCTTTGAGTTTCAAAAAGGCAACACTCTATGGTGTTCAAATTATTTACTTTTATATTTTTGCCTCTTTGTCTTAGCATATGAAACATCTTGCTCCTAACCACTTGTAATCACTATTGTTTTATTATACCATATATAGATTTGAACTAGTAATTTGGGTGTTTCAAGTAGCATAGTAGACATGCAAACATTTGCTTAATAGGTATATCCCTAATTAGTAATCCCTTAGGGGCAATTTTGTATCATGTTAGAAATGATGAGTAGAAGAATCCAGATTGCTTCTGTGATATAATCTAGTCTTGAGATGGCATCAGACAAACCCATCATGCTGTAAGAAAATGGCCTTTCCATTTTGAAGTATGAAGTTCCATAAGGAAAGAAAATCCGAGTTTCCTGATCCATATTTACCCAGAAAATCAACAGTGTACTATCTCTTATGGCCACAGGTTTTGACCATATTTATAGATTAGGTATGAATTACCTCCTGTGGTGTATGCCTCAAGTCCAGTTAAGGTAGCCTTCTAAATATTTATATCCATGGATTTGTGCTGCTACTAATCTTGTCAGAGAAGCACCTTATTGTAATAGGTAGTTGTCAATGTGATGCCCCGTTACTGTTTAAGGTACTTGGAATAAGTGACTAGGAGTGCTCTTCAATAAATGGGGCATTTATGTCAATGCTTCTGCTCTGCAACACTCAAGTAACACTGCAGAAGAGGGTTGGGGTACTAAGAATGTTAAGACCTAGAGGATATCGAAGAGTGATTTGAAATGTTTTCTTGAAATGACATGGGTGTTGTACACATGAACTCACAACAGCTGTGGTTACCTGAACAAGATCAAGCCAGTTAAAACTTCCAGCATCAATCAGGGAGAGGCTCCTAAGATAAGATCCAATTTCTAGCTGAGGAGATATTAGCAGTTGCTGTGGATATCATTCTATATAAATAAAACACTGATGGCCAGTGACCAGACAGGAAGTATAGGTGGGACAAGGAGAGAGGAGAATTGAGGAAACAGGAAGAAGGGGGAGAGACACTGCAGCCACTGCCAGGACAAGCAGCATGTAAAGATGCTGGTAAGCCACCAGCCACGTGGCAAGGTATACATTTATAAAATGGGTTAATTTAAGATATAAGAACAGTTAGCAAGAAGCCTGCCATGGCCATACAGTTTATAAGTATTATAAGCATCTGAATGATTATTTTATACGTGGATTGTGGGACTGCTGGGTTTGGTGGAACCTGGAGAATAGCCCTCCAGCAACAAGCAGTTGATGGATCAATGGGATGGAAAGTAGATTTTCTTTAGGGGTGTGGCCACCAATAGGTACACCATGACTCATTCCATGATGACATACTCAAGCACATATAGGCAGCACTAATTGAATTCATTGGGCAAACAATAACCAACTAACTAACTAAATAAATAAACAAACTTGATATGACATCAAAGGATTAAATGCTAACCTCAAATTGAGGCTGATCTCATCTACCAAGCCTTGTTAAGATAATGGTGAATATTAAATGTAGATACACAACACCTCTCCCTGTCACACAGGGAAGCTGCTAAACATTGTAAATAACTCTTATTGTAAGAATTCATGTAATGTTTATAATTCCTGTAAATAAGCAAATCTGTTGGTGGACAGCTTGGTTTTGTTCTGTAATCAACAAATGCGACATTCTTTCCTCATGTTCTGGTTGCTTTTAGGAAAGAAAGGACATTCTATAGTCCACTATGTCAGCATCAGCCACTTTCAATGATCTGTAGATGCCTTGAGAAAGCTACATGGAAGTTGAAGCTACAAATGTAGCTCCTAAGGTTCAGCTCCAGCCAGGACTGTTTAAATGGATAGTACCGTAATTTCCTTCCAACAATTTCCACCAATGCTGTAGTGGTACCATACATGAGGGACTGTCGTGATATCGTCCAATTGGACCACACCATAACTTGTGTAATCCTTTATTTGCAAGAAAATCTTCTGCAATTGGTATAAATCAACCTTTTTGATTACCTAAGTCAGTTGTTTGGCTCACTTTGTGAACCAGAATATTGATATCCTCCTCTATTGCTTTCCTGGTATTACAACAGTAGGCTCAATAAAAGGTAACTAACTAAGTAAATAAAAACTCGAGTGCTGTATTCTTTGATTTTTTAACAATATTTAACAGCAGCATGTGCCCAGGAGAGAGAGACAGGTGGATGACTGTGTTCTCTGTCATGTAGTTTCTATTTAATGTTCAGAATTATCCTAACAAGTTTTTGTAGCAAAGACCAGCCTCAATCTGAGGCTAATGCTCAGTACTTTGATGTAATAGCCAGTTTCTACAGTGCTCCTTCCTTTCTGTTAGCAAAGGGATTGGGCTAGCAGTACAAAGAAGTGGTTCCAGTGAAGCAATGTAGCCAAGAGTTAACCTTGTGTAAGCCATGAACATTGGGGAACCAGAGGCTTCACTGTAGCTCCATCAGTTTTGTGGACCAGGAAATTTATAAGGAACTTTTGACACTTCTGCTCAGTTTTTCCTTGAAAAAAAAAAAAAGCTTATGTGAAAACAAAAATCTACTTTAGAATGTTCCCTACACATTGATTATTTTAAACCATGAAGCTCAAACTATATCCCATTATATAACACTGCTATACACAGAGTATATTATATACATGTATGAAAATACCCCATGAAACATAGTCCTATGTATGATGAATATATACCAAAAAATTTTAAAACAACAAAATATATCTTCCTCACAGTCATATTTAACTAGAAAGTGTCTGTGCTTCATGGATTCTTGAATGCATTCATTAAGCAACTATTTATTGTGTTTATTATGAAATGTCAATGCACTGCAGTCAACAACAGTCTAAGTACTTAAAAAACAAAACAAAACAATGGATATAAGCATAATGAAAGTGAATAGGAAATTAGAATATATGGTATATAGTAAATGATTGACCCATTTTCTAGAATATAGCAACATTTCAAGCTTATACACATATATCATGTGTGTACATGATAAACCAGTAAGTCGTAAAATAGCATGGGCAAGTCCTACGGACACCTGCACATCCAGGGAATGGGTAAGGCCTACAGCTCTCCATCCCTATATTGAAGGCAGGAGCAATTCCTAGGAATACACATGCATGTGGAATGTGCAAGCCCTGGGGACACCTGCGCATGGGCAAGTCCTAGAGGACAGCTGCATGTTCGGATCATAGGAAAATATGTGAACACTAATACATGAGTGGATGCACAAGTGGCTGGGTACACCTGCGTATAGGGACACAGACAAGTCCTGGGGTCACCCACATATGGGAGCACATTGAGAAGTCCTGGGGACTTCTGATCAGGGAAGAAGAGGTTGAAATATAAGCTGTGGTACAAAAAGACTGTAGGCCAACCAGCTGACTTGAAGAGTTTGGGTTGTGAGGACAATATGAAAAGTGAGAAAATTAATGAAATATAGAAGGTCATAATCAGTTTTTTTTTTGGAAAAAAACGCATTGAATACCAGCCATTCTGAGTTATTTTTCGAGAGATATTTTAAATTAAGGTGCACAGTCTTCAAAATTCACAATTCAGGAATGACTTAGGATCCAGAATATGCTGGACTCCCGAAGAAGTAATAAATGTTTTTTATATTGCATGAAATCTCCAGAGGGTTGGTAGTAATATTCCATAATCAAATACATGAAATTATCTCTGCCAGAATGTATGAATTTTTCACTTTAAATGGGACTAATCAGTTCAGATCAGATTTATCATTAAATGAATTAAGATGAAATGTTTGGTTGTCAGAACATTTTAATTTCAGAATTGCAGATGAGAGATTTTGGATGAATACTAGATAGATTAGAGGCACACACAGAAGCAACGTGACTCTAAAAGCCAAAGCAAAGAATTCAGTAACAATTATGATGTTGGTGTTACAGTGATATAACAATGATTTACAGTGTCTAGGGAAGCATCCACAGACTAAATTTGATGCATTGGCTGCCCTTCAATTCTGTGTCAATGTTGGATATATTTTGCTCTCCTACTCAACAACAGCAGACTGTTTACATATTTTAATACACGCTAGATTTTTCCCTCTGGTATAAATTTTATATTTTATTGTGACTCAGAGAGAGTTGCACCCCACATTTTTTTGTGACCTCCCCTGCTCAGCATCTTGTTAAACTGTTTTAGTAGCGTATTTAAAAAAAACCTCTAGTTAAAGTAAAATTCACACTATTATTAAAATCTGGCAGCAAACCTAAGGATAGTTTAAGTTATACTCTATCCTATAGCATAACATTTGAGAACCATTGGGATAAATATGGATCATTGAAAGAGTTAATAGAAGCTAGTGAGGAATACGGAAAGCAGTGGTTTTAGATCAGATGAAGGTAATTTCAACTGAGGTATGTATAGTAGAGCAGTGTCCTTTGACCTTGGAATACAAGTGTGTTTTGTTTTATTATGTCAATCATCAAACACCAACAACAAAAAGGAAGCTGCTGATCTTAAAAAAATAAGGATATTCATTTGCTCTCTGACATATTTTTAAACATTCTTGCAAAAAGAGACATTTATTCAGGACGTTGAAGGATTGATAGAGTCCATGAGCAGAAACTATGAAGTGAGTGACTAAATCGAAGAAAAAATTAAGAAATAAAGTATAAAATGTGTTGTGGTAAGTTTGGGAAAAGTGGGTCTCCAACTCATTAAAAAATGTCCTTCAGAGATTTTATTTCATTCTTCAGGTAAATGGGGATTGGCTATAGGTTGTAGCATAAAGGATAGATCAAAACCAAGGATGTAGAAGTAGGCTATAACTCACTATTAGATTGCTTGCCCCCAGATATCTGATATTAAGTCCCCAGTAAGACAAATAGAGCCCAGGAGGTAAGTGTCGACAGACCTTGTTTTCTGCTGATGAGAAAATATTAATAAAATAATAAAATAAATAAAATTTAGATTTGCTATGCAGGTTAGAGTTTTGTGAGCATGGTACAAGCTGGGGTTAGTTGAGGAAGAGGGAGTAAAGGAAGTGCCTCCATTAGATTGGCTTACAGACACGTCTATGGAGCATTTTCTTCATTAATGATTGATATGGAAGAGACCAGCCCATTGTTGGTGGTGTCACCCCTTGGAAGGTGATACTAGGCTGTGTAAGAAAAGTAGCTGAGCAAACAGGAGAAGAAAGCCAGTAAACAATGATCTTTTGTGATTGTACTTAAGTTCCTGCATCTGGGTTCCTAATCTTAGTTCCTGGCCTGGTTTTCCTCAAGGATTGACTGCAATGTAGAAGTGTTTAAGTCAGATAAACCCTTTCTTCAAATTGTTTTAGGTCATGATGTTTTTTAAAATACTATTTCACTAGTTTGCTAATAATTGTTTATTTTTATTTTTATTAAGAAATATTTTATTCATTTTACACACCAATCATAGATCCCCCTCTCATCCCTCCTCCCACTGCCCCCAGCCTTCCCCCAAGTCCACCCCCCCATGCTATCATCTGAAAAAGTAAGGTCTCTGATAATTTTTAATGATGTATTTTGATCGTATTAGTCCCTCCCACAAATCTTCCCAAAACAACACTCTTCTCCCTACCTACCCAACTTTTGTGCCCTCTTCTTCATTTTTTGATACATTCAGTCTACTTTGTATGGCTATCCACTCACTCACGATCCACCACCTTCCAATAGGACAGACTGTCCCTCTGCCAGAAACTATCAATTGCCACTAGCTCCTCAGCTAGGGGAGGAACTTTGTGCCCCTTCCCTTCCCAGGCTAGGTCTTATGTATGCTGTCACAATTGCTCTGAGTTCATAAGAGCAACTGCCTGAGGTAGGAAGAAAACATAGTTTCATTGTAATCATCTATTACCTCTAGCTCATAAAACTTTTCCACCTTCTCTTCTGAAATAATTCCTGAGTCTTGAGAGGAAGGGTGTGATATAAACCCACACTTATGGCTGAGCATCTCATAATCTCTTATTATGTATACCTTGACCAGTTGTGGCTCCATTTTTAATCACAATCTACTACAAAAACAAGTTTCTCTGATGAAGGTTGAGGAATGTACTTATCTATGGATATAACATTAGAAATTTAACACTATGCCCAGCTAGCAGAATAAGAGTATTAATTTCCCCCTGGGGTGATGACCTCTTGAATTACAATTTCTTGATACTGACTGGAGCTAGATGCTATTCTAACTAACAGTGTCAATAGTTGATGATTACTTGTCTCCTCTAGTGGTTTGCCTTGCACCTTTCATTTCCATGAGAGCTTGCCAGTAAGAGTGAATCTTCCAGCTCAACACACGCTTGATGCCTTCATGTCTATGGCTCAAATATGTGCCTGTCTTCATCAATAGAATTTTATTGTCAAGCACTGGAGGGTAACCAAGATTGTTGGCAGAAACCTGTAATGTTTGAGACTATATGGAATCTCACTAGCCAACAGGTACAGTTTCTTATACTGGCATTTTTATTGGTTAACCTATTATGTCTCTTCTGGGCATTGTTGCTCCTTTTTAGGGAACTCCATTTAAACTCTTTTTATATATGTATATGTGCATTTTTAGGAAGCTTCTATATACATATGAAGTATGCCTCCATATATCTATGGAACTGTCTTTGTCTTAGTAAAGTATTAATTATCCTTCCCCTATTTTCACATCTGTCCTGAACTCCCACAGTCCAGCCCATTTAACCTTTCCTGGTCCATTGTTCCCTTTACCTTTTTAAGGAATACTATATAATATAATTAATACAATGTAATACAATAAATATAATATGATTAAACAAAAACTAACACATTGTGATTGGATAAAACAATCAAACATAAGGAAAAAAGTTCAAGAGAAGGCACAAGAATCAGAGACCCACTAGTTTTCACACTCAGGAATCTCATAAAAACATTCAACTGGACGCTGTAATATATATATGCAAAGGACCTGGTACTATTTGGTCACGGTCACATTAAAGAAAATAAATCAGATAGAAAATAAATCAGGATACTTTATCTATCTATCTATCTATCTAATCTATCTATCTATAGATCTATCTATCATCTATGTATCTATCTATCATCATCATCATCTATCATCTACCATGAGGATTTGTTTAGTTATACTACATATATATTCCTCAATATTATCATTTTGAAGTTAAAAACTCACCTCAAAAACACTTTGTGTGTAGTTAGCTGTTTTCACTCTTTACTCTTTGGTGATATGCCACTGAGCTCCCAAAAAAATGGAAACACAGAGACTTATTCTAATTTAGGAATGTCTGACCTTAGACAGGCTTGCTTCTAGCTATATTTTCTTAAATTATCCTGTCTACCTTTTTCCTCTTGATTTTTAACTTTCTCTATTCTATATACCTTTCTTTAATGCTTACCCTGTGACTTGCTGTATAGCTAAGTGGCTGGCCCCTGATGTCCTCTTCTCTTCCTCCTTTTCTTACTCCACTATCTTTATCTTGTTTTCTATTTATTCTCTCGGCCTGTCAGCTGCAACTATTTCTCTCTCCTGCCTAGCTATAGGCTGTTCAGCTCTTTATTAGACCAATTGTGTGTTTTAGACAGGCAAAGTAACACAGCTTCACAGAGTTAGTTAAATGAATGCAACATAAAAGAATGCAAATCATCTTTGCATCATTAAATATGACCAGCCTTACGGTGAATGGTTTTTAGCCAGCTTTTCTTAACTACCTTTTCTCTCTAGGGTTTTTTTTTAAGTAGCATATTATTTTAAGGTGTGTTACTTTTGTTTATTTTGCATTTGCTTAACTCTGTGAAGCTGTGTTGCTGCGCCTATGTAAAACACCTGATGGTTTAATAAAGAACTGGCCAACAACAAAGCAAGAGAAAGGATAGGCAGGGCTGGCAGGGAGAGAGCATATATAGAAGGAGAAAACTATGAGACGAGTTCTAAAATCTAGGAGCCAGAGAAGGAGGAGGACTGCAGCAGACAGTCACCCAGTTACACAGTAAGCCACAGAGTAAGAGTTTAGATTTACAGTGGTAGTAGAATGGGGAAAGCCCAGAGGCAAAAGACAGATGGGTTAATTTAAAAATAAGAAAAGCTGGCTAGAAACTAAGCCAAGCTAAGCCCGGGCATTCATAATTAAGAGTAAGCCTCTGTGTGTGATTTATTTGTAGCTGAGTTGCAGGCTCCCCTGCTGTGGGATGTCATTCTGTATGCTGTGAATTTGTGTTGTTCTGATTGGTTGATAAATAAAATGCAGATTGGCCAATAGCCTGGCAGGAAGTATAGGCAGGCACGTAGATGAGGAGAATTCTGGGAAGAGAAAGGACAGAGTCAGGAGTCACCAGCCAGACACAGAGGAAGCAAGATGACAAGGCAGAACTGAGAAAAGGTACCAAGCCACGCGGCTAAACATAAATAAGAATTATGGGTTAGTTTAAGTGTAAAAGCTAGTCAGTAATGAGCCTGAGCTAATGGCTGAACAGTTATAAGTAATATTAGCCTCTGTGTGTTTACTTTGGGGATGCAAGTGGGAGAGATTTGTCCCAGTTGCCGGCCAGCCAGGACACAGGAAAACTTCCAACTACACCTCCCAAAAGAGCAAAACCAAACAGCAACAGCTTTTACCTTTCTCTATTTCTGTATATCTTTTTTTCCTTCTTATTCCATATCTGTCTGTGTGGCTGAATGACTGAACCCTTTATTTTCTCTGCTCCTTGATCTTTCTCCCCTCTCCTATTTATTCCCTCTGCCCACAAGCCGCACCTCTCTCCTGCTTAGCTATTGGCTTTCGGCTCTTTTTTATACCAATGAGGTATTTTAGACAGGCAAAGTAGCACAGCTTCACAGAACTAAACAAATGTAACATTAAAGAATGCCACACATCTTTGCATAATTAAACAAATATTCCACATCATAACTAAATGTAACATATCTTAAATTTATATTCAACAACATTTGTACAAAAATAATTTAGCTATATAATCCTTAACAACATAATGGTCCTTGAAGCAATAAAAATTGAGCCAATTTTCTCTAAGAATAGAAACAGCAAGGTGATATATTTGTTGGCTTACAGATTGAAAAAGTTTCACTTTGAGTTCGTTGCTACCTTTGCCTACCTTCAGACTAATGAACACATTCCCTATTTGTATACTTCTTGAGGCAGCTTCATTTCAAAATCCTTTACATCATTAGAATTCCTGTTGTGTCCATTAACAGAAACCACATTTGTGGAAACTGTAGCTTCCCACTTCTTACCACTCTTCCAAGTGTATTCCATTCTTTCCATTCTTTCCATGTAGTATTCCATTCTTTCACTATTTCATTCTATGCAAATATTTCCACAGAAAAGATATGTGAACTAAGATTAGCAAACTATGGGAATGTTCCAAATTAACTATGGATATCAGCACAACATAGCATTATGATAATAGAGTAAAATAGTTACATTTGAAAGTGGAACAATGACATAATGATTTCATATGACACCAATCAATTCTTTTATGTCTTTTGTTGTAGTATTCGCCAGTATCTAAAAGACAAGGATGTTTGCTACCTGAAGACAGTTCTAAGATCCTAACTTAAAGTGTATAAAAATTTCATAACTTTATAAAATGAGAAAAAATTCTATTCCACCATAGCTGTAATCTATTCTGAGGACAGAAGAGTACAACAGAACAATTGGCACAGACAACACAGTTTTTCTTGGGTTAATATTATGTTCTGTTCATCTATTGAGATATTGGTTGTAAACAGATAGAGAACCTGTACTCTATCTTTTCAACATGTACCTAGAATGTTTGAGATAATCTTTCTCAAAGGATTGTTGAGATAAGATATGGGTTCAGGTTTCCTGTCTTGTACTTTAAGATTATCATATTTTAGACTACTAAAGGTAAAAATGCCAATATGCTGCCATAGTATAGGTGAGCCTAAAAACACAATGTATACATTTTAGCCTCAAACATTTGGCATTATCTCTTGATTTTTTTTACAATGATCCTAAATAGTATGATGAATCATGAATCAATATCAGCTGGAGGAAATCTTATTAAATGTGCAGTAAAACGTATAGTGGAAACAAAAACCAAAGCCACAGTGTAGTAACAGAAAATAAATCCAAGAATGAAAGGTCGATCCCTTGTTATTGGAAAATTCATTATTTACTATTCATTCCTTTTACAAAAATCACTTAAAGTCAGTTTTAAATAATTGATATATTAAAAGACAAATATATTTTATTTTAAAAAAAGGACAATACAGCAATTGAAAATTTCTAGAATGCAAATACAAACATTAATGATGAACACATTTTCATTTTCAAGTATTCTGGCTATTGTTTAAATATGCTATTTGGTTTTGCTTTTATTTAGAGTTTGTATTGCTGTGTATAATTTCTTATATATTGTAGATTTATCCCCTTGTAAGATAAGGTGTTTGCTGATATAGTCTGCTGTTCTTTCAGTTTTCTTTTCATGGTTAACAGCTCATTTTGTTATGCAGAATGTTTTCAATTCTATGTGGTTGTATTTGTCTATTCTTTTCACTTTATTCATTCTACTTCTGAGACTGTAATTATCAACAATAAAAAGGAAGATAGATTTCCAAACCAAAATCATTGAGTTTTGCCCTATTCTTTCTTCTAAGAATACATATAGCTTTGTAGTTTCAAGTTTTTCATTAAAGTCTTTCATCCATTTTTACCCAGCTTTCATGCATACTTTAAAGTAAAAACCCAAATTCATTCTTTGCATACGGTTAACCTGTTTCTCAACACTGTTGCTGGAAGAGAATATATTTTTCCTATTGGATTTTTGGTAAAATGATAAATTACTAGTTGGCCATAATGTTTGGATTTAGTTAACAATCTCTCCATTATTCTACTAATCTTTGGGTCTGTTTTTATGCCAGAATCATTCTGTTTTATTACAATGGCTTTGTAATAATAGTTTGAAATGAAATATTATGTCTTCAACTTTGCTCTTCCATGTGTACTATTGCATTAATTCAAGTAAATTTAAATCTTAACTATTTTGGTAAAGATATTAGAAATAAAATATTCACTCAATATTTTGGCAACAGACTTCAAATGAATTAACCTTGACCCAAGTGAGCAAGTAAGTCCTTTGCTAATTCTGTTTGTGTAGATACAGTGAGGAAAGATTCTTTTCTTATAATGTTTTTCCAAGAAGTCTAAAAATTACTGCATTAGAAAATTTGACTGTTTTTATGAAAAGTTAATATTTTTTATCTGAGAGGGTCAAATCCATTTGAAATATTTGTGAGAAACTGAAGTAAAAATGAATACATGAAAATGAGTTTGAAAATAGAGAAATCTGGCACCCATCTTTCTACTCTCCTTGAAAGCACTAAAGGTCTTAAGGTTCTGATCTCTCAGGGTGATGGTCAATGCAGTGAGTATGTAATAATAACTGTTTATTTTGCTATAATATGCCATCTCAGGTAATGCATTTTTCACCTGATGTACTCAATGCCTGATTTAAGAAAGTATATGCTTTTTGCCCAAGGTGTTAGCTTCTGATATTTAAAAGGACATTGCATTATGTTGACTTGTCTTTTACATTTTATAGACAGTTTTAGTTTCAATAATAAGCCAGGAATACTATATGTCACTATAAAGATAATAATATTAAAAGCAAGTCTAGATCAACGTGTGAGTTCTTCTCTCCTTATACCTTTCAGTGGCTCTACTTCCACTGGATTAGTCTGGATCTTTGAGCAAGCATCATCTATGACATGGTAGGATATCCAGGCAGTAGAGAGGAGAACTCAGAGTAAGCTCATGTTTACATGAATAAGAAGGTGACTGAAGACTACAGAAAATGCTTCTAATGGAATATTACAGGAAGTTAATTCATTCAGAAGGTGGGGAGTCCAGAAGTGGCAAAAGAAATCCTGCACCTGAGAATGAGCTTTGCTCATAACAGTCTATAGGAGGTGGCCATTCTGCTTGAAAGTAGCCATCTTTGGTATTCATGGTAAAACTTCCTCTGGGATAATTACTTGTTTCAAAAACTTGAAGATGAATATTATCATAGTATCATATATTAAAATCACCTTTTAAGTTGGTACATTTATTGTATAATGAGTAATACAAATTAAATATTTTCTTGGTTTGTTCTGAAACCTGTACCAAGCTTATTAAATTTGACTATGTCTCTGCATGTATACTGTAGCTAGACTTTTATCAAGATTAATCATTTATATTTATTTATCCTGAAATTTTTCCATTTTAGACTTTGAAAGTTATTGACAGCATAATGCTGGATAAACAATGAGGGGTCTTAGCCCTGGGAATACTAAATCTCTTGCTCTTAACATTCCTTATTTACTTGTAGTTCTCTGTCTAGGAGTGGGGCCCATGAGATTCACCCCACTTCCATGTTACCATGTCCGTTGGTGTGGGCCCTGTTTCAGGAAACACTGAAATAGTGTGTATATATATATATATATATATATATATATATATATATATATATATATATTACATATATATATGTTACATATATATATTACACACACATATATATACATACGTAACAATAACAAAAAAAAGTCCAGGTGAGAGGGACCAAGGTGAGGGAACATGGGGAAGGTTGAATGGGGTCAAGGAAATGGAGAAATGATGCAATTATATTTTAATCAAAAATAGTGAGTCCCATGAAAGGCGCAAAGCTACACAGAGAAACCCTGTCTCGAAAAATTAAAAAAAAACAAAAAAACAAAAATAAAAATAACATATTTTTGATGCTACTATAACATACTGAAAGAAAACTCAAATAAAAATAGTTTTCAATAATTACCATTGAAAATAAATATTAATTGCCTGAAATAAAGAGTTGTATTAAAAACACTTTTGTATTACATATTGCTTGAAATGTACTTGTGGACATAATTTTGAAGAAAATTAAAATTTTCTGAAGTAATATATTAATCACAAGCTTTTAAATGTAATGCATGGTTCAAAGTTAAAAGAGTAACTATGTACTGTTTCTTTTCAGCTAATGTCTAGTTTCAATTGGCAAATAATTAAGAAAATTTTGTTTTAAATGCTAGCTAGTATACTTTATCTCACGGCTTAATAGATTTTTGCCATATGATACTTAGATCTGCACAGCAGTAGAGAATGTATTTTCCCACAATCCTCTGAGATTAATTTAATTTTACAATGTCCTTTCATTCACCATTTTTGCTTCTCCATTTTCCTTTCTTTGATTCTACACTAATGCTGTCACATCTCTCTTCTCACTTATTGTTATATTCTTGTATTTTAGCCTGTCATCCTTTCTGAATTCATATCCTCCTGTTATTCTCCCTTATAATTCTTTTACCTCAATCTATGGCTCCTACTAAAGCATGTCTTCCACTTACTGCTTTTAAGAGCATTCAGGCCAAGGGAATATGACAAGGGATGTGAAATAGCATTTAAGCTCATTAAATAACCCTGAAGTTCCCCCAGTGGAATATTCCATTATCAAGCTTTGATTAAAAGATTTATGACATTTTGATTATGAACTTGAGAATGAAAAGTCCCAGAAAATATGGAATTACAGAGCCCAGAAGTCAGCTGCCTAATCCAGAATGATTTGAAACTAATATTAACATTATTCAAACCTAAATTCAATTTTAATGACCAATTTACTTCATTTTTTATCTTTTGTCTAAAATGTAACATGAAACCCTCCAAGAGGGAAGAAGTTGCACTTAGCAACTTCTTGTACAAATGTTCACTGACTTTAGTGAGCTCCAGGCCCAGATACTTAATCAGTCATTTCTGAGTATTGAATATGCAATGAAATTTGATTACATTAAGAGAAAAGTTTGTATGTTTTTGATCAGAAGCAAAGATAAATTTTAAGGAGAAAATGATTATTTAAGTCCCTTTGATCCTTAAATACAGCACAATTTATAAATACCTTATGAGTAGAAAGTATCAGTTGAAAAAGTAAACATAAGAGAGGAAAATCTGTCACGATACCCAAGAAAGTTCAAAAATTATTTTAATATTCCGTAAGAGCAAAAATTATCCAATAAGCAGTGACATAGAAGGTATTTTCAATGAGGATTACTACTGTGAGAAAGACCTCTCCCTAGTGTGAGGAATGTGTGCACCAGGAAACTGAGTCTTTTCAATTCCTCTGTAATTCATTCTAAAGTCTTAAAGAGATGCAAGATAATAAAACCATATCTAGTCACAGAGTAGAGGCAAAACTTTTACTGTGCACTTATAAATATTGTTGATGAATAAATCTATATTATTTTAAAGTATCTTTATAAATTTGCATATATAAGTTTCAGTGGGTTAATATGCTATTGCAATAGAGAATAATATAAACAACAAGTTGAAGTTCACAGCCACATCAGGCTGATAAATATATTTCCTCCTATGGCATTCAGCCAGTTTTACTATTTTGAGATGTATTAGCAGCCAGAGTAATCAGATTTACCTTCATGACTGGTTCAACATGGCTGTCTCTACCTTTACTCACAGAGCCCTGACTATGAAACATCTTGCAATATTGTTTATTGAAAAGTAGATAAGACTTTTTTAAAGGTCAGAGGAAATGTTTTAGTCAGAAGAAACAACCACACTACCCTGCAATAAATATTTATACTTAGTTGTTATTTTCAACCTATCCATTAAAAGGATAATTAGAAAAATTAACATAAAAATCTGCAACTGTATAGATTTTTCTTCAGCTGATATATTATAATAAGTCTCAGTTATAGAAGGAATATGATGTAACTTCCATTCATAGACGCTATTTAATTTTTTTATTTTAAGAGTAGCTTTTTGTAAGACATAACAATAATTTGTTTTCAGTATTTTTTATATACTTACAAGAGACGTGTTGACTATCTGAAAAATAAGTAAGCTACCTTCATTCAATGAAATACTCAAATTATTTCTTTATCTTGACAATTTCCAGCAAAGTGATTAGTCTTTCAAAACCCAAGAAGAAAACACAGTTAACATCTCCAAAAATAGGATTTGTTAAGAATCATTCTGTCTACTTACCTAGCTGGAACTCTTCATCTTTAAGATACTCTACAAATGAATCTCAGAAAATAATTACATTAATTCAATTCCCTAATTTGGGGTTTGAAAAAACAATTGATGGCTTAATATTAAGTTGGTATACATTTGTTTTCATCATTGAAAAATAACTAGATATATGCAAAGGGAAAAATGGACTGGAGGTTTTGATAATGATTGCATGGACTTAAATGATTATTTTTTCATACAAAAACTAAGCACAAAACTGAAAGACAAAGAAGCCCAATACTAGAAACAGCTATTTGAATGAAATGGGTAGCATGAACCCACAAAGAAGTAGAAGTAGACCCACTTTTATTTTACTACTGCTGTAGGAGTGGGTAAAAACCTAAAAGAATTTAACTTTTATTTCTTGGAAGATATCCCATTCTTCACAATCCTTGGACCTGGAGTTACAGATGATTATGGACCACAATGTCAAGGCTGGGAATCAAACCCAGGTCCTCTGAAAGAGCAACCGTGTTCTTAACCACAATGTCACTTCTCTGGCCCCTTCCCTTTTATTTATTTTTTAACTTAATAGTTTTTAATTGACGTACAAAGATGTAGCAGGAATCTTAAAAGGTCTTATTAATAAAATCAAACCAGAGGACAGTTATTGGGGTGAACACTGGAAGGTCAGAGAAGCAGAACAAGCCATAGCTACCTCACCTCACCAGTTCCTCAGCTGATCCTGTTTCCTCAGACTGGAAGCCTCTGAGTCCTCATCCCAATGGCTCTCAGCTGAACTGCGGCTCAAAAGCCTGAATGCTTTAACCAGCCAAAAACTTCTAGCTTTTGGTCTTCACGCCTTATATATCTTTCCTTTCTACCATCACTCCCTGGGATTAAAGGCGTGTGTCACCATGCCTGGCTGTTTCCAATGTGGCCTTGAACTCACAGAGATCCAGAGGGATTTCTACCTCTGAAATGCTAGGATTAAAGGTGTGAGTGCCACCATTTTCTAGCCTTTGTATCTAGTGGCTGTTCTGTCTTTGACCCCAGATAAGTTTATTAGAGTGTGCAATATTTTGGGGAACACAATACCACCACACAAAGTAATTGTTTTTTTTTCTTTCTTTTTTTGTTTTGTTTTTGTTTTTCTTTTTTTTCTGTTTTTATTTTTATTTTTATTTTTATTTACTTGGAAACATTTCCATATAATGTTTGACACAGAAATCATCAAATAGAAGTATACAATGTTGACAGGAGGCAGTACATTTATAATTTATAACCCCAAATGTATTTATAAATTAGAAATGGAAAGATCTACAAATGAAATTATGAAGGTTCACCAAAGTCATTTAATCTGTCAGTTTCTCATTCATTTTTATGTCTTAATAATATTCTATTATATGAATAAGCCACATTTTATTTCTCTCCAGTATTTGATAGCTATTTGAGTTGTTTTAACTTTTTTACTATTAGGAACACACTGCTGTAAACTTTCATGTACATGTTTCATAGGTGCACATTTTCAGTAGTTTGAGGATATATTCCTAAGGGTAGAATTGTTGAGTAACAGAGTAACAATGTTTTGCATTTTGACCAACCACCAAACTGTTTTGCCGAAGTGGCACACCATTTTACAATCTCACCAAATCCTTGTTTTTAAGGCTCTGATTTTTGTACAAAAGCATTCAATCATTCTGTCAGACCAAACCAGGAAAAGTAAGCTATAGTTCAGAGCTGTTCTATTTCATTTACTATGCAAAGCCATTCTTGGCGTTTGCAACTCTCAGCCCTTTTGAGTATTCTTGCAGTGTTCACCTTTTCCTCCACCACTTTTTTTCTTCTTCTTTTTTTCTGGTTTATTTCTATCTATTACAAATGTATAAAAAAATCCTCCATCAACGCTGCTGTTAGCAGCAGAACCTTGAGAAATATACCTTTGGTTTGCCTCAGAAAAGGAACACATATTGCACTGTAAAGTTTATAAAATTGGCGCAAAACATTGTGATAATGTTACAATACCAGTTTTAAGAGTTCAGTGACTAATGGGGAGCCGATGGGATACATGCAGAACTGTGAAAGCGATCTCACTTAGCCAGCTGTACACGTAGACTGTAAATCTACATTCAGATCATTTCTGAACTAAGACTATCATCTCAGTTTATCTGTTGAGGTCAACCAGGAAACCCTAGAATATACCTTGATTTTTGCAAAAAACAAAATAGGGGGAGGGGTTTCTTCAGCATTTCAGTCCACGAGTAACAGTATCCTAACAGGCAAAGTGTTCTCTCACTGTCAACATAGAATGAACTGCTGCTGGAGGTCAACTTGGGTTTTAATTTGCATTAGCACTTACATGCATAGTAGTCCAAGTTGTTGACCTCATGACTTTAAAAGGTAACTCTAAAAAAGTAAAATGGCCCTTCTTGGAAGACTAAAGAAAGACATCCAGCCACAGTTGTAAAAAGTCTCATCAAAACAATATACCCTTTTATGAATTACGCCTCAATTAAAAAAAAAAAAAGTAGCCCCAAGTAAGAAGCAGCTCTGAAAAAGAAAATATAACTTAAGATATTTGAAAAAAACAAGGTGAATACAGGTTCAAAAATAATTAAGATACATTTTCTTAAGGCTACCTAGAATTAGGCTTTAAAGAATTCTACCTTTTCAAGTTTACCACTAGCTACTAGATACCTATTTACAAACAAGATGTTCACTTTTTTTGTTCCTTTATCAAGAGAAAAATCTACCTTCAGACTATGAGGGTGGTGATGGGGAGAGACTAGAAAACAAGATTCAAACAATCCCATGCAAATATCACATTTTTCAAATGGAAGAACTCCAAACTTCAGTAGAAGTTCCAATCACTAAGACACTTTCCATTGAAATGATTTAAGTACAACTACATGGCACCAAGGTGTAGGCCTAATATAGGCCTGACAACCAAGTCCTTGTTTTCTGGAAGAAAGGCCTCAAAAGTCCCAATCAATTCCACATAACAATACTTCAAAGATCAATTAGGTTTTCCTTTCCTTAATATTTTTGTTTTTGACTTCTAATCTTAAAGACTAGATTAAAATTTTGCTCATTTCCCAGAAGGCATTGCTTCCCTTTGCTCTATGAAAGAGTCCACCAAGACCTCTTCCTCAAAACCATCTAGCCCCCAGCCTCCAGTCTGTGCTTGTGATACATCTTTCTCAACATCCTGAAAAGGTAATGTAGGTAAAATATGCTCATAAACATTAAAACTAGTTGTTAGAAAGACGTAACTAGCTTTATAATTTAAATTTTAAAACATAAATACTTGTAGCTTGATCTGCACTGACAATGATTGTCGAATCCTAGAATTCAAGATTTACAAATTCTCATCCACACACACAAAACACACTATTATCACACAACTTGTGTCTTGAGAGAATCTTCTGCTTTTTAAATCTTTGGCCTCCCAGTCAATCGCAAGTTCAACCAACTTTAACTAAAACTTCACTCAGAATTTCACCAAGCTTTTCACCCACACATTAATGCTTGTCGTATCTTTCATCAATTATCAAAATCTGAAGCCTGCTCAGAGATTGCCAGGTAAAAGAAAATAAATGAAATACACAGAGGTTATTTCAAAACAGAACATGACCATCATCATCAAAAAAAAAAAGTCACGATTCCTGATTGGGATCATCTTTTGTTTCCCACGTTGGACTATTTCACACTCCGGCATTGGCCAAAGGACACGAGAGCTGGTTCTGGAGCATACAGTTTTTCACACAGGTGTCCCCAGAGGAACACCAGAGACAAAGTCACGTGAGGCCTCTCCAGTACAGAGACTGTCTCACAGGGGCAGTGAGGGAGGACACCCACTAGTTTGTGGAGATCCCTGAGAGTGTATGATTCTTAAAATCTGGACTGTACATAATTCACATCAGCCCTGTTCAGGTACTTACTGGAAGAAAGATGCAGCTGTTTGCCAGAACTCAGCACTCCACTCTAGATCTCTGCTACCTTAGTCTCCATTGCGGATTTCCGAGTTCTGGTAGTTACCTGGACCACTGAGGCATTGCCACAAGACTTCTTCTCTTTTGAAACATCCTTTTCTCTAGATATTAGGATAGCTACACCAGCTTGTTTCTTAGGTCCATTTGCTTGGAAAGCCTTTTCCCAGCCCTTTACTCGGAGGTAGTGTCTATCTTTGAAGTTAAGGTGTGTTTCTTGTATGCAGCAGATGGATGGGTTCTGTTTTCTTATCCATTCTGTTAGCCTATGTCTTTTTATAGGTGAGTTGAGACTATTGATATTGATGGATATTAATGACCAGTGATTGTTAATTCCTGTTATTTTTTGTGGTTGTGTTGTGTTATCCTTCTGTGGTGTATGTTGGTGTGGGATTATCTATTGCTTGATTTTTCATGGATGTGTTTAGCTTCTTTGGGTTGAATTTTCCCTTCTAGTGCTTTCTGTAGGGCTGGGTTTGTAGACAGGTATTGATTAAATCTGGTTTTACCCTGGAATATTTTGTTTACTCCGCCTATGGTGATTAAGAGTTTTGCTGGGTATAATAGTCTGGGTTGGCATCCATGGTCTCTTAGTGTCTGCATGAGATTTGTCCATGATCTTCTAGCTTTCATAGTCTCTATTGAGTAGTCTGGTGTTATTCTGATGGGTTTACCTTTATATGTTACTTGGTCTTTTTCCTTTGCGGCTCTTAATATTTTTTCTTTGTTCTGTGTGTTTAGTGTTTTGATTATTATGTGGCGAGGGGACTTTTTTTTTGGATCCAGCCTATTCGGTGTTCTGTAAGCTTCTTGTATCTTCATAGGTATTTCTTTCTTTAGGTTAGGAAAGTTTTCTTCTATGATTTTGTTGAATATATTTTCTGTGCCTTTGAGTTGGTATTCTTCTCCTTCTTCTATCCCTATTATTCTTAGGTTTGGTCTTTTCATGGTGTCCCAAATTTCCTGGATGTTTTGTGTTATGACTTTTTTGTCCTTAGTGTTTTCTTTGACTGACGAATCTATTTTCTCTATCGTGTCTTCAGTGTCAGAGATTCTTTGTTCCATCTCTTGCAATCGGTTGGTTATGCTTGTTTCTGTAGTTCCTGTTCGTTTTGTCAGGATTTCTATTTCCAGCATTCCCTCAGCATGTGTTTTCTTTATTGTCTCAAATTCATTTTTCAGATATTGGAATGTTTCTTTCATCTGTTTAATTGCTTTTTCTTGGCTTGATTTGATTTCTTCCCATTTTTTGTTCGTTTTTTCTTCCATTTCTTTAAGGGAGTTTTTATTTCCTCTTTAAGGGAGTTTTTCATTCCCTCTTTAAGGAAAGTTTTTATTTCCTCTTTAAGGTAGTTTTTCATTTCCACTTTAAGGAAAGTTTTTATTTCCTCATTGAGGGAATGTTTTATTTCTTCTTTAAGGGCCTCTATCATCTTCTTAAAGTCATTTTTAGGCTTGATTTCTTCTGTTTCTTCTGTCATGGTATGTTTAGGTCTTGCAGGTGTAGAATCACTAGGTTCTGATGTTGCCATATAGGTCTTTATGTTGTTGCCTGT
Source organism: Peromyscus maniculatus bairdii (assembly GCF_049852395.1). Lineage (NCBI taxonomy): Eukaryota > Metazoa > Chordata > Mammalia > Rodentia > Cricetidae > Peromyscus > Peromyscus maniculatus. Next base: position 171,457,427 of record NC_134852.1, on the reverse strand, counting down.
ATTTTTGCACTGGCGTCTACTCATCTTTTCCTCTGTGCGGTGCAGGTGGTGTCTGTGTCTGAGAGTGCCTCTCTTGTTCTAATTTTTAGTTTTGGTTTAGTAGGGGTTCTTGGTTAAATTGGTGCTATTGGGCTGTTTCTTCAGGGACAGCTGATTTTGGTCGGTGAATTATATACTTATGATTCCGGTGATCTGGTTTAGTGGCTGGGTAGCGCCTTCTTCTGTGTTCCCAGGTCACGTTTTGTTCATTTGTCAACTCCTCAGCTGATCTTGTTTCTTCAGACTTCAAACTGTAGGCATCTGAATCCTCTCCCAGATGGGTTTCAGCTGAGCAGGGTAGTCTCACCAACACCTCCAAGTTGTTGGGTTTCACAGGATCAGCAGTTGGGCCCTGGGTTGTCCCCAGACAGAGTGCCCAGACTCACCCTGGTTCCGACCCACGTAGATAGCCTCTTCCCCAGGTGTTGGGGCTAGGGGTGTCCCTGTTCCAAGCTGCGTCCGCCTCTCTCTGTCCCCGGGCCTGTCCACCCCTGTGACCCGCTGCCACAGGCCCACCTGTGTCCACTTGTCTTCGCCACCGGGCCTGTATGTCCCTGTCAACTACCGCTGGGTCTGTCTGCCTCTGCGGGCCGCCAACGGGCCTGTATGTCTCTGCCGGCTGCCACCGCGGGCCTACCTACCTCTGCTTGTCACTGCTGCCGGGCCCATCCACCTCTGCAGGCCGCCACCGGGCCTGTATGTCTCTGCCGGTTGCCGCTGGGCTTGTATGTCCCTGTCGGCCGCTGCCACCGGGCCGTCCACCTCCGCAGGTCGCCGACCTGCGTCTGCCTGTCTCCGCCGCGTGGCCTGCCTACATCTGTGGGCTGCCGCCGCCGGGCCTGAATGTCTCTGTTGGTCGCTGCCGCCGGGCCCGTCCACCTCCGTCTGCTTATCTCTACTGCAGGGCCTGTCCACCTCTGTGGGCCGCCACTGGGCCTGAATGTCTCCGCCAGCTACCGCCGGGCCTGAATGTCCCTGTCGGCTCCCGCTGGGCCCTGCTACCTCCGCGGGCCGCTGCCACAGGCCTACCTGTGTCTGCTTGTCTCCCTGTTTTTGTTTTTCAAGACAGGTTTTCTCTGTGTAGCTTTGCGCTTTTCCTGGAACTCACTCTGTAGCCCATGTGGGCCTCGAACTCACAGAGATCTGCCTGCTTCTGCCTCCTGAGTGTTGGGATTAAAGGTGTGTGCCACCACCACCCAGCAAAATATTTGATTTCCATATGGCTTTTCACATAGCCTTCACTTTGGCTAAAAGTCTCTCCCTACCTTTTCATCTTTATTATCCAGCTCATCCTTGCTTGAATATTTTTATTCCCAATATTTTTCTTAATTTCTATCTATAGTTCTTAGGTATTTTGTAAATACTCACAAAATAGAGTATTTATTGATCTGTATTTTCAGCAACAAAAAAGGTATTTTTGAATATCATACCGGTGTGTCATACTCTGCTTAATTTCTTTTGTGACTACATACCTCATGACCTTGGCTTGCCTCCAACCCTTCACACACATGGCTTTACTTCATATTTTCCTTGTCTCCTTAAGTTTATTAGATTCTTGAAAATCTTTAATATTTCCTACCAATTTAGGCATTACCTTCCAGATATTTTGAGGCATCCTATGTCATGGTATTCAATTGCCCATACTTCCTTAATTGTACTTTTGAAAGCTAACTTATTTCTTCTGTTCACTTACTCATTGTTTGTTTATTAAGCATTTACTAGGGGCCAGATCTCATTTTGATGAGGAGCTTGCATTACACAAACTCAATACTGACCCTTCCCATAAGAAGAGAATTCCGACATTCTTTGTTTACCAGCACAGATTCTCATTATCTTGGAGAGTCATTACCATGTAGAAATAACCTCTGTTCAGTTGATGGCTTAAACAATACTCAATATCATATGGAATTCTATAGTTTGACCCCATTGTCATTACATTCTTCTGTGTTGATTCAGTAAAATCATACACACAAAACAGAAAATCATTGTATGATAATGTCTAATATATGAGCTATCTTCCAAGGTTCCTCTGCTCAGCAAGGTCAGGGAAATTACCAGCTGTGAACAGTACAGGATGGTGTGTGAATGTGGCGTAATGAGGAAGTGGAAAGCAGTGGCCAAAAGTTATTCATCATGCTTTATACTGGGTGGAGAATTTGAAGCCCCTAGACTTGCTCATTGTCATTAGTTTCTTATTTTTATTGCAGTTCTGAAATTTGCCTTGAAACTTGACTTGGACATATCCATTCCCTGCTGCATCTCTCTACTCCTGCTAGCTATTGCTACTGCTCTTGTTTTGTTTGGTTCATTCTCAACTACTCATAAACCTTTTCTGGAAATAAACAACCTTTAAAAAACAGATTTTTTTGTTTTTGCAAATAGTGTTTAGTTAGCAATTCACAAACCATGGTCCTTTCTTTGAAACCATCTTACATCTCTGTTTACTTTGTCAGTCTTCATCTGCTGTTCGTAAATCTTCTGAATTTGGAGATGTTCGGGTTTATTCCTAGCATCTTCCATTGCCATCATTTCTGTGCCTCCCAAACAAAATTATTAACTGCTCTGTGATCTAGTATTTGAAGTTTCACCTCATTTTATTTCAGCATCTTACTATCACCTTTGTAGTCTAGAGTTTTTGATGTGGTCTTTAGGTCCTTCAAATTGGCTTACATCATTTTAGGACTTTTTATGTTATTACAGATGAAACCAGACCTCTTGGGAAAAGATTCAGCTTCCAACTTCCTCTATCACTCCTACTACACCTACCCACCTATCAATTCAACTGTTTTCTATTCATCTCATAGTTGTATACTGGATCCAGGCTACCAAATTACCTACTGTGAAGAGGCTGTGAAGAGGATTATTTTCATCTGAAATCACAGGTCATCAGAAGTGGCATTTTTTCTTTTTCCTTTTTTTTTTTTTTTTTTTTTTTTTGAGACAGAGTTTCTCTGTGTAACAGACCTGGCTGTCCTGGAACTCACTTTGTAGACCAGGGTAGCCTAAAAATCACAGAGATCTGCTTTCCTCTGCCTCCTGAGTGCTGGAATTAAAGGCATGTGCCACCACGCCAGCCAGAAATGGCTTTAGAATCATTTTCACTTGTTCATTTGCTCAGTTTGATTTGGTTGAGGTATTTCTATGCTTTTTGGCTTAAATCTCAAAAACTGTTACTACATGTATGAAATAAGTGGTTCAAAGTTTCTCTCTGACAATTAAATTATTTTATTTCTTAGCTAAATTTTACTTACTACTTTAATCTCATTTATGTGAATATTGAAAACCCTTTTTGTTATCATCATTCATGTTACAGGCAAAGTATTGCCATCAAAATATTTTAATTTTTACAGTTCCTTTTTGAGGTTGCTATTATTTCATTTTTAACTTTTTCTAAAGTCTTAGCTTATATAAACATATGGGCTGTATGAATGTTTCATACTTTTATATTAGGATAAATATTATCCACACATAGCTGTTTGTTCACTGTTATGTGAAGAAGAATCCCAAATATGAGACCCTCAGTCCTATAGCTTGTAATAAATGTTTCCGTAACGCAGCCAGTTCCTCTTCTTTACCTTTTTTTGTGATAAATGGCTCTTTGTAGCCTAGTCTTGCAGTTTTCCCTCCCTTCTTTCCTCCTAGTCCCTTCCTCGCCCTACTGTATCCCCACCCTTCAATCTACTCGTGTTCAAGAAAGGGCAGGCCTCCCATGGATATCAACAAAACATGGCATAACAAGTTGTAGTAAGACTAAGTACCTCCCCACATATTAAGGCTGGCCAAGGCAACTCAGTATGAGATATAGGATCCCAAAAGAAAAAAAAAAAAAGGCAGAGACAGTCCCTGCTTCCACTGCTAGGAGTTCCATAGGAGGACCAACTACAGAACTGTCACATACATACAGAAGACATAGGTCAGTCCCATGCAGGCTCCCTGGTTGGTGATTCAGTCTCTGTGAGCTCCTATGAGCCCAAGTTAGTTAATTCTGTAGTTTTTCTTGTGATGTCTTTGACCCCTATGGCTCCTATCATCCTTCCTCTCTTTAATAGAATTCCCCGAACTATGCCTGATACTTGGCTGTGTGTCTGTGAATCTGTTTCCATCAATTGCTAGATGAAGCCTCTCTGGTGACAACTGGGCTAGGCACCAATCTATGAGTACAACACAATATCCTTAGGCATCATTACAATGACATTTTTTTCTTCAGTTGTGTTCAGTTCTATCCTAAGTCTCTGGATCATCCAGCCTGTGGGTCCTGGTGCTCCAGGCAATGTCAGGGGTGGGCTTACTCTTCTGGCAAGGGTTCTAGGCTAGACCAGTCGTTGGTTGTCCACTCCCACAATCTGCAGGCCACCCTTACTCCAGCACATACCATCGGGAGGATAGACTAGGTCAAAGGTTATATGGCTCAGTTCTTGTTCCCATCCCTGCACTAGAAGTCTTGCCTGGTCACAGGAGATGGCCAGCTCAGGCAAACCATCCACGATTGCTGGGAGTCTAAGCTGGGGTCATCGTTGTAGATACCTGAGAGATTCCTTTGTGCCAGGTTTCTACCTTACCTCAAATGCACCCCTCTTTCCAGTAGTCTCTTTCAGTACTCCCCCCTCAACCCCCAAAACCTGATCACTCATGTTCCCATCCTCACCTGCCAGCAGTTCACTCACAAAATCTCTTCTATTTCCCCTTCCCAAGGAAATATGGGTCTTGTTACCCAGTCTCTCTGGTTCTGTGGATTGTAGCATAGTTACCCTTTATTTTAAGCTAATATCCATGTATGAGTGAGCACATACTGTGTTTGTCTCTCTGATTCTGAATTATTACACTCAGGATAATTTTTTTCTAGTTTTATCATTTACTTCAAGTTTCATGATGTCATTATTTTTGTTTTTTATTAAGACATTTTAAATTCATTTTACATACCAATCAAAGATTCCCCTCTTCACTCCTCCCACCCCTCCATCCTCCCCTTCCCAGTCTATTCCCCATTCCCTCCTACAAGAAGGTAAGGCCTCCCATGGGGAGGTACATTTAGAAGAGGCAGGTCCAAAACCCTCACCCTGCCTCAAGGCTGTGCAAGGTGTCCCATCATAGGTAGTGGTCTCCAAAAGGCTCATGCACCAGGGATGGATTCTGATCCTACTGCTAAAGGGCCCCTTAAGCAGATCAAGTAACACAACTGCCTCACTACGCAGAGGGCCTAGTCCAGTCCCATGCAGGCTCCACAGCTATTGGTCTAAATTTCATGAGTCCCCACTAGTTTGGTTTGGTTGTCTCTGTAGGTTTCCCCATCATGATCTTGATGCACTTGCTCAGATAATCCCTCTTCTTTCTCATTACCTGGACTCCTGAAGCTCAGCCTGGTGTTTGGTTGCAGATCTCTGCATCTGCTTCCATCAGTTACTGGAGAAAGGCTCTATGATGACAGTTAGGGTATTCACCCATCTGATTACTGGGGTAAGCCAGTTCAGGCATCCTCTCCACTATTGCTAGTAGTCTAAGCTGGGGTCATCCTTGGGGATTCCTGGGAACTTCCCTAGTGCCCAGTTTCTCCCTATCCCCACGATGTCTCCCCCTATCATGGTACCTCTTTCATTGTTCTCTCACTCTATCCCTGCTCCAGTTCGACCATCCCATTCCCTTATATCTCATACCTTATCTCCTACCCTGCATTGCCCATTCCTTATCCTCAGTTTACTCATAGAGATCTCATCTATTTCCCCTTCCCAGGGTGATCCATGAGTCCCTCCTTGGGTTCTCCTTGTTAGCTAGCTTCTCTGAAGCTGTGGGTTGTAGTCTGGTTATACACTTTGTACACCATATTTGTCCCTCTGAATCTGGGTTACCTCACTTGGGATGATATTTTCTAGTTTCATCCACTTGCCTGCAAATTTCATGATGTCATGGTTTTTCTCTGCTGAGTAGTACTCCATTGTGTATATGTACCACATTTTCTTAATCCATTCTTCAGTTGAGGAGGCATCCAGGTTGTTTCCAGGTTCTGGCTATTATGAATAATGCTGCTATGAACACGGCTGAGCATGAATCTTAACAGGTCTTATTAATGAAAACAAACCCAGAGCTATTGAGGTGAATGCTGGAAGAGCCAGAACAAGCCACAGCTACCTCACCTTGCCAATTCCTCAGCTGGTCCTGTTTCCTCAGACTGGATGCCTCTCAGCTGAACTGTGCTGCTCAAAAAACTAAAAGCTTAACCAGCTCTAGTTCCTGATCCTCATGCCTTATATACCTTTCTGCTTTCTGCCATCACTTCCTGGGATTAAAGACTCACTTCCTGGGATTAAAGGTGTGAGTCACAGGCCTGGCTGTTTCCAGTGTGGCTTTAAACTCACAGAGATCCAGATGGATCTCTGCCTCCCAAATGATAGGATTAAAGGCGTGAGTGCCACCATTTTTCTGGCCTCTATATCTAGTGGCTGTTCTGTTCTCTGACCCCAGGTAAGTTTATTAGGGTACACAATATTTTGGGGAACACAATATCACCACATGTGTCCATGTGGTATGATTGAGCATTCCTTGGGTATATGCCCAAGAATGGTATAGCTGGGTCCTGAGGAAGATTGATCCCCAATTTTCTGAGAAATCGCCATTTCCAAAGTAGCTGTATAAGTTTGCACTCTCGCCAACAGTGGAGGAGTATTCCCCTTGCTTCACATCGTCTCCAACATAAGCTGTCTTCAGTGTTTTTGATCTTAGCCATTTTGGATGTCATTTTTTGGGGGGGGGTTGTTTGTTTTTGTTTTTTAGACAGAGTTTCTCTGTGTATAGTTTTGGTGCCTGTCCTGGATCTTCCTCTGTAGACAAGGAGGGCCTCAAACTCATAGACATCTGCCAGCCTCTGCCTCCACCACCACCCAGCAATGTCATTGTTTTTAACAGCTGACTAATTGTGTAAACAACTCCAACCAAGCAAGTGAAATACCTGTATGGCAAGAACTTCAGTCTTTGAAAAAAGATATTGGAGAAAATATCAGAACATGGAAAGATCTCCCATGCCCAAGAATCAGTAGGATTAGCATAGTAAAAATGGCCATCTTACCAAAAGCAATCTACAAAGTCAATGCAATTCCCATTAAAATCCCAACACAAATCTTTACAGACCTTGAAAGAGCAATACTCAACTTCACTTGAAAAAACAAAGCACCCAGGGAAGCTAAAGCAATCCTGTACAATAAAAGAACTTCTGGAGGTATCACCATCCCTGACTTCAAGTTCTATTCCAGAGCTGAGTGGTAAGAACTGCATGGTACTGACATAAAAACAGACAGGTGGACCAATGGAATAAAATCAAAGACCCAGACATAAACTTATGGACACCTGATTTTTATAAAGAAGTCAAAATTATACAATGGAAAAAGGAAATAATCTTCAACAAATGGTGCTGGCATAACTGGACATTGGCATGGAGAAGGATACAAATAGATACATACCTATCACCCTGCATAAAATTCAAGTCCAAGTGTATCAAAGACCTCAATAAATCCAGACACACTGGACATCATAGAAGAGAAACTGGGAAATAACCTTGAACAAATTGGCACAGGAGACAGCTTCCTGGATGGGACATCAGTGGCACAGACACTTAGATCAACAATTATTATAAATGGGAACTCGTGAAACTGAGAAACATCTATAAAGTTAATAGGACAAAATAACAGCTTACAGAATGGGAAAATATCTTTATCAATGCCACATCAGATAGAGGGCTGATCTAAAATATAAAAGAACTTAAGAAACTAGACATGAAAAAAGCAAATAATGCAGTTAAAAATAATGGGGTATGGATCTAAACAGAGAATTCTCAATGGAAGAATCTCAAATGGCCAAGAAACATTTAAAGAAATGTTCAACATTCTTAGCCATCAGGGAAATGCAAAACAAAACAACTCTGAGATTCCATCTTATACCTGCCAAAATTGTTGGTTGGAGTGCAAACTTGTATAGCCACTTTGGAAATCAATATGGTGATTTCTCAGAAAACTGGAAATCAATCTACCACAAAACCCAGCTATGCCACTCTTTGGAGTATACCCAAAGGATGCTCAATAATACAACAAGGATATTTGCTCAACTATGTTCATAGCAGCTTTATGTGTAGCAGCCAGGACCTAGAAACAACCTAGATGTTTGTTTCATCTGAGAAATGGATTAAGAAAATGTGGTACATTTACACTTTTTTTTTACTCCTCCAGATGTGTACAATGAAAAATTCCCTTGTGCTCACATAATCCAGAATAACTATTGTTCTTTTAATACTGCCACTCTTTTTCCCAGGAAATGCAAAGTTCACTCATCAAGGCCTAGGTTGAAAAACCTATTGGAACTATGAGTACTCCTTTCAAAGAGTAGACTGACTTTCTAAGTATAGAGCCCATTTACCCAGGGAATCAAGGCTTTGCCCAAAAACTTAAATTCCATGATGGTATCCAAAAGCAGAGAATTCTGGCATATATTTTTATGAGCAGTGAAACTCAGTCAACAGTGTTTGGCCTGGTGACTCTCTTCATCCATTAAATCATAAGACTCTACAAAATATCAAATATCTTCAGGCCCTGGATAACTGAATTCCCCTAAAAATATAAAAAAAATGATAAGTTCTATATGATAAATGTATACATGTGCAACAGTAAGTTAAGAAGTAACAAATATTTTAAATATATGCAGAATAGAAGGCTAAAAGTAAACTGTCTTATAGTACTAGATTAGTAAATTATTTTTCATTTACCTATTTCAGAGTTCTGGTCATTGAGCCATATACCTAATGTATGCTAGGCACCCTACCACTTAGATAATCTTCAGAACTTCTGAATTTATGTTTAAATTTTACTATTCATGTCAAGAACACTGGTTCTCATTACACATTATTTCTTATTCATCTAACAGAATGTCTTTATGATCCTAGATTCCAATTTTTAATGTTTTCTCATCATAAAGGAGGGAGAATATTCAGAGTAGTTTCAGATCATTCCCTCCACTTTTTACTATCCAATAAAGTCAGAAATATCTGTTTCTGGAGTAGTAAACTCTCAAGAGCTTCTTTAGGACTCAGGTCATTCTGGACCAATTGTAGCAGAGCTATCTCTAAATTCTTCAAACAATTTTGCTTTTCCATCTTTTCATAAAAATCATCCAATAAGCATGATATTCTGATACCTTGAAATTTAACTGAGAATATCTAACTGTTGATACATGAACATATTCAATACACTGCATTGACCTTCATCTAAATCTGGGAACTTGTAGCATACTATCTTCTAGGAAAAGTTCCTGACTTTGTAATTCTTTTGAAACATTCTACTCTTCTTAATGCTTTTTGTTCCCCTTTGTTCTTCATGGCCAGCTTATAGTATAACTATCTATTCTTTATATTTTCTTTTCCTCCCTTTCTCCCTTCCCTCCTTCATTCTCCCCCTCTCTTTCTTTCTTTCTTTCTTTCTTTCTTTCTTTCTTTCTTTCTTTCTTTCTTTCTTTCTTTCTTTCTTTCTTTCTTTCTTTTTTCTTTTTTTTTTCCCTTAGTTTTTCAAGAAAGCATTTCTCTGTGTAACAGTGTAGCAGTCCTGGCTGTACTTGAACTCTCTTTGTGACCATGCTGCCATGTTGGCCTCAAACTCACAGAAATTTGCCTGCCTTTGCCTCCCAAATGCTTTCTGGGATTAAAGGTATGTTCCACCATCATCTGGCTTCTTCATCTTTTCATATATGTTTAAATATGTTTAATTTACTTGAATCCTTCCTTCCCCTATTCCTAACCATCAAGGCTCTCCTTCATGTCAATCATAGAATATTTAAGGACATACATCATGGAATTAAGTTCAATTTCATGTTTACACATACTAATAACATGGCTTTTATGCTATTTTATTCTGAGCCTTAATTTATTATTCCTTAAATTAGAATAACACTACTACTATTAGGTCTTGTATCAGATCTTTTGTGTATCTGCCTTCCCCTGTAAGGCCATCTGATGGGCTCAGAAATTAGTCTCCACAAGTTTAAGCCCTTCAGAGTGTTCTGTTCAGATGGAGGAATCAACTAACTCAACACAGGACAACAACTTCTCCAAGCCCACCAGCTCTTTGGGCTCACCACTTGTGACCACAGTGCTAAAACAGATACCCACTTTCTTCTCAAAGACTGAATATTGCAACGAGCCCAGGACCTGGTACCACTGCCTAGATGCCTCCCAAACAGATCAAGCCAATAGACTGTCTCACCTATTCAGAGGGCCTGATCCAGTTGGGGGCCCCTCAGCCTTTGGTTCATAGTTCATGTGTTTCCATTCATTTGGTTATTTGTCCCTGTGCTTTATCCAACCTTGGTTTCAATAATTCTCGCTCATATAAACCCTCCTCTTTTTCACTAATTAGACTCCCAGCGCTCCATCCGGGGCCTAACCGTGGATGTCTGCATCCAGATTCCTCAGTCTTTGGATGGGTTTATGGCACAACTATTAGGGTGTTGGGCCATCCCATCACCAGAGTAGGTCAGTCCCAGCTGTCTCTTGACCATTGCCAGCAGTCTTTTGTGGGGGTATCTTTGTGGATTTCTGTGGGCCTCTTTAGCTCTTTGTTTCTTCCTTTTCTCGTGTGGTCTTCATTTACCATGATCTCCTATTCCTTGTTCTCCCTCTCTGTTCTTGATCCAGCTAGGATCTCCCTCTCTCTTTCCCTTGATCCTCGCCCTTCATTGCTCCCACTCATGTCCAGGCTGTTCATGTAGATCTCATGCATTTCTCTGTGTCTTTCTTGGGGTCCCATTTTCCAGGTAGCCTCACTGGTGATGTGAGTAGCAGTCCAGTCATCCTTGTTCCACATCTAGCATCCTCCTATGAGTGAGTACATATCATGTTCTAGCAGTTTGAAACCTGGGACTTATGCAGGGATGCTTGGCTCAATCTGGGAGGAGGGGACTGGACCTGCCTGGATTGAGTCTATCAGGTCGATCCCAGTCCTCGGGGGAGACCTTGATCTGGAGGAGGTGGGAATGGGGAGTGGACTGGGGGGAAGGGGAGGTGAGCAGGAAGGGAGAGAACAAGGGAATCTATGGCTATTATGTAGAACTGAATAGTATTATAAAATAAAAAAAAGAAAAAGAAAAAAAAAAGACTGAATATTAATTTCACCTGAATTTAGACTTGAAGAAAGTCCACACTACCATTCCAATTGTGTATGCACCTCTGTGGTTTAGTTTAATCTGATATCCCTTCTGTGTCTTGCTGTGTTCATTTTCTTTGTTACTTAACAAATCACATATCTAGAAAGTTAGGACATATTTGTGTTGATCCCATGGGTTGAGAGTCTAAGCACAATTTTCTTTGGGTTTTGCTTCTATGGTATCACTAGCCTGTAATTGAATGCCAGAAATCTAAAGCCTGAACTAGGCTTATTTAGATTACTGGCAGAATGAATCTCTTTGGGTTGGATGTATGGCTGAGTGCTGTGTTCATGCTGGTTATTTGATGGAGTTGTTTAGGGTCACCTATCATGTTTTTTTCTATAGAGACAATATAGAATATGGCTATCTTACTCAAGGATATGAATCAAATTTCCTTTTCAAAAGTGCCAGAGTAGGGTAGTATAATGTAATATAATGCTCATAAGAGTAGCATGTGCTGACATCATGCTTAATAGATATACTTAGAATGGGAATGGACAGACAGGGCTCCTTGCATTTCTGTGGGGTCTTTCATTCTCATAGTTGAAAATTTTCTTACACTGTGCCCCATATTTCTTTGTGACATCATCAAACTGTTTTGTACTGTTTCCAAAAATGCAAATATTCCTATATTGCTTTATCTAAATACAGTGCTAGAAAGCAGACTTTTTTTGAAGATATTTTAACTTGCAATACTTGCTTCCACTTACATGAAAGCTTACAGATAGAGAAAGCCTTCACTTGGACCCCTGGTGCTGCCACATCTCCCCATTTCTTATGCAAACTCCACTTCCCTTAAGCTCTTTGTGCCTACCACTAATTATCAAGCTATTCTTGTGGTTTCACCTCTTTCCAGTTGTTTGAGTCTTCACTTTCCAAAAACTTCACCCAAGGCTTTGTTACCTCTGTATATCTGCTATCTAAAGAAATCAGTAGTTTTTGTTTTTGTTTTTCCTACAAAGCCTACAGCACAGGCACTGATGATTCTCACAATGCTTACCTCTAAACAGTGCCCTCATGTCACAATAATGACTCCCTTGTTTACACTTTGTATTTACAAACTGTTAAACTATACATCTTTCAAAATTTCCACATATTGCTTACAATTGCTTTCTTTTTCTTTCACTTGCTCAAACACAAGTCATTTTTTTTCCTTAGGTATTTTCTCTGTTCCTTGGTTATGCCCAGCTCCTCATTTAGATCTTCAGGAATTCTTTCTTGAATGAACAGAGAGGAGATTCTGTTTTTTTCTAAAGTGTGGCATTCCAATTAGTTAATTTCTTTTCATTATACTGTTGACCATGTTTACAACAATCTTTATGTATCAGCTTGCTTATTTCAAAGTTTTTCTAATTTGATGATTTAAACTATTTTAAAGTTAGTGAGAACAGAAGTAGTGTTTATTACATTTTAACAGCTTACATTAATAACATAGCTTTTGGTATCACACGAGCTAATAATGTATAAAGTTTATGTAATGGGTGAATGAGTATATTAAAGGTTATAGCAAGAAGAAAATAAGATAGACTTTTTCATATAATGATAGAAGGTGTCTCTCATGTTGTTCTTGATTTTGCTACAACGACAGGTACCATCTAGTCCAGGAAATAGAAGTCCATGTTTGATCCTTTGTAATCTTTCAGAAACTGGTGAAGACTGTTTGCACTATCTTTTCTCATCTCTGTAACTGTATGTGAATATATTCCATTGTTTTCTCTGTTAGAAAGAAACCAAGGTACATTCAAGATGAAAAAATGCCCAATGTGACTCAGACAGAGATGATAGCATAGGAAAGACTGACTGTGTCCAGTCTACTCATTGTCTGTACACTAGACTATTTTCCATCTCATTGTAGCATACTGTAATGGTCAAACATTCTAGGTAAACTGTACTGCTGTGCAATATTCCTTTACACTGTGTGAAGATATGTCACTGTGATTGGTTTAGTAAAAAGCTAAGTGGGTAATAGCTAGGCAGGAAGTATAGCAGGGACTTCTAGACAGAGAGAGATCTGGGAAGAAGAAAAAAGAGTTGTCAATGGACACAGAGGGAACAGACATGCACGAGGAGAGGTAAAAGCCACAAGTCATATGGCAGGATGTAGATTAATATAAATGGGTTCATTTAAGTTATAAGAGCTAGTTGAGACAAGCCTAAGCTAAAGGCCAAGTTTTCATAATTAATAAGAAATTTCCATGTGGTTATTTGGGAGCAGGGAGGCAGGACAGAGAAAGACTAGCTACATATGGCTTCCATTGTGGGGACACATATTTACATATAAGACCCGAGAAAGCTTTTTTAAAGAAAGGTTTCAGGCTGGAGAGATGGCTCAGAGGTTAAGAGCACTGACTGCTCTTCCAGAGGTCCTGAGTTCAATTCCCGGCAACCACATGGTGGCTCACAACCATCTGTGATGAGATCTGGTGCCCTCTTCTGGCCTGCAGTGCAAGCATTCATGCGGGCAGAATATATATTCTGTATATATAACACTGTATACATAACAAATAAATAAATATTTTTTTTTTAAAAAAGGTTTCAAGCACACAAAAACAGAGCCTAAAGCAGTTTACTGGCCTCATAGTCTCTCGTGTAGTTCATGGTACAGAGACTTGCCTCTTGGCCACTGCCTGTGAACTTGAGCCACCAGCACACCATGAGCTAAGCTGCTGAGTGGTTTAAAGTTTTGCTCATGCATACAAAAATAGGTTACATAAACACAGTAAAGCAGGTTCAAATGAAAAAATTCTCTAAACAGGTTACAGTGTGTTTAACAATGTCAGTAGGCTTAAGGGAAAAAAAACAGGTATAGACAGTCAACAAAAAGAAAATTTAAAAAGAATAAAGTCTTTAAAGACAGAAGTAAAGTAATAATAAAAAAATAAGTCATGTAAGGATGGGAAACACTATCACAGGGATTGTGGACCTTATATGATGCTTTTCTAATTTTGAATTTTTTGAATGTTAATGAAAAGGAAACAGCTACTGAGAAACATTGGATTGTGGAAGGGACTGCTGAATTAAACCAACCTATATATTTTAGAAATGCCTTAACTTTAAAATGGGAGTCAAAACATGCATTACATCAGGGAAGAAGTTATACTTTGTTTCCACAGAAAACAAAAGGCTGTGGATTCTTTCCAGATTAATCGAGATCAGTTTGACCAGGGAAGACCTCCTGAGTATCTTGGTTACAGACATGGAAGAGGAAGCCAAGAAAGACTATAGGACAGGTGACGTGTAAGCTGATCCTTCTGCATGGGAACAACTTGGAGATAAGATGAGACATGATAAATCTTGTTGGTTACAGAGTCCTCATGACTTATTATTACATGCCAGCCTTTTATATGACATAGATAGATATTTATATTACAGTTTGATTATGCAGTCCAAACAGATTTATAAAGTTAACAGATGCCTTTTTCTTGCTCAAACACAGAACAAAAAAATCTTCAACTGACTTATACACACTGTATATTCCATTGTTGTGTTAATACAGATATGTATATTACTTTGGAAAGTTTATGTGTTTTCAGAGCAAGGGAACCAGGCACCAAATAAAAATGGATGGCCCAGTTGATCCAGCCTCTCAGAATGCCTCTGTTGCAGTTTCCTCAAAGTTCTGCATCCAGAACAGCTTCAAGACTGCTGGTTGAGATGGTCCAGCCTCACAGACTACTCTAGCTAGAACTTCAGATAAGCCTTGCGTTATCGCATCATACCAAGTCTGGACAACAGCTATCTCCACCAGGATTTGGCCATTATCCCAATTTTATCAGGGTCCCCTAAAGATAAAAGCATCACCTGACAGTAGGAAGAAGTTTAGAGAACGCAACACCCATATTCTCAAGAGGTGGGATAGATTATTTTTGTCATTCACTGGGTTATGGATGTTTATCATCATTTAAGGGGGTTGGTTACAAATTGTTATTGGTCATGGTCAGAAAAAAAGCTGAAAAAGGGAGATTAGATTCAGGGAACTTTTTCTGAAGAACAAAATGGGGGATATAGTAGAGAAATGATGGGATAAAAGGGTGGATTGTTGAGTCTACTTTTGAACAACCACCAGTCTCAAATATTTTACATTGATATGGATTTTTTATATTAGTACAAATTTAAGATTATTTTTGTTATACTGTATATATGTTTCTATTCCTGTTTAAGATAGTGTACCTATATGACTCATTTAAAAATGTCATGTAAAGTTTTAGTCCTTGAAAATCATTTAGGATAATAAAGAAATACAGATTAATAGCCATCTTTAAAAAAATCAAACTTATGTAGATATGTTTTCAATGCCATACAAAGATGTATTTTAGATAGACAAGTGATCTTTAAAACCTTCAAAGACATACATAATATGGCATTTAATATGTTTTAATAGCCTAAGGCTTTTCATGACAGTGAGATAAATCTCCTCATGGCAGCACCAATTTGCTTCAAAAAAGGATGACAGGCATTGAAGAACCTCCATATGGGGTTTGCTTTCTTTGTGGCAAAAGCTAGGTACTGGGCAAAGAAACTGCTGTTGCCTCAACTGCTGATAGTATGTTGTCCAAATTGGACAAAAAGGACATATAAGAAGACAACTGTCAATTTTTCCCAAAACAAGGTAGGACAGTCCTTCAAACTGCTGCTTCACAAAAAAAGTATGTTAGATATTTTAGGCCTGTAGGCCAAAGATGGATGCCCATACATTGCAGAGGAATATTGGGGTGACTGTCCAGGCAGCCAGATGTCTCTGTCACTTCTATAGTTTTGAAAGTTGCTTGCTCTGCACTTCCTCTTTACTAAAGTAATATTGTATTCTTCTTGGGTCTCTTATGAGAACTGAAGAATGGATAGCTATAGTTTTATAGTTTTTCTTGTCACTAAATTCAGAAAAAAACTTATATAAGTGATGTTAAGTTTATAAGGTTGAAAATATAAAAGTTTAAGTTGTTTATGTAAAAAGATGTTTTAAGGTCTAAAAAGGTATATTTAGGATAGTAATATAAGTTATGACAAAAATGATTTAGGTATAAAATTTTGGACTAAGGTAGGATAGATAATAGAGTATTTCCTCTAAATTTGCTAAATATAAATGGACTGAACATTGTGAATGTAACTCTTACTTGATAATTGTTCTTATTTTATATAATTTTACTGTGTTAGAGTTAAAACCTTTCTTTTTTATTTAGACAAAAATAGGGGGAAATGTTGTGGAATATTTCTTTATAGTGTGTGAAGACATGTTACTGTGATTGGTTTAATAAAAAGCTAAATAGCTTTTTAGGTCAATAGCTAAGCAGAGGATATAACAGGGACTTCTGGACAGAGAGAGCTCTGGGAAGAAGAAAGGAGGAGTCGTCAGCAGACACAGAGGGAATAGATATGCAGAAGGAGAGGTAAAAGCCACAAGTCACATGGCAGAACATAGATTAATATAAATGTGTTAATTTAAGTTATAAGAGCTAGGGCCGGGCGGTGGTGGCGCATGCCTTTAATCCCAGCACTCGGGAGGCAGAGGCAGGCGGATCTCTGTGAGTTCGAGGCCAGCTTGAGCTACCAAGAAGTGAGTTCCAGGAAAGGCGCAAAGCTACACAGAGAAACCCTGTCGCAAAAAAAAACAAAAAAAAAAAAAAAAGTTTTAAGAGCTAGTTGAAACAAGCCTAAGCTAAAGGCTAAGCAAATCTTATGGTTACATGTAACTTGAGACATAGCACCTGTCCTGTGGTTGGTTTACATCACTTATGTTTCTTTTTGTGGCTGAATGATATTCCATTGTATGCATATGCCAGATATTCTTCATATGTCCCCAGTGAACATTAAAGCCATTACTACACACTGGTTATTGTAAAAACTGCTTCTCTGAGCATGAGGATATTATCTTTCTCAAAAATCCTAAATCTGCTCTTTGGGGTATCATTCTAATGGGATTTTTGGACCTCAGGGTAATACTATTTTTTTTTTAAATTTCTTGAGGAATCTCATTATAGCCTTTCCATAAGATATCCACCATTTTGTAACTACAAAGTACATGAGAATTTCAGTTTTGCTGCACCGGTAACTGTTCCTGCTACTTTCTGTTTTGACTTTATTTTAGTGCCCTGAAAGGTGTAGTGATAATTTATGTTACTTTTAGTTTTTATTTACCTGATGAGTAATAACATTTACCTATATATCTATTGCCTATTTCTGTGTCTTCTTTGGAAAGTGTTTGTCCCTGTATTTTTTCTGGACCTAATCAGATGTTCTGGCTTTGCTCATGAGTTGTAGGAGATTTTGGTATGGTCTTCAGACTGACTCATCAGGTAAATGGTCTAGAAATATTGTGTCTTATTTCTTGGCATCTTTTCAGTCTATTGACTGCTGCTGAAATCCCTGAATTTTTCATTTGGTGCAGTCTAACCTGTGTTCTTGATTTCTGTTGCTTATTATTTTGGAGTCACATCTAAGAAGTAACTACTAAGGTTATTGCTGACACATTTGTTTGTTTTTGTTTTTTCTCTATGATGTTCTAAAGAGTTTTGTGCTTTCAGATCTCACATTTAAATTTTCAGTCCATTCTGAGTTGATTTCTGTATGGTCCGGTCAGGATCGAGCTGCATTCTTCCTCATGTACATATATCCACTTTGTTAATATGCTTTTTTGAAGAGACTATCTGTCTCTGTTGTATGTCCTTGATCCTCTTGTTCACAAAGACTGCTTAACAATACACCCCCATGCTGACTGATTTCTAGGCTCTTTGTACTTCTATGCTGGAAGATGCTCATATTTTATTGCACTACCTTCATAGTCTATTAGGGTTATTGTAACAAAATAGATTAAGATGATCAACTAAGAAACATTTATTTATCATAGTTATGTGAATTGATGACCTTCTACCAGCAAATCCTCATCATGGCGTGGGAGGATTTAGTGTTTGTGGGAGTCACTTCTTAGTGCACAGATATCTACCATTTTTGTCTTTTCACGTGGCCAAAAGAGCTGGATATTTTTTCTAAGGACTTTTGAAAACAAGGCCAATAAATCCATTTATATGAGACAAACATTCATGACTTAACAGCCAGCAATGGCTTCATCAATCTCACTACATAGATCATAGAACTTAAAAACATAGATCTGGGAGGACTATCCAGCTTATGGGGAGGATCACATTGTTTGAACTACTGTAGCTTTGGATGGCATTTTGAACATGGAAAGTATGATGATTCCAGTTTTTCTCCTTCTCAAGGCTTTGTGGTGATGTACCCACCTTTGTACTGAAACATTCAACTAAGATTTTGATAGGGATTACACTGAGTCTCTAGCTCACTTGGAGCTATAGAGATATTTTGTTCATTTGAAGCTAACTGACCTATGAACAAGTGTTGCTTGTTTTTATCTTTTGCCTCTGTTTGTTTGTTCATTTTTCTCCATTGGTATCTTGAAGCATTCAATGTAGAATTCATTTACCTCCTTGTTTAAATATTTTAGATGTTATGTGGTGTGTGTGTGTGTGTGTGTGTGTGTGTGTGTGTGTGTGTGTGTGTGTGTGTAGGGGGTTGTGGTAGTGGGACTCGACACTCCAAACTCTCTGAAAACTGTTTGAAGCAGGAAAAGACACCACTGCACCTTATAAAGTACAATACCCAGTTTTCTCTCTCTCATCCCTGGTGGTGAAACCAGGAATGTCCAAGAAGAGTTACACATGGAAAACTCACTAAGTTAGATTATTTTTCTACCTCTTCATGAGATGAGATATGACTTAAAAACACATGGGCATCCTACAAGTTGAATATGATTGTGTCTATTCTGTTCCACGTTACTCCAACTTTTATTTTATTTCATTGTCCTAAATCCAGTTCCTAAGATTTCATTCTGTGTTTACCAAGCAGATGGTTAGCAAGTGCCATCTACTGATTGCTGCACTTTTTAAGTTGGATTCCTTTAACACATCAAACAAGAATGAAAATAAAACACATGGCAGCGGTGGGGTAGATAAAACACATGGAAAGTACAGGAGCATTACATTAATGGATATACTTTTTAATATAATAAGTCACCTTTTAACTTTTTATTTACATAAGCCCAAACTTATTAAATAGAACCCTACAGAAGTCTTATGTTTCAACTTTATTATGGGGCCTCAAAACAAAGAATTCTTATTCACTTCAAAAGAAAACACAATTGTCTGTGACTCAATTTAGTCCATTTGAAACATTCAGTAATAGACCTGTCAGATTTCGAAATGTGAACATATGAGTCGTGTACCAACATGGTTAAATAAAAGGTGACTGCATTAAATCCGATGACCTTGCTACCTTTTAGTCGAAGTCTTAGAGAGCAAACTTGTTTTAATTAGCAGTCAGCAAGCAGACTGTAACTTCAGTGAAGGAGCATTGAAGAATCGCTGCCCATTAACAACCCAGCGGTAAGTAAGCCAGCACAAATACTTATAACCAAATAGTGTGCATTGCAGGAGTGGAGAGGATTAGCTATTGGGCACACAACACAGTGGAGGAAATTGCTTTATTCCCAGTACTGCTGGGTACCAGGAGGCAATCACTGTGCCTCCAGCCCATTAACAGCATTCAGAGTGTTGCTTCCCATAGAAGGGGTTATTGGCTAACCACTGGGTGACCAATTAAATGCTATGAATAAGTCCCAAACCCAGCAGCATGGGGCCTGTTTGTGGCACAGTGGTATCATTACTAAAGTGAAAACTTGATGAGAAAGGAACATATTTAATTATAGAACTATACAAATGGCTAATTAGGACCATAAAGTGAAATGAATGACTTTCCAGTGGATTTTTGAATGTTACCGATAACTGCTCAGCTTCTTTGGAGACCATGAAAGTGATCTACAGCCAGAGCTCGTGTGTCATGGTAATGGATGGATCTTCATTAGAGGGAGCGTTTTTGACCTGGTTGCTCAGGTAGCATGGGTTCTAAAGACAATCCTTGATTCCTTTCACTGTGAGGGTTCTTCCACTCCAACCCCCTGGTCTGTCATGAGTTCCGCTTGCTTTCACAATAATTCTTATGGGTTTGAAAGCAGAAACATTATCTACAACAGTCACTCTCTATCAGTTGGAAAACCCAATCACAAAAGGATGTCACTAGTTTGTGGAAAACGCTGATCCATGCTTCTAAGTTTTATTAAGTTCTAGTTGATATCTGGAAATTCACAGCTACTCTTTGCTAATCCCGGCATCTCAATTGTTAAAATAGTGTGAATCTTTTATATGCAAAAATCACAATTTAAACTGTACCTACCGAGTGTCAGTGTTTAAATGAAGGGAAACATTAGCAATCTATGTGGAATTACCAAAACTAAGGTAGGCAGATTGACTCTGGCTCTCAACTGTTAGAGCAAACCTCTGTTTGGTAGTGTTTGTGTGTTTTATGCTTTATATTTTAAGTTATGTTTAAATAAAATTCACTCTAGCTTGTTCAAGAAAACTTAAATAAGCATTTACAATGTACAAACAGCTATACTAAACAAGAATAGAAAATGCCCTACTTTGTCAAGTTTGGAATACACCAACAAGGAATTATATGCATTTAGTCAATAACAACAACAACAACAACAACAATAAATCAAATAAAGTGAACAACCAGAAACTCCATATGCTTAATATTAAGTGCATGCTTTTGTTTATATTTTAATGAGAAGAAATAAAATTATCACACCCCCAGCTTGCCCATTCAAAATAATGTCAGTGGATTGTGAAATCTGCAAAATCACTTTCTAGGTGTTTATAATTTAGTGAAAACCACTGTACTGGCTGAGCTTATAACCAGGGTTACTGGAAACTTCAGTGAGGCAATATAGAATCTCTACATTTGGAAACACAGTATATGTTCCTTCTTGCTTTCATTAACATAATAGTCTAGGTATAGATACATGTGTTCCCAGCTCTCTTTCCAAGAATGATGGGAAGCAAGATCATGAGAACTTTGGTTGGATTCATATCTACTAACCACAGGAATTCTGACTTTGTTGGCCAACTGTTTTGTCAAAATTCCTTTAAATATATTCTTGATTTTTAAAAAATCTAATGTCTCAAACAAGTTCAAGAATTCTGAAATGGAATAGGATGTGGACATGTCTATATAAATCACTCTTTGCTTATAGGAAGAAATGATGTCTTCTGACACTTAGATACCCCCAGGCTGGAGAAGCCAAGGATCTTACTGTCTGGCTTACTTCCATTGAGTTCAGACCTTTAGACACAAGTAAATTTCTCTTTTAAGACACAATTTCTCTTGTGAATATTTCACTAATTTTGCCAAATTCCCAGTACTATTTAAAGAACACTGAAAACATTTCTCACAATTTAAGAACCATGACCCTGTACCCTAACAATTATTTAATCTTTTCTATTCTCCAGAAGCAAGGTGTTTCTACTGATTATCATCTTTTGTTTTACTCTCTTGTTATTTTGTCAAAATTTAAAGCAAGTAGAGTATAAAATTATTGCATGTTAACTATTTT
Organism: Peromyscus maniculatus bairdii; assembly: GCF_049852395.1. Taxonomy (NCBI): domain Eukaryota; kingdom Metazoa; phylum Chordata; class Mammalia; order Rodentia; family Cricetidae; genus Peromyscus; species Peromyscus maniculatus. Next base: position 171,435,754 of record NC_134852.1, on the reverse strand, counting down.
ATCTCTGATATTTTTTCTCTTTAAAATCATATATACTGACTCACAGGCTTCCAGTCTGAGGAAACAGGACTAGCTGAGGAATTGGCAAGGTGAGATAGCTGTGGCTTGTTCTGCATCTGATCTGCCAGCATTCACCCCAATAACTGGTTTGATTTTATTAATAAGACTCTTTAAGATTCATGCTACAGTTGGGTATTTTGCACAGTGCAGGTAGCTAAAAATAATGTCTCAACTTGGTTACATAGTGAGTCTTCTCATTGCTTCTAATTCTCAATAGTGACTCTGGTCTACTGGATATATCTCCAACTTGTTATTGATTAACTTCACCATATTTCCTCCATTATAGGCATCAAGTTTGGCCAACTTCTATTCAGTGGGAAAAAAATAGTACTTTCTCCACTACTTAAGGCTCAAATAAGTGTAAAAACACTTGTATTTTTTTGTCAACGTTTCACTTAAGCTTGCTAACTGTAAGAGAAACATTGAAATGTAGGACAATCAGATATATCTATAAATTCTTAACATTTGCTGGCTCATTTATATTATTTCTGGATATAGCCCTGAGGCATGACAAATAAGAAATTATCCTACAAAACAATAACAAACAATTTATACATTATATACGTACATCCACTCGAACACACTCACGTGCGCAGACACACATGCTCACACTAGCTCGTGCATGTGTATGTATATGTGTGTGTGTGTGTGTGTGTGTGTGTGTGTATTCTCTATTAGTATGTCCTGTTTTTTTCTTTAATAAAGCATTCTTTTCAGCTGATTCTGTTTTATCCCCCCCCACCCCACCACCCCACCTTTTTTTTTTTGGTTTCTCAAGACAGGGTTTCCTGTGTAGCTTTGGTGCCTGTCTTGTATCTTGCTCTGTAGACCAGGCTGACCTTCAAACTCACAGAGATCCACCTGGCTCTGCCTCCTGAGTGCTGGGATTAAAGGCATGTGCCCTGCTAGTTCCCCCTTTTTTTAAAATTATTTTTTCTCACTTCTCCTGTTGAATTTTCCACAAAATAACAAAGTATCCAAAGCGTTCATTACAATGATTTGTAGAAGGCAGAGAAAAATACAAAGCATCTCTATACTTACATTTAATATTTAATATGTCACATTAGAATAAACAATAAATTATTCCGTATACAACTGGGGGGGGGGAATAAGTCCCAACCATGAGAGTCATAATTTCAAAGTGAATATAACCATACAGATGTCTATTTATAGTGTGTAAATGTTAGGTGTGTCAATTGAAAAAATAATGATATATTCCAGAGCAACCAATAACAAGAATTTGCCAATAAACTTTATGAAATAACAAAATAAATAAATATATATAGTTGTTGTATAAGAAGTGTTTATTGACATGCCAATAGAAATATGAGTTGTATCATTACTGAACATTGCAATATCATCCAGCCACATATACAAATATACTCATTCAAACATCCAAGAATTATGGGAAAACTAAAATTAAAATAAATACAACTGCGAGATTAAGAAAACTTTACAGAGGCATTAAATGTAATGTTATATCTCTCATCTGTCAATATAAAACTTGAAAAATGACAGTCTAGATCCATAATTTAATGTAATCTGTATATGCCTTGGAACTTGAGTGTAAATCCCAGAACCCACAAAAGAAGCTGGATTTAGTTATATCTGTAATCCCATCATCTGTATAGGAAATGAGAGACAGAGACCATACATTCTTCTGGAAGCTCATAAGGCAGGTAGCCTGTACACTCAGTGACAAAAACATAAATACTTCTGCCTCAAACACTAGGTGGAAATCTGAAACTAACTCTTGACAGTTGTCCTCTGATTTCTACACAAGTACCGTGGCATACATGTGCCTGCATTCATACACACCACCACATGGCCACCCTGTCACATAAACATAAAGAAATTAAATGAAATTAAGAGCAGTCTGACAGCATGCGACCTTAGATATCTTTTCTACATGGAAGTTTTCAAGAAGATTACTCAATAAATTCCATCACAGTTATACATAGAAAAAACTTGGAAGTGTGCAACTGGATACACCAGTTTGTTTGTTTGTTTTGTTTTGTTTCTTTAAAGTAGAGAGGAGTAAAGTACAAGCTATGATTATGCAAGAGGGGGCCAAATGTTACATTTTAATTTAAGCCATAGATGAAAATTTTAGGGTAACAATTAGATTTTATACAAAATTGACTAGCTTTTGCAGATACTAAGTGTTAGTTATTTGTATTTCCAAACACATATATGAGAAATGGATATTTTTTAAAGAACAAAAACCATAGCTTTATCAACTGATTGAATTGGGATCAATTAACGCCCTTTATCAAAATAATAGAATTTAACAAAGTCTTAAGTGAAAAACTACACATATTACTAATCATATGTATGTAACATGAGTTGTATCAAAATGTTACAAAATAATTTTTCTAAGAGAATGACATGGGGGTACACAGTCTGTATCCTCTGAAGAAAGGGCACCATGACTATATCAGGGGTGCATAAGACATTATTTAAAGACAAAATGGTGGCAGGCAAGAATAGCAAGGGAAATACTCAGAATGATACAGACTCAACACTCATGATAGAGAGGCTAGTCACAAGGAAAAAGCAGGAAGACTTAGACCAAAACAAAGTCTGGGGAAGTTTATCCAAGACAGTGAAGAATCCCAGGACTACTGTTCCCAGTGAAAGGGGTCCTGGGCCCTGTGTACACTGACCTGTATTAGCATTCCCACTGTGTTCAGACACAGCAAGAAAACAGCCTGTAAGAATAGTGTCTTCAGTAAAAACATGGTCATGGATTCAAGAGAGCAAATTCCTTTGGTCAATTATGCTCCTTGCATTGGGACATCTGCAGGGGTCAGGTTTGTGGCCCAAACATTGGCTTGACAGACATAAGTAATAGTTTTGCAGGTGAATTGTACTTTTATTATAAAATCAATTATTATAATCAATCTTTAACAAGGAATTTAATTAGTTCTCGATGGTTTCTTAAGTAACTGGAAAATTGTGTAGATGTAACCAACTGTCTTATTAAATAAGAAACACAGAACCAATGCAAAGAAGAAAGCCAAGAGGTCAGAGTTCAGAGATAAAACCTTATCCTTCCTCCTGAGGTGGTCCTACCTCTCCAAAAGAGAGCTACTTCCTGGGTATTTGTCTTTATATAGTCTTTCTGTTCTGCCTTCTCATTGGTTGTAAACCCAAACACATGACTGCCTCGTCACTGCCTGTATGTACAGCCCTCCAGGTCTTCTATAGTATTGAGATTAAAAGTGAGTGTCTCCAATGCTGGCTGTATCCTTGACCACACAGAGATCTACCTAGCTCTTCTACCAAGTGCCGGGATTAAAGGCGTGAGCCACCAACGCCCAGCTCTGCTATGGCTTGCTATTAGCTCTGACCCCCAAGCAACTTTATTTATTAACATACAAATAAAATCACATTTCAGTACAAATAAAATACCACCATAAAAACTGTATTATTCTATACAATGTATTGTATTCAATTCTTTATATTGTTTTCAGTTTTACATAGAATATACACATGTATATATTCTATATATACATATATAGAATACATATGTATTTAGTTATATGTAGAATAATATAATTCTATACATTGTATTGTTCTATACAATGACATAACTTTTAAATTCAGATCTTACGTAAGAAAAATGAGCAACAAAGTAAAAGTCGAAAAGTAGAAAAATGGAACAAAGAATCATGAATGTACCCAGTAGAAATAAAAAGGAATAGAAAACGATATAGAAAAAGGTGATATTTTCAAATATACATTTCAACGAAATAATATAGATGCATATCACATTTGAAAACAAAGAAAATTATTCATCTATAAATGGAGAAAATTTTAAAATCTTGACACATTAAAGTTTCAGCAGCCTATGGTCTATAAGCCATCTCTCTTTTCATAAATCAATTTTATTCAACACAGCTACACACTTTTGTTTATATATTGTCAATAGTTATTTTCATGCTAGAGTAACAAAGATACTACACATTATCATGGAGTTGGAGATCTCCCTGCCTTACCATTAAGATGCTGCCTCTGACCTGCCAGCCTTAGGATGAGCTGAGAGGTCCTAGACAAGTAGGCATCACCTCCCAGCTGTGAATGACAGCATCTTATTTCCTACTGTTTGTGTTGCATTTTCTGATGAGCTATAACTACATTGCATACTGAATGGACCGTAGTGCCTCATTTCTTACATTCTTCCTAGCTGGATAATACTGTGCCCAGAAAGCATATGTTACTAAAAAAATAAATCCCAGTGCTAGGTATGGGATACTTCTCTGTGAGTAGTTTCTGGTTAGAGAGGACCCAACCCTCAACTCCAACAATGCATACGCTTGATTGCCCATGATAACTACATTATAAGATGCTATTGCTTATCAGAACACACTTTGGTTGCAAGATATAAAGAAATGAAAGTGAGCTGGAAGCCTCCTCCTTGCTGGCTAACTTTAATGATGCCAGAAGATTATACGGGCTACCAAGGAAGAAAATTCACCAGCATTGTTTCCCAGTAGTAAATCCTGAGAACCATAATAACTACCTGCCAGGGTAGATAGGTCCACTGTTGTAAGGATTGTGGCTGAATTGGAATTAACTAACTACTTTCTGATTGGACTTCAGGGTCTCTCCACAGGAAAAATCCAGAACTGATAAGTTAAACTCTGTCAAAGCATATGTCTATGGAAGTCATGGGGTTTTAGCGAGTACTATACTACTGTTGTACGGTTAAATTGAAATGATGTCAAACTACTCTCTAAATATTTACATTTATATCCATAAATTAGTGTTGCTTTCAGCTTAAGTCAGAGAAGTTTCTTTTTGCAGTGGGCTAAAAGCAAGTGACTGCTGAGTTTTTCACTCTAACTCAGAAAATTAACTTGCCTCTATAAGGCTCACTACATCATGGAACAAGAAAGTAGATAGAATTAACATGGCAGATGGGAAAGATTTCTGTAAAATGTTTTCTTCTAAACATGACATGAATGTTGAAACTGTGATATCACTGAAGCAGTGGCTACCTGCTGAAGACCTGCACAAGAACTGGCAATCAAATTTACAATGGACAGGGAGAAGGGCTTAAAATACCCCACCCATCATATGGGAGGAGTTATAAACAGTTAAAGATTGGAGGAGTAAGAGATTCACATTTCTCAGTAATAAAGTTATATTTTCATTAAATTTTCTCATTATTATTTTCTCATGTAAATGGTCCCCATACATACTTGTTTGAGCAGTGTTAAATAAATGCAGTGGATAACAAAAGAAAAGACATGAAAACAGAAAGAGAATTTAGGAATATATAAATCCACACATTAGCAGCCATCTGATATTTTATAAATATGGCCAAAATATATAGGGAGAAAAGACAGCATAGCATCTTCAGCCCATGACCATAAAAGGAGAGCTTTCAAACACCAAATTATTTATTACACAAGGCTTTGTATCATGAACAGATAAGATGGGGAGTTTGAGGAGAGGCTATAGTAGATAAGAATGAAGATTGTAACCCTCTGGAATACCAGCCTAAGAGGAAAAGGGGGCAGGAAGTTTTCATGGTGAGAGACATTAACTAACACTGTTTCATGTCAAATTGTGGCACCAACTATTATATACAATGATAAAATAAAATTTCCTTTCCTTTCACTGGCCCCATGAATTTATTATTACATAGTGAGGGTCTTAATTCTCACACAGATCATCTCCCATTTATGACTTTGCACACTTTTTATTTACATTTATCATTTGAGTTAAAAGACAGTAGGATTCTATAATTAATATATTTTCCCATTTAGTCTACTTTTCCTCTCTGACTTAAGTCTCCTCCCTCACATTCTCAACTTTCTGTGGTTAAACCTTGTCATTGTCCTCACTCTTTCCCTTCAAACCTAATTTTCCTACTCTCTATACCTTAAAGTATTCTCTCACCCCAGTGGCTCTTTCTAGTGTCCTGACTTCTATAGGTTATGCAAGTTGAAATAGAAAATTGGAAATTTAAATCTAGGAGGTAAAATTTGAGGTGGAACGTGTACCATTTGTATTGCTGTACCTGTTTTACCTGTCTCAGAAGAGTATTTTAAGAGAAAGGAGCAGGCAAAGACTTTCTGAAAAAGTTCCAATAGTTAATGAAGTAAAATTAAGCATTCACAGATAGGACAGTATAAAATCAAAGAACGTCTACACTGAAAGGGAACCAACAAAGAGAGCATATGCCCTACCTAATGTGAGAAAACCTTTGCTAGTTATGTCTTAAAGTAGATTAATGTCTATAATTTATAAAGAACTAAAAAACTTAAATATCCCAAACCCAAACAAGCCAATCATAAATTGGCTAAGAAAATGGACAGTTCTCAAAAGGTAAAGTTCAAAGGACCAGTAACCTTTTAAAAACATTTTGACCATCATTGGACATTGTTGCAGAATATTTGTTTAACTATGCGGAGGTGTGTTGCATTTGTTTATGTTGTAGGACATTTGTTTAACTATGTAAGTGTGTATTTGTTTAATTATGTAAAGATGTGTGGCTGTTTTACATTGGTTGTCTAAGGCACCTGATTGGTCTAATCAAAAGCTAAATGGCCAATAGTGAGGAAAGCAGTATAGGTGAGACTGCCAGGAAGGGAGAGTAAGTAGAAAGAGGAATTTGGGCTCTGAGGAAGAAAGAAAAATAGATGCCAGGGAGATGCCAGGAGCCTAAGAGACAGACAAGGAGGAAGCAGGAAAGTTGAACATACAGAACAAAGAAAGGTAAAAAGCCAAGACATAAAACACAGATGAATAGAAACAGAATAAATTAAGTCAAAAGGGCTAATGGGACAAGGCTAAGCTAAAGCCAACCATTCATAATTAATAATAAGTCTCCAAGCATTTATTTGGAAGCTGGTTGACAGCCCAAGGAAAATTCCAACTACATGTGGCACCCAACATAGGGCCCAAGTTTCCACATAGAGCCTGAGATAAGTGAAAAGAAAAAAGAAAGAGAGAGAGAAAGAAACAAAGAAACAAACAAAAAAAGAAATAAAGAAAGAAAAACAGATGCAGCTCTTTTAATAGGTGTTGATTTGCAGAAGAGTACTTGAGCAGCTGGCACAATAAATAGAAAGAACAAGCTAACTAAAAAACGCCTGCCACAGTGTGGTACCAACTTCCTACAGCTGTGGCAGTTAAATGCAACTGTCGGTTAAATGGAGCTCCAATGTTAAAAGCAATTCTTGGCCAAGCCTGAGGGCTTAAGACTCAGCTCTCACAGATCCAAGGAGCGGGTGGAACCAACTGTCAGAAACACATGGCAGAGGGCCTAGATGTTGCTTAGCAGTTTATGGTTTGGCTCATGTGGTCAGAGAGCATTACAGGTGCACAATAAAACAGCTCCAGACTGAAAACATCTTTAAACAGGTTACAATGTGTGTACTGCTTATGAACAAATAGAAAATGGGTATAGACAGTCATAAAAGAGAAGTTTAAAAATAATTAAGTAAAGTCTTTAAAGAGAGAGTAAAGTAATATAAAAAATAAACCACATAAAAACAAGAAATACACAGGGAGTCTGGAACCTATAATGTGCTTTGTTTACTTTGAATTTTTTTAATACTGATGAGCATACAGAAGCTGACTAGAGACATGGGATTGTAAAAGAAACTGCCAGATTAAATAAACCTAGATATTTTAAGGATGTCTTAACTTTAAAAGGGAATTCAGAAAATGTATTGCTTTGGGGTAGAGGTTATACTTTTGTTTCCACTGGAAATGAAAGGCTGTTGATTCCTTCAAAGTTAATAGAGAACAGACTGGGGAGGACCCCCCTGAAAATCTTGGCTATAAATATAAAGAAATAAACCTAGAAAAACTAAAAGACAGGCAATATATAAGCTGATCAGTTGACATGGGAACAGTGTTGTGGAATATTAGTTAAAGATATGCTCCATTTGTTTATGTTGTGGAACATTTGTTCAATAATGCAAAGATGTATTGCAATCTTTTATGTTGTATTTGTTTAACTCTGTTAAACTGTGTTACTTTGCCTGTCTAAAACACTTGATTGGTCTAATAAAGAGCTGAATGGCCAATAGCTAGACAGGAGAAATGATAGGTGGTGCTGGCAGGCAGAGAGAATAAAAAGGGAAAATCTGGGAAGAGAATATTGAGGAGCAAAAAGGGAGAAGGAGAAGAACATCAGGAGCCAACAACCTAGGTACAACGCAAGCCATGGAGTAAGAGGTAAAGAAAGGTAAAAGCCAAGAGACAAAAGCTAGATGGACTAATTTGAGTTAAGAAAAGCTTGCTAGAAACAAGTAAAGCTAAGGTCAGACATTCATAAAAAAGAATAAGCCTCTGTTAATTTATTTGGGAATTTGGTGGCAGGTCATCCAAAAGAGTAAAGAGAAAAACAACAACAACAACAAACAGAACAGCTCTAAGACTGGATGAGACATGAAAAATCCTGTTGGTTACAAAGTCCTCATGACTTTTTACATTGCCATCCTTCCCTATAGCATGGACAGAGGTTTGGTTATACAGCCCCAACAAACTTAGAAAGTTGACAGATGATTTTTAACTACTGAAACATAAAAAAAAACCATCTTTGCCTGGCTTGTGTAAAATGAACAGTCCAAGCTTATGTTAATGCAGACATGTATGTTACCTTTAACAGCTTGTGTGTTTTTAGAGCAAGGGGACAGACAACAAGGAAAATGAGTATCCCAGGTGATCCAGCCTTTCAGAGTGCCTCTGTTGCAGTTTCCTCTGAGTTCTGCATTCAGAACAACTTCAAGACTGCTAGCTGAGATGGGTTCAGCCTCACAGACTATTCTAGCCAGAACTTCAGATAAACCTTGCACTTTTCCATTTCACAGAGACTGGACAACAAATGTTAAAGCTAGTTTTTTTTAAGAACTTGACCATTATCTCATTTCTTTCAGGGTCCTCAGAGGATGCCATCATCGTGAAACAACAGAAAACAATCTAGAGAATATAATACCCACATTCCCAAGAGGTGGGATGATTGGTTTTGGTCATTTTGTAGTTAATGAATGTTTGTCATCATTTAGTGGGGATATAGGAATATAGAATAAAAAGACACCTATTCATCTAAAATATTTTACAGTGGTATTTTTTGTACATTTATATAAATTTGAGGTTATTTTTGATATGCCATATATATGTTTCTACCCTTGTTTAAGGTATTGGAACTATGCAGCTCATTTAAAATGTAATATAAAGTTCTAGTCCTTGAAAACTATTGTTACAAACTGTTTAGGGTAATTAATAAAGGCAGGTTAATAGTTAGTCATTGACAACAGTCAAACTTATAGTCATGTTAGGTATGTTTTCAAGGTTAAACAGATAAATTTTAGATTGGTGATATTCAAATGCTTCAGAGGCCTACAGAATACTGCATTGAAGAAGTTTAATAACATAATGCTTTTTATGAAGTGAGACACGTCTGCTCCTGGCAACACCAATATACTTGTAAAAGGATGATGGGCATCAAAGAACCTCCATATAGAATTTGCTTTCATTGTGGCAAAGCTAGTCATTTGGGCAAGAAACTGCCCTTGCCTTGACAGCTAACAGTATACTGTATGAACTGGACAAGCAGGACACAAAGGAAAAAGACTGCCAAACTTTGCCAAGCCATGTAGGATAGTCTTTCATAATTTTCACTTCACAGAAATATCTTACAGATATTCTAGGCCTGTAGGCTGAAGATGGATGTCTCAACATTACAGAGCAACCTTGGGTGATGTCCAGGCAGCCAAATGTCTTTGTCATTTCTATAGTTTTAGAAATGGCTTGTTCTGCACTTCCTGTGTTTTCAAGTGTGTTATGTCCTTCTTGAGACTCTCATGCAGTTGAAGACAAAATAGTTATAGTTTTCCTTGTTATCAACTTCAGAAAAGAAACTTACATAAAACATGTAAAGTTTGTAAGGTTATAAAACATAAAAGCTTAAATTATTTATCTAAGAAAATGTTATAATGTTTTTGGGTCTAAAAATATTTTTTGTCGGTAATACAAGTTAAGAAAGACAGTAAATTATGTATATAACTTTGGACTTACCAAGATAAGATAGATAATGGAGTATTTTTTCTAAATTTGCCAAATATAAATGAACTGGATATTGTAAAAGTAATTCTTACTTGATAATTTTTCTTATTGCATACAGTGTTACTATGTTAAAGCTAAAAACTTTCTTTTTATTTAGACAAAATGGGGAAAATGTTTCAGAATATTTGGTTAACTATGCAAAGATGTATTGCATTTGTTTACATTGTAGAATATTTATTTGACTATGTAAAGATGTGTTGCATTTGTTTAATTATGTAAAGATATGTTGTTGTTTTGTATTGGCTGCCTAAGGTACCTTATTGGTCTAATCAAAAACTGAATAGCCAATAGTGAGGGAGGAGTTATAGGTGGGACTTCTGGGTATGGAGTATAAATAGGAGGAGAAATTTAAGGTCTGGGGTTGAAAAAAAATAGATTCTAGGGAGATGCAAGGCACCATCCAGCCAGACAAAGAGGAAGCAGGAAAATAGAACATATAGAATGAAAGAAAGGGGCTGGAGAAATGGCTCAGTGGGTAAGAGCGCTGACTGCTCTTCCAGAGGAACCAGGTTCAACTCCCAGCACCCGCATGGCAGCTAACAACTGTCTCTAACTCCAAGATCCAACACACACACACACACACACACACACACACACACACACACACACACACACACACACACATGCAGGCAAAATACCAAGCAAATAAAAAATAAATTAAATAAAAAATGAATGAAAGAAAGGTAAAAATCCCCAAGCCAAAATATAGATGAATAGAAACAGGTGAAATTTACTTAAAAGTGCTAGTGGGACAAGCCTAAGATAAGGCCAACCATTCATAATAAATAATAAGTCTCCATGTCTTTATTTGAGAGCTGGTTGGCAGCCCAAAAAAAATTTCAACTCCAGAATATATATATATATATATATATATATATATATATATATATATATGAAGATTGGTACTACATTGAGCCACTTCTTTCCCCAATTTGAATGGTTATTATTAAGAAAAATAAATAACAACAAATCAGAGAACACTTATACACTGCTGAGACATGGAAATCAATATGTCAATTAAAAACAAAAACAAAAACAAAAAATCTTTAAGACAAAGTTACTACATACCCCATCTGTTAACTAGATATATTCCTTACAGACTCTAGATAAAGCACCACAGAGGTACTTATCCCATGCTATTATACTTCTAGGAACAATCAACAAAGTATAAAATCAGTCTGCATGACCATCAACAAGGGAATGGATAAAGACAATGTTACCTATATACACAAAGAAACTTTATTAACCCCAAGGAAAAACAAAACTGAAGATCATTATATTAAGTGAAATAGCTCCAACTCTGACAAATAACATATTACTTCATGGATCCTAGATTTTATACAAATATATAGAATTTCTATGTGTGATATGATAGATGGCAGAAGATGAGAAAATGGGAATATGTGCAATGGGTTGAACATGGTCAATATGCAAAATATACTTGAGATAAAATATGTATGAAACCCATCATTATGTAAAATAAAAGTGTGTCAATAACAAAATCATTAATATCATATACTCATATACCTCAATAACATTTCCAAGAAGAAAATACAATGACATATTCAAAGAGAAAATAGCTAAAATTTTCTTTTGTTTTTGAAGAATTGTTCAAAGAAATCAATTGTTAGATCTATAAGATGAGAACTCACCAGAAGATACAAAACTTTGTTTGAACAAGTCAAAAACAAATGGGAGATCTACTACAAAAGAATGGCAATTTGACAGATGACAGAAATCTCAGTGATAATTAAAACCTGAGAAAACTGGAATAAAAGCTATCAGATACTGAAAGAAAATATATGAATATAGAATCCTATACAGAAAAAAAATAACCTTTCAGTAATTTAAAAATTCCTTTCCTTGTTGCTATGGCTAAACATCCAACAAAAGCAAATTAAGGAATGATGAGCTTAGTTTTCCGAGCATACAGTCAGTGACTCTCCATTACTGAGAAATACAGTAGTTGGAGCTTGAGACAACTGCTCACTTTGACCCACAATCAGAAAACAGAGAGAGAGAGAGAGAGAGAGAGAGAGAGAGAGAGAGAGAGAGAGAGAGAGAGAGACAGAGACAGAGACAGAGACAGAGACAGAGACAGAGAGAGGAATACTCTTGCTCCATCAAGAGTATTTTTTTTTTATCGGCCTGAGATCCCATTCCATGGAATGATGCTGCCCACAGTTTTATCTGCAGATGAGGATAGCACCCACCCTACATAATAAAAACTTCTTTTAGCAGAAGACAGTAATCATTTAAAAAAAAATTACAACTGGTCAAATTAGAGATTAAAAGACCTTAATTAATAAATTTACAACACAACCCCTATACCTAAGGTTCAAGAAACATCACATTTCAGCCTGGTAGATTCAGTTGAGGCAGGTCCATTCACCTTCTTCCTGCACCAAGGCTGAGCAAGATGTCCCAGCATAGGCCCTAGGTTCCAAAAAGCCAGCTCATGCACCAAGGACAGGTCTTGGTCCCACTGCCTGGGGGCCTCCCAAACAGTTCAAGCTAATCAACTGTCTTACTTATCCAGAGGGCCTGGTCCAGTTCCATCGGGGTTCCTCAGCTATTGGTTCACAGATCATGTGTTTGCACTAGTTTGGCTGTTTGTCCCTGTGTTTTTTCCAATCATGGTCTCAACATCTCTTGTTCATACAATCTCTCCTCTCTCTCACCAATTGAACTCCTGGAGCTCCACCTGGGTTTTGGCTGTAGATCTCTGCATCTGCTTCCACCAGTCACTGGATGAGAGTTCTATCATGACAGTTAGGGTGTTCAGCCATCTAATCACCAGAGTAGGTCAGCTCAGGCACTCTCTTGATCATTGCCACTAGTCCATAGTAGAGGTATCTTTGTGGAGGCCTTGCCTTGGAGGAGGTAGGAATGGGGGCACGATTGGCAGGGGAGGGTTGGGGGGTGGAAGGAGGGAGGATGGGGGAACCCGTAGCTGATATGTAAAATTAAATTAATTATAAAATAACAATATTTATAATAAAAAAACAAAAACAGAATAAGAAAAAAAGAAACATCACATTCATTCAAGAATGAAATTTAAGAGTCAGAGGATAAGGAAGTCTACTGCTTAATAATCTCTTCCCCAAAAAAGACGGGGGGACATGTAATGGAGAGCTGGTGAATTACAGAGAAATTTGGGGTGAAGTGATGAGTGAATATATTGTATAAAATTCTCAAATAAATAATACAAATTATACATTATCAAAAAGTTAAAATATATTTTATGCTTGTTGATGTATGTGTACTGTGTACATGACTTGTCTCTTCAGGGGTCAGAAGAGGATTAAGTTCCCCTAGAACTGGAGCTACAGACATTTATAAACCACCAGGTGGATGTTGGGGAGTGAGTACAGGTCTTCTGTAAGGACAGAAAGTACTCTTAACTACTGAGCCATCTTATTTACAGAAATTGAAAAACAACATGAGATTTAATGTGTAAACACAAAAGACCTCAGGATAGCCAAAGCATTTCTGAAAATTAAAATACGGCTGGAAATATCACTGTTTCTGATTTCAAGTTATTCCATTGAGCTATAGTAATAAAAACAAACTGGCAGTGACATGAAAACAGACACTGTGATCGATGGAGTAGAATGGGAGGGCCCACATACAAGCTCACATTCCTGAACCTATGTGGGTTTTGTTTTGTTTGTTGTTTTGTTTTTGTTTTTGTTTTCTTTTTTTAACAAAGAGGCCAAAAATACACATTGGAGAAAAGGCATCTTTAACAAATGGTATCCATCAACCTGGACCACTCCATGTGGAATAATGAGACTAGAGTCTTAGGTCTCACCCTTATAAAGCTCAACTCCAAATGGATAAAGGACCTCAATGTAAGTGTTCTTGGGCCTGTAACCACTCAAATTTGTACTATCCTGAATCTGTTAGTAGAGAAACAAGAGGATTTTCTTTAACATCTAAATATAGAAAGGGTGCTCTGGACAGGACCCTAGGGTATCATCAACATTAAGACTATAAATTATAAGTAGAACCTCATAAAACTAAAAAGCTTCTATATATCTAAGGACACCATCACTTGAATAAAGAATCAGCTTACAGATAGGGACAAAAAATTTTAATAGCTGTACATAATACAAAGGGCTGGTGTCTAAACATCAAGTAAACAAACATCCAAATCAAAATTGAGGGTATAGAACTAAACAGTAAGCTCTCTAAAGAGAAGCACAAATGGCTGAGAAATTCTTAAAATATTTTTAATCCTTTGAGAATATTGTATTTTATCATATTTATCCCCTCCCTGATCTACCTCTCATTCCATACCTAACCAACTTGCTGTACTTATTCATTTCTTAAAACTCTTCAAGAATAATTAATGCTGCCTGTATGCCCTCAGGTTCATGGCCATCCATTGGAGGGTGTAAGAGTTAGCAGGGTTCACACCCTTAAAGAAAATTAACTCTCCCCTTTGTAGTAGCTATCAATTACCAATAACTCTCCAGCTAGAGATGGGATTTAATCTCTCCTCCCTTTTCCATACTGTTATTTTGTCTGGTTTGAGCTTGTATAGGCATTGTGTATGCTGTCATAACTGCTGTGAGTTTGAATGTTCACCTGTCCTTTTAGGTCTGGAAGACTCTTCACACCACTGGGAGATGAAAGTAATCATTAGTCTTACACAGCTCTACACCATTTGAGCTACAGTAACAACTGACTGGTAAGATATACCTAATAACTCTTTGTTTCTTCCTTTTCTCATGTGGTCTTCATTTACCATGGTCTCCTATTCTTTGTTCTCCCTCTCTTTTCTTGATCCAGCTAGGATGTCCCGCTCTCTTTCCCTTGACCCTCGCCCTTCATTGCTCCCACTCATGTCCAGGCTGTTCATGTAGATCTCATCCATTTCTCCATGTCTTTCTTGGGGTCCCGTTTTCCAGGTAGCCTCACTGGTGATGTGAGTAGCAGTCCAGTCATCCTTGTTCCACATCTAGCATCTTCCTATGAGTAAGTACATACCATGTTTGTCTTTCTGAGTCTGGGTTACCTCACTCAGGATGATTTTTTTCTAGATCCATCCATTTGCCTGCAAACCTCATGATGTCATTGTTTTTCTCTGCTGAGTAGTATTCCATTGTGTATATCTGCCACAATTTATTTATCCATTCTTCAGTTGAAGGGCACAAAAGACTGCTGGCAATGGTCGAGAGACAGCCGGGACTGACCTCCTCTGGTGATGGGATGGCCAAACACCCTAATAGTTGTGCCATAAACCCCATCCAAGGACTGAGGAATCTGGATGCAGACATCCACGGCTAGGCCCCTGGTCGAGCACTGGGAGTCTAACTAGTGAGAAAGAGGAGGGTTTATATGAGCGAGGATTGTTGAAACCAAGGTTGGATAAAGCACAGGGACAAATAACCAAATGAATGGAAACACATGAACTATGAACCAAAGGCTGAGGGGCCCCCAACTGGATCAGGCCCTCTGAATAGGTGAGACAGTCTATTGGCTTGATCTGTTTGGGAGGCATCTAGGCAGTGGTACCAGGTCCTGGGCTCATTGCATGAGTTAGCTGTTTGAAACCTGGGACTTCTGCAGGGACGCTTGGCTCAATCTGGGAGGAGGGGACTGGACCTGCCTGGACTGAGTCTATCAGGTCGATCCCAGTCCTCAGGGGAGACCTTGATCTGGAGGAGGTGGGAATCGGGGGTGTGCTGGGGGGAAGGGGAGGGGGGCAGGAAGGGAGAGAACAAGGGAATCTGTGGCTATTATGTAGAACTGAATAGTATTGTAAAATAAATAAAAAAATAAAAAACAGTACAAAAAAAAGAAAAAAAAGATACACCTAATAATAACATAAATGTCATGGAAGTAACCAACTACCTTCTGATTGGATTTGAGGCCTACTCAACAAAGTGAAGCTGATGGTCTGCACCGATAACCAGGCCAAGTGTGGCTAGAAAAGTCAAAGACTCTAGGAAAGACCTGTCACTATTGTTGCACAAAATGAATGTAGTATTAAACCAGCTCCAAAATGAGTTATAAGCATGCCAATCTTATATCATATCAAATTCTCAAATAATTAATGCAAATTATACATTGTTAAAAAGTTAAAATGTATTTTATGCTTATTGATGTATGTGCACTATGTACATGACTTATATCTTCAGGGGGTCAGAAGAGGATATAAGTTTCCCTGGAATTGGAGCTACAGACATTTATAAACCACCAAGTGGGTGTTGGAGAGTGAGCACAGGTGAATCTCCCGACTACCATCAGAAAATAGTCTTTGTTTAGTAGATAGTGGTTAATAAAGAGATCCACATGTTAATATGCAGAGAATAAAAGATTACGATGCCTATCAGAGAGGTTCCATCCAGCAACTAACAGGGGCAGATGCACAACCCAAACATTAGGTAGAGCTTAGGGAATCCCATGGAAGAGAGGTAGGAAGTATGGTAGGAATCAGAGAAGTTAAGGATACCACAAGAACATGGCCCATATAATCAATAACTAGGGTTCATAGGGGCTCACAGAATCTGAAGTGACAATCAGGGAGTCTGAATGGGTCTGACCTAAGTCATCTGCTTATATATTATGGCTGTATAATAGCTTGGTGTTCTTGTAGGACTACTAACAGTGGGAGCAGGGGCTGTCTCTGACTCTTTGGCATTCTTTTGGGACCCTTTTCATCTTAAGGGTTGCGTAGTCCAGCCTTGATCTGAGGGTATGTTCTAGTCCTATTGTAACTTGTTATACCATGTTCAGTTGATATCCCTGGGAGGCCTGCTCTTTTCTAAATGGAAATGGAAGGAAGAGGAGTGAATATGGAAGAGAGCGGGGGAGGGACTGGGAAGAGAGGAGAAAGGGGAAACTGCAGTCAGGATGTAATATATGAAATAAGAATATAGATGATAGACAATAGATAGATAGATGATAGATAGGTAGATAGATAGATAGATAGATAGATAGATAGATACATACATACATACATACATACATACATACATACATACATAGATGATACATAGACACATAGATACATAGATAGATGATGATAGATAGATAGATAGATAGATAGATAGATAGATAGATAGATAACACTATGATGTATTCAGCTCTAAATAAGACATCTAAATCATGCACAGTAGAAAAGGGAATAGAAAGATTGTAAAATATAGAGTAGTAGATGACTATAACAAATTAGTGTTTCCTGAACACAAGACTGCAGTTGTATACAAGAACTAATATTTGTTGTGACAACATGTTCAAGATATGTACAAGATCAAGCAAAAAAAAAGTCCTAACATGAAGGAAGGAGGTGTTCATGATGTCCTACAAATAGCTGAAGAGTTACTGGAAGTTGATGCATGCTAGCACAGGAAGAGTCCATTTTATTAAACGACAAGGCTGCTGGTCCAATAGCTTATTCATGGTCTAATAGATGGTCCTATAGCCATGTACATACTGCCAGCAGTAAGTGGACTTAGTGGTTATTTAAAAATAAAACATGAAATTCATAAGGAATAGTATTGAAAAGGATGGGGAGAAATTGGATGATTTGCATTAAGGGGTGGGTTTGATCAAAACACGTTACATGCAGGTATGGAATTCTCAAACGATAAAAAGAAAAGGAAAACAGAACAAAACAATTTTGCTTCATGTTATTAGATGTGTGTATTGAACTGTACTGTATATCATAAAATGCCATATAAGGGAACACATGGAACTTCTTACACTAGTCTTTGCTCCTTTGAGGACTCACATAAGACATTTTCCCTTGGTCCATAATAAGAACATATCCCTAAACCTCAGTACATCAAGATGTTAATGTTTTCATAATAATGGTCTTAAAAGAAAAAAATAAAGGCAAATGAATTTATTGTGGTGGGCCCTGATACAATATGACCAGTATCTTATAAAAATATGGAATTTGTATACAGCTATGTACATATGGAAGACATACGAAGACACAAGACTCAGACAACCAACTCCAAGTCAAGAAGAAAGGCCTATAATAAATTCTTTTCTGTGATCTGTAGGAGCAATAATCTCCAAAGATAATTTGATCTCAGACTTCCTCCTTTAAGAACTATTTAGAACTGTGTGTGAATAAGTTTTCATGGTTAAAGACACCCATCTGTGGCACTTTGTAGCAGTGGCACTAAGGAAACTGATGAATCTGGCTTTTTGCATTAATTAAAATGGTCATACTGTAAGTTGCATGCCTCAGAGCATTCTGTTGTCACAATTGGCCTTGATTTCTTGAAGTGTTGGGATTTAGTTGGAGTCTGGATGTACTGAGTGGTTTGGGGCAGAAGGCAGGATTTTGCCCCCAGACGGACAGATTCTATATGTCATCTGCTATGTGAACATGAGAATGAAAAGCTGTCTAGAGAATAACAAAAATAAACCAGAAGGTTTCCCATATGTTCTTATTATGGATCAAGGGAAAATGTCTTATGTGAGCCCTCAAAGGAGCAAAGACTAGTGTGAGAGGTTCCATGTGTTCCCATTGTTGGATGGAAGAGAAATGAATTTGTTCTCAACCTTAGTGGTACTTAAGGCTGAGAAAATGGCTAGTCATTCTAAATGAATTTTAACATCAATACATTTCAAAAATAAGGATTTTACAACCATCTCCCCCATCCTAGTAAGATTTTTTTTTAAAGTGATCCTTTTGGTCTTTTCAACTATGCTAGAAAAGGAAATAAAATTATTCATTAAGCAAATAAAAAAGGTCACTGAAATATTCAGTGGAGAAAAACATTTGTTTACAGCCAGAAGTTACTCTTTTATCAGTAGCATGGCAGGGAGGTTTCCCCAAGAAGTCTTCTGAAGCCAACTGGTACGGCAATGTGCTTCTCTGAGTATGATGTAGAGAAAGTGAAGCTTGATGAAGCTATGAACATTTCTGTCATTTTCATGGACAACCAGGACTTCTAGTTTTAGCATATAAACACAGATTACAGAGTCAAATTCATAATTTGAACAAGCTGTTAATAAACTTTCAATATAAGTATGTTCCATACACTGTTGTGGATACATTTACAGAAATCGTACACCTTATTCATGTTTCAAATTTATCCAAATTTTGTTGTTCTACATGGCAACCTGATATAAACTTCCAATAGCCTTTTCCTTTTACTATTTTCTCTCATGGTGCCTCTCTTTTGTGTTAGCTGAAGACTTTAATTTTATATTTAAGAAATTTTAAAACATTCAAGAATTAAGCAACTATTGGCGCACACCCAATAGAATAATAAATATCAATATTAAACCATATTGATACCAAGAAAGCAGTTCCTATCAATTAAACAACTTGTTCAGGGTCAGAGACGTTGAACATCTACAAAGGCTATAAACCCAAGTCGTAGTGTGTGTGTGTGTGTGTGTGTGTGTGTGTGTGTGTGTGTGTGTGTGTAGATCTTTTTAGTTGATTTCTTTTTTCTTTTTAAATGAAAATAGATTATTTCCATACAATATATTGATTCCCCTCCCCCAACACCCTACCCACCCAAATCCTTTCTTTGTCTCTTTTATTAGAAATTACACAGATATGTAAAACACAATAATAAAATAAAACTAAACAAACCAGAATATTAGAAAATATATAAACAATAGGAAAAAGAAGCCAAAGAAAAATTACAAGAAATGTATACAGATACACACACATTTGCACAAAATGAAATCCCATAAAAATACAAATTAGAAACAATATCTATGCTAAAGACCTGTAAGGAAAAAAAGTTGCCCAGATGAGTAACTACGAGAGGAAAAAAAAAAAACTTCCTAAAATACCACTGAGTTCCTTTTGTGATACTAGAGGCATACCTCAATGTAATAAAGATGATGTGCAGAAAGCCCACACTGAACATCAGCCTAACAAGAGAAACCCAAATCCTTCTTTTGTTGACTCAACCAGCATAGGATGAAAATTTGGGTGCTCTCCTGACTCTTATTGACCTAATTTATTTATAACACTTTATAGAAAAACTTACCCTAGCCTATCAACTTATGAATCTAAGAAGACAGTTAAAAAATCAAGAACAAACAAACAAAAACTACACACTCTATATCAGTGGTTCTCAACCTGTGATTCTGGACCCCTTTCACAGAGGTCATTTCATATTTCAGATATCCTGCGTATGATATATTTACATTATGATTCATAACAGTAGAAAAATTACAGTTATGGAGGAGCAATGAAAATAAATTTTTGTTTGGGGGTCACTATAACATGAGGAACTGTTTTAAAGGGTCAAAACATTAGTAAGGTTGAGAATTACTGTTTTATACAAAAGCATACAATAATGGGCTCTTCAATGAAGGCTTTTTATTGTTTTTGATTTGCTTTGTTTTTTACCTATAAATGTGAACATCAAAATACTGTTCTGTAAGAAACAACTGAAGAAAAATCTACTAATCAGGTTAAGGCATACTCACCACTTGCTGTCTAATTGTCTATAGCTTACTATGGAGTTTTAAAGAAATACCCGCCCTTCCCCTCTGCTTCAACTGTAGATAAATAAAACTTCCACATTAGCACAGACTTTAATATTAATCTTCAGATGTGTATAGTTATTTTATAAATGTATACCCCATAACTTAAAAAGAATAAAGGAATGAGAAGGTGAGCCAAAATGAAATGAAAAGTACTTCCAAAAATGTAGTCTGGACTGAGCCATCTCCAACTCTATTTTATAGTAATAGAAACTGATAGATCTAGTGAACACTGTGTTAGATTCTTAGCATAGATGACATTTACTCAAGATCCACAACCAGATGAAGTAAATATGGGATTGTATATAAAATAATTAAAAGAAGCTCAGAATTTAATGCAAGGAACAAGAGACTGATAGAATTTAACAGCACATTTGTTTATTATGTTAAGTGAAAATTTAGGCACAGAATGTCAAAGATACGTTTTTATATGCAATGATGGTACAAAGTGGATTTCAGAGATATGCAGAAAACATTGGTCATAGAAGCTAGATAAAAGATGAGGAAAGATTTAGGAAGATCTCATAATTTGGTTAAAAAAATTATACTTGTAAGGAATTCTGTCTAAGCCATTAGAAAACAGTACGATGAGTACAGTTCACACAATTTAGTGTGTACTAGTTGAGAATTTAAAGTGATGTGGAGAGACAGCACAGTCAATAAATGATTATCACACAAACACTGTGACCCGGGTCACACAGCACCCATATAAAAACAAAACAAAACTGGAGTAGTGGTTATCCCAAGTCTCCAGAGCCAGAGGAAGGGGATACCTGGGGCTTGCTGACCAAATGGTATAACTGAGTTTGTGAGTTCCATACTCAGTGGGAAACCCTGTGTCCAAAAGTAATATAGAGAACTGCTGAAGAGAACACATGACACTAAACTCTGGATTCCATGTGAATATTCACATGCATGAATAAATGCACACATGAGCATGTTCCCATATGAATATGCTCAAAAAAGAACACGTTCATGCATTAATGTGAACAAGCGCACGCGCGCACGCGCACACACACACACACACACACACACACACACACAAATACACACACAGTACCATAAGCTAAGAGTTATAAGACCACCAAACCAAAAAATAATGAATATCTGAGATGGAAAAATTATCCTTATTTTCTTAATGCACACACTATACTTAATTAATGTATCAATTAGAATTCTAAATAATTTATAATTAAGCAAATTCTCACTTATGTTTGTCTGGTTTAAAATTGCAGCCTTTTAACTTCTTCCTTGCCTTGTCTTTCATCTTGTTGGGTCTATTTCTTTAACACTCTTTGGGAGATCCTTCCCAAATCATCATCACGGGAGTCTAGTTGGAAAAAGACTCTTCCACCACTGTCTAGATCTGAGGAAGGGAAGATAAAAGCAATCTTCAATTTCATCGAAGTTGCTGGAGGATGTCCGACTTTCTTAAGTTCTTGCTCAGAGCAACACTGGGAGGTCTGTTCGAAAGTCTAGAATGTCGTTATCACAGTCTTACAAGTGTCATTTTTCAGGTAAAGGACACATTAGACACTGTCACTTGGATGGAAATCTCAACCTGATTGCCAGGATGAAGAAGTAAGGTTCAAATTATGGACTTGTATATAAACTCTTGGAATTCTATCTGTGTATAAAGTAGACCTATTTGTCTCTTATTGCCCTGTTCATTCATATAAATTATGAGAGACTGACATTCACATAAATGAATGTTCCTGTGTAGAGAGAGTTGAAAACTTTACACCATTTGTTTGTAAGTACGATGAGCAGCATATCTGTTTCAGAGCCAGGCTGGAATTGAATTATGGCCCAGCTGCTTATTAGTTCTGTGAATTTGAACATGATTTTGAGAAACTTCTCTGTTTAGTCCTTGGATTCTTCTTCTTATACAGTATGAAAAATAATTACAATGAGTAATAAACAGTAATTCTAACAGTGTCCAATACACAATAACTGTTCATGAGGATTAACTGATACAACTGATAGCTGTTGTTGGGATTATAAAGGGGACTGATTTCCTGGGAGTAAACCATAAAGTGAGGACATGGATACTTCTTTTATGCTGCAATGCTCTCTGCATTTCTGGAAAGTGTTAGTTGTGCTGTAAAAGCAAGAAAATTCATGTTACTTATTTGCATATATGGAGCAATTGAGAGACAAGTAAACCAACAGTTTGGGATTTAAATGACTAAAAATAGATTTATGTTCTCAAAATTGACTTGAAAATAAACTGAGAAAATGAAGACATCTACTTCTCCATGTCTTGAAGACACAACTTTCTTTAGCTTAACTATTTTCTGCTCACATCTGAGACATTGAGGAATATAACGCTTGTATGTTCATTCTCATT
Source organism: Peromyscus maniculatus bairdii (assembly GCF_049852395.1). NCBI lineage: Eukaryota > Metazoa > Chordata > Mammalia > Rodentia > Cricetidae > Peromyscus > Peromyscus maniculatus. The sequence continues at coordinate 171,412,773 of NC_134852.1, read as the reverse complement.
TCCTATCTTTTATTCACTCCTATTACCTAAAGTTATATTACAGTCTGCTAAAATATGTTATCATAGTAGCTCAAATGTTAGATCCTTTTAACAAGATGATAAGTCGACGTAATTTCTGGAATACTTCTAGATTCCAGAGTTGTGGTGAATGATGACATTCAAACCTCCTTCCACTTCTGCCTCGGTACTTGATGGCGCTCTTTCAAAGAATGTCAATGCACAGGCATTGTGACTACATACTACAGACTAAACCAAGTTGAAATTCTACATTACATATCAATGAGAATGCATTGTCTACTTCTTTAAGCAGAGAACACTTTCTTAGTATGTTATGCTTCTGCTAACAAAGTAATAGCAGTTGGTTAAATATATGTTTGCTTGTTTGACTCAGGTGGCATGTTGAGGGAGAAGATATTCTGCCTTGGATTTGGTTGGTTAAATAGTGTACCATATACCTGGATCATTTTTCTTTGGACCACCATCCCATAATGGTGAGTTAATTGATTACTGGTGGTATCTTCAAAGAGTTTACCAAAGGGATTTGTTTTCATCTTTTTTTGAATAAGTACCATCACTAGCATATGAAGACAGAATGCCCAAATCTGGTTACACTCCCAACTTTCCATCTGTTGTTTAAACACAAGTGGCCATTGATATATCAATCTTTGGCATATTTCAGTAAATGCAATGGAAGCAACTTCCAATGCTTAGTTGCATTAGAAATACAGTGCAGTATTAAGATATAATAACTTTTCCATCAAATGATATAATTCATTTGATTACATGGGCAGTCAGACTTTACAAATTGCATTTTGAAATGAGCTTAAATTTATATGTACTCTTACTGAAGGATTCCAAAATTCTTCTGCTTTAATGTGATAGCTCCTACTATTTATTTACTTGCTTCTTATACTACCCAGTATCCACTGTATCACTTCACCTTGGTTAGTGTCCCAAAATGTCCTTCTTAATGAAACCAACAAACCACCATTATCATGATTTTTGTTTTCAATTAATAATAAAGAAAAATATTATATAAACTTTCCATTCTTAAAATGTTTGCCTTATTTTCATATTTCTAAGGTGAACATTTTGACGTATGATTTTCTATGTAGTGTATGATAAATAAAGTGAAGGTTGAATGACTGTTAGTGCTTTATTTTAGAATAGAATATTTTCCTTAAAATAACTTTTAAAATGAATATGCTAATCTCAGTAAGTAGATACAGTATCACAAATCAGAAAGGTAATTTAGAAGCAGGTTGTATAAAAGTTGATTTAAAAAAATTGAGCACAAAAATAAGAGAAAACAAGCTAGCCATGTTTCTAATGATATCACAGTCTTTCAGTGAAAATACACTACCCTTTTATTTTGGCTGTTTGTTTGTGAAATAACTTCCTTGTCAAAAAGAAAGATGCACCAGAATACTGATAACTGAAACACAATTTCCTGTTGAAAGAATCAGAAACCTGAGTAGTTTCCTCACAGCAAACATGGCAAGTTAGAGTTTGAGTTGAGGCTATGAAAAGCAAGTTCTTATGGCCAGTCACAGAAGAGCACTTGTGGGAAAATAAATATACTAAATATTGGAGTCTGTCCTCAGCCTGTGCCATGCTTTCAGACACTCAGCAGTGGACACAGGCCTCAGGGGAAGTTCTTCAGGAACCCTTGCTTGACCACCAGCCCTTGCATTGTCCTCAAATGTCTCTGCTCATAACATAGTTTTTCTTTTTCCCTGTGGAACTGTCAAAATTCTTGGTGGAACTGTCAAAATTCATGGTTACCAGATATTTCTGTTCATTCCTTTTAAAACAGAAATGAAGTTTAATGCCCTGTATTGAAATTCTGTTGTGCTTGGAACACAAAATGCTTACTTTTTTCCTTTTTTGTAATTTAGAAAAAAAATAAATGCCTCTTTGAACCCTGCAGCATGTTTTGCTTGCTTCTCTTCTAAAATATAATCTAGAACATTTAGAGTAAAATGTGAAATTCTGTTCGTATTCTGTTCATGCTTTACATTATTCTATCTTACATCATCTTATCAAACAACAACAACAAAAACACATGGATTATCAGAACTCCATTTAGATTTATGAAGCTGGAAAATTCAAATCTTGTCCCTGTTTTTCTCCAGTGTTTGATTTTGCACTCCTGCTGCACAGATGAAGCAGAACTACTTCCTGCCACACAGGCTAACAGTGAAGTGGATGGAAAATGGAATAATGGCCATAAGTCTTTCTCATTCTTTTAGCAATGAGGTCTCTTCATTTTACCTACAAATCTACCTAATAGTCAGTCATGTTTCTGTCCTCCTGCCTACAGTGCAGTCAAGAAACACCTTTGCCTTGAGGGGAATTGTACAGATTGCCTAGAAATAATCATCCTCTGTTTATCCCATCTTATTTTTACCTTCTCAAGAAACAAATATTGCACTTTGTGCACAATGTGTTGAATATGAAAACAATGTATACTGAATTAAATATTTGGAAAGTGGAGAAACAAAATAAATTCAGCAAAGTACTTCTCATTTTGTAAAAATATAGCAGTTGCAGAATTTCTGGTTTTAAAATAATAACCAGAGAGGAACAGATTCATCACATTGGTGCAATGCTAAGCTACTCAAGGAACTGCATTGGTCATTTTCCCTCATCTGTATCAAAATATGTTAAGGCATTTCCACTATCCTGTAAGACCAGATTCAACAAAACAGAAGTTCCTGTATACTGTTACATACATAACAAATTCATGACAAAATTGTGTCTTGGTGAGTGATTACTGAGACTCAAATATGGCAATGTGCAAATTACTGATTTTTTTTTAAAAAGTATAGCAGGAAAAGTATCTGTCCCCATTAGGCCATAAACATTTTCTCATTTGCATGAAGACAGTAGTTCAATAAATAGGAGAACTGTCACTTCCAGCCTATCCTTTCTTTATGGCTTCTTCCACTTTGTTTCAAAAATGGGAAGGTTACCAGGGCTTATGGAGACAAGAGAGGTCAGAGCGTAAGGCTTCTCTAGACAGTCTTGGTGATAGAATACAAGTTTAAATAGCACAATTAAGAAAAAATTGCATTATAATATAATCCAATAAAAATAATCAAAATAGAATGAACAATGATTATTCACCCTTCAACATTCCAGAGACTAAGCAATGAGAAGAATGCTCTGCATTGGGATCACCAGAAATATTAATCATGCTTTCTAGTAGTCTACACAAACTTCAAACAACTACTCAGAGTTAATATAATTTGATCATATCATGTGATTTGTCCATGAGTTGTGACGCTATTGGGAGCCAATGAAACTGTTAGGAAGTAAGGCCTAGCTAAAGAAAGTTATATAATTGGGTATGTTTCCTTAAGAAAGATTTTGTGTCCCCGGATTTGTTTGTCATTCTTTAAAACCCCCTTCCCATCTCCTTCTCCATCTCCCGAAAGCAGCATAGTTGTGGTGGTGTGAGTAAAAATGGCCCCCATAGGCTTATATATTTCAATGCCTGGTCACCAGGAGCAGCACTATTTGAAAGGATTAGGATTAGAAGGTGTGGCCTTGTTGGAGGAAGATTGTCACTGGGGGTGAGTTTTGAGGTTTCAAAAGCCAATGCCAAGCCCAGGGTCTCTCTCTCAACCTGTGAATCAGGATGTAGTTCTCTGCGACTGCTCCAGCACCATGCACACAGCCATGATGATAATGAACTAAGCCTCTGAAACTGAAAGCAAACTGCCAGTTAAAAGTTTTCTTTTGTAAGAGTTGCTTTGGTCATGGTGTTTCTTTGCAGTAATAGAACACAGACTAGTATGATGACCAAGCAACCATGGACTGAAACTTCTGCAACTAGCTGGTAAAATAAGGCCCTCTCTCCCTTAAAATTAGATGTCAGGTATTCTGTTACAGTGATCACAGTCATAGGAATTCAACATAAAGATTCAGTAGAAAGATAAATGAGTATTTTTTTCTATATACTATAGCAATAAAACATGAAGGCTACATACAAATCTAGCCGCTATTATTCTTGGACCCCTTGACCATTATGTTATACTTCTTCCTTTCTAATGAAAATGTACTATCATTGTCAATAGTTTACACATGAAGAGAATTAGGCTTAGAATAGGGGTATTGCCTAATTTACATTTCAAAGTCACAGTGCTGAAATTAAGCCAAGGGGGCACACTATTAAGTGATATTACCTAATATAAATTCATATGTATCCTTCCTCATTGGGTTAGAGCTTTACTCACCATTATCTATTTAGTTCTATAAGTATTACCTTTGTGGAAACCAGCAAATTATTTTTTCTGTTACCACCTAGATCCTGAAAATATAAAATCAGAAGTCCTGTCTTCTGGTCCAGCTGACAGACTAACAATGTTGAAGTACTGCATGGCAAAGGAGCTGCGTGCTGCCCTTGTATATACCAGTTTGAGTAAATGACCATTTATCTTCTCATTATATTGGGGGGAGTGGTTTTAATTGTATGCCAAATAATTAGTAACATTGTCAAGTGGACTCAAAATTTGTTTTAGTATTAAATATCATTCATTTGCCCATTTTTGAAAGGAATGTTATTCTGGGAGCAGAGTTGGGGTAGGGGTCACTAAACATCTAGAAGCCTTTGCAGTTAGTATGTGGCCTGACTGCTGAGTTCCCTTTGATTCCTTTGGTATTAAACTCTAGACACATGAAGTTAGGATGAAAAACATTGACCCTTCAGTGTTAACAAATCTCTCCGATTTCCTTTCTCAGGAGTGTAGTAGTTCATGGAATGAGAAGACACTTGCTGGAAAACCATGTTTAATGTCTTCATTTCCCAACATGACTTGAATAGAATCCAATTAAATACCTAAACTTTGCTCTGAGATGTTGGAAAGGAAGACACATGAAGCCATAGTCCACCACTGCCATTGCTTAGAACACCGTCAATGGAACAGGCTTATACCTGATGATTCCAGTGACATTTTTGGAACTGCTCATAAACTTTCCTTTCCTAGAACTCCTGTTTGCTTACTACAGAGGAATGAATAATATGTCCCAAAGGTTGTTCAAAAGGTCAGCACAGATACAGGTTACAAATCAAGTAATCAAACCCTTTATGTCAAGATAATTATAAATGTGATTTCTTATTGACCAAATAATCTCAATACAAAATTGAACAGTTTGATGTGGACAGGAACACTTTAAACCATGAATAGCATAATGAAATCTGTGCTATATTAAAAACAGACTTTCTTTTCTTGGTAATAGTAAGTCATGTAGCAAACTCAATCATGAGAAATCATCCAGGAGACAGAAAATTCCCAATTTGTGGCTAAATGTAGTGGTAATTTTAGAGCACTTTCTTTAGCTATTATTTACCTACTGGCAAACTCTCCTAAGGATGTTGTCTCCCCATAAGGAAAGGGCAAATGTTAAGTGCAATCACTTTGTTCTTATCCAAAAATACAATAGCACTCTCAGATACCTTATACTGCTGTCTCTCTTCATGCTCTGGAGTTGTAAAACTTATTTCACAGCAAGGGGCTTATTAAAACTCCGGCCATCATACAGCATTCCTGCACACTGGCTTTTCAATTTTGTTGTTGCTCTTGATTCCCTCTTGCATATGTATTTGCCGGGAAAACCAATTACCAGATGGCACATGGTTATTTTTACATTTTGTATGGAGGGCTTCCAGCTGATAATTATGACATTACAGGAAGACTCCTGTGCATTGCTTTAAGAGTTTTTTGGCAGAGGCCGCCCTAGGATTTTCATTTGACTTTACACCTCTTGACTTGAAGGATGTTTATGAATTATCTGTAGATAATTCTCCTAAGCATCAAGGAAAAAAACTGCTTTCTCTTAAATGGAGTTCCATAAGCATACTGTGCATAAAACAAGAAACTCTGTTTCAACCAGTAAACCAGTAGATGTTTGATATTTTCTAGTTCAAGGTAGCCCAGGACAAATTGTCACAGCCACTGTATGTCAGAAAAGCCAAAGTCTGACAGTCCCCGTGTTACTGGGGTTCTCAGAACTGTCAGGGGGCATCTGTGTTATAGTATCCAGCCTTCTTTTTTTCATTAGCTCTCTTGCTTTAATGCTTCTGACAGATGATTTAAGAGAGAGAAAAGGGAAGACTGAAAGCAAAGGTAATAGTACAAAATGACTATAATTACAATTATGTAGTAGTAATAAATCCAGAATTGCAGTGTAACACACCAGAGTAGAGTCCAGCCTTGAAGCACATTAGAATTAGAATTAATAGGCTCTACTTTTCTTAGTATCAATCCTCAATTGAAAGGCACCTTTGTTCATAGAGAAACACTGTCTTGTGTTCTTGCTATGCTACCAAACTGCAAATTTCCTTGCAGTTCTTTAATTACATTATTTTAAATATGGATATGTGCAATATTTTGTTGAATGCCCCCAATATTTCCCTTGTGATCCACTTCTGTTACAAGAAGTATACACCTCTAAATGCATGGAATAATGCCGCTGTTTTAAAGAGAGTGAAGGATGGTTATTATTGCATTAACAATTCTGTTTGAATTGTTACTATACATTTTGGAAAAATACTTCCCTAATATTAAGATACAATGTTGTTTGACATAACATCTATAGATAGATTTATTAAATTTCAGAAGAAATTTCAAGTTTTTTTCTTGTTTAATAAAGAAAAAAAAAACCTATGTAGTTGATTTGAAATTTGTCCCCAGAGAATAAAAGACTCAGTAGACATCTCTGTGCTTCCAGACTGTATTCCCCTGCTCAACCCCAGTGAAAGTGAAGCATGAATAATTTGGCACTGCTGTCTCTGTATTTGCATTTAGCTCACATACATTAAGCTAATTAATCATGTTGTGTCCTAACTCTCCTTAGCAAATGAACTAACCATTCAGAAAGCCAGTAGCAAAGTATTCAATTCTTTAAATAACATACGCATGCAAAAACTATTTGATTCCATATCTATCTTAGGTAAGCAAATATTTATTGATATCTGTTGCCTTTATTAGGATAATCCCCTCCCTTCTCAAACATAATTTTTATCTGATTAATATGGCAAAATCTGGATCCATGCCTGCTGATTGCTCACACTGTTAAAATGCCACTTTCCCATAAAGCAGAGTAGGCCAGTCAGAGTATCTTTAACAAGCAAAGCTCATTAGAAGGTCAATAGACTCAAGAAAAAGACAGTGATAGAGTAATGGAGAAGAAAATCAGGGTTGATAATTTTTTTTTAAAATAATTTCTGATGTTAAATCAACTTTTAAAGTGACTGCATAGCTTCTGTGCTTTAAATCAATGAAATATGGTCAGCACTGCTGTATTCATTATGTGTGGCCATACCACGCACGAATCCTTTCACTCTTCCAGATTCTGATACTGAAGATTAGCATTTGGCAACCCTGAGACAATGCATTAGGCTGGTAAGTTTTATAGTCATTGACTCACAGGAAGGTTCTGATAGCAATGGACAGGGTCAAGATAATCCTTGCTCTACTTTGACATCATCTTTCTCTCATTCCCTGTGAAGGAGACAATCTGATGGCTATGGGAGAGATTGTAGGGTCTGTGTTTGAATATTTTCTCTATAACCACATTAATGGAAGAAAATAATGGGAAACCAACTGAGACTGAGGTCTAATTGAAAGACACTTTTCCAAATTAAGGCTTACCCTTTCACCTATCGCTCCACATATCCTTATTCATCTTTCTCAGCCAACTTCTGTGAATCCTCGAAATGTTCACTATCAAAGCACTCTCAATAAAATTGATAGGGGTCTTAAATTAAAATATGTGTCCATCTGGATGACACATTTCCCCAAAAGTGGTGTTCATGAGTTAGGAAGAAATTCTGGTTTTTTGTTGATGTTTTTTAAAGTAATTTGTTTTGCTAAATAAAGATTAAAAATGAGGGAGGTAAGTGATTATCAGCTACTAAATGGTCAGAAAACAGCGTGTCTATCAATTCAGATGAGGATGCTAATTCACTAGGTGAACAGTCTTTTATAAACCAAGAAAATGGTATTACTATTAACTCTGTTTTTTTATAGATGTGATGTGTCTTTATAGATTCTCAATCTTTAAGCTAAAGTCTACGTTAAGAATATACATATAAAAATATTCTCCTGACTATTCTAATCATATGTTCAAGACAACACTAAATAAATGATGTCAAAAGTAAATTTATAATGTTATCAATAGTATTTTTTTTTCGAAACAGGCTTTCTTAGTATAGTCCTTCCTGACTGTCCCGGAACTCACTTTGTAGACCATTCTGGCCTCGAACTCACAGAGATCTGCCTTCTTCTGTCTCCCAAGTGCTGGGATTGCAGATGTGTGCCACCATCACAAGGCAACAATAATATTTTTATTAGCATAATTTTCAATCGATTCTTTGGAAATTTCATGTCATGCACTCCAAACCCAATTATTTTCCAGTATTTCCTTGTTCACCTTTGTAGACTCCATCCCCAAATAAAATAACAAATCACTTCTTCACTCTTCAGTCTTTCTCGCCTCTCCATCACCTTTTCGTTTATCTAGTAGCATTTGGAGTTGCGCTGTGCCATGCAGTATCCCGGCTTCTGGTACACCATCATTATTGGACCCTCACCAAAACTTCTGTTGGATATTCTGCTGTTGGCAGTCATGGAGATCCTCAGAACTGTTCCCTTCATGCACTCCACCAGGTCACAGACTTGGTAGATGTTGAGGTGGGATAACTCGAAGCTCTGGACATGGGCCTGGATAGTTGCTGAAGTGATCTCAGTATGGCCTCCACCAGGACTGCCCCCCTCAAATTAGGGTTAAGGCCAGCTCTCCAGGGCCCATGCCACTGGGGCCAGCTCTTCATGCTTGGTGAGGTGCAGGACCAGCTTTCTTGAATTCAGGGCCTGTTTTCCTGCCCTGCCAAGGCCACTGGGGCCAGTTTTCTTGGGAGATGGGGGTTAGCTTTCCCCCTCAGGCAGCCTACAAGGGGTAGGTCCAGCTATCCGGTGCCCAGGCCACTGGGGCCAAGTCTGCCACAGCCTCTGGTGGTAACACAGGCCACAGACATCAACACAGACCCCAGCTATTGTAGGTAGGACCACACACCCAGACATGGCTCTCTACTGCAGCTTTGGTCCGGGCATCCACATGGCCCTGGGTGGCAGTGCAGGCCACTCAGATGGGTATGGCAGTTGACAGCATCTGGGAAAGAAGGAACCTTCCTTTTGAAAGCATGGCCATCATTAGATTACCCATGCTACAGACTTTATACCCATAAATTATTAATTAGACAATGTGGGTTATGAGAAGGTATACACATACATGGCCTCAGGTGGCCACTCAGACACCAGACATCCTCAGGGCTTTCAGTGGCCACGTGGGCCATGGACATCATCACAGACCCCAGCTGTGTTAGGACATTGACCCAGACATCACACGGCCCCAGGTGGCAGCGTAGGACACGAATTTTGGCCTGTTCTTCACCAGTCTCATCTTCAGTTCCTCCTCTCTCCACAGCACAGGGACAGCTCCACTTCTCTCCCATATCTTCACCACATCCCTGTTCATCATAGTGGTACACACACATCTGGGCCACAGGGCTGGGCAGGCCTGTGGCTGGCTTCCCCATTAATGATATCTAAGAAGAGGAAAATACAAAGCTAAGAAAAAAGGAACAAGACAGAAATGCTCTTTATTTGGCTATCTTAAAGGCGTAATGGTTAAATACAAGAAAAGTAAGAAAAATACATAAAATTGCAGACAAAATAATAAAGAAAAAGGAGAAAACAAAATATAAAGTGTTTTCTTTGTGATTCTAACATTATTAACTTCAATTACAAAACAGTAAGGCTATCACACTCATCAGCTAACAGCAGCTGTAATTCCTGCACAACTTACATAAAGTCTTTCCAGGCAAAATTCAGACTTAAATGAGGTAGGTGCTCTCTAGGCTACATCCATTACTGGTGAGGTATAGGCAGTTGACAGCATCTGGGAAGAAATGAACCTTCCTTTTGAAAGAATGGCCATCATTAGATTACCCATGCTCCAAACTTCATACCCATAAATTAATTAGACAATGTGGGTTATAAGACGGCATGCATTTTAGAAGGGTTGTGGGAAAGGGGTTTGGAAGGAGTTGGAAAGGATAAATGAAGATGAATGTGATCATACTTCATTTGTGTGTGTGTGTGTGTGTGTGTGTGAAATTTTCAAGAACAAAAAAATATTTTTCAAATTAAACATACTTAGAGCATAAGTTTTTTTTTAAAAGGAAAGAATTTCTTTATTTGTCCCTATTATTTTTTAAAAGTACATTTATACTTAATATGTTAGGGAATTATAATTAAATTTCCTAATTCCTAGCTTTATAAGTTATACAAAATATAAATTTATTCATCCATTTCTAGGAAAGTCTAGACATTCACAAAGAAGTAACTGCTAAATCCAATCTCTGGTTCATAAATGACACTCTTGGCTTTGTCCTCAGCAGAAGGGGCTACACAGCTTTCAGGAGCCCCATTAATAAAGGCACTAACCTTATTTACAGGGGACAGCACTCATATTCTAACTGCCTGCTCCCAATACCCATAATTTTGGTTGTTAGCTTTCTACATATTAATTTTGAGATTTATAAATATTTGTACCATGCATAAATATTGGTTGATATATTAAATACTTGTATAATTTTTACCATTGATAATGATTTAATTTTATTTTATTGGACCTTAATATTTGTCAATATTTATTAAATACAGTGTGATATTCAGATTCATGTATTTCTTGGGTATTTATCAACTTAAAGTAATTAGCATATTTTCATCTTAAAACTTTTTTATTATTTGGTAGTATGTACACTAAAATTCCTCTCTTCTAAGTATTTAGAGTTTTGTGTCTCTAACAATTAACTGTATTAATATTTTTGAGGCATAGAACAACAGAAACAACAGAACTATGTCTATTGACAAAATATTAAAGTCTCTTCCACACACCCTGTTCTTTGAGACAGGATTTCACTACATAGCAGTGTAGTCTAGTCCCCACTTCAAAGTTTTTCCTGAATCCTCCTCCTGAGTGCTAGGATTATACATGCATGCCTCTATACCAGGCTCTTCCCTTCGTGTAATAAAAATAAACATCTTAATGTTTCCCAGTTCTCTAAATGAACCACCATTCCAGACACTTGAATTTGGAAAAGTCTGCAGTTAAGCTTTAGAATCCTGTAAGTTCTTCAGGTCACTGAAAAGAGTAGATTTTCATATTCTGTCTTCACATGTGTTCAAATATAACAGCAATAATACAGATGCATTTTTTCTTATGTGTGTGTAAACAAACATGGAACGTTCTACCCAAGGCATATGGGACAACTGTCCTTTGCCTTAGAGCTCTTTCTTTGGTCTGGAAGTCATCTGAACTCTTTCATGACAACATGCGTAGTGCCATTCTGGGTGGCCGCAAGCCTGCTTGGCCTGCTGCTGCTGTTTCCTGGCATCATGTAATTATACTGCATGTCTCATGACAAGGTCATTGCCCAGGAGGTTTTGCTAACCTTTTTGTCTGTACTGCTACAACACGCATCTGCTGGCCTGACCCTTGTAAAGCAGAAATGATGTTACATCCAAGGCTAAAGGCAGACAGAAACAGAATGAGATGTAGACAAAAAAATGTTGCAAGATGTAGCCAAATGTTTTGTCTTAGTATTGAATATTAAAGGTAGCAATACATCAATACCACTGAGAATCTGATAAAAGCTGATCAGAGTAATCAGTCCAACCCTTCTGGATTAACAAATTGGGGAAAAAAATCTCCCCACTCCTGCAAATACATTCACATGTATTTTTATTTGTTGTAGTTTAAAATCTATCTATCACTGTAAAGCAAAATGAAATCATGAAATTTTCAAGTAAATGGATGGAACTGGAAAATAGGCTGAGTAAGGTAGCTCAGAGTGAGGAAAAAACAAACACAATATTGTTTCATATGTGTGAGTCTAGCTCCTAATCTTTAGATTTGAGTGTGTCACCTGAATAACCTCAGAATCCAGGCAAGTATAAAGGAGTGTGGGAGGAGCCCTAGAAAGGGACATGGATTCTATAGAGAGGGAAACATAAAAAATGGGACTGGAGACTTTAACTAGGGAAGGAATCATAGAGAATGAAAAGGAGAGATAAACAGGATGAAAAAGCCATAAAGAAACATATAATAACGTAAACTTATTGAAAAACATATGTGTGCTCATACACATAATTTAAATGGAATTATGACACACAGGGTGATACCACTGTCCACCAAAACAATAGGCTAATCTGCAAAGTCCCCATTGTCAAGCATGGGAAACCTCCCTTGAGTCGTGGGTCAGAGAAATCCACTCACCAAACAATATAGACTACAGTTGCAACTCTTGGTTACCAACCTTCCAGAACGTTGAAGTAAGATTCTATTACAGTAGACACCACCCATTTTGGATTCTTTGGACACGTCTAAGAGAGAAAAAGATGGAGCTGACTGGGAAGAGCCTGGGGACTGGCTCTCATAGTATCAGAAAGTGCTATGCAAGCTGCCAAAAGAGGAAAAACAATCACTTGTCAACTGAGCCATGATGCCTATAAACCATAGGAATCAAAGACATCCCTAATGGTACAATAGAGCAAGAACTTTTATTCTTGGGGTAAATAAAAGCTGTCTAGTTAGACTCAATAGGAGGTAATTCATGTCTATTTATGCAAACCTAACAGATGACTACTAGCATTTTTCTAAATCAATACAGTTCTTAAATGTATTAAAAACACTTATTCATGTATTCACAGATAAAAGCAGTTTTCACTACTTATCAAAGGATGTTCATTTTGCAACAGATGGAGGCTATTATAGATGAGCCCATTGATAGGTTATCTAGTCCCAAGAGGTCATCCCTAAATATATCTGCATAAAAGAAACATAAATGTACTTAAAAATAACCAATTGTTTTAAAAATAATGAAATAAATTTGTTAAGTGCAAAGAATAAGTGAACCTGGTGTGCCCAGCCCCAGCTGATACAATCTCACCTCTATCCCTAAGGATCAGGGAAAATTATGGAAGAGGGTTGAATGATTGTAAGAGCCAGAGAACAAGATTACCTATGGCTGGATAGCATCTTGTAGACATGACAGGAAGTTAAACCCAGAGAATCTCAAGAATCTGGTTGCCTGAGGAAGAATTGTGCAATGACATCACCAATTGACATGAAAATTTGGATGAAAGAAATATCACAAGGTCCCAGCCTTAGATAAACAGCTATAAGCAATTGTTTGTTGCTGAGGAAGAGAAAATTAGTTTTCTTCAGAGATGAGCATTGATAGGTTGTCAAGTTCCAAGTGGTCTGCCCTAAACAGATCTGTATACAAGCAACATAAAATGTACTCAGTATATCTATTTATTGTCTATCATCTATATATGTATAGAGATGATATATCTCTATATAGAATACACATATAAATATATGTATACATAGAATATATAGTCTACATACTCATATATACATATATGTATATTCTATATACATATATGCAACTCTGTAAACATATATGTATATTTTGTGTACAAATGAGTATGCATACATATGTACATGTATATAAGTAACAAGAATAATTACAGACAAAATTATGAATCTGATAATGGGTATAGTAGTGGACATAAGAGGCATAGGAAGGGTAGAGGAAAGGGGGGTGGATATAATATAAATATAGAGTATTCACGTATAAAATTCTCAGAATATAAAAAAAACCAAAATATGTAAAAATACAATAAAATATGATCTCAGGAAAATCCTGAACTATAAAATAACTTCAACACAGAGAGATCTTCTATAACAACATTTAAAGAGCCCACACATGAGTTCAAGGACATGGCTCCCATCTTTAAAGAGACTTTTAAGATTCTGATTTTTCTAGTAGCTTGCACTGGAGTGTGCAGTGAAAGAGGAGAGGAGAAAAGAGGCAGCAATACTGCTCTGAGAGTAATTGATTTTGATTTGAGATGCTCCTTGTGAACTGGTGCAATGCCACCGTAAAGATACAAGTAAGGACAATATGACAGGCTCATCTTCCGCCATTGCTTCACTGTATCAAGTATGTTTCATAAAACATCACTGACTGAATAAAACCAAGCTATTGTGACATTAAGTTACTAAAGTGTAAAGCATGCCTAGAAAAAAGAGGGAAGAGATTTTTCACTCACTTTGTATCAAGGAAATGTAGTTGTATGTATGAGAGAGATCTGTGTATTTGTATATACAACCATATATGTAAAATGTTTGATGAAGCAATTTTTTCAAGATTTTCATTTTTCTCCTATAAATACTGAGAAAGTTCAAAACAAAAATTGAGATTAAACAAAAATTTGATACTTGAATTTTTCCCATGTTGTTTATAAATGTGTTTTTGTCTTCCAATCCAGCAAATATCAAATCCTAACAGCAAATATTCATTTATTTTGTCTTTACTGCACATTTATGTATCAGGTAGAAAATGTATAAAACACTGCTAAAAATAGTCCTATTTTTTAGCAACTAAATTTTATGAGACAAAAGATAAGCATGAAATGAGGCTGTAACCATGGAAGAAGGTAAGGCCTGCTAAAAATAAAAAAATAAAAAAATGGCCTGCCTCAGAACAGAAGCACCAATTAAATAGGGAACATTTCAGCCAAAGCATCAGTTTGAGAATATGTGTTCTTTTTCCCTTCAGAATATCTTTTGACATATTGCCAAATAACAGCACTTTTCCTCCTGGATTGACAAAATCAACTAATTGCTTCAGTTTTACAATCTTTTGGAAATGATTGTAGGGTATTTTAGTTGTAGGGAGTAATGGGTTTCGCTAGGATTTTAAGCAAATTTGGCAAACATTTCCACACTTGCAGGTGGGTTACTTCTACTGTCTGAGAAACAAATGTGTGGAGCATCTTGTGGTTTGCTCATCGTGTGCAGTCTGAGTGTTCTTTTTCTTTCTGTCTTTAATCACTTCTTGAGATAAATATAAAGCTAAGCTAGCCTAGCTATTATCAGCCAGCTCTAACATACCACCCTACTAGATTAGTTTAGAGGTAGGAATCCATCCAAGAGTCCTAGTCCTGCATTCTGTTTTGTTTTTCTTTTACTTTCCTTTTTTCTTTAATACATTACTTTCATTTCTATTTCCAATTTGTCCCTTTAGTACCTTTGACATGAGCTGTCACTCAGAAAGTTGCTTCCTCCTAGCTGCTTTGCTTGGGAATCCTTCATGTAAGACAAGAGTGATTCCAAAGTGCCTCATCCTTTGGCTAGCTGAGAGTGTTAGGCTTTTACACTTGACATGTGCTCAGATTAACAATGCAGAAAAATGATGGAAATTATGGAATATAGAATTTATTTATATGCAAAAAAGGTATGTTCAATTCACATAGAAATCTTGAATAACTTGACAATTCTTGTATAAACAGATAAAAGAAAGTTTAGGTCGGAATAACATAAATGATGTTTCTTTAATTCTGTCATGATTAATCAATCAACAAATGTGTTATTTTGTACCTATAGCAGGTGTAATGTGCCATTCTAGGATTGTCTTTGTCTTCAAGATTGCTAAGAAAAATATAGAACGGTTGAAGAGAGGGTAGCTTTTATTGATAAAGTAGAGAGAAACTCACCTCAAGGTGATTTGGTTTGGACCAGGAAGATAATGTATATAAAAAAAATTTTCAAAATGTTGAAATTTTTTTCTGTTGAAAAAAAAGTTATTTTTATTTGACACTTTGAGTCAGTTGTACCAGTCTTGTTCCTAAGAATTTTGGTAGATTTCTTGGCCTTGCCCACTAGATGCTGGTAACAGCCTGCAGCCTATAGTGGAGAAACCAACATGCCAGATTACCAAGTACCCTCTAGTTTCAAGGGGCCTCTGTGGACAATAATATGTCCCTGTTTAAGGACATTAAAAATCAGAGAGAGAGAGGGGGAGATAGATAGATAGAGATAGAGATAGAGATAGAGATAGAGAGATAGAAAGAGAGAGAGAGAGAGAGAGAGAGAGAGAGAGAGAGAGAGAGAGAGAGAGAGAGAGAGAGAGAGAGAGAATTACAAATCTGGAACCATAAAACACCTAATCTGTGCACATGACAAAGACTCACTAATGACCATGTGTTTGTTGGAATTAATAGTTTTAATAGCAATCCTTTGAAACATTGTTGACCGTGGCACAGAAAGAACCCCAATTTCCTGAGCATCCAAGATTAACCTTGTCCAACGTTAAAAACAAAAACGAACAACAACAAAAACTGATCATGGCTTTTATATCATCTGCTCCTATTATAGTAGCTTCACAGGGAAAAGATTAGATTTATATGTATTTTGCAGTCAAGTACAACACTAAATTTATTCATTTTGTCAACTTCCATGGAAGGACTCTGGAACAGATGTTCCAAGGAAATGTGTGGATGTGTTTATATTAGGAGAAACATGTGGGGATGAGATAGGAGCCAAATCATGTCGGAAATTGGGTCTTTTATTCACTAGCTCTGACCTTGAGCCAGACAGTATAGTCCTCTACTGCCACATTCTCATTGGAAGCATGTGTGTTTGTGTGTAGTATATGGGTGTCCATACATATATGTGCACATGTGCATATTGGGCAGGAGTCAGCACTGAGAGTTTCCTCCCAATCACTTCGCACCTTACCTTGTATTGTAAAGTTTTCAGTGAAGCTGGTGTGCAGTCATATTGCTAGGGTGGCTGCCAGCAAGACCAAGACTCCTCCTGGTACCACTCACCTAGCACTGGAAGCAAAATGTTCCTTCACTCCAGGCTTTTTCTATGACTGCCGGAGTTCTGACCTCAGTTCCCTGTTGTTGGGCTGGGAATGTTGTTTTCTCACTTTAACACAACGCAGATAAGACCACCTACTATCTTTTTTTTTTTTTTTTTTTTTTTTTTTTTTTTTTTTTTTTTTTTTTTTTTCTTTTTCGAGACAGGGTTTCTCTGTGTAGCTTTGCGCCTTTCCTGGAACTCACTTGGTAGCCCAGGCTGGCCTCGAACTCACAGAGATCCGCCTGCCTCTGCCTCCCGAGTGCTGGGATTAAAGGCGTGCGCCACCAACGCCCGGCTTGACCACCTACTATCTTTATAAAACATTGTGGATGGGGGTTCGGCAAAGCTCACAAAAAAGTATCTGGGATGTTATGTGACCGCTATAAATAATAACTTTTTCCCCATTTTACAGATGAAGACATCAAAGCTAGATGAACCTCACTAATTTGATCAAAGCTAAACAGAGCACATAAAGGAATTTAGTGTCAAAAGGATGTTCCTCCTACACACTCCTTAATGATGTGGCCACTATAGCCATTTGTCTTTACTTTTTTTTTTTTTGTATGAGAGTATAAAATCTAGCAGTCATCAAAAATATTATTTAGGTCTAAACATCCTAATCATTCTCTCACCTGCTAAAATTCTAATGTACACTCTTACATATAGTTGAGTTACCAAAGGTTGACAACCGCAGGAAAGGAATTGGAACCAATTATGTTACAAGCAAAATGCCAAGTGATTTCATATTTTTCTAATTATTTTAATTTCAGAATCACTTTACAAATCAACGGGAGTACATTATGTCTCTTCCATCTTTTCCGTAAAGTTTGATCAATGGTGCTTTTTGAAAAACAAAATTATATTTGGTCCCAGAGTACATGAATCATAGTCTTGAAATGTACATACCTATATCCTCCTGTGTGAAAGTACTGGCTACTCAGTAGTTAAGATCTCTTATGTTTGCAGTTGTGACAATCTGTGATTTTCTGTTTTAATGTGTGACTATCCCAAGGGACAAAAGGTGCCATTAGTGAATGCAGACCTATTGCGGAGGGACTGCTAAATAAAATTAATGTCTTCATATTTATGAAGCGCAAACACAAACATATTCCCTGAGCATGTGACTTTGGAGAGGCTGTGCATCTGAACCTAAAGCCCTGGAGACACCTGCCTTGTACTATAAAGAAGATCACAATTTAGCAACATCTGGTCTTTTCATTAAGCTGAAAGAGGTAGAGAAGATGAAAGGAAACACAATTATTTTTGGCTGCTAAAGTTAATTGGAGAATGATGACACAGCAGTAGAGACTGCTTCCTGGAAGATGTCTATTTCCACTAGACTTCCAATGACTAAGGGAAGAATACATCAACTTACACTGCCAAACTTATGCTGAGTGAAAGAAGAATACATTTGCCCTTAAGATCCATGCACAAGTAGCTGAGATACAAAGAACAAGCTGCCATGGGATTCTATGTTCCTTCTAGAGCTCTGAAGAACAGTGGTAAACCCCAGTTCTCAGTCTGGAATTTGGGGTCATTCTCCAAAGCTTTAACAAATTGCACTGCTCTGCTCCTGGAGACTGGGAACAAATGAAACCAGATGACCCATGCCAGATTTAATACTCTACACTTTCCTACCAGGGTACTCATTGCACCTCAAAAATTAAAGACTTCTAGATATTCACAATCTCATCATGAACAAGAGTGGGCAGTCTCCAGCAAGCCTTAACACTTCCTTCCTTACATTCCTCCTAGCTAGGAACTCTTGGTGCATGCAGTTATACCCAGTTTCTAGGCATTCTTGATCACACAGAACTCACCAGCTTTATTGTTTGCTAAAAAAAAAAGCAAAATTGAAGCTAAAAACATACCCTAAAACTAAATCATGCTTTTACAAATCCAGGTTATTGTATTTTAGAAGTAAGTTGTTCACAGGAAAAAAGAAAATACTAGCCAGGCTTCACAGTCAATTGCTGTCCTAATCAGACTCAGATCATTTATATATCCCATTGACTGTAAGGGCTAATCACTCAAGATCCTTCATACATTTTATGGGATACTCATTTATCTTGGGTGAGAGTTATGTTGCCCCCAAGTACCTTCATTGTAACTAAGTTGTGAACATTCTCTACAGATAATGACCATTGTGAACTTGTAAAAAGGATTCTATTCCTTCAGGTGTTTCACAACCTAATATTAATAGCCACCAACACTCATTGATTACATCCTATATTCCATGCATATTTCATGTCCTTAAAATCTTATTTTATTCCAGTAATAACATGTATATAAATATTATTCAACCTATTTTGTACATTTGCAAAGTATAGCTGAGGAGCAGTAAATATATTATTATTATTATTATTATTATTATTATTATTATTATTATTAATCCTTATTTTTAATGGCTAGGTCTTAATGTTAAGTTCCAGAATATTGAACATGAGACAATGATGTAATGAGTTCCCAGGATCTCAAAGAACCATGACTCTTGAATCAGACAACAAGGATAGACTATATACCAACTGAAATCCAGATCAGAAGACACAGTTTTTAAGATACAACTTTATTTATTTATTTATAAAATAAATTTTATGTCAGTAAGATTTGTCAGTCAACATCCTAGCATTACAATTAAATACCAGAGAAAAATAACTGTCAAGAAAAGGCCTGATTTTGACTGATAGTTTTGAAAACTTTAGCTTATGATCATTTGGCTCCATTGTTTGGTTCTGTGCTGAGGAATCTCATCACAGCACAGCAAAGTGTGGCAGAATAACGTTACTCACTTCAACAGCAAGAGAAGAAAAAAAATGATGAAAGGGCCAGGATCATTTAGCCTTCATTAGGGATTTTTCCCACTTATTTAAGGACCTCCTTTGTATAAAACTATACCACTGAAACATGCATACCATGTACATAGTAGTACAACCTTGACGGTCGAGGCTTCACCCTGTGGACCTTTGAAGGATCATTCAATACCCAAACTATACCACATGACTACTGATTTCATAGGATTTTATTGTATTCCTCTCCTTGTCACCACAACAGATCTTATCCCTTAGATTAAGGACTTTAAGAAATGGTACCAAGACATGTGTTTAACTGATGTTTATCCCAAGGCTACAGCAATAATTTAGGTGCTTTTATATTTCTATTATGTGAACCACCGTTTTATAATTTAAGTAACAAGGAATGATTTCCAGATATCTCATTTCTTTCAACATTATGGCTCTACCCATAGATCAAACAAGTTTTCATAGCCCTGCTATGAAAATATGGTGGGCATCTGCACTATGTACATAAAAGACAAAGTTGTCCTTCAGTTTCAAACTTCATCCCTGGATCCCAGGTTTTCAACATCATTTATTTTCTATTAGGATCCCAAATTTCATCACCAGCAGCTTTTTGGGTACTCCTGAATTACTTCTACATTAGTATTCCTGCTACCACTCTTTGTCCTATACAGCATACAGGGATCTTTGGCTGACATAAATTTAATTATGTCATTCCATAATTAAAGGAGTCTACAACTCTCAATATATGTTGAGGATAACAATGTCTTTTATCTTGGCACACAGTGTTATTTGACCCCACTCTTGGTCCTGAGGAAGGGTAAGAGCTTAGATACAATTCTGAATAAGTGGATGAATGACTCATGGTTATAGATAGATTGTGGTGGTCTATAAAGAAGTAACTGGGCTATAAAAGGTAAGCAATATTTGGGGGAAGAAAATCAAAACTATACCTCATATAGAGATATGGGAAGCCATATTGCTTCCTATGACTTTACCTAATTTTTAAGTATGGTATCTTCTGGAAAACTCTTTTTACACTTGTCCAAATATTGAATAGGAAACCTTTCCATCCCCACCCCAGAGTCTTCCATAATCCAGTCTGAGTTTGCAGTACATGAGTATTAGGCCACCCAGAAAACACACCAAGCTAAGGATTTGCTACAAGGTGTTCTTAGAAATTATATTATAATAACTTTTAGAATAGGAGGTCTGACCGATCCTTTCCACAACTCCCAACTACAACAATTGTGACATGTTTATCAATAGAAAACTCACAGAATGATAATAGTTAGAGTAATAAAATGTAGACATTTCACTTATCCCCCTGCTTTCTAAAGGTATTGAATGGTGCAAACTCACCTAGGATTTGAAACCCTTAAGAACTAAATGTCTTGTGAACACATATCCCATGTTATATCAGTTCAGTGTATTGCTGTAGAAACCATGCATGAGGTATGGTGGTTCTAGAAAGTGACTAGATAGCGTTACCTAAGATGAAACATGCATTTTATTTCCGATGAAATAATTCCTTCCCCACCATTTAATATAGAAAAATAAAAACACATGTTCACAAAATACTATGCAAATGTTAAACAAAAAGCTCTGTTTATATTAGAAATAACCTGAATGTTATTCATAGATGAATAGACACGATCAGTCCAAACAATGGAAAACAATGTCACAATGCAAAAGAGTAAGCTATCAATGTATGTAATGTCTTAGGTGGATATCAACAATATTATGCTAAGTGAAAAATCTATCAGCCTAAAAAAGAACAATCAAAGAAGTAGTGTCGGGGTCTTTGGCAGGGGCAAGGTAGAGTGCAGAAGGAACTTATGAGTAAGATTTGCAGCTGATAAGGATCTTATACCCTCCTTCTTTCCATTGCTTCAGACATTTAAAGGAGTTAGCACTTATGAGTTATAAACAGGAAACTTGTAGTTTATCATGTGAGGGAAAATATCATATAACACAGACACACACCCCACATGTATGTGGCAAAACATGGATGTTTTAGAATAAGTTCTGTGACACAGAAACTAGAATTATAACAGTGACATTCTCATATGAGAACAGACCAATCTGTGTGCCCTAAATAGGTGCTGACTCTCAACCAGCTGCTATAAAAATTACAAACCAGAAACTCTCAACAGATTTCTTTTCTACATGTTGCTTGGACCACTAATTGCAAGCTAAAGCCTCTAAAGAAAATAGGAGGGTCCAAGGACCTATCTACTAAATTTTACTGTCATTTCATGCAATTTTATTTCATTTTTCATTTTTTGATCAGGAAGATGAGAATAGAACTAACTGATGCATGACCCTCAGCACTCCTGAAAACTGAACCAGACATTGAGGTCTGGCCTAACTTCTGTGTGCTGGTCATTTGAATTGTTTCATGTTGTTTGTTCATAATCTCCTGCTTTTCTTCTGATTTTCACCTTTATCTCAAATATTTAATAAAATAAACTTTCCATTTTACTTTATGTACTACAAATATGTATAGTTCCTCTTGGTTCTTTATTATGTAATGTTGTTAAACTTTTATAGATTTTTTTCTTCATAGTGTTTCTAAAGCTCAAATATTTTAGAAGAAAACACAGATGAAATTTTTTTATAATCTATGACTAGGTAAATATTTTTTTAATTTAATACTAAAACTGTGATAAGAAAGAAAAATTAAATAAGTTTGACCTACTAAAGATTATAAATGTGCTTTGTTAAGAGAATTAAATACTAAATATTTGTATAGCTATATTGGATAAAATATTTGCAAATTATATATCTTACACTGGGCTCATATCTAGAGTTAAATAGAACTGTAAAGCTCAGTACTTTAAAACTCCATTTAGAAATGGGTAACTAATTTGGATGATTTCACTAAAGTGGGAATACAGACAGCAAATGTACCCATATTAAGTTGGTCAATGAAACTAACTTTTGGGAACACTACAATTAAGGCCAAAATAAAAGCTGACACATAATGAAAACCATTCCTAGTTACAGATATCAGTATAGCTTTCGAAACTAAGACCTAGAGTTGCCCAAAACAGAGTGGTCAGCCTTGAAACCATATACATACACTCCAATAACAAAAATAGACTTAGCAGGTTGCACACATACACACACACACACACACACACACACACACACACACACACACACACACACATTTGCGCATACACTTGCATACACACATATGTAACAATATTTTTTAAAGGTTATCTACTAGAAGAGAGCACACAAGAGTAGTTTGGAGGAGAGTGTCTGGGATAGGCCAGAGGGAGGAAATGGAAGGGGAAAAGTGATGTAATTATATGACAATTTAAAACATATTTACAAAAAATAAGACCATAAAATTCATGAGGATGCCAAGAAACCAAATGATTCAACCAATCATTGAAAGTAGGAATATTAAATGCTATAAACACATAGCAAAATGCATTCTCCTTTAAAACTGACTATGCAAATGTCAAAGAATATAACAATGCTACCCTTGGATATTTATCTCAAGGAAGTGAAAAGCATATTTTCACACAAACTCATACATAAACACTTAGAGCAGCTTTATCAATTTAGTCCAAAAATGACAATCAAGTTGTTCTTTATATGCATTAATGGTAAAAGCAAATATGGTCCATACATACAGAGGCTGTTGTGGATTGCTACATCTTGACTAGAGCTCTAAAAATTTTTATAATAAATATTTTTATTTTATAATTAATTTAATTTTACATATCAGCCACAGATTCTCCTGTCTTCCCTCTTCTCACCCCCCAGCTTCACCCCCCCAACTTACCCCTCATTCCCACCTCCTCCAAGGCAAGGTCTCCTCTGGGGAGTCAGCCCAGCCTGGTAAATTCAGTTGAGGCAGGTCCAGTCCCCTTCTCCCTGCACCAAGGCTGAGCAAAGTGTCCCAGCATAGGCCCTAGGTTCCAAAAAGCCAGCTCATGCACCAAAGACAGGTCCTGGTCCCACTGCCTGGGGGCCTCCTAATCAGTTCAGGCTCATCAACTGTCTCACTTACCCAGAGGGCCTGGTCCAGTTCCATGGGGGCTTCTCAGCCATTGGTTCACAGTTCATGTGTTTCCACTAGTTTGGCTATTTGTCCCTGTGTTTTCTCCAATCATGGTCTTGATATCCCTTGCTCATATAATCCCTCCTCTCACCAGTTGGACTCCTGGAGCTCCACCTGTGGCTTGGCCATGGATCTCTGCATCTGCTCCTACCAGTCACTGGATGAGAGTTCTATCATGACAGTTAGGGTGTTCGGCCATCCCATCACCAGAGTAGGTCAGCTAGGGCTTTCTCTCGACCACTGCCCATATTCTATAGTGGAGGTATCTTTGTGGATTTCCGGGGAACTCTCTAGCACTCTGCTTCTTCCTATTCCCATCGGGTCTTCTTTTATCATGATGTCTCTTTCCTTGTTCTCCCACTCTGTTTCCGCTCCCCTAAGCTTGCTTTGCCCCGACCCTTGACCTCCATTACCTCCCTTCACCCTCAGTTTGCTCATGTAGATCTCATCCATTTCTCTGTCCTGGGTGATCCCTGTGTCTTTCTTAGGGTCCTCTTTACTAGGTAGCCTCCCTGGAGTTGTGAGTTGGTCTGGTTATCCTTTTCTTTACATCTAGTATCCACTTCAGGTTAAAATTGGAATCATTATATTATACAAAACTTTGGAATTTTAAAATATGGAGGACAGATTAGGGACTCCCAAGAGTTAGAGATGTGGGAGGTAGAGGTGGGTGTGACTCTGAAGGAACGGTATTCAGAGCCTATTGGAGATACAGTGCATAATTGAAGTATGGATGCTTCTACGGTTTTAATTATTTTTGAGAATCCCATACATAAAAATGTTGTATTTACACTATTTTTGTTCTTTCTTTGACCCTCTCCAACTCCTTGCATTGACCCCTCTGGTTCTTACCATCTTTTTACTTCATCTTTTGGGATGTGTACTTTTGAAATGTACAATAAATTGCTCATATATAGAGATACTCTACTATCCAGTAGCACACCAAAGTTCTCACTTCTGACTGTAGTTTAGTGCCCAATGGCAAATTCAATCATGTGTAGTATGGTCTTCTTTACTACTTAAAACAGTTATTTATTTTTACTTTACTGGGAGCTTTGATCATGAAGAAATCCTGAATTGTAATGTTTTTGCATTAATTCCTGTACTTATTTGATTTTCTCCACTGTATACTGAAGCTACAAACCTCATTGTCTACTTCAGAGCATATGTCATTCTCATAGAGCAAGATTAAATCTCTTTTTATCTCCAAGTGATAGTCTTTTCACATTTTATTGGATTCAATTTCCTAATGTTTTAAATTTTTTTATTTTGAGCTTTGGTATTAGGGAAATGATAGCCACATACAAATAAAAAAATTTTGAAGTTATTCAGACATAGAACTATGCTGACTATGAACATACTATGTCAACTTTGGCAAATGAAAAAAAATGTCTACTTAGGTTCTTTCTAAAGGCATGTAACATTTTATTTTAACAGTGCTGTTTTTAATTCTAACTGGCATTTTATCTAGTTTCCTTAGCAAGTTTATTTTCTCACACCATGTCAACAGTCATGTGATGATATGATATGTGTTGTTGACCTGTTGTTATATGCAATGCCAGAGAGTTATATTTTAGAAAAGCATGAAGTACTACCCTGAAATCTTTTACTAACAAACTGTTGAATTTTTGTTAAGCTTCTGAAAGCTCCATTTTTTTTTTTTTTTTGTGCCATGGGTTTCACGAAAACATTTTAAAGTTCTTATCTCATCAAAACAATCACTAGCAATGGGGATTTAAGCAAAGTGCATATGGCATGAATGTTTAACTCAAAACATTTCAGAATACTCTAGTTTGTGGAAAGGGTAGAGAATATGAAAACAGAGCATGTGAGTTCATGTCCCAGCTCTACTACTAGTTAGCAGTACCAGCCGACAAAATATATCTTGCCTGTTATATAGACATACTGAAGATGCAAGCATTAATATCATATACAGAAATTTTAAAGAGTGTGTGGGAATCAACACTATGTAAATCTGTTGCTAGGGCCATTTGCATTTTACTGTATCCTTATACAGTTTCAAATTTTCTAATTTTTCATGAAGATATATGCAATGTTGAAGTTGATATACCCAAATACTATATATTTTCAATACACACTGAAGATTTCAAATATACCTAGCTGAGTAGCTGAAATTCTATGGGTAAGGAGCCTCCTGAAAAGGAACAGTGTTTTTCATGGAAGAATAACATTGAAAAGTGATTCCAGAAAACTAAGGAGAAAATAAAAGACAGTTCTAGACTTTTAACTTACTTATACATGTACTTACACATTTCAAACATGTTACTGGATATATATATATATATATATATATATATATATATATATATATACTGATTTCTAATGATATTCTGCCATAGTCATAGATCAGTCCTTTTTCCAGTCATCATCAGAGAGGCAGAGAGGCTTCCTCCTGCAGCAGCAGATGGGAGTGGGTGCCCAGACTCACAGTCAGACATTATAAGGAGAGTCTAAATCGGAGATCCTTCCCCTTGAACATTGGGGAACCCCTAGGAAAAGAAAGATTATAGGAGTCAGAGGGCAAGGAGGACACCAGGAAAACATGGCCGACAGAATCAACTAAGTAGGGTTCGTCTGGTATCACAGCAGACTGAAGCGGCAAGCAAGGGTCCTGCACGGCTCTGTACCAGGAATCTCTGATATATGTTATAGCTGTCAGTTTGGTGTTTTTGTGGAACTTCTAATAGTTGGAGCAGGTGTACCTTTCACACTTTTCCCTGCTCTTGGGACTTTTCTCATCCTGTTGGGTTGCCTTATCTAGCCTTGCTATGAGGGATTTTGACTTGTCTTATTATATCTTGTTTCATCATATTTGGTTGTTGTCTCTTGGAGGGCAACTTTTTCTGAAGAGGAATGGAGAGGGAGTAGATTTTGGAAAGAGGGATTGTGAGAGAAAGCAGGCAGGAGTGAAGGGGGGTGAAACTGTGGTCAGAATGTAATGTATGAGAGAAGAATATATTTTCAGTAAAACAAAAACAAAAGAAAAAATATAATACACAAGGTTGACGAACTTGGGGAAATTCTGAATTAGGAAAGATCAATTAATGAACTGTTAAACATCTGTTTAAGCAGAAGTTCTCATTTTGTGTGAATAATACACAAAAGTGATACACAATTTGTACTTTTCATAAAACTTCTAAGAACATGCAATAGATAGTATTTTTTTCTCAGAGGAAAGGAAACCAAAGGAATCTGTGGTGATATATTGTATACCCAAATAAACTTGCCTGAGGATCAGAGGACAGAGCCAGTCACTAGACTAGACATAGAGGTCAGGCAGTGGTGGCACACACCACACCTTTAATCCTATCACTTGGGAGGCAGAGATCCATGTGGATCTCTGTGAGTTCAAGTCCACACTGGACTACATGAGATTGATCCAGTATAGGAGAGAAACAGAGCTAGGCAGTGGTGGCACACACCTTTAATCCCAGCACTTGAGATCTCATGCCTTTGCTTGGGAAACACATATGCCTTTAATCCCAGGAAGTAATATGGCAGGGTAGAGAATGGTATAGAAGGCGTGAGGAAATAAGAACTCACTCTCTTTAGGCTGAGGATTTTGCAGAGGTAAGAACTAGTGGCTGAATGTTCTGCTTCTCTGATCTTTCAGCTTTCACCCTGATATCTGGCACTGGGTTTTTTTTTTTATTATTATTAAAAGACCCTCCAAGATTCAGACAACAGGAATCAATGCAAAAAGAGTGATATTAAAGTTAAAAAGCAGTATTTTCTTGCTAAAGTTGTAAGACAAAAGTAGATTAAATAATTGAATTTGAAAATGGTAAGATATGCATTAAAGAAAGAAGGTGATTTTTCAATGACTTCAAAGGAAGCTATGTACCTAGGGTGGAGTCAGGATTTATTTAACTTTGGGTAAATCCAAAAGGACCATGGTAAGTTCCACATTTCCTAGAAGGGCTAACAGTTGCTGACAACCCAAGTAGCCAGATCAGTCCTGAATCCATGTAAGATCTACTAATGTATGGGGTGTTGTGCATCTTGCAACAACTTCAAAGGAAGCTGCAGAGCCAGCTGAGGTGGGGAGTGGATATATTGGGTTAGGAACATACATGCACAAAAATGTTCCACTTTTTCCAGGAGATTCAAAAATTTCTGGGGAACCAATATAGAGACCAGATTGGATTCTGGGCAAGACTCAGACCCAAGTAGGATATTTAGCTGACAAAGCATAACCCAGGCCATCAGAGGGAGACTCAAGATAGAGGCTTTTGCCATAAATTCCAATTTCATAAAAAATAAAGTATATCTCAGCCATACTAGGACTTAGTCCTCCACTGATCACTATAAATGACACCACTGGAAGAAGAAAAAAAAAAAAGTGACTAGAATTTTAAAAATGATAATCTATCAAATAATGAATGAAAGCTGTGCAAGGTATCCCACCATATGTAATGGGCTCCAAAAAGCCAGCTCATGAACTAGGGGTAGATCTTGATCCTACTGCCAGGGGGCCCATTAAGCAAATCAAGTCACAACACTGTCTTGCTAATGCAGAGGGCCTAGTCTAGTCCCATGGAGGCTCCACAGCTCTTGGTCTAAAGTTCATGAGTTCCCACTAGTTTGGCTTGGTTGTCTCTGTAGGTTTCCCCATCATGATCTTGATGCCCCTTGCTCATAGAATCCCTCTTCTCTCTCTTTGACTGGACTCCTGGAGCTCAGCCTGGTGCTTGGCTGTGGATCTCTGCATCCGCTTCCATCAGTTAATGGATGAAGGCTCTATGATGACAGTTAGGGTATCCACCAATCTGATTGCTGGGGTAAGCCAATTCAGGCACCCTCAATGCAGAGGAGGGGGTTTGGACCTGCCTCTACTGAACATACCAGGTTCTCCTGCCTCCCATGGGAGGCCATACCTTGTTGGAGGAAGGTATGGAGGGTGAGCTGGGGTGAGGGAAAGCTGGAGGGGCGGGAGGAGGAAGGAGAGGGGGATCTGTGATTGGTATGTTAAATGAATAAAATATTCCTTAATAAAAATAAATAAATAAAAATATTTTTGCATTAAAGATTAAAAAAATGAAGAGCTCAACCAAGAAACTGACTCCAGGTGCATATATCCAAGTGCACAAATAAAAACAACATGAAAAACCCAGACATGTCTCCTCTACAAATCACTAACCTTATAATAATGACACTCATGAAATGAATTAGAAGAACTTTCAGCCAAATAATTTAAAAGAATGAGCATAGGTATGTCCAGACAATTCAAAGAAGACATGAATACACTGTAAGAGAAAAAAAGCAAAGGGATGGGTGAAGAAGCCAATCAAATATGCAAAAATAGAGAGAGGATGGCTGAAGTAAAGCCAAACTGAAATGATGTTGGAAGTTAAAATCTCCACAAGTCAAATACAAACCTCAGGTGGGAAATTTCACCAACAGAATGGGCCATGCAGAAAACCAACAAGGTTAGTATATGAGGTAGAAAAACTCATCTCACTCAGTAAAGGTCAACAGTAAATTTCAAAACAAATATAAACATAGAGTTAAAGACCTCTGAGACTCCACGAAAAAGCTGAACCTTTGCATTATGCACACTGATGAAGAATAGTGTAGTGATGGCATAGAGAATATGTTCAATAAAACTATGGAAGAAAATTCCCCAAACCTAGAGAAAGCAATGTCCATCTATGCACAAAGGTCTTCAAAGATTAGTCATGACCAGAAAAGAAATCCCATACATATGATGGTTAAAATATTAAAACACAGAGCATAGAAGGACATTAAAAATCTGAGAGACAGGTTGAACCTCTTATAAAGGCAGGCCTATCAGAGTAAGACCTACTTATTTATGTAAAACTTTTCTGTCCAGAAGGTTCAGAAAACAAGCATTAAAGCTCTGAAAGGCAGTTGTCAATTCAGAATACTATAGCCGGGAAGATCTTTTAAATATTGTACAGGCTGGTCAAGTAATATTTAGAAATACATGTTTATCTGTATAATGTAAATATACATTTTTGTGTATGTATGTATGTATATATATGTGCACATGTAATAATAATCTATGGAAAAAGATGCCATGAATTTGAAAGGAAGGGTATACGGGAGGGGTTGAAGGGAGAAAAGAGAAAGAGAAATGATGTAAGTGTATTATATTCTCAAAAAAAAAAAAAACCCTAAAAAGTAATCCAGAGGCTGGAGAGATACTGCAATACTGAAAGGGTTGCTTCTCCTGTGTAAGACCCATGTTTGATTTTTACAACACCCATCCACATAGTGACTCAAAAGTGTTTTGAACTCAAGTTCTAGGAGACTGACACCCTTTCCTGGGCTATGAGGACATCAGGCATCTATGTGATATACACATACAAATACAGGCAAAATACTCATGCAGAGAAAATAAAAATAAAAATTAAAAAATATTATGATAAAATATAAAAATCATTGAAGAAGAAATCAAAGCTTTCCATGATAAAAACAGATTAATGGACTTTATAAGCACTAAACCAGTTCTACAGAGGATAGAGGAACACTGTGTCTCACACTTGTTTCGGTATTTTCAGCCTATGAATGTTCTAAACAATTTTAATTTTGTGCAAATTATAAAAGAAAAACAGTCACAGAAGCTTCTATTTGCAGTAGACTGTGATAACATTAACATAAACAGAGACCCCCACACACAAATAGCCAAAGAGTAGAAGACTTCAGAGCTCTCATCACTACCACCTCCCAAAGGGACATATATATGTATGTATATAATCTTTTGGGGTCTTTTAAATATATAAATGTGTACATGTATAAAATCATTTGTATATATGCATATATACATGTATATATGCATATATGATATATATGCATATATTGTACCCCTCCTTATAATCCTCAGTAACTACTAGAAAAATGGGAAAGATAGAGTATAAGATTTAGCGATACTGAGTGGCTACAAGGAAATGATGTCTTCTTGATACCATCCAGAATATGGTTAAAATACAATGTATAAAATTCTCAAGACACTAATACAAATTTAATAAAATAAAATTTAAAATGAGTAAAATGTAAGAGGCAAGGCACAGACTAAAGGAAATGCTACAAAGTAAAAAGACATCACCACCAGTTAATGTTGAACATGCTCAATCTTTCCCAATGGTAAACAATGCCAAAGTTGAGAAACAACTTCCAAATAAATGTTAAATTCAGGGAATTCTTAAGAAATCAAAACATGAAGATATACAAGGTATGATATAAAATGCTTTCTTAGACCTCAGAAATATCAAAGGTGGTAATTTACAACTAAATGTAAGGTCCTACAAATACTTTAATTATGTTACTAAAACCTCTCAGTTAACAAAGTTTCAAAACTTCTAAAAATATTTAGAAGATCCCAAGTCAAAGAAGGAATTATTGCTAAGAGACTTGTAGACAAGATTTGTATTGGATATATTCTCTGAAACAAGATTTTTTAAGACCCTCAAGCCATAATCACAGCATATAAGAATTATCTTTTGAATAGAAGAGACAAATTATAATGTAAAGAGGTGAGTGATTAGACTTCTAAAATTCTACTGAGAGACAGCAAATGGAGAAACCATCTATTAGTTCATGTAAGTTACCCTTTCCTGGCCATAGGAAGCAAAAGGTAACTTTGGTTGGTGGAAGGTGAATCAATGGCCAGGAATGAAGAATAGCTCTATTAAAGGGGATTTTTTTTCCTATTGATGTGATGAAACACCATGACCAAGGCAAATTATAAAAGAAAAACATGTTATTTGGTTTAAGGTTTTTAGAGAGCTTGAGCTCATGACCATCATGGTAGGGAGCATAGTAGCATGGTGCTGAGAGCTCACATCTAGACCCCAGGCAGTAGGCAGAAAGCATACAGAGAATGACAAGATTCTTTTGAAAGATCAAAATATACCCCCAAGGACACACCTCTACCAAGCAAACCACACCTCCTAAGCCTTCCTAAATAGTTCTACTACCTATAAACCAAGGATTCAAAGATATGAATCTATAGGGTCCATTCAATTCAATCCACAAAAGAGAATGAAGAGAAAAGACTGCTATCATTCAAGGGCTCTTGAATACCAAGTGTTTCTTCCCTCTCCTTTACTCAAATCTTGTGATAGTTGTTTTCTTGACTTCCTCATCAATTTGAGCTTGCATAAAGAAGATGATACGGTTTTTTTGTAGTTCACAGTAGGAGATGTATTAAGAGTCTTGATCCCTTTTAAACCACATAATAATGAACTATCAACTCATAAACTATACACTTACATCAAGTTGATGCTTTAATAATGGCAGATGAGATGCTTTGGGAGGATATAACTATGATTTGCTTACAGAAAGAATATGGATCATATATTTCAGAAGGAATGTTAGGCAGCCTGTAAGATGTCACCCAATGATACTTGTCTCCTCCAGTTAGTGTAGACTGTACTTAATAACTCTACCATAAGAACTCTGGGTAAAGGTATGTAACTCAGACTTTTGGTCTTAAATCAAATCAAACTAAATGTCAGGCAACCTAGTACACAACTTTAATCCCAACACTTGGGAGGCAGAGCCAGAGGCAGGCATATTTCTGTGAGTTCATTGTTTGAAACAGGCCCTGTCTTTACACAAAGAGTTCCACTCTAATTGGACTACATAGTGAGACTCTCAAAAAAAAGGAAAGATAACGAGCTAGTTTCTCATCTCTCTCTCTCTCTCTCTCTCTCTCTCTCTCTCTCTCTCTCTCTCTCTCTCTCTCTCTCTCTCTCTCTCTCTCTTTCTCTCTCTCCTGCATACGCAATGTAACAATCACCCCTAGAGAATGGCTGACCTGACAACAAAACTGAGATCACCCACTAACAGCCTCAATCCGAACCTACATACAGAACTGACCACAGCTTGATAGAACTGATGTCCCAACCAATAATTTGACTAGAACCTTGTAAGAGACCCCGAGCCCAAACTGCATATTTTTACTCCTGAATTCTTGACCCTTGGAAAAAACACATTAACTTAATGAACTACCACTGTCATAGGTGATGTTTGGAGAAAATTGCTATGGAGGAATAGACAACATAGCAATGTAAAATTTAATGAAGCAAGTCTGAGAAGAGAGATCAGAGATTTAAATTTCAACCCAGCACTAAGTCTCACCTCTTTTGAAAACTATCATATGTAGTCAAACAATGACAACCAGTGTTTGGAGACCACAGAGAATAGTCTCAGCCAATAACCATAAGTTTAAAGTACAGTCAATATTTTCAAATATTTCAGTATTTGAATATTATAAACATTTTTATAAATCATTATTGCTGTGTTTTTGCCCCTCTAATGTATATTCAACAAATAAAATGTTATGCCAAAGTCTGTAAAAAAAATTATGTATGTTTCAGACTCATCTTCCATTAAATTTCCTAAAAAAATATGATCATCAGAAAAAAGGGAATGAAGATTTTTTTGATGGTTTTGCACCCCAAGGGATCATGAAACACCAGTCAAGGGCATTTTGTGGTGTGAAAAAAAGCATGGCATGCACGCAATTTGTCATTTCATAACTCTAGAGAGAGAAACTTAAACTCTTATTATCAGTGCAGTCTAATCTCTGGGGTTCGTAAAAGGAACAAGAGTTTCATTTAGACAAAAATCTCCTAAATGCCCACAAGCTTTCTGCTTTCAATCAGAGCAATACTGAAGAGACATTCCATTTCAGAGCCTTTCAACATGGCTGCTTCTGGCCCTGGCCATATTCCAAGAATAGAAAGATGAAAGAAATATCACCATGGTCCTTGAAACCTAGTACCTGAGGGCTACTTCCTCCTCGTAACGGGATCAGAAGAATATTTTTCTGGCATCCTCTTTCTTCTTATTCTTAAATAATGCATCCTGAAAGTGAGCAATATGTCCAGAGACTCCTGAGAGTTGAGGCAATTATAAACAGGAAAAAAACAAGTTTCATTATTAGTGTATAAATTTCAATACAAAAAGGTTTATCTACAGTTTAATAAGGAAATGGAAAGTGGCAAGTCCACATTGAAGAGAACTTTAACAATATTTATATGTCCATAATTGTTCATAATATGTTCTTCATGCTTATACTCCTCAAGTAAAGACATGCCAACATTGTTCTTCAGTGACTACATTGTTTAGATTTTTTAACTCTTTTTTTAAATAATAAATGTTATTTTTTTAAGAATGTCATATATTTACACAGTGTACTCTGATCATATATGCCCACCATTTCCCTCCTCCAGCATTTCCCAATTCCCCCTCTGTATCTTCCAAGTCCATGCCCTCAGTCTTTCCTTTTATATACCAATGAGTCCACTTAGCATTGTCCAAAGAGGATGGCAAATGGTCACTCACTAGATTATGGACAATATATCAATGGTCTTGCCTGCAATTGAAAGTGACTCTCCCTCCTCAGCAGTCATCAATAGCCAGTATGTCATTTCAGGCAACTTGTATATGACAACTGAAATATTTTTCTGCATTTTGCTATTTTTTATTGCTTGAGACTTCCATAAATGCATGCAATGTTGTGTGTGTGTGTGTGTGTGTTTTTTTTATCAAATCAACTACCACCCTCCCTCTTTCCACTCTTCTCATTCTTTCCCATCACTTTTGGAAATGAAAACCTTGAAAGTAACTCATATGCATCTGTTTGATAGAGTAACTGATAGAAATAAACATGTAGGCCTGAAAGCAGAAAGGTTGAGATTCAAATAAACAATGATTAAATTTTGACACAAGACTTTCATTTACTTTCTTATGAAATATTATTCTAAACCCAAAGCAAGCACATTGTCCATACTACATCAATTTTCCAAAGTCTCAATCAAAGTCTCAATGTTCTGGAATTATTATTCATACTCTTATATAGAGCCACATGGGCTTTTAGTTTTTCCTATCCCTCTTCAACATTTCAGCAAGGTAAGTTCTGGCCATAGCTCCTGGTTAAAAGCAGAGAAAGCAGCTAGGGAGGGTTGATCATTTTGCACTGTGCGTTCTTGACTTGCGTGCTTTGGCTTTTTGTTATTACTCACATAATTTGTTTACAGACAAAAATACTCAAGGGATTGGAGGATTCTAATCCCCAAAGTGATGTTAAATTTTAAAAGAAATCACTGAAAATATTTATGAACTTAATGTTTTTCCGGAATTTCAAACTTGTATGAAAACATGATAAATAATCTCCAAATAAGAAAAATTTCTTTTTTTCTTTATTACTTTTTTATTTTATTAAGGAATTTTTTATTCATTTTACATACCAACCATAGATCCCCCTCTCTTCCCTCTTCCTGCCCCTCTAGCTTCCCCCCAAGCCATCCCCCATTCCTTCCTCCAACAAGGTAAGGCCTCCCATGGGGAGTCAGCAGAGTCTCGTCCATTCAGTAGAGGCAGGTCAAAGCTCCCCCCCCCTGCATCAAGGCTGTTCAAGGTATCCCACCATAGGTAGGCCCCAAAGAGCCAGTACTTACCACAGTAATTAGATCATGAATACTCTGTCATCATTGAGCCTTCATCCAGTAACTGATGGAAGCAGATGCAGAGATCCACAGCCAAGCACCAGGCTGAGCTCCAGGAGTCCAGTGGAAGAGAGAGAAGAGGAATTCTATGAGCAAGGGCCATCATGAGCATGATGGGGAAGTCTACAGAGACAACCAAGCCAAGATAGTGGAAACTCATGAACTTTAGACCAAAATCTATGGAGCCTCCATGGGACTGGACTAGGCCCTCTCTCTGCATAGCAAGACAGTTGTATAGCTTGATAGGATCAGGATCCATACCTGGTGCATGAATAAGTAAAATTTCTAACCCTTTGAGCTGTGACATTTAATTCTTAATTGATTTCTCATCTCAATCTGGGAAATAAACCCATGTCAGTCAAGAGAGTGAATGGAATGCCTATGTGGGTAGATTTGAGAAGTATTAGATTCTGTGTATACATCTTTGTGGAAAGAAACTACATTCTGAAACACTATGTCCTGAATTCTCTGTGGCTGTAGTACAACCTGATCTAGTCAACTGCTTCTTCAAATTTAGTATGTGTAAGAGCCAACTATGAAATTTGTTATAAACCCATATACTTTGGACAAAATCATATAAATTTAAATTAAATGTGTCTCAATCACAACCCACATACCTGGATTTTAAAGAATGCACTTTGATAAACAGTACTCACTTCCTCGTTCCCATTCTAAATGAACAGACTTTCTCCTAAGTAGCAAACCAGCTACTGATAAACAGTGCTTTGCCCTCCTTTCTGTCTGGCAAGATGCAGCACTCCCAGCAGACTGTGACTTCGTGATATAGCTCATTTTGTTTCCACTCAGGACCTTTCTCACAACAGAGCACAGCCCATGAGCCTTCAGCATTTCATTTCAGATCACCTATTCTCTTATCATTTCTCTTCTCTGTAAGGGTCCATGCCTTGGTGGGGAACCTTATTATATTTCAAATGGTTGGAATAAAGAAAATGTGGATTATTGCCATCTCTGGAAGCACAGGGTTTCTCTCCAATCACAATGCTTCAGTACCAAGTTTTAAGGCTACAGAGACCAAAAGATTTGGAATGTAAAATGACTTAGAATTTTTATGGAATTAAGATGAATTTAAAAGTTATATTAGTGTAGCTTTCAAAATATTTTGGTTTGGAACAGTTTTGGGAATCACTTCTTTAGATTATTTACTAAGGTTTTTTGATCTTTAGATGACAAGTGGTCTCTTATGATCTACGTAGTAATCTAAAAAATAAACTTTGTTAGATGTTATTGTTGCAACAGTGCTCGCTATTCCAATGTCTTTAACACTGTATCATGAGGAACTACTGGGCCCAGCATTATCCATAATGACAGCAACGAGAACACAGAGAGGAGTCACCAAAGATGATGGGAAAGAGACACTTGGCACCAGCTAAAACTTGACAGCACAGATCATCATATATTCAGAACATCCAGTTAGAATTGTTTCAGCTGTGACTAAAACCCTTGCATTTCCATTTCTGTCATAAAGTATGGACATCAATTTAGGAAATTTTTTAGCCCTCTGAACCAGTCTTCCCTTGCAGAAAGCATGCACATGATAAAGGTTCGTGTTCAAGGTTTCTGTAGTGATTAAGTAAAGCAAAGTTACAAATGAATGCATTTTGCAAACAAGTCATGGTATAAGCATTGCTGGCCTGGTCACCTTCAAGCTTACTATTGTGTATTTTTTTTTACTTTCTTTTGGGACTGCCAGCTCACAAATGATGACATGGAGACTTCTTTATTATTATTATTATTATTATTATTATTATTATTATTATTATTATTATTTATTATTTTTAAGAAATTTTCTATTCACTTTACATACCAACCACAGATCCCCACTCTTCCCTCTTCCCACCCCCCAGCCATCCCCCCCAACACATCCCCCATGCCCACATTTCCCAAGTCAAGGAGATTTCTTATTAATCATGAAAGCTTAGCCTTTAGCTTAGGCTTGTCCCCAACTAGCTCTTATAACTTAAACTAACCTGCTTCTATTAATCTACATTCTGCCATGTGGCTTCTTTTTTTTCCTTTTATTTTATTTTACTATACCATTCAGTTCTACATATCAGCCACTGATTCCCTTGTTATACCCCTC
The DNA here is from genome assembly GCF_049852395.1 of Peromyscus maniculatus bairdii. NCBI lineage: Eukaryota > Metazoa > Chordata > Mammalia > Rodentia > Cricetidae > Peromyscus > Peromyscus maniculatus. Next base: position 171,375,507 of record NC_134852.1, on the reverse strand, counting down.
CTGCCCCCCTCTCCTTCCCCCCAGCCCACCCCCCATTCCCACCTCCTACAGGGCAAAGCCTCCCTCAGGCCTGAGATTGACCTGGTAGACTCAGTCCAGGCAGGTCCAGTCCCCTCCTTCCAGACTGAGCCAAGCGTCCCTGCAGAAGTCCCAGGTTTCAAACAGCCAACTCATGCAATGAGCCCAGGACCTGGTACCACTGCCTAGATGCCTCCCAAACAGATCAAGCCAATCAACTGTCTCACCTATTCAGGGGGCCTGATCCAGTTGGGGGCCCCTCAGCCTTTGGTTCATAGTTCATGTGTTTCCATTCGTTTGGCTATTTGTCCCTGTGCTTTATCCAACCTTGGTTTCAACAATTCTCACTCATATAAACCCTCCTCTTTCTCGCTAAATAGACTCCTGGAGCTCCACCCGGGGCCTAGCCGTGGATCTCTGTATCCAGATCCCTCAGTCGTTGGATGGGGTTTCTGGCATGACTATTAGGGTGTTTGGCCATCCCATCACCAGAGTAGGTCAGTTCCAGCTGTCACTCGACCATTGCCAGCAGTCTATTGTGGGGGTATCTTTGTGGATTTCTGTGGGGCTCTCTGGCACTTTGTTTCTTCCTTTTCTCATGTGGTCTTCATTTACCATGGTCTCCTATTCCTTGTTCTCCCTCTCTGTTCTTGATCCAGCTGGGATCTCCCTCTCTCACAGGCTCTCTTTCCCTCGACCCTCGCCCTTCATTACTCCCACTCATGTCCAGGTTGTTCATGTAGATCTCAGCCATTTTTCAGTCATTGGGCAATCATCCTGTCTTTCTTGGGGTCCTGTTTTCCAGGTAACCTCCCTGGTGATGTGAGTAGCAGTCCAGTCATCCTTGTTCCACATCTAGTATCCTCCTATGAGTGAGTACATACCATATTTGTCTTTCTGAGTCTGGGTTACCTCACTCAGGATGATTTTTTCTAGATCCATCCATTTGCCTGCAAACCTCATGATGTCATTGTTTTTCTCTGCTGAGTAGTATTCCATTGTATATGTGCCACAATTTATTTATCCATTCTTTAGTTGAAGGGCATCTAGGTTGTTTCCAGGTTTTGACTATTACAAACAATGCTGATATAAACATAGCTGAGCAAGTGCTCTTGTGGTATGAATGAGCATTTCTTGGGTATATGCCCAAGAGTGGTATAGCTGGATCTTGGGGGAGATTGATTCCCAGTTTTCTAAGAAAGCGCCATATTGATTTCCAAAGTGGTTATACAAGCTTGCATTCCCACCAGCAGTGGAGAGTTCCCCTAGTTCCACATCCTCTCCAGCATAAGGTGTCTTCAGTGTTTTTGATCTTAGCCATTCTGACAGGTGTATGGTGGTATCTCAGAGTTGTTTTGATTTGCATTTCCCTGATGATTAGGGATGTTGAGCAATTCTTTAAATGTCTTTCAGCCATTTGAGTTTCCTCTGTTGAGAATTCTCTGTTATATAGTTCTATAGCCCATTTCTTAATTGGACTGTTGGTCCTTTTGATGTCTAATTTCTTGAGTTCCTTATATATTATGGATATCAGTCCTCTGTCAGGTGTGGGGTTGGTGAAGACCTTTTACCATTCTGTAGGCTGTTGCTTTGCCTTGTTGACCATATCTTTTGCTCTACAAAATCTTCTCAGTTTCAAGAGGTCCCATTGATTGATTTTTTCTCTCAGTGTCTGTGCTACTGGTGTTATATTTAGGAAGTGATCTCCTATGCCAGTGCATTCAAGACTACTTCCTACTTTCTCTTCTAGCAGGTTCAGAGTAGCTGGATTTATGTTGAGGTCCTTGATCCACTTGGACTTAAGTTTTGTGCATGGTGACAGATATGGATCTATTTGCAGCCTTCTACACGTTGATATCCAGTTATGCCAGTACCATTTGTCGAAGATGCTTTCTTTTTTCCATTGTGTATATGTGCAACAATTTATCCATTCTTCAGTTGAAGGGTGACTTCTTTTTTTTAACCTCTCCTCCATTCGGTATGCCCGACTCGGTCCGCATCTCGCTTATATCTCTGAATGTCTAGATCCATCTCCAGTTCTTCTCCCTTCCCAGAAATCCTGCCTATTTTCTCTTGCTTAGCTACTGCTCACCATTCAGCTCTTGATTAAAACAATCTGAAGTCACCTTGGCAAAGACACATCTTCGCACTGTACAAATAGATCACCCCACAACATTTCCCCCTTTATGTCTAAATAAAAATATAGATTGTTATGGATGAGTAACTACTAACCTACATTTCTTAATTATCCTAAACAGTTTGCAATAACAGCCTTTAAGGACTGGAACTTTACATTATGTTTGTAAATGCACTGCATAGATACAATAAATTAAACAAGAGTAGAAACACATATGCAGTATGTTAAAACAAAAATAACCTTAAATTTGTATCATATACAAAAATCCTTACCAATGTAAAATATTTGAGATTAGTAGTTGCTTCTTTCGTTTTGTTTTGTTTTAGTTTAGTTTAAAAGCAGATTCAATAATTTAATATTTTATTCTAAGCAAGAGAGAATAGGCAGGACTTCTGTGAGGAGAGAGGAACTGGAGATGAAGCTAAGAACCTGGGAGATGCCAGCAAGATGCAGAACAAGTCAGAATGAGACTTATAGACTGAGAGAGAGGCAGAATTTAGATTAATAGAAGCAGGTTAATTTGAGTTATAAGAGCTAGTTGGGGACAAGTCTAAGCTAAAGGCCAAGCTTCCATGATTAATAAGAAGTCTCTGTGTCATTATTTGTGAGCTAGTGGTCCCCCAAAAATAGTCAAACAATAATTGAGTGATAGAGGCAGATAGCATTTCTTAAATGCCAGAAAAATTGTGCAAGAACAAACTTTAAAAATATTGAAATGGTACTTCATTTTTTCCCCTAAAGCTCCATAGCCTATATAAGAATATAACAATAATAAAACCACTAAGCTTCAGGGTTTAAAGCATCATGGAACAGGGGTTGACTGCACTAGTGACGTAGTACTGAAATAAGTATAAATAAGACACATATTATTACTGATCAGCTATATCCAAGCACTTTGTAAGAGTGATATGGCTTTGTGGAGGAGAAGTAGAAGTGAATTAGAACTGTCCAAATATTGAGATTCAATTGCCATAACACACTCAGAGGCATTATCACGGAATTGAGTGCAGATGGAGGATGTGACCCAGTGCCCTTATGCAGCAGTCCGCCAACTCCAACCTAATGAACACATACTCATAATTATTTCTCAAATAGATTTTATCTAATTTTAAAGTGGATAATTTATACCACTTGTATAAAATGCATTAACTTTCATTAAAATATTCAGCATTAGTAGAACTTTGAGCAGAATATATTTCTTGGTTTCACAGTCATACATATTTATAATATTAAAAATCTTCAGTTGTTTTAGTAATAGAATTCCTATACCATAGATCGGAATGCTAATTTTAGTATGCTCCTGTAGTAGAAAGCGATAGGCATGAGAAAATGCATTTACACTTTATTTTTATGGGGTTTGTGTACATTTTTGTCTATTATACTTTCTTTAAAACATGCTTTGCTTTTCAACTGGAAGCTTTCTCCTTTTTGTTATTTCTTTTTTCTTTCACAAGTTAAAAACACAACGTCTTGAGAGGTAGTCACAACATTCTGTTAAAGTCATAGAAGTGTCTCATCCTTCCCTTCCAGCATGATCCGCATTATTTTGGGTGATTTGGTTTCATTTCAGAGTTTTGCCTAATGGCTAATTTATTTGACAGTAAATTCATTTGGGGGCGAACTGTGATACAAGCCCATACTTTGCTAGGCTCTTGTGTCAACTTGAAAAAAAGATGGCAAAAGCTTAAACATGGAGGTAGTATTTATAATACATTGTGTTTTACTTTAGGCATCTAGGAGAGCTTCAGAAAATGACAATATACAATTTTTTAATGTTATGTTAGTGTGCCATGGTTTGGAATGAAATGTTCAGTAATAATTCACATATCGGAAAATTGGTTATCAATGTGGTGATATTTAGAAGTGATAGGACCATTAAGTGGTAGGGTTTAGCAAGGTGTCATTACTGATACCTCCCCTGATTCTAGCTGCCTCCCTGGCAGGTCAATGCCTTCCTCTTGCATATTGCATCCCTACTGATATAATGTCATGTTCTAGAAAGTCTGTGCCTAAACTAATACCTTATTGAAATTTCAGCTTCCAAATCTATGAATTATATTGTAGACTAAGGTATCTCAGTCCCACCCAGTCCTGCCCAGTCTCACCTGGGCAGCAGCCGTTTTTTATAAAATAAAAATAAAGCCTGACTTAGAGGCTTAATAGTAATTACAAACTTTTTAGTCTATAGCTCAGGCTTGTTGTTAGCTATCTGCTACATCTTAAATTAACCCATTTCTATTAATCTATATACTGCCATGTGGCTATGGTGTTACCAGTCTACTGGCATCTTGCTTCTTGGATGGCTGGATGGTATCTGGTCTGACTCCACCTTTCTTCTCCTATCTCTCTTGGATTTCCTGCCTGACTCTTATCCTGCCATACCATAGGCCAAAGAAGCTTTATTTATTTTCCAATGGGAGCAACATATATTCACAGCATACAGGAAGACCATTCCACAGCATTATAGAGTTAAATAAACATTCATTCTCTATAAGTTACCTACGATCACGTATCTCATAATGACAGAAGACTGTCTAATTAAAGCAAAGGCTGTAACAAATGCAGTGGAAATCCAACTACTGTAGACCTATTCTATTCTCAGAATCCCTGTAGAAATCTTTGCACTCAGTCACTTCCGTTTATCTAGGAAGTAAGTCTCCTCAGAAAAAAATTGTGAAGCAGAGCACAGGGCTGTTGTTTCACAATGCTGTGCTATTTTAATTTCTGGCTCTGTTTGTTAAATTAGAATGTAGGGTGAGAATAATGGTAGCTCCAACAAAAGCAACCCAGGGATTAGCATTTAGTTTTTCTTATTCTGATCACCAAGGAATCTAGGCATTACATCTCTTAGCTACAAGTCTTCTACGATCTTGTGAAGTAGAGGTGCAGTAGATAAATGCATAGTCACTGAAATCACATGACAAAATGCCATTTTCTCCTAAGCTTGTTGATGCTTAGCGCCTTGGAGTGCTGTGGCGTTCACTACAACCCTTCAAATCGGGATGCTAAAACATCTGGATGGAACCTAAAGTACCAGAGACAATCCAATTTTGCAGATCTTTGCTCCAGAGCAATCTCTGCCAACGACTTTGAAGAATAAAGGATTAAGTTGACCACTCCAAGGGGAATTGAAGGTTGGATGGAAGATTTACTTAAGGGAGTTGTTGAGATGAGAAGATTTCTCCTACTCTCATAGAGAATGAAAACTTAGTTTCATCCTAAGGTTAGTAAGAAAAATTTCTATTAGACAACATATTGCATGTGATACATATTTCTCAGAGTTCATAGATTACTGAAGACCTTATTAGCTTTTGCTTAAAAAAAAAAAAGACAGGGCTACAGCTATGACTACCCAGGCATTTAAATTAAATAAAACCAATAGTGAGGCTTTGAAAGCCAGTAACTAATTTATTTAGACTCCAACTGAGGAGGTTATCCAAAAAGATCAGCAGACTTCAGCGAAGTGTCTGCATATGTATATATACTGAATTCTTAGATACAGGGGAGGTTGACAAGTTACTAACTACAACTGATGTATTCACCTAGTTCAGATGATTTTCACATAGTAATTTCTCAAATTAGATGTTGTGATCACTAATGTCAGGTGCCAAAGTCACTAAGAAAAGCCCAGATTGTGAGCAAAGCCTTGTTCCTACGTGTATCATGAGATTATTTCAAAAAATAATTATTAGATACCTGTTTTTACGCATTTATTACACACACACACACACACACACACACACACACACACACACACACTTACTCACATACTTGCTCTTTCCTTAAAAACATTAGCCATCAGTAGTACTGTAGACTTAATAAATATGGTAAAAGTCCAGAGACAGAAAAGACTTGGTGTTTTATAAACTTTTTTCATCCAGGCATAAAACCTTTGCCTCATTGGATGTCTGGAGTGAGTAGGAGAGGCTGTGAAATTCAGCTGTTCTGAAAAGAGAAAGTCTGGGGAGGGATGGGGGAGGGGTTCCAGTCAGAACATGGCCTGCAGGGACCATTAACATCTAAGTGTGAATTCAAATATTGCCACCTAGTAGCAAAAATGGGCTTGTATTAGGTTATTCACTTCTCTGAACAGTCTTATGGCTTCTATCATGGTAAGAAAATTTCCTGTTTGGAGCTCTCTGAAGACTAAATGATACAACATAGGACAAATATCAAAGTAGGGTCTAGCATAAACACATGGCAATAATAATAATAATGCAGTTGTCTAGTTAATTACATTACAATCAAGTTTGTGCTTTTCACAGAGTAGAGAAAAATATTTTCTTTCTCTTTTGTTGGAAATCACATGGGACAAAATATGAAAGCATGGTGTCTCCAGGCAGTGCTTTCTGGAGGGAACGGCTGTGTGCATAAACAGTTCTGCATGGCCAAGGGGAAAATCATGCACTTTGAAATCACCGTTTGGTGTTTCTATCACCTTGAGAAAAATAATCTGCCCTGTTTTATTTTCCCATCAGCTATAAAACAAGGTATGAAGATGTGTTTTTCCACCACAAAGCTGAACGATCTGCATAAAGGCTGTGGCACGGTGCTTGGTAGGCCAAAAGTTCTCAATATAATCATTGTTTTCCCCTTGTAGTGTTGATGATAGATAAGAAAGGTGAAGCAAGGTGATGACTGGAGCACACTAGAATACCCATGGTGACAAACTGGCTGTGGGTCTGCCTTAATTCTATTTGGTATGCCACTAGGGAAAAAATAAAACATAGAGAGGATTAAGTAGATATTGGTAAAGAGAAAATGATATTCAAGATTTACAGAGCTCTGTGATGACAACACAGAATTCTGAATTATTTTTTTACAAAAGCTAGGCAACATATTTTATCAGGACAGTAAACCCCTGGTGTAATGAAATCATTACCCAAGATATGTGCTTATTTTAGATTTCAAATGACCCTATTCTTTAAATCAAAGTCATTGTCAAAAAATGCCATGTTAGGGATGAAGAGGGACAATAGTTTGCAGATACTCGCATTTGGGCAACTTCCAAGTTATATACAAGCTGCCCTGTTACTCACTTTGCAAGAATAAGGAATTGTCATTATTATTGAAATTTGCCCTGTGGAGATGTGGGGGCAAAAATACATTATCTTGGGATGGAAATAGTGAGGATTTTAGCTGGAAGCAACAGATAAGCTTTTAAATGTGCTCAGTACTGATTTAGCGTCTTTGTGATTTCTTCCAAGCCAATCACACTTTAGTCCAATTTGGCAAAGGGATGGGCACTTATAAAATATCCTGCCTTTGAAAATAAAAGTACTGAAAAGCTTCAAAGAGCATATGGAATGAAATCTTTATGAGTGTATATAATACATAAACCCAGCTCCAATGAGCAAAGTCCTTACAACTACTTAAAGATATGTGTGCAAACACTGACACTATTTTTACTTGTTTTTCATAACTATTCTCTAATTAAAATGTCTTCTTTTATTAGAAGAAAAATGTTGAAAACATACAAAAGCTGTTTCACTTCTCTCTCTTTTCTGTTTCACCAAGTTAACTAACACATGTCCTTCTTAGAATGGAGTGAGAATTTTGGACTTCTCAGTGTTTACTGTAACTCACATTTCTTCACATTTTAGCAACTACAGAGTTTACAATAGAGAAAATAAATATTTTGTTCTTTCTCAGCACTTCAACTTATTTTAAATGCATTGCTTCTCCAATGTGTTTCTAGAAAATAATTTCAAGAAAAAAAATATATTCATATTTCCCCAATCTATCAGAAATAGATACAGACTGGTTGAAAGGAATTTTTGCCTAGAAACAATCAATGTCATGTTTTATACAGTACTATTTGAAAAATAAATATAAATTTAGAGAACCCAAAGTAGTTAAATTTGCCCAAAACAGGAAATAATGAGACCTGGGAATGAATAAACAGTCAATAGCAGTGAAGCCGGAAAGAGATTCAATAGGAAGAGAAGGCTATGGCTCATAATTAAGGGAAGAGATGATTTAAAAAGGTGTTAGAGGAAGACTTGGATGAAACTATTCTCCATTTTCTTTATGAAATGTTGGGTAAAATGTCTATTTTCCCCAAAGGCCTAAATAAGTATGCCTTCTTTGAATACAAAAGCTAAAATATCCATCACAAAGGTGCATGCTTCAAAATGGACACAGTTGTTCAAATAATGTATAGATAATCATATGAAAAAATACTCAGTTCTCACTACTATAAGCTACTGTGCTTGAGAGAAAGAAGATAAATAAAGATAACAGCTATTTCTATAGATATTCCAATATTTCTATTGGCATTCTCATATAACAGCTGGATATTTCCTTGGTATATCTATTCAAATGTATTTAGTTAATTCGTTTTGAGTAGCTGCTGTGAACTAGGTATTAGTGGTGACCTACGGCTGAAGGAATGCAATCTTTGAATCAGATATAATCTCTTGGGAAGTATATGAGTAATTTCTATATATATTTTTCAAAATCAGCCCCCCCCATTACATTTAATCTAAATATTTTCCAAAAGAAAGTGTCAAACATTTTCTCCAAATGTGCAAGATTCCAAATTCTTCCTCGACACCAACTAGAGAGATTTTATTTTCCCTTCTTCCCCTGCCCTTCCTGCTGCAAAACATTTGTCTGATAAGAGCAAAGGGAAGCACTCTAGAGGCAGATATTTTACTTGGTTTCAAAAGAATGTGTATTCGGAGAAAACACTGAAAACAAAGATTCTAAGTCTCAACAAGCATGGAATGCTTGAAGAATGGCTGACATCTACTGGGACTGACAGAAGGTAAGACCATAACTGTACTGGGATGAATAATCATCATCTCGAATGGCCAAGTAAAGGAAGATCCCTTTATCTTATGGAGCAGAAAATACACAACCAACCAATGACTATATTTCAATAAGGAACCAATGTGATTGTGCCTCCTTACCAGAAAGATATCTGGCAAAGCACTGATGAAGGAGAGTGCATCCTGAATCCAAAACACTAGAGAGGAGCTATAAAATAGCCCAGTCTGTAGAAAATGGACACCAAAGCAGAAAACATAAGGAGGCCAAAGATGGAAGATCACTATTACCTGTGGTGTCTGGGTGTGGATGCTGAGAGAGAAACTGCAGAGAATAGCTTGAGCTTGGTGGATTGGTTGGCAGGATAAGCAGAGACAACACTGGAAGAAGATTTGCATGTGTGGTGATGGGAGCCTTGTATGACAAAATCCAGTTTCTCTGAACATTGCAATTCTAATATAGATGTTCTGCACTTAAAAGTTCTTAGCAAAATGTAACCTTTAAAATATCCTGTTTGTAATATCAAACAGCTGCTGCCACCAGAAGAGTAGATTTCTGAATCTGCAACTTTCAATTTTCTAAGAACAAATTTTAAAAACAAAAGTATTATAAAAATTAAATATTGGGAAAGAAAAACAAATTAATAATAGAAAGATTTAGCAGTACTAAATTTGTCTTAATTAAAAATGTATTTGCAAGGGTCTGGAAAGACAGCTTGGTCAGTAGTGCAAGGACCTGAATTTAATCCCTAGAATTCATACAAACGAACCAAACCAAACCAAACAACAACAACCAAAAGACAGTTGTGGTGATGTATCCTTGTAACCCCATTGCTGGAGGGTGGAGACAGGTGGGAAACTGGAGCATGCTAGTAAGCCAGCCTAGCCTACTTAGTGAATTCCAGGACAGTGAGAGATCCTCTTTCCCAAAGGGTGAATGGATGGGACTGGAGAAACGACTCAGCAGTTAAGAGCACATGATGCCCTTGCAGAGGACACAGGGTCAGTCCTCAAAGCACTTGTGATGCTTTACAAACATCTGTAACTCAGTTCCAAGGACTCTGACATTCTTATCAGACTTTCATGTGTACCAGGCAAGCATGTGGTGGATATACATACTACCAGTCAAGCAGTCACACACACAAAAATAATAATAGAAAATAATGACAATAAAATAAGTACATAATGCCAGAGGTACAAAACCCAAGGTTGTCCTAGATGTTCACGTGCTTGGGCTTGCATGTACATATACATTTTCGCACACATGTGTACTCACAAAGGACTTCAAAGCAAGGGATGTGGCTCAATAGTAAATGCTTGCCTAGCATACACAAGGTCCTCAGTTCAATCTCTATTCTAGAAAATAATTCCAAACATGAATTAATATATCTACAATATTTTTATATCCCAATACAAATATTTGTATTTTCTTACCCTAAGATGTGGATGTCTCCGAATTTATTTAAAACATTAGATAGAAGTAGTGATCATTCCAGCTATGACACACATGGGTGTTTAACACCAATAGCCTTTGGTGCTGAGAATGCTGTGTTATAAAAAACACAAATGCTTCTTAACCCTCCCTAACCCTCTAGATTGCTTTGCTTCAGAAGTTCGGACAAAACCTCACTTACTATTACTTAAAACTCAAGTAGGACATTGCTCACATTCCATCATGAATCATCTGAAAACAAAATAACAATGCCCATAATTAGTCCTGGGCAATTAGTATTCTGCCCCTATTCTTGAACAGTTCATTCTTCAGACAACTGCTCTGTATCAATCTCCTGATAAGGTGGCTATAGAACTTTTTCAAAGACATGGGATGCATGTGTGTGAGGGGGAATAAGGGAGGTAAGGGGGTGTTTGTATACATGCATATATGTGTTGTGTATATATGTATATATGTATATGTATGTATGTATATATGAGTGTGTGTATTATCATGTTTGTATGTATATACTTGTGTATGTATGTTTTGTATATATGTGTGTATGCGCACATTCATGGCTGTATGTGTTTATGAGCGTGTGTGTGTGTGTGTGTGTGTGTGTGCGCACGCACACGCTCATGTGTGAGACCCTTTGTGTCACTCCCTCACTAATTCACAACTCCCTTCCAAACATCTTCAAATAGATTTCCCCAAACTTTACAAGAGTATGGTTACAAATTCCAGAAGTAGAAGTTCTACGCTTCAGTGTCAGTATAGTTTTCTACATTAGCCAATTGGCTTTTCTTCCCCTTCCTTATACCTTTTCTTTCTGCTAAATAGAAAAGGCTGTATTCACCCAACCCCAGGATCCTTCTAGCAGCATATTTGCACCTATAGGTATCTTCACATTTGCACATTGTAAAAGCTTTGCATTCCACTTATAGTTGGGAACAAGGGTCAAAGTCCCTACATTCGTGACATGATGGGTGGACATAAATTGATTTCAGTATTAACCATGGCAAGTTATGGTCATGGACAAAGGATGAGGGACTCTTCAGAAGGGTAATATTCACTGGACACCAGAAGTTAATCTGTCATCAGTAAGTGCTATCATGAGTGGACACAGACAATTACTAAGGTCTAGCTGTCCTCACATTCCTTGATATAAGTGAGCAGGTGGATGGATATAAACTGCTTTATAGCATCTGATGCATTCTTTATTCATATATGCCTCTGCCATTTATGAAATGAAGAAAATTTAATTATGATCAGATTTTAATATTCTGTATGAAATTTCAAATCATGACAAATACACACACACACACACACACACACACACACACACACACACCTTATAATTTAACACCAACTAGCACACTTAAGAGTTTAAACCATGGCTCAACTAACATCATTAGAAATCTTCCCAGATGTATTTATTACTCATGGCCATTTCAATAACACCATCTATGTGGAGATTTAATACCACTGAAGTCTTGGGTATTATTCATCTTCACTTTGTTCCAGAAATATCTGCTAAGAGCCTATGAGAATGAGTTAGTAAGAATCCTAGTCTAAGAGCCATGAAAGAAATAGTTAAGTTGATGGGTGTGGGGCTAAAAAGCCAAGTATCCCATATGGAATAGGGTCTAGCAAGCAGGAATGTGGGCAAGGAGAGTGGATACAGAAGAGAAAGTAAAAGTATAAAATTGGCAAGGATGGGGAATATATTACTAATAAGACACATTTCCTTGCAAATTTTGTAGTTTGAGCAGACTATAAATAATGTGTGATCACAGAAATTCTCAGAAAGTGAACCTATAGCTTCTAAGCAAAAGTGCTGTGGCAGAAAATAAGGCAAAATTTCAAGTCAAATAATTCAGTTGTGCCATGAGGATTAGTATGACCTTGGCAGGATGCACATTCAGAACTTTTCCATGTCCTTAGGTACATACTGACAAACTTTAAAGATGACCCAAACATTTCCTAGTACAAATACTTTATGATGTCACTCTCTTGAGCCTTTCTCTGATGAATAAGAGTATTCAAGGTAAAAATCAGAGGACTCCTAAGAAAGTTTCAGCACAGAAATGCCCTCTACAAAACTGAATCAATGTATTGCAGGATTGGCAAGGTCCTGAGAATCCACATACTCTAATTGCTAAAATGTTTTTCTTTCATCTGCCATGAAGTGAAGCAGCCATTCTCAGGGGTTAGAAAGACGGTGGAGAGAATCTTTCTAAAAGACCATGTTGAATATAAAGTCAACATGTCACAGACATCGGTTTTCCTTTCTGATTATCCATGTCCATGTGCTATCAGGTCTTGCTTCCTAGTATTTCTTCACTATTCTTTTAGTTATTGTGTGTGCAGTCCTGTGGGAATGATCCCTGTGCTATTTGTGTTTAATGTGTATTTATGACTTTAATTGTGAAAACTACTTTCCTTCTAGTATATAGATAAAACATGGTCTAAAAGCAGTTTTTAATTTTTATCTGATATATGACAGCAAACTCTGAAGTCCTCATCACAACCAACTACCCTGCATGACACATTAATGAATTAAGTAAGACACATGTAAGTTGATGGGAAAATGGGCCTTTTCCAGAAATAGGCTAATCATCTTTAATAACTTTAATAAGGTTAGTTGAGATGATTAATTTGATTCTTACCTTATCTAACAGTTTAACATTTTCAATGTGTAGCAAAACAGCATGAATTCATGATCCTGAAACTCCTTATTGTTCTTGGTTCACACCACTTACTCCATGCTGTCACTTGGTGGATCTCTGTATATGTGTAAGTTAAAGCAGGATATTAAGACTATGACTCTCTGAGGGACTGAGAAGTTCAAGAACAGAGAGAAGAGGTCATCAGGCAAGAAACACATATGAAAAGGTCACGGGTTATACACTGCATATTCTGAAATACAAGAAACATGATAGATAAAGTAATTTGTAGTTTTAATAATTTATAGGTATGTTCCTGAAAAGGTACTCATGAAAAGGTAAAAAATTATTTCTCAATTAATCAGCTAAATTATTAAAATGAAAAAAGTCACTGCAAAATTAAAATCTGAAAATGTAGAAAACACACATACATTTCTTAGCAGCAAATGAAGGATAACCAGAGTTCTCAAAATAAGGAGTGTGAAAAGGTTCCCCCAGTTTCCTGATGCACCTTAATCCCTCTGTGCCTTGGCTAATGGGATTAATAATAACTCAGATGTTTATAAAAAATCATATGCTAAATTAATCAATACATGTAAATATTAAACTGCTTGACACACTTATTCTACAAGTGTTACCGAATGAAGTTGCTGATGTTGTAAAGTGTGTTATCAAGCTGCTTATGTATCATCTCAGGGAAGAATAAAAGATAGACTGACTGGAGATTTAGTAGTTGCCTTTTGGTTACAGTATTGGTAGAAAAGAACTTAATGTGACCAATCAGGGTTAACAGGAAAGATTTAATAAAGGGGCCTTTAGAACATCCAGATAAAATGTTAAAAGATCCTCAAAGGAGTATACATTATCTCATGATCAGGAGCGAAGAAAGGCAGCTCTCTCCCTGTCAAGAAAAGGGCCGGAGGAAGTAGCTGCTGGAACCAAGTGTCCGTGAAGCAGAAGGACACAGCTGCTTCGCAAGAATGCTGACCTGTGTGGTAAAGGAGGTGAGCTGCTCAAAGTGTCAGTGAGAAATCAGGGAAGTAAAACTGAATCTTCATTTTCCTCATCCTCTATAAACATGTAAGTGCTTGTCATTGGCCTTAGCCAACGGAACACTGAAGGACAAAAAAGCCTTCTCTTGTTTTCTCTGAACATCATACTTTGGAGCACAAAGTAGTACAGAGAAGGGCAGAGGGACAGGTACGAAATAAAAGGCACCACTGTCAAGAACATGAGGAAATTAATGAGGAATGTAGAGACCCTTTAGAAGGTCTTATTCTACATCAGGATAAACACATCAAGATGGTGGTGAGAAAACAGGACATGTGCTGGAGATTAGCAAGAAAAATGTGTCTCAGTCCTAACCTCTCCCTACAGTAATTTGTTCTAATAAAGCATTAATTAAAATTGCATTGCTCAAATACATAAGTTGTATTTAGAGTGTATTTTCTGGGCAAATTTTCCTATGTAAAGATACATCACCTTAACCTAGAAGATTATTCCTATTAAAATTTTTAATACTTTGGGATGGGCTGTCTCCTTTTCAGGTTTTAATATTTTGAGTTCACATGTAAAAGAAAATGTGATGTTATTGGTGATGAGGATTAAGATTCAATAGAATACTCCAGGTGAGTAACAAGTCAGCTCACATTTAGACAACTGTCTAAAGTCAGTTCATCTATACTAGATTAGGAAAACAATTAATCTAAACCATATACATATATATATATATTATGATTTGTATTCTCTATTAAATATAGGGTGTCTGCTATGCACAGAGATTTTGTGCTTCATCTAGATAAGAAGATCGTAACACCTAGAAGACCAAGAGATATTTTTGAAGATAGCATGCTATATACTAATACCTCCCTTCTCATTGGGTTTATATGAGCAAGAATTGTTGAAACCAAGGTTGGATAAAGCACAGGGACAAATAGCCAAAGGAATGGAAACACATGAACTATGAACCAAAGGCTGAGGGGCCCCCAACTGGATCGGCCCTCTGAATAGGTGAGACAGTTGATTGGCTTGATCTGTTTGGGAGGCATCTAGGCAGTGGTACCAGGTCCTGGGCTCATTGCATGAGTTAGCTGTTTGAAACCTGTGACTTATGCAGGGACACTTGGCTCAATCTGGGAGGAGGGGACTGGACCTGCCTGGACTGAGTCTATCAGGTCGATCTCAGTCCTCAGGGGAGGCCTTGCTCTGGAGGAGGTGGGAATGAGGGGTTTGCTGGGGGGAAGGGGAGGGGAGCAGGAAAGGGGAGAACAAGGGAATCTGTGGCTGTTATGTAGAACTGAATAGTATTGTAAAATAAAATAAAATAATAATAAAAAAGAAAAAAATTCCATCTTATTTACTTTGAATAGACATATTTCTATATATTTGTATTTTTCATGAATTATAAAATATTCACTTATATTTTCACTTTCATTGGTATATTTTCTTGTTTTCTTTCATGTCCATTCTTTTAAATTGACTCTTTGTATCTAGTTCTAAACATTCATTGGATTAATCCACAAGTATCTGCACATACAAGATACTCACTGTCTCTACCTCTTAGATTTGTGGAATATTAAATATTTTATTTCTTTACCCAATATTTAATTACACAAATATGAGTATTTTAAATTAAAAGTGATCATATGTCTTCTTATGTTAAAATACATGCAGGTGGCATTTTTATTACACTGTATTCATAAATTAAGTCTATAGAATTTTGGTTTTCAAGTTTGCAATATCTGATCTAAGAACTTATTTATAGTTTTAAAATTTGCTGCAAACCATCAAAAGCTTTATTTAAGTAGGATTTATCAATTCATGCTTATTTGGTTGGAAATTAAAGCTGAGAAAAATAACAATTATAAATTTATTGCACATTAGCATCTATAGTATATTTTTATTACTCTCAAAATATATTTATTTCTGTTTTATATGTATGGATGATTTGCCTCTACATATGCCTGTGCACCACATGTGCGTAGTGACTACAGAGGCCAGAAGAAGGCATTGGATCCCTGAGGAAATGAAATCATAAGTCGTGGTTAACTGCTGTGTAGATGCTGGGAATTGAACCTGGGTCCTCTAGAAGAGCAGTCAGTACTCAATTGCTGAGTCATCTCTCTAGCCCACTGTGTAACCCAGAAAGCAGTAGCTTTTCTAGAATAGGAATTCTTTTTTTCCTTTTGTTTACATTTACAATTCATTTTTCTCTCATACATTACATGCCAACAGCAGTTTTCCCTTCTTTTTCTCCTCCCAGTCTCTGCCCCCACATCCCCTCTTTTCCAGATCCACTCCTCTACTTTTTTCCTTAAAAAATGAAAAGTAAAGAGCAGGCCTTTCAGGGATATCCACCAAACATGGTTTAACAAGCTATAACATCAATAGGCACAAACCCTCATATCAAGGCTGGACAAAGCAACACAGTAGGAGAAAAACAGACCCAAGAGCAGGCAAGAGTCAGAGACATTCCCCACTCTTTCTGTTGGGAGTTCCACAAGAACACTAAGTTACACAATCCTAAGGTATGTGCAGAGGACCTAGCTCAGACCCATGCAGCATTCCTGTGTGTTGCTTCAGTCTCTATGAGACCCTTGAAACACTGCTTGGATGATGATTATGTGACTCTTATTCTCCTAGTGTCTACCCCTGTGGCTCCTACAATTCTTCCTCCCGCTTTCCCAGTTCCTCTGTCTCTACCTAGTGTTTGTCTAGGGGTCTTTGAATCTGCTTCCATTAGTTGCTGGATGACTCCCCTCTGATGACATTTAGGGTAGGTACCGATCTATTAATATAGAATATCTTTAGGAATCATTTAATTGAGATCAGTATTTATTAGTATTAGTATTTTAGTATTAGTATTAGTATTAGTATTGCCAGTTATGCTTGGTTCTATTCTGGGTCTCTGGACTGCCCTACCTCTGGTTCCTCAAAATCTAGGTGGTATCAGGCATGGGTGTTCTCTTGGCATGGGCCATAAGTTAGACAAGTCATTGGTTGGCCACCACCACAAGTTCTGCACCACCATTACCCCAGCACATCTTGCAGGCAGGACACATTGAAGGCTGAAGATTTTGTAGCTAGATTGATGTCCCACTCCCACTGTGAGGAGCCTTACCTGGTTATGGAAAGTGGGCAATTTGGACTCCATATCCTCTAATACTAGGAGACTTCTCTGGGTTCACTCACATAAGATTCTACATCATGCCCAAAATGCTCTCAAATTCCAGTCTTCTCTCCTAGTGCTTTCTCCCTCCTTCTCTGTAGTTGGAAGGTTTCTCTGGTCCTGCCCAGCCTTGTGGTCTGGATGAATCTCTCCCTTCTGTATCCTGCAGCCACTTGATCCCAAGTAAACACACAGAGACTTTTATTATTTGCAAACTGTATGGCCTATGGGTCAGGCTTCTTGCTAGCTAGCTCTTGTATCTTAAATTAACCCATGTCTATTAATCTGTGTTTTGTCACATATTCTGTGGCTTTACTGGTCTTCTGGCATCTTGCTTCAACTTTGACAGCAGCTGGTGTCTGTTCTCTCCCTCTTTTCTTCTTCCTATCTCCTTGAATATCCTGCCTGCCTCTAAGCTGCCTTGCCATAGGGCAAAAATCTTTATTTATCAACCAATCAGAGCAACACATATTCACAGCATACAGAAAGACATCCCAGAGCACTTCCCGTTTTCTGTCTAATCAAAAAGGAAGATTTTAACTTTAACATAGTAAAATTACATATAACAAACAGTTATTAAGCAAGAATTACAGTTATAATATCTAGTCTATTTATATGTCAAAATTAAAGAAAATATTCTATCATCTATCCTATATTTGTGAGTCTAAAGGTTCATATTTAATTTATCTTTTATCATAACTAAGGAAAAATATAACTATAACTATCTAGTCTTCAACTACATCAAAGACCCCAGAAGGATATAATATTACCTAAGTAAACAGGAAGTACATTGTAAGCAACTTCCAAAAATCTAGAATGACAGACAGCTGGCTACCTGGACAGTCACCCATAGCTTCTCTACAATGTTGGGGCATCCACCTTCAGCCTAGAGTTTTTCAGTCATTTCTCCTTGTGTCCTGTGGAATATCTGGCAGTCTCCTCTGCAAAGCAGGAACCTGAAGGACCATCTCATCTTGCAAAGTTCAGTGGTCACCTTCTTATGTATCTTGCATGTCCAGTTTATATAATATATTATCAGCAATCTAGGCAAGAGTACTTTTTTGACCAAATGGCTATTTTTGACAAGAAGAAGATAAACTCCATATGGAGTGTCTTCAATGTCCATCTTCCTCTTAGAAGTAAATTGGTGCTGCCAGGAGCAGATGCATCTCAGTGTCCAGAAAAGTCTAAGTTTTTAAAACATTTTAAATGCCACATTCTGTAGGTCTTTGAAGTGTTTGAAGACCACCTACCTAATTGAAATATATCTATGTATACCTAAAAAACTTAACTAACATGGCTATAAGTATGATTATCATAGATGACTAATTATTAAACTGTATTTCTTAATTATACATTACAATTTCAAATGAGCCTTACAAACATAATTCCTTAAACAAGAGTAGAAATATACATACAGTATAACAATATTAACTTTAAATTTGTATCAATAAACTAAAATCCATAGCAATGTAAAATATTTTAAACAAGTTATTACTCTTTAAAAATAGATTCAATAATCTATCATTTCATCCAGTCATGTATATAATATGCCCTTTTCTTTAATAGAAAGAGATTGCATTTATAATCAACCCCCTTTAAAGAAAAATAAACATTTATAAACCATATTTTGGGAATTTGGGCATAGCTTCTCATACTACTTCCTGCTAGTTGAGGGCACTGGCAATCTTTTGGGGATCCTGAGAAAATTAAGAATTACAGTCAAGTCCTGACAGAGTAGTCTGTGAGGCTCCATTCTCTGAGCCAGTTGTCTTGAAGCTGTTCTGGATGTTGGATCACCTGGAGACCACTCAGGGGGTCTTGGTTGATCAAAACATATTAGCCTAGAAGCAATCCATAGGCTCTCATCTTCTGTGGAAACAAAAGCAGAAACTCTTTTCCAAAGCAACATAATCTTAGACCCACGTTTAGAGGTTTATTTAATCTGAATCTGCCTTTGTGTGTGTGTGTGTGTGTGTGTGTGTGTGTGTGTGTGTGAATCTATTGCTTTGAACTTCAGCATGGCTAGGACTGAAATGGCAGCCGTGGCTGCTCACTCTCCCCATCTCAGCTTTCCAGCATGGTGGAGATAATTCACCACCAGCTCTGGAAGCCATGCTCTCTGCTGACTCCAGGAGGCAGTGGGTCTATGCCTCTATCAAGGAGCATGTAACCCAGAATTTTTTTTGTCTGTACTAGCAAAAGCTAAATCCACCACACAGTGAGCTGCATGGCTTGGAGAAACCTCTGTGCAACTCGGCGGGAATCTGCCATGTTGTAGTTCAAGCCGGCATGCTGTGAACCCACCATACTGTAGCTCATGGTTTGCCTGAGATACAACTAGGAAGCTATTTTTAGCTCCATTTTAGAATCTCTTATTAAGTTCTCGCAGGATTTAGGTGGAAACTCGAGCCAACACATTGGGCAGCCAAATGTCACTGGAAGGTTTCTCCAGTCCTGCCCAGCCAGTAGTCTTGCAGCTGCTTATAAAATAATCACTCAGAAGCTTATATTACTTGCCAACTGCATGGCTTATGGGTCAGGCTTCTTGCTAGCTAGCTCTTATATCTTAAATTAATCCATTTCTATTAATCTGTGTTTTGCCACATATTCCATGGCTTTACTGATCTGCTGGCATCTTGCTTCTCCTTTGGCAGTGGTTGGCATCTGTTCTCTCTTTCTTTTCTTCCTATCTGCATGAATTTCCTGCCTGCCTCTATGCTGCCTTATCATATGCCAAATGGCTTTATCAACCAATCAAAGGAACACATATTTATGGCATACAGAAAGACATCCCACAGCACTTCTCTCCCTGTCTCACATGATCCCTCCTGTTCCCATCTCTCCATCTGCTCCTAATCACCCCCCAAATCTATTCAATTTCTCCTTACCAGGGAGATCCATGAATCTCCTCTTGAGACCTCCTTGTTTTTTAACCTTTCTGGGTCTGTGGATTGTTGCATGATTATTCCTTACTCAACAGCTAATGTATACTTGTGAGTGAGTACATACCATGTTTGTCTTTCTGGGTCTGGGTTTCCTCATTCAGGATAATCTTTTCTAGTTCCATCCATTTGTCTGCAAATTTCAGGATGTCATGATGATAGCTGAGTAATACTCCATTGTGTAAATGTACCATATTTTCTTTATGTATTTTTCAATTGAAGGACATTTAGATCATTTCTGGCTACTATGAATAAAACAACAATGAATATAATTGAGCATGTGTCCTTGTGGTAAGATGGAGCATCCTTTGGTAAATACCAAAGAATAGTATAGATGGATACTGAGGTAGATCAACTTCCAATTTTCTGAGGAACTGCCATATTGATTTCCATAGTGTCTATACATGTTTGTCCTCTCTGTCAGCAATGGAGGAGTGTTCCCCTTGCTCCCACATCCTCTCCAGCATATGTTGTCATTTGTGGTTTTTATCTTAGCCATTCTGACAGGTATAAGATGGAATTTCAGAGTCCTTTGGATTTGCCTTTCCTGCTGGCTAAAAATGATGAACATTACTTTAAGTGTTTCTCAGCTACTTGATTCCTTTATTGAGAATTCTCTGTTTTGATCTGTACCCCATTTTTAAATTGGATTATTTGGTTTGTTTATGTCTAGTTTCTTGAGTTCTTTATGTATTTTGTATATTAGCACTCTGTGAATGTGGAGTTGCTAGAAAAAAATATCTCCCATTCTGTAGGCTGCTGCTTTGACCTGGTGCCATTTTCCTTACAAAAGCTTTTCAGTTTCTTGCAGTCCTATTTATTGATTGTCATCCTTAGTGCCTGTGCTATTGGTGCCCTGTTCAGGAAGTTGTTTCCTGTGCCAGTGTGTTCAAGGTTATTCACCAAATTCTCTTCTATTAGATTCAGTATATCCAGGTTTGTATTGAGGTCTTTGATCCACTTGGATTTGAGTTTTTTTGCAGGGTAAATTTGTGTTCTTCTACCTGCTGACATTCAGTTAGACCGACACCATTTGTTGAAGATGCCTTCTTTATTCCATTGTGTACTTCTGGCTTCTGTATCTTAAATCAAGAGTCAATAAGTGTGTGGACTGATGTCTGGGGTTTCAGTTCAATTTCATTTATCAACCTGTTTTTATGGAAATACAATGCAGTTTTTATTACTAGAGTTCTGTAATGCATCTTGAAATCAGAAATGGCAATACCTCCAGATGTTCTTTTATCATGAAGGATTGTTTTATATGTCTTATTTTTGTTTTGTTTTGTTTTTCCATATGAAGTTGAGTATTATCCTTTCAAAGTCTGTAAATTCCTTCTGTTGGAATTTTGATGATGATTCCATGAATCTGTAGATTGTATTTTGTAAGATGGCTATATTAAATATCTTAATCCTACCAATCCACCAACATGGGAGAGCTTTCCATATTTTTTTGCTCATTTGTTTGTTTGAGACTAGGTTACTCTGTGTAGTTTTAGAGTCTGTCCTGGAACTTGCTCTGTAGACCAGGCTGTCCTTGAACTCACAGAGATCTACTTGCCTCTGCCCTCTGAGTGCTGGGATTAAAGGAGTACACCACCACCACCTAGTCTCCATCTTCTGATATCTTCCTTAATCTCTTTCTTCAAAGACTAGAAGTTTTTATCACACAAGTCTTTCACTTGCTTGCTTAGAGTTACCCCGATGTATTTTATATTATTTGTGGCTATTGTAAGGGCATTGTTTCCCTAATTTCTCTTTCAGCTAGTTTGCCATTTGCATTTGGAAGGGCTACTGACTTTTTTGAGTGAATTTTGTGTATCCACCAGCTTCACTGAAGGTGTTTGTCAGCTCTAAGAGTTCCCTAGTAGAATTTTGGGGGTCACTTATGTATACTATTATATCATTTGCAGTTCACAATAATTTGACTTCTTTCTTTTCAAGTTGTATCTCCTGGATCTGTAGCTAGAGTTTTCCTGCCTGGCCCACAGTCAGGACAAATCTCTGTCACCACAAATCTCTGTCACCCGCCAGTCCCACAGCTGCTCAGGCCCAACCAAGTAAACACAGAGAATTATATTGCTTGCAAACTGTATGGCCATGGCAGGCTTCTTGCTAACTGTTATTATAGCTTAAATTAATCCTTTTCTATAAATCTATATCTTGCCACATGGCTCATGGCTTACTGACATCTTCACATGCTGCTTGTCATGGCAGCAGCTGGCAGCATCTCCCTCTACCTTCCTGTTCTCTCAGTTCTCCTCTCTGTTAGTCCCACCTATACTTCCTGCCTGGCCACTGGCCAATCAGTGTTTTATTTATTGACCAATCAGAGCAACACATTTGACATATAGACGATCCCACAGCATGGATCTCCTTCAGTTGTCTTACTGCTCCAGCTACAACTTCAAGCACTATATTGAATAGATATATAAAGAGAAGACAGTCTTTTCTTGTACCTAAATTTAGTGGAGTTGCTTTGAGTTTCTTTCAATTTAATTTCATGTTGACTATAGGCTTGCTGTAAATTGCCTTTATTATGTTTAGATATGTTCATTTTGTTCCCAGTCTTTCAATTTATTTATATGGTGGATTGCATTGACAGATTTTTGTATGTTGAAGCATCCCTGCATCTCTGGGATGAAGCCTACTTGACCATGGTGAATGATCTTGATGTGTTCTTGTATTTGGTTTACAAGCACTTGAGTATTTTTGAATCTACCTATGTTCATTAGGGAAACTGGGCTGTAACTCTCTTCATTGAATCATTGTGTGATAAAGGTATCAAGGTGACTGTGGCCTCATAAAATGAATTTGGCAATGTTTCATCTATTTCTATTTTATGGAATAAATTGAGAAGTGTTTGTATTAGCTCTTCTTTGAAAGCATGGTAGAATTCTGAATTATAATCATCTGGCCATGGCTCATTTTGGTTGGGGGACTTTTAATGACTGCTTCTCTTTATTTAGGAGTTATAGGTCTATTTAAATTACTTAGGTAATTTTGATTTAACTTTGGTAAGTGATGTCTATGGATAAAATTATCCATTTCTTCTAGATTTTCCTATTTTGTGGAGTATGTGTTTTTAAAGTATGACCTAATGATTCTTGGGATTTCTTCATTGTCTGTTGTTATGTCCCTTTATTCATCTGTGATTTTGTTAATTTGGGTACTCTATCTCTATCAGTTATTTAGCTTGGATAAGGGTTTTTATCTTGTTGATTTCTCAAATAACCAACTTTTTGTCTCATTGATTCTTTTTATTCTCTTTGTTTTGATTTTGTTGATTTCAGCTCTAAATTTGAATATCTTTCTATCTATCCCTCACAGATGAACTTGCTTCTTTTTTTCCTAGAGCTTTCAGATATACTATTTATTTGCTAGTACAAGATCTCCCCAACTCCTTTAAGTAGGTATTTAGTACTATGAACTTTTCGCTTAGCACCACTTGAATTGTGTCCAATAAATTTGGATATATGTACATTCATTTTCATTGAATTCCAGTAAGTCTTTTACTATTTTCTTTAATTTTTGGCTTAATCCAGTTGTCATTAAGCAGATAGTTATTCAGTTTTCATGATTTTGTAGGATTTCTGTTGTTCTATTGTTGAAATCCAGCTTTAATTTATTGTGGTCTAATAGGATGCAGGAGTTCATTTCAATTTTCTTGTATATTTGAGACTTGCTTTGCAACCAAGTATGTGGTCAATTTGGAGAATGTTCTATGAGGTACTCAGAAGGTGTATTCTTTTGTGTTTGGGTGAAATGCTCTGGAGATATCCATTAAGCCCATTTGGCTCATACCATTTGTTAGCTCCAGTATTTCTTTGCTTTGATTTTGCCTGGTTGACCAGTCTATTGGTGAAATGTGGCATATTGAAGTCTCCCACTATCACTGTGTAAGGGTCAGTGTGTGATTTAAGCTTTAGTAGTGTTCCCTTTGCAAAAATGGATGTCCTTATATTTGGGCCATAGATATTAAGAATTAAAAGGTCATTTTGGTGGATCTTTCCTTTGATGAGTGTGAAGTGTCATTTCCTGTCTCTTTTTGATTAATTTTAGTTTGAAGTATATTTTGTTAGCTATTTGAATGTCTACACTAGCTTGTTTCTTGGGTCCATTTGTTTAGAATTTTTTTTCCAACACTTTACTTTGAAGTAATATCTATCTTTGATGTTGAGGTGTATTTCTTGTATGCAGCAGAATGATGGATCCTGTTTCACATTCATTTTGTTAGTCTGTCTCTTTTTATTTGGGAATTGAGTCCACTTATATTGAGAGATATCAAATGACCAATGAATGTTAATTACTGCTTCTTTGTTATTGTTGTTGTTGGATGTGTGTGTGTGTGTGTGTGTGTGTGTGTGTGTGTGTGTGTGTGTGTGAGAGAGAGAGAGAGAGAGAGAGAGAGAGAGAGAGAGAGAGAGAGAGAGAGAGAGAGAGAGAGAATGTACATGTATTTCCCTTCTTTCAGTTTTGCTGGAATGAGATTATTTATTTCCTGTGTTTTTGTGGGTGTAGTTAACCCCCTTGGGTTGGATTCTTCTTTCCAATACCTTCTGTGGGACTGAATTTGTAGATAGATATTTTACAAATTTGGCTTTATCATGGAATTTCTTATTTTCTATTCAATCTATGGATACTGAAAATTTTGCTGGATATAATAGTCTGGGCTGGTATCTGTGTTCTCCTAGAGTCTGCAAGACATCTGTCCAGGACCTTCTGGTGTTTAGAGTCTCCACTGAGAAGTTAAGTATAATTCTAATAGGTCTGCCTTTATATGTTACTTGGCCTTTCCCCCTCACAGCTTTTTATATACTTTTTTTTGTTCTGTATGTTTAGTGTTTTATTGAGTTGTGAGGGGATTTTCTTTTTCTGGTCCAATCTAATTGGTGTTCTGTAAGCTTCTTGTATGTCTATAAGCATGTCCTTCTTTAGGTTAGGAAAATTTTCTTCTATAATTTTGTTTAAAGCAATTTCTGGAGCCCAGGGCTGGTGACACATACCTTGAATCCAAGCACTCAGGAGACAGAGACAGGAAGATTCCTGAGTTTGAGGCCATCCTGATCTACAAAGTGTGTTCCAGGACAACCAGGGCTATACAGAGAGACTTTGTGTTAGAAGATATTTGATAACACTGAGAACCCCAAGGTTGTGTATGCATTAATTAAATAAAATCAGCATTGGGTCAGGAGGCAGAGCCAGCAATTAATTGAAAGAAAGTAATCATACAGGAACAGAGAGAGTCTGGAAGATAGAGAGAGAGACTCACAGGAAGTAATAGAAAGGGATTTTGACTGTGATAGTCTTTTTTGGTTTGGTGGAGCAGAAGGGTGTTCTCTTTTCTGAAGCACCAGCGAAGACAGAAGTTTAGCTAGGGGCTCCTCAATCTCTCTGAGCTAGCTGGTTTTCACACCAGCCTCTGACTCACATGTCTTTACTGATAAATAATAGAGCAATAGAGATTTAGTTAAAACTACATTTGGTGGGAGTGGCCAATAACTGCAGAATCACAATTACTGGCTGAAACAGCAGTAGATTCAGGTACAGGCACTGTGCCAATGGGAAAGCAACAACCTTATCTTGAAAAACAAAACAAAACAATTTTTTTCATGGCCTATCATGATTCTTCTCCTTCTATTCCTAATATTCTTAGGCTTGGTCTTTTCATAGTATCCCAGATTTCCTAGATATTTTACATTAGGAATTTTTAGACTTAACATTTTCTTTGCCCAATGTATCTATTTTTCTATCATATCTTCAACACCTGATATTCTCTCTTCCATCTCTTGTATTCTGTGGGTGATGCTTGTGTCTGTAGTTCCTCTTTACTTACCTAGATTGTGCATTTCCAGGATTCCCTAAGTTTGTATTTTCTTTATTGTTTTTATTTCTCTTTTCAGATCTTGAACAGTTTTATTCATTTCCATCATTTGTGTTTTTTCCTGACTTTCTTTAAGGGACTTATTCATTTCCTCCAAATTTTTGTTTGTCTTTTTTATTTCTTGAAGGGATTTATTCATTTCTTCTTTAAAGACCTCTATCATCTTAATAAAGTTGGTCTTAAGGTGGTTTTCTTCTGCTTCAACTGTGTTTTAATATTCAGAGCTTACAGTAGTAGAATGGCTGGGCTTCAGTGATGATATACTTACAGTGTTGGCTGTTGTTGATTGTGTTCTTACACTGGCTTCTAGGAATCTGGGTTTGGGTAATTATAGATTTGGGTGCCAATTTCTGAGTTTGTCTTTTTTGAATGGAGGTATTTTTCCTTGGTTTCTGTTTTGTCTTTGGTCTTCCAGCTGGATTGGCTGCTGCTTGACTAGAGCGTTTCTATCTGAGTTGGTGGCTGGAGTTATGGAGAGCTGACATGACCTGTGGTCCAGCATGTTGCCTCTGATGGAATTAGAGTTGAAATGTGGTAATGAGGAGGGGAGGGTTGTTTGGGGATAGGCTGGGTAAGCACTGAGAAAGTGGGGACAATCGGCAGGCAACCAGCCTACCTGGGGTTCTAGTGGGCAGTGTGGCTGCTGGTAGAATAGGGGGCTTCCAGTGAAGTTGTGGACTAGAATTTGATGATGGGAGGGCAATTGGAGGTAGGCTGGGTCAACACCGAGGGAGTGCTAGTGGTCTGTGGGTAGGGTCTTACAGTCATCTTGGGTTTGGGGTGCCAGTGTGGCCTCTGGTAAAGCAGAGAACTTTAACTTTTTCATGGGGACCATCAACTCCCCAGTAATGACATGAAGACTTATTATTGATCGGGGAAGCTCAGTGTAGACTAGCTCCTAACTAGTTCTTATAACTTAAATCAACCCATTTCTATTCATCTATGTGCTGCCTCATGGCTCCTGGCTGTTACCTCTCCTCGTGAATGCCTTGCTTGATCTTTGTCTCTCGGTGTTTCTGCCTTCTTCTTTCCAGAGCTCTCTCTGTTCCCAGAAGTCCCATCTAACCTCTTTTCCTGCCTAGCTATTGGCCATCAACTTTTTATTAAACCAGTCATAGTGACATATCTTTACACAATCAAATATCTCACAACAGGTTGGGATATCTTATACTGTATCTTTGTGTAAAAGAATTATCATCCAACATAAGAAATTATCTGATTAATGCTTCATTTTTGCCAATCTCTGGAGGGTCAAATTTTACAGAAGACAGCTGAATTATCCTCTTTGCCTCTACTTTCAAACTAATGTGAGAGGCTGTCTTGAGTAAAACATATGAAGAAAATCTGACCTCATACAAGGACTTTGATAATTTATCAAAACCTGAGAAGTAAGCTTAAAGATAAATGCTGTGAAGATTAGTTTCAATGTTATATTGTGGAATCTGAAATTGCATTCAGGGCTTTTTCAGACCTTTTTTGAGTCAAATTTGTTTTTATTTCCTAATTATTTGGGGTTTTTTGAGATTTTAAAATAATATATTATTTTCTCCTCCCTTTCCTCTTTCCATATACCACTCCTTGCTCTCTTTCAAATCTTTCTCCTTTCATTAATTGTTGTTACAAGCATGTATGTATATGCCTCACTCCTTAGCCTAGAAGCTACTTACATTTGATAACTGCTGAGAGAGAAGAAAATTTCACTCCAGAAAAGCACCATTCTAAGGAGTAATCATCCAACATAAATTGGATCTCATGTTTTTTTGTGATTTTATTTTATATTTTTAAAGGGAGAAAAAAACTGAAATAAGGGGAGTATGGTAGTCAAGGAGTATCTAGGAGTTGAGAGGTCAAAAGAATATCATCAAAATATGTTGTATGACATTGCCAAAAATGGAGAACATTTTTACACTAAGAAAGAGAGTTCAGTTCTTCCACATCGGATTGTGCAGATGTCCACACAGTGCCAAAGGACAGAAAAAGACAAGGAATAGCTTACAGTGACCATGGAAGATGCCTGAGACTTCTGGAGTATCTTAAAGCTCTTGAGATTTATTGAAATTCACAACTCATACAATGAGACTTGCTGCTTAATGAGACCAGTTTTCAATTATAGGTATCCAAGTATGCAGAAACTGATTCAACCATGGTGTTTTCTTTTAATATTATGACACATTGTTTAAGTGCATAGACACATAACACTGTACCAAATAAGGATATACAATTATTATCTGTCAACTTAAAAATACTTGGAAAAAGCATGAAGTAATAAAAGCTGTGCTATTAGTAAGCACAGAAGGCAAAGTCAGGACACTAGAAAGAAGCTAAAAATAAGCATTAAATTGGAAATTGTGTGGTTTCTGAGTGATTATAAACAGGATTTTGCTTTACTTTATTGATTTGCCTCATGGGAAAATCCAAAACCAAATGTGCATTTCCCAAAATACAGAAAAGGAACTAATAGCTTTGCAAGTGTTTTCTGTGTGTGTCAATGTATACCACTCTTTACTCCAAAAACTAATCATTCTAATTTGTGTAACAGAATGCCTTTCATATTAAGCTAAAGGAGAAGTTCTTAAACACTAGGATTACTTATATTGTAATGTGCAATGTGTCAAGAACTCAGGCATCATTGTTGCAGTTTCTGTTGCTTCTGGTCTCCTACTTAAGCAGCCCTGCTGGTGCTCTGCCACTCTGATCTACTGCATATCAGATATTTAAATTATGATGAATAACAACAGCAAAATTACAGTTACAGAGTGATGACAAAATAAGTTTATGATTGGGTGTCACCACCACAGGAGGAACTGTTATAAAGGATCATAGCATGAGGAAGTTTGAGAACCACTGTCTTTGAAGCTTGTTTGTTTTCTAGTGAAAGAGAGAAGGAAGTAGGTCCAGATGGAAGGGGGTGTGAGGAGGGACTGGGAGGAGTAGAGGTAGGAAAATCTGTAATCAGGATATATTGTTTGAGAGAAAAATATATTTTCAATAAAAGGGAAAGCTAATATAATGATTATATCATAAAAATAAAAATGATTATTTAGTAAATCCTCATGATATAAAAGAAGTAAATTGATACATTTTCCCTTAGTATTTTGCTCTTATCTCCTTGTTCATAATTTATGTAATTTACTGAGTACATTTTTCATTATAATTTTAATACTATTACTATTTTTAACCCTGTGACTATTTATGAAATGCTATACATACATAAACATACAATTCTATTAGAATTTCGCAAAATTCAGTTATTACTACATTTAGTCCTCACTTGTGGATGCTTTTTACTAATTTTTGTGATAATTTTTCCAAAGTGAGTTTTAGTGTGTTTTCTAATGAAAGTGACATCATTATTCATAGAGATTCTATATCTACTATTTCTGTTATACATCAGCATCACTATTAGGATAACGTTGTTGCTTGTTTGTCTTCTTATTTGTCCCTCACGGCTGTGTAAGTATCCATATATTCTTCTGGCATTTAATGTTAAAGAGAAGTTTGAAGGTATAACTGAAGGGTTTTTTTTTTCCTTTTGGATAATTTCATTTTATCCTTGAATTTAAATAGGACTCTACTTTAACATTTGAAATTCTGCTAGGATACATTACTTCTTCACTCCCTGCTCCCCTGGTAAATACTTTAGAGTTGTCCTCTGACATAAGTTGAAGGAGGTAACTTTTGATTCCTGCCCAGTGATTCATAAGCTGATACAGAGATCCCTAAAACTTCACACACACTCAGAAAGGAAATGCTCTGTTTTCTAGCTTCTCTGGAGCTGTGGGTTGTAGTATGCTTATCCTTTGCTTTACATCTAGTATCCACTAATGAGTGAGTACATACCATGTTTGTATATCTGAGATTGAGTTACCTCACTCAGGAAGATATTTTTTAATTCTATCCATTTGTCCACAAGTTTCATTATTTTTTACAGCTGAGTAATACTCCATTGTGTATATGTACCACATTTTCCTTATAGATTACTTCAGTTGAGTGGCATCTAGGTTGCTTCCAGGTTCTGGATAAGAGGGGATGGGATGGGGAATGAGAACATGATGGGTGATTTTGGCATGGCCATAGTTTAAAAATAATATTAGCCTGTGTGTGTTTATTTGAGTCTGAGTGGCTGCAGGACCAGTGAGTGAGAGAGATTTGTCCTGACTGTGGGCCAGGCAGGACACAGAAAAACTTTGGACTATAAGAACATGAGGGAATGGGATGGTTGAGGTGGGGGAGGGACAAAGTAGGAGAGCAATGAAAGAGATATCTTGATAGAGGGAGACTTTATGGGGTAAGAGAGAAACCTGGTGCTAGGGAAATTCCCAGGAATCCACAAGGACAAGCCCAGATTAGATTACTAGCAATAGTGGTGAGGGTGTCTGAGCTGTCCTACCCTTGTAAGCAGATTGGTGAATACCCTGTCATCATAGAGCCTTCATTCAGTATCTGATGGAAGCAGATGAAGAGATCCACAACCATGTACCAGGCCGAGCTCCAGGAGTTCAATCCAAGAGAGGGAGGGAAGAGAGATTATATGAGCAACAGGGGTCAAGATCATGATGGGGAAATCTACAGAGACACCTGAACCAAGCTCATAGGAACTTACGAACATTAGACTGACAGTTGTGGAACCTGCATGGAACCGGACTCGACCCTCTGCATATGGGAGAGAGATGTGTAGCTGGGTTTATTTGAGGGGCTCCTGGTAATGTGATCATGATCTATCCCTGGTGCATGAACTGGCTTTCTGGAGCCCATCACCTATAGTCCGACACTTTTCTCACTCTTGATGCAGTGGGGTGGGGCTTTTTCTTCCTCAACTGAATGTACCACGCTTACCTGTCCCCTCATGGAAGAACTTATCCTTTTGGAGGAGGGGATGAGGAGTGGGTAGGGGATGGAAAGGCAAGGAGGAGGGAACTAGAGGAGGGATGAGGAGGGAATCTGTGGTTGGTATGTAAAATGAATAAAAAATTTAAAAAAAGAAAAGAAACACTGACTCCCTGCTTTCATCTCTGAGGTTGATGAAGTTGTAGTTATAAGTAGATACTTTAAGAACATATATTTTTGTATTTAGTATGATTACATCAAATTTTACATATTCAGCTTCTTTTCTGATTCTGCAGAACAAACCTGTATCAGCCACAAAGGCAAGAAACAGAGAATGTTTACCTTCCCCTGAGTTTCCATTCAGTGTGGTTCCTTTGCACTGGACACCCATTCTGCAGCATCTCAATGCCACAGTCATAGAGAACTGGGTGAATGTGATCATCGCTGAGCCTAAGGTCAGAGCTTGTGAACAAAGCATAGAAATAAGACCTGTGGTTCTGTGATAGGCAGTCCTGGGACAGTGATGAATAACCAAGACCTTACAATACAAACTGTTTGGGGTATTCCTACTTCAAAACCTACTTTAGTATCTAGTCCTTTGTTGTATGAAACTAAGGTCCTTATCTGAGTCTGTCAAGTTCTCATTAATGGTTTTCTGTCCACAGGAACACAGGATCTCATGAAAGAGTAACTGAACTGGAACCTACATTTCTGTGTTGTCCCACACACTAAGGCTAAAAGGGTATCACAAGGGAGACTCTCTTGCAGGCATGATTTCTAACAATTAAATTTATTTTTCCTTCTTCCTATATTATTTTCCTCATTATTGGAGGAAATTGGTGAGATCTGCACCAATTGGCCAATAGTAAACTGAACATAAGTTGAAATGTTACTCCAAATATAAGTCAAAATGCATAGAGGTATTGGCTTGTTACTGAAAGAAAGGGAAGGGGGAGAGAAAAGGAGACACCCAGATTAAAAACCTTAGTTCAGAGAGTAAAACCAGACAAATTCTTCAAAGAACACTGACTGTCTTGGGTCTTCCCAGCTTTGGTGAGCATGAATGGAAGACAAGAGAAAAAGCAGTATATGAAGGGAACATGCATGACATCTTAGTCTAAGCAAGGTAATGTTCCAACCATAAAAGGATTTTAAAATAAAAAAAACATTAATCTTAGTCATAATATTGAGAACACTGCAAGCTGCAATGTGCCCTGCAAATACTACTATTCAAAATACAGTAGTAGAGAAATTATCCAATCTGAATCATAAGAGACTTGGAGGATAAATTACATTGATGATGAAGAATTTTAGAGAGGTGTTCTGATAATCTACTCTTGCATAATTATTCCCAAATATAAATATTAAAATAAATGACTATCTTATCTGCTCAGTTGTAACCTATGTTTCCTCCATGTGGGTAGTGTGGCCATCCTTGTAATATAGTAATGATAGATTAGTCAGACTCTGTACATAGAAGCAAAGTTCCCTCACAGCACAAAAGTAAGCATTATCAGGTCTTAATTCTGGCAAACAATAGTGTCTGCCATCTATTATTGGTTATAAACACATTGTGTAGCCATCCCAGAACCAAGGACAGAAAGACAGTGAAAGGGAATGGATATTAGAGGTGCACGACATTTAGAGAGTAGCTAAAAGTAGATATAATTGCCTTTCTGAATAAAGTTATTCATAATTTTATGTATTTCTTTGGGAGGTCCTTTTTTCCAATACTCTAAATTACCAACCTAAAATTCCTGTTTGGATAAATAGTAAAATTTTCTAAAGGTAACATGTTTATGGTTAAAATATTAAAACATTGGAAATTTCAATAAAACTTATTAATGACATTCTTTCTTTCAGAAAAGTTCAAATGTAAATAAGTTGATAGATAATTCTATGCATAGTGTTATGTAGTGTATACAGTAGTGTCCTGAAACAGTTCTTTCTAAACATATAAAGACTTCTTCAATCTACATTTTCTTCTTTTTTTGTGTGCGTATCTTTAAGTAATGAGATTCTTATTACATTTGATTCTTTGAAATGTATTTCCAGACAAAATTGACAGAGTGTTTTTTATGTCAAGAAAGAAGAAGCCTAAACAGAGAATCTGTCAGAATCTTATGAGGAAAAGTAAAAGAAAACTTTAGGCATCAAAGAGTAATCACTAAATCAAATATGAAGGCTAATAGCACAGAGAGAAGGCAGAGGCCAGGTGTATTTAAGAATCAACAGTCTTAAGGGAATTTGTAAAGAAACATAAAATTATTTTTGAATAATCTAAGTAAAATATGTTATCCAACTATTTGGGAAATAGATTTGTATTTTGCTTTTAATGCCCCAAGATAATCAGATTTGGATGATTAAAACACATATAAAGATTTTGAATATTTATTATAAACAATGTATATAATCATGATTTTTAATTTGAATGTAAGTTTGACCTTTTTGAATCCTATAACTACTCTGTGTAGTAGATATTCCCATTTGAGTTTTAATGATAAATGAGATCCTTACTAACTAGCAAGAGTCTTTCTTCTGAAAAACCATGCTCACTCTTCTAAAGAAGCTCATTATGTTTCTTCCTTTTCTCATATGGTCTTCATTTACCATGGTCTCCTATTCCTTGTTTTCCCTCTCTGTTCTTGATCCAGCTGGGATCTCCCGCTCCCACAGGCTCTCTCTCTCTCGCCCTTCATTACTCGCACTCATGTCCAGGTTGTTCATGTAGATCTCAGCCATTTCTCAGTCATTGGGCAGTCCTCGTGTCTTTCTTGGGGTTCTGTTTTCCAGGTAGCCTCCCTGGTGATGTGAGTAGCAGTCCAGTCATCCTTGTTCCACCTCTAGTATCATCCTATGAGTGAGTACATACCATATTTGTCTTTCTGAGTCTGGGTTACCTCACTCAGGATGATTTTTTCTAGATCCATCCATTTGCCTTCAAACCTCATAATGGAAGAAACAAAGTGCTAGGGAGGCCCACAGAAATCCACAAAGATACCCCCACAATAGACGGCTGGCAATGCTCGAGAGACAGCCAGGACTGACCTACTCTGGTGATGGGATGGCCAAACACCCTAATAGTCATGCCAGAAATTCCATCAAAGGACTGAGGAATCTGGATGCAGA
Organism: Peromyscus maniculatus bairdii; assembly: GCF_049852395.1. NCBI lineage: Eukaryota > Metazoa > Chordata > Mammalia > Rodentia > Cricetidae > Peromyscus > Peromyscus maniculatus. The sequence goes on along the minus strand of NC_134852.1, from coordinate 171,341,534 downwards.
GATCCACGGCTAGGCCCCGAGTGGAGCTTCAGGAGTCTAATTAGCGAGAAAGAGGAGGGTTTATATGAGCGAGAATTGTTGAAAACAAGGTTGGATAAAGCACAGGGACAAATAGCCAAACGAATGGAAACACATGAACTATGAACCAAAGGCTGAGGGGCCCCCAACTGGATCAGGCCTTCTGAATAGATCTCTGAAGTATTCGAAGGCCACCTGGCCAAACATCCTAACTGTCATGCTAGAAACCCCATCCAGTGACTGAGGGAACTGGATGCAGAGATCCACGGTCAGGCCCCAGGTGGAGCTCCAGGAGTCCAATTGGTGAGAAAGAGGGTTTGTATGAGCGAGAATTGTTGAGACCAAGGTTGGAAAAAGCACAGGGACAAATATCCAAATGAAAGGAAACACATGAACTATGAACCAATAGCTGAGGAGCCCCCAACTGGATCAGGCCCTCCGGATAAATAAGACAGTTGATTAGCTTGATCTGCTTGGGAGGCTACCAGACAGTGGGACCAGGTCCTGTCCTCAGTGCATGAACTGGCAGTTTGGAACCTGGGGCTTATACAGGAACACTTGGCTCAGCCTGGGAGGAGGGGACTGGACCTGCCTGGACTGAATCTACCAGGTTGAACTCAATCCTCTGGGGAGTCTTTGCCCTGGAGGAGATGGGAATAGGGGATGGGCTGGGGGGAAGGCGGGGGGGGGTGGGATGGGTTGGGGAAGGGTGGGAGGGGGGAGAACAAGGGAATCAGTGGCTGATATGTAAAATTAAATTTAATAAGTAAATTTAAAAAATGAAAAAAAAAAGAAGCTCATTATGTCAGTTTTTCATGGCATAGATCTGGAAGATAAATTTTTACTGAACCCACAGCAGGACATTATGTAAAATTACCACAGAGTAAGTACTTGAATCCTGAAGGCACAATTCATCAGTCATGATAAGAAACTAGCAACATACCAGAGAGTCTCAATCCAAGGTCCACATGAAAGTGATATGCCAACTGCTCTTCCTTCCAGGAAATGTAAGTCCTCTGAAACTTCACCATGATATATCTCCTTTCTTCACTGACCACCTTGCTTATTCACAGTGTGTTTTTTAAGTTTTAAAGCCCTCAACCTCTGTTTGAAAATAGCAAACAGGGCACTAGAGAGATGGCTCCACAATTAAAAGCACACAGATGATCTGAATCATTTTCCAGCACCTACATGGGAAAGCTGACAACTATGTGCAACTTCAGCTCCTAGGAAATCTGATACTTTCTTCTGACCTCCACAGGTACCCACATTTATGTGCATATGCCCACCTGTCTCTATACAAACTCATATATATAACTTTTATAAAATAAATCTTACAAAAAGGAAAATAGAAGTGTATTTACTTAAGTCATAGTATGCAACAAAGTTCATTAGAGTCTACAAATAGTGGCTGAAATCAGAACTTTGACCTAAGGCTCACTGGGAATAGGTTATAAAACCAGAATCTTCCCTAAGTGCATGTGGCTGGGTGAGGTATCACAGGTTTCAGTAAGTACTACAGGAGACAAGAATTGAGAAGGAGACAACATGAGGACTTGAGGATCCAGGGAAGAAAGAATTCCTCAAATTGCAGAGAGACACCTGAAAAGATGGAGTTAAGGTCTTTGTTTACTTATAAGTCTTGATGACACTGCTAATATTTGTAAGGGAAAGTCTCAACTAGGGAATAGAATAACAACAATTCCTCAAGATCTTCTATGATCCAATTTCTCTTAGAGAATCCAACAAAAAGTTGAGCTTCACATATCATCACCATTGTTTTAGTTTTCTAAAGAATTAGACATAAACTATGCATGAGGGTAAATTAAAAGAGGGTCAGTTTTAAATCAAATAGGTTTTATGAACATATTATTTGAAGAATTTCTCTGAGTTCCATATTTTCTTCAATTGAGATGATCCTATATTATCTTAAGGATACCCTTTGTACAAAGACTTTCTAAACAGTTTCAGGACTCAAGACAGAAAAATTATGGATAAGTTAACAAGTTTCATTTTACTATGCTCCTGATTTTATATAAATGTTGTGTTTGTAAGTTTCAGTAGAGCATGTTCACTTAATATCTATCAAATGATTTGTCAACCCAAAGAAAGACAAATCTTGTATCAATTTATGTAACATGGAACTTAAATTTTATGAGATGCTGTCTACCTTATTAAAGTATAAATAAATTTACACACCTGTTTTCTAATTTAGCCTATGAATGTTGACTTCAAATCAATGTCCTAATGATCTCTTGATAGTCATGTAACATATAAACAAAATTCCTATTTTCTGAGTTTTTGAAGCTTGGAGTTAAAACTATAAATAGTTTGTTATTCCTAATTGAGAATTTTAATTCCTAGGTATTGTTAGGTAAATCACTTAATATTTCTCTTGTTTCTATTTGTAGTAGAAAAACAAATAGGTCAGTTGCCCAGATTTAGGATTATATTCAGTGAGGCAGCTTTTATAAAGCTTACAAAGCTGTGAAGCATCAACATGAATTGTTATTGCTCCTTATAAAATCTATCACAGGGCAGTCAATACCATTGTAAATTATCATCAGAATTACTTGAAATTTACATGCATATATATATATATATATATATATATATATATGGAACATATTGAGTCTTGGGCTACTGCTTATGATTACCACATAATGGTTTAAATAACAATTGTAAATTGCATAACATTTGCGATTCAAAGAAATAAGCTATCCATTTTACACATTTACTTCTTTTTTGGGCTTCTCTGTTTTCAAAATTACAATACTTTCAGATTTATTTTGTATTTATTTTATTATCTTCTTATATAGTTGCTATTGTTATTTCTTAAATGTCCATGATTGTGTTTAAGCAAAATTATCATTCTTAAATTACCAGGCAGACACTCCACTAATGCCGTGCCAAAATTATCACTTCAAAATGATCCAAGCAAAAATCTGTGCATTATAACCTCTGCTTGTTTGTAATCATATAGAAGAATGAACTTCTAAAAATGAATTAGATTTCCTGTCTGTAGTACTAGAAGCTCAGATCTCATCGACTATTCTACCCAGAATGTATGCAAGTGGGAGCAGCTACAGCTTTTCATATATGTTTTGCTACATTATTTTGAACTAAAAGTAATCTTTCAAAAATGCATTTTAGTAACCCAGATGGGAAAGTAGAAATGGAAAATAGGAAAGATATTTCACTTGGTTTTGGAAGGAAAGCACATCAATTAACAGATTTTAAATTATTGGCCTGCTTTCACAAATTAATGTATTTTGAGGCACTGTGTGTATGCAGAAAGGAAGTTTCATAGTATCTGTTACTATTCCTTTAAGAACTGTAACTTCAGTGGAAAAAGTAATGAGTTGAAAGAATTAGAAAGACATCAGGAGCATTCTAACAATTAGAAGAATCTGTTAATTAGCACAAAATATGAATTTTAAGCTTCCTTACTCATCAAATCATTTATTTTAATGAAGCAATGTTGATCAGAAATCTTACCGACAAAAAATAATTATCAGAAAAAATTAAATAAGCAAAGGCATTCTGAAGAATTGTAGTCCAAAACTACAAAATGGAGGTTCATGCAAAATGGGGATTACCAAGTCATGTACCTTCCTTCTCTTGGGAGTTTTCTCAGAATGAATTAGTTGGAATTTTTCTAACTATTAAGGAACTGTGCATATCTACCAGACTGGGGAAATAAAAGTTGCATCTTAGACTTGCCGTTTTGAGATTTAGATAAGACAGGAGTGGCTTGGGGCTCATTGAAAAAGAGATTGCAATGCAAGCTTCCGGTGACTCATGCTGGATCCAAACTGAAAGATCTGCAGTCTAGCTTCCATGGTACCAGAAAATACTATTCAGGCTCCCACGGGAGGGAAGCAATTAATATCCACACGTAGCTGTGACCCCTATGAATTATAACAACAGCCACTATGGCAAGAAATATGGAAAGGGGCCTTAAGTGGCGCTTGTATATTGATGGTAACCCACAGCTGTCTAATTGAATTTATGGCCAATTTAAATCAGATTAGGATTTGCAGGAGCAAACATATCTCAACAGGAGGGAAATCGTGCCTGATTCTAGAAACCTAGCTGACCTCCCGGGTGCTAGTGAGGTCATCAACCCTAGGTAAGAATCTACTATAACTGCTTTGCTAGGCCAGCATAATTCCTAACTGAATTCTTTCTTTTCCCCTTGTATTGAAAATGATTTTCTTTCCTCATATAAAAAATCTTGAATATGGTTTCCTCACCCTCTATATCTCCTTGTACCTCCCCAATCTCCCCTTCGATCTGGAATAACTCCCTTTTCGTCTCTCAATAGAAAACAAAAAGGCTTCTAAAAGATAATAATAAACTATCCCTGGTGCATGAGATGGCTTTCTGGAGCTCATTACCTATGGTGGGACACCTTACACAGCCTTGATGCAGGGGGGAGGGGCTTGGACTTGCCTCAACTGAATGTACCAGGCTTTGCTGACTCCCCATGGGAGGCCTTACCTTTTCGGAGGAAGGGATGGGGGGGGGGGTTGAGTGGGGGGAGAATCGGGGGGATCTAGAGGAGGGATGAGAGAGGGATCTGTGGTTGGTATATAAGATGAACAAAAAAAATTTCTTAACAAAGAAAAAGAATATTAAAAATTGAAATGAAATAGAACAAAAGCTAATGCATCAGAATTGCACAAAACAAACAGAAAGAAACGAGTCCAGGAAAAGCACAAGAAACAGATAACAGATGCAGAGACCTCTCATTAGCAATCAAGAATCCCATAAAAGCACTAAACTAGAAGCCATAATAAATACACAAAGGACCTATAGGGTAAAATGAGAAAAATATGTATGCATTAATGGAATAAAATAAAAATTAAAACCAAATATTTTTAAAAGCTCTAACATAGCATTAAAAAACTAGGAACCTCTAAAGATGCCTTTGAGTTAATTTTCTGTTGGTCATATATGCTAGGCACACAGCCTACACTTAAGAGTATTTTGTTTCTCCAGTGAGATTCCTTTGGAGAAAACTAAACTTTCATTTGCTAGTGCTTATCAACTTGGAGATAGCATCTGCTGCAGTCCTGTGCAGAGCCTGTGTGTGATACCTCAGTCTCTGCGAGTTCATATGTGCGTTAATCCTGTTGATTTAGAGGGCCTTGCTTCCTTGGTGTTCTCCATCAGTTCTGTCTCTTACCCTCTTTCTGCCTCCTTTTCTGCAGGGTACTGAGCCTGAGGGGAGGGATCTGATGGAGACATCCTATTTAGGATTGAGTGTTCTGAATTCTCTCACTCTGTATATATTGTCTAGTTGTGAGTCTCTGTATTTGTTCCCATCTGCTGCAAAAGGAAGCTTCTCTGATGGTGACTGAGCAAGGCAGTGATCTATGAGTACATCAGAAGGAGTCGATTTATTGCTACATTCTTTTGTAAGAGCAGTAGTATTTGATTTACCATAGGTCCCTAGATGTCTAGTCTTAGGTTCTTGATCACCAAACAGTGTCAGGTATGGGTTCCACCTTGTGAAATGGGCTTTAAATCAAAAGCAATATTGATGTGTTACACAAGTGTTATTACATCATTACACTAACATACTTGCAAGCAGGATACAATTGTTGGTCAAATGGTTTCTGAACGAGTTGGCTTTGCATTTCTCCTTTCATAGCATCCAGAATATCTTCCTCTAACAAAGACACTAGAATATAGGGGTGAAGACTCTATATATGAACCAACTCAACTTCTTGCCATTAATTTGTGGAAAGCAATCTATAGTCTTGGGAACAGCCTTACTTGTTTGAAGGTTTCTATGTAACCCCTATAGCCAACAACTCCATTAGATATAACCTATGCCCTGTACTGGAAGCTTTCATTTAGTGACAAGAGATGTGAGGTTGGGGCTATGTCTCCCCTATTATTGGTCAATTTCATTTAAATCTCCTTCATATATGTATATATTTTAGGAAACTTCTGCTGTATTAGGTTTTCATACTACTGTTCAAGTGGTCCTTAATGTTTACTGTCTCTTCTTGTATTCCTTATCTTGTTCCCCCTCGCTTCCTTCTCCTGATTTGATCCTTCTGTTCCAATTTCACCCATCCATCCATAACTATCTACTCTATTTCACTTTCCCAGGGAGCTCTTTCATTTTCCCCCTAATGCTTTACTCTATATAAAACCTCTGGAGATATATGGATTGAAGCTTTGTTATCATTGATTTAACAGCTAATGTCCACTTATAAGTGAGTCCATAACATGTTTGTCTTTCTGGGTTTGAGTTACCTCACTCAGGAGGACCTTTTCAAGTTCCATTCATTTGCCTGAAATTTTTATGATGCCATTATTTTTTAACAGGTGATTAATACTCTATTGTGTAAATATGCCACATTTTCTTTATCCTTTTTTTTTTAGGAACATCTAGGTTGTTTCCAATTTCTGTGAATAAAACAGCAATGAACATGGTTAAGCATGTGTCTCTTGGTAGGATGAAGTGTCTTTGGTTATATACCCAAGAATTAAGTAGCTGGATCTCAGGGGAGATGGATTCTCTCTCATATCCCTGAGGAACTGCCACTCTGATTTCCATAGTTGTCATACAAGATTACAGTTCCACCAGCACAAAGAGTGTTCACCCTTCTTCTCACCTATCGAGCATGAGCTGTTACTTGTTTTAATAATCTTGGTCATTCTGAGGGGTATACATTAAAACATCAATGTAGTTTTCATTTATATTTCCCTGATGACTAAGGATTTTGACCATTTCTTTAAGTGTTTCTCAACCATTTGAGTTTCCTCTTTTGAGAATTCTCTATTTAAATCAGTTGTTTTCAAGATACTTATATATTTTGATTTTAGTCCTCTAATGGATGTACACTTGACAAAAATATTTTGCTACTTTTTCCAGTGATGGTGTCCTTTGCAGTGAGGAAGCTTTTCAGATTCACGAGGTCCATTTATTAATTCTAGATCTCAGTGCCTGAGCTAATCTGTTCAGAAAGTCTTCTCCTGTGCCAATGAGTTCAAGACGATTCCCTACTTTTTCTTCTGTCAGGTTCAATGTATCTGGTCTATGTTGAGGTCTTTGATGCATTTGAAGTTGAGCTTTGTGCAAGATGATTAAGTATGCATCTATTTGGATTCTTTTACATGCAGACATCCAGTTTGAGCAGTACCATTTGTTAAAGATGTTGTCTTTTTTTCCATTGTATATTTCTGACCCCTTTATAAAAAAAATCAGGTGTCCAAGGTGTGTGGCTTTATGTCTGTGTCTTCAATTTGACTCTATTAATCAAAGTGTCTGTTTTTGTGCCATACCGTTTTGTAATTATTACTATAGCTCTATAGTATAACTTGAAATCAGGGATGGTACTATATCAAGAAGTTCTTTTATTATTCAGGAATGTTTTGGCTATCTTGGTTTTTTGTGTTTACATAAGAGGCTGAAAATTGTCCTTTTAATATTTATAAAGAATATTAAACTAATTTGGATGGGGATTGCATTGAATCTGTAGATTGCTTTTGGTAGAATGGCCATTTTTACCATATTAATTCTACTGATGTGTGAACATGAGAGACCTTTCATCTTCTGATATGTTTAATTTCTTTCTTCAGTGTCGTAATGTTTTTATCATACAAATCTTTCACTTACTTGTTTAGAGTTAACCCCAAGATATTTTATATTATTTGAGGCTATTATGAAAGGTATTGTATCTGTGATTTCTTTCTCAGTCTATTTATTATTCTTCTGTCTTGTGCCAGGAGTTTTTAGATTTAACATTTTCTTTCAATGAACTATTTATTTCTTCTACCTTGTCTTCAGTGCCTGAGATTCTTCCTTCCATATCTTGTATTCTGTTATTGAAGCTTACCTCGGTGGTTCCTGTTCAAGTTTCTAAATTGTTCATTTACAGATTTCCCTCAGTTTGGGTTTCTTTTATTTGTTTATTAATTTATTATTCTCTCCTCTCTCTCCTATTCTTCCAGTGTCCCCCTACCTCCCCTTTCCCCAGATCCTCTCCTTCTTTGTTTCCCTTCAGAAAAAAAGCAGGCCTCCCAGGGATATCAACCAAACATAGCATAACAAGTTACAATAAGACTAGGCATATGCCCTCATATCAAGGCTGGACAAGACAACCCAACAGGAAGAAAAGGGTCTCAAATGCAGGCAAAGGAGTGAGAGACAGTCTCTGTTCCCAGTATTAGGTTTTCTTTATTGATTCTATTTCCACTTTCAACTCTTGAACTGCTTTATTCATTTCCTTCCATGGTTTGTTCATGTTTTCATAGATTTCTTTAAGGGATATATTCATTTCCTCATCAAGGACCTCTATCATATTTATAAAGTCTATTTTATGGTCTTTGTCTGTGCTTCAGCTAACTACATTGCAATTCTCAGAGCCTACTGTAGTAGGGTTGTTGGGCTTTAGTGGAGACATTTTGTCCTGGCTAATATTGATTGTGTTTTTCTGCTGGCATTTATGCATCTGGGTTTGAGATAATGGCAATTCAACATGCTGATATTCAGGCTTGTCTTTGCTGAGTGAGTGTTTCATTCCTGGATTTCTGTTGTTGTCTCTGGTTCTCAGTAGAGTGTGAAGGCTTTGTGTTGCCTTATAGGGAATTCTGTGATCCTGCTAGGTGTGGCCATTTGAGGTTCACAGTAAAATGCGTTTCTATGTATTGGGGGATGACACTTAGGAATGGGATTGGGTTAAGAGTTGAGCCTGGTAGGGTCCAAAGGAGGGAGAAAAATCAATGTATTCCACCAGGATCTGCTTAGTCCTCTGGGAATGTGTACAAAGAGTGGAGAGACTGCAACAGGTCGCCTGCTACAGATCAGAGGATGAGACTGGGAAATTCAATTTGGAGGAGAGGAGGGAGAATGAATATCTGGAGATGCCTATCTCCTGTACTTCTCTGGCCTAGTTACTTGTCTGGCAGGCTTGGCTAGGGTGGTTCCCAGAGAATGCCGGAGTTGGGTGCAGGGATAATGGGATGTGTGAGGAGGTAGCTTGGAGAAGTTCTGCATGATCCACTGGAGACTGAGACAGACAGGATGGGGAGGCCCAAACAAGTGGTCTGTTACAGAGTTGGGAGTGACACAAAGGGATTGGACTTGGAGGAAAGGAGGGAGAAGTGACTCTGCTGTTGGGTTGCCTGCTTTCCTTCATAGGCACATTCTAAATCATACCCTTATACACACAGATAACTGTAGCTATCCTTCCTTATGAAAGAAGCTTCTCTTTACAGCAAACAGAGATTATCACAGAAAACCACAACTAGACGCAATGCAGGAATCAAGTGATAATTGAGAGCCAAGCCCCATTGGATGCATCTATTTCCCAGCTCCTATCTCTGTAACTTAAGGAACTCCAGTGAACAGGGGGCAGAAAGATAATAAGAGCCATACCAAGAGGAAGTCTGCTGCGAAACAGCATCTCCTAGACATGAGTGCAAAAAGTGATCTGAACAATGGTAATAACAACAGACATTTTAACATAGAAGGGAGAAAATCTCTTGAGGCCACATCCCTGGTTGAGGAACTACAGGAAAGTGACAACTGATGAGAAAACAAGATCCTTTCCTAATGATGGACCTGCTAATTGTTTCTACAATACAAGGTGGTCAGTTTTGAAATCATATACACACAAAAAACAACAACAAATATGTGAGTTTGTGCTTGTGCATGTATTTGTGCAGATGGATAGATGATAGACACCAAAGGAAAAAAGTGTCTTAGGGCTTCTATTGCTCTGAAGAGACACCATGACCATGGCAATTCTTATAAATAAAACATTTAACTACAGTGGCTTGCTTACAGTTTAAGAGCTTCAGTCGGTTACCATCATGGCAGGGAGCATGGTGGAAGGCAGGCAGATATGGTGCTGCCTACATCTTGATAAAAAGGCAACAAGAAGTGAAAGAGACCTCAAAACCCACCCTGTCAGTGACACTTCCTCAAATAAGGCCACACTTAGTTCAATAAGGTTACATCTTCTAATAGTGCCACTCCCTTTAGGACCATTTTTATCTTTTTTATTATTACTAAGAAATTTTCTATTCATTTTACATACCAACCACTGTGGTTATATTTTATCTGTGCTGAAATATGGTGATATTTTATTTGTGCTTTAATAAATAAAGCTTGCCTGGAGATCAGAGGAAAAAAAACACCAGCCATTATAAGTAAACAAAGAAGTCAGGGAACAGTAGTACACACCCTTAGTCCTATCACTTAGCAGGCAGGATCTCTGTATGTTGAAGGCCACATTGGAAACAGAACCAGGTGTGGTGGCACACGCCTTAATTCCAACACTAGTTAACCATGGAGGTCTGGAGGTCTATACAGACAGACAGAAAGTGATAGAGCTGGGCAGGAAGAGGAAGTTGTGTAGGTGGGCAGAAAGAGCAAATCAGATGGCAGAACAGCAAAGGCATATGTGTGTGGGTAGACAGGAATTAACTTGCATTTGCAAACTGCAGAGTTGGTGAGGTAAGGTTGGCTGTGGCTTTCCCTATTTTCTTGATCTCTCTAAGGCTTTCACCCCTATATTTGGCTCTATTGGTTGTAGTATTAAGGCAGCTCCACGTAGTTAAAACAGGGGGGGGTATTTTGGGGGCTAACTTACAAGTAAAGGGTGGGTTACAGGGTCCAGGAAAGGTATAGCATAGTCCAGCATAGTTCTCTGGAAAACTCTGCTCAATCTACCTTTTAGCATCCAGGATCCAAGAACCAAGAGAGCCAGCACATCCCAATCTTGGGTCTTAAGGGCTCCTGTCTCCACCCGCCTTGTAGGCATGACAATTACCAAAGCCTCAATGGGGGTAGTACTTCCAGGTCAAAGCTCAAACAACAACCCACTACATGGCTCTGTGTTTTTTATTTAATAATATCATTTAGAAATTCATCCACAAACCACAGATCCCCCTCTCCCCGCTCCTCCTGCCCTCCAGTCTTCCCCTACAACCCACCCCCAATTCCCATCTCCTCCAAGGCAAGACCTCCCATGGGGAGTCAGCAGAGCCTGGAAAGTTCAGTTGAGGCAGGTTCAAACCTCTCCTCCTTGCACCAAAGCTGCACAAGGTGTCCCACCATAGGCACTGGGCTCCAAAAAGCCCACTCATGAACCTGGGACAGATCCCAATCCCACTGCCAGGAGCAATTTAGACAGAACTGTTTAGACAGTTCTGGAGAGTGGTAAAGAGTACTGACTGCTCTTCCAGAGGACCTGGGTTCAATTCCCAGCACTCACATGGCAGCTCACAACTGTCTGTAACTCCAGTTCCAGGGGACCCAACACCATCACACAGACCTATATGCAGACAAAACAATAATGTACAAAAAAATAGAAAAAAAAGGATAAAATACATAAAAACAAAAATTTAGCCATTTTTTTTCAAACCATTACAAAGAGTGTATCAATTTTAGAATAAAGAGGCATTAGGAAATGAGTTGGATGGGGATTTTGGAAGGGTTGGAGGGAAAAATGGAAAAGGAGAAATTATTATAGTTATAGTTTAATATTATATCTATAAAAATAAAAATTAAAAGAGATGATGAGAATTCACTATCACAATATTGTGAAAAAATTCAAACATTCTACCAACAACCATTTAGAGATTATTGATCTTCATTTTATTATATTTTAAGAGATTAAATAGGAAAGAATTAAAGACATGTGGCTTCATTCAGTGCAAACACAGAAGATATCAAAGACAAATGGATACAAAGTGAGTGAGGCCCCAGGGATGCATCACACATGAACTTAACTATCTCACTATCTTCTCAGAACTCAATTAATATATGTATTGAAATATTTCTACCAGTCCCCAATGCCACTCTGTAGGTCTATTATCACCCCTCCCTTAGGCTCCCATGGTGCATATTTATTTTTAAGTGATATTTTTTCTTGCTTATTTACATAATAACATTTTAACTGTTTTCTTTACTTACATAGAACTATCTATGAAGGCTCATAGTCATCTTAGTTGAGAAGAATGCTACAAGAATCTGTTTTACAAGTGAGAATGATATTAGATATTCAAAAATTTAAGAAACATATTTTAATATCATGAAATAGCTTTTAGCCTGGAAAAATGTTTATTCTATAAAATTGGTGTATTTACGGCTGTGCTAGTACTTTCCTAATATATACTTTCCATTTATTTTCTAACTTTAATAATGAAGGAAGAGGCACAAAGTAAAAATGCAGCCTTCATAGAAACGAGAAGAAAGGACAAAGAATGTACTCCTTGGTTGAAGCCTGAAATGAAACACATTCTGATGCTGAGCGCCAAAATTAAACTTCCCTTTTCAACAGGAGTTCAGAGAATGTTTTTTTTTCCTCTCTCTTTATTCTGTTTTTACCAACATTCAACTGAAATTTGTCATTTTAGACTACTAGTAATGTTAAGTAATACAACTATAAATTAAGACAACTTCAAATACTATTGTTAAAAAAATCACGATTACTTGTGGAGCATTTGTTTCAAGCCACTCAAGTATTGAGTTTAATAACACTATGAGATGTTGATCACTGCCAATAACACTTTAATTCAGTGAACTAAGTTTAAAAATATAGTAAAGAGATTAAGAAATATCAGCCATATTAAATCTCAAATGATTTCAAGATTTCAAGAAAATTCAGTATTTTACTTTTGTTAATATCAAGAGAATATTACTTCAAATTTTAAAAACTTATTTCATCTATAGATATCTCTCCCTCTAGAGAGTTATTTTGAAGTTAGTACTTTAACATACCAAACAGTTCAGAAATTTTTAATTTTAAACCATGAATGTGAAATATGTGTTTCATGTAAATTCTACTTTTGGAAAAACATGTAATTTGGTATCAATCCTCAGGATGCCATTTGACATCAACTAGTAAAATTGAATACTACACTGAGAAGGAATTAGCTTATTTTCCACATAAACTAATAGATATATTTATCAATACAATCTTTAATGAGATAAATATGATGTAGTACTACATAAATTCATTTACATAAAGTTTAAAAGTGGACAAAGTAAAACTGTAGTTCTGGAAGTTAAGACAGAAAAGTGACTTCTTGTGTAAGGACAGAGAGGCTTTGATTTAGATGGATCACCAGATGGCTTCTAAATTCTAGCAGTCATTGCCATTTTACCTGGAGGTTAATTCGCTTCTGTTCATTGGGTATTAAACACAGATTTACCTACTTATTATAATTAAGTATAATATATTTCAGCATGCAAATATTTTTAAAGTCAGTGTAGACTTTATTTTACTAATTTTGTATTTAATATACCCCAGTAATATTTTATGCAAAAAATAAAATAACAGAGGTTATCTCATGAGGCTCACTAAGTTATAGAGAAAATTATTACAAAAGAAGCAACTATGAAGCATGCTGACAAGGCTTTGTAGGGATAACTCCCACACTTCCAGAGTTAGGATGAACCTCTGAAATGATGATCATAGTACAACAGATTGATTTAACTGAGATGATTATAAAAAGCTGTTTGGTGGACTATCATTTTTACTAGAAATCTGTTCATTCCCCCTCTAAAGGTTTAGTTATCTACATGAAGCTGTGTTCAAATTTAATTGCAGAACATTCCAAGTTTGAAATGTATTAAACTGACTATTTCAATCATGTTTTTCTTAAAAGCATTGTATATTAAGGCTGTAACAGCATATGAAGAATCAAAGAGATTACAAAAATATTCTTGGAAGTTTAAAGAAAAGGGTAGCTGGCCTAAAAAAAAAATCATATTTGACAAATATTATCTTAGTAACTCTAAATAGTTTCACGTCTTCTGTATTCTCTCTGACACATTTCAGTCTGAAATAGATTAAATAAGTGATAAAAATCCATGCTGGGCTCTGCTTTAGTCTGCATGCTACTGAGCAATCATCAAAGTTACCCAGTAATTTAAGGGATAGATCTATTATTATCTGCCAATGATTAGGTCAAATCAGTCAGGTTGTAATCCTTATTAGTGATGACAAGGGTTCCTGTGCTACTGGCCCTTAATAACTTGTAATATAGCAATGCTGTGGATATTTAATCAATTTGTGATCTTTCCCTTTGAGGCAAGCCACCTTTTCCTGCAGAATGAATGACCTGCTCTGCTCAGCACAGCCCCTTTAGAAAGCCCCCTGCCTAGCAGCCTATGTAGGTTTTAAATAGAAGACAGATTTTTTTCTGATAACATCTCATCATCACCTGGCCTAGAAGATTCACATAGAACTGTTCAGAAATAAAACTATGGAAGTATTGCCAGCCTGTGATTCCGGATATAAGTGTTATATTTCAGCTTCCAGATGACCTACCTCTTCTTAGAACTCAAATATACAAAAAAGACTCACAGATAACCTTGCCAAATGCTGGCAATGTTTGTGAAAAAGAAGAGAAGCTGAACTGTAAATTCATGTCATCTGCATCCAACCTATCTATCACCTCTTAGCTTAGGCCTTCGTTTTCATTGTGGTCTCAATTTCCATATCCCACAGAAACCCATTATCTCATCATTATTTATCATATCAAACACTTCCTTTTAATTTTAACTTCAATAGATTTCCTTTTTATTTTTTCGGGTGGAGTAGGTGATTACCAACACCACCCCCACCCCTTGCTTCTCTTCTATCTATTTTTATAAAGATATTTACAACCTCTGGGAGACGAGGAAATTGTTTACACATATAATTGCAGCTAAAAATCAGACTGCTAATTTAGAGTAAACTGTTTGATCCAGAACATTGTTAAAAATTTAATTACTTGTCAAAAAAAGTAAAAATACTTTTTTAGTGCTGGGTCTGTTAAGCAAGCAAGGCCTGTCAATGAGACATGTAATGCTGAAGACTTTGACAGAAGAATTTTGATTGATAGATGCAACAGTAAAGAATGTGTGTATTGATTAAAATAAATTTAACAATGGCTGCTGTCTTTCATGCACTCTTAACAACAACAAAAATTACAGAAACAATTATTTGTTTATACAGTGAAGGAAGATTTGTTTTATTTGATAAAAGGTTAATTTTTACTTTATAGGATATACAATTTTATTTAAAAATGTAATAGTCCTTACATATACAATTTGGATATGTACAAAATGTATTCTAGCTTAAATATAACAGCTAAAATTATAACTATTCTAAGAAAGCATAGAATAAATCTCAGTGACCTTGGGTCTGGTAAATACTTCTTAAACACGAAAGCATCTACATAAACACAGAAGAATAAATAAAGTAATAAATTACACTTTGCTAGAACTAAAAATGTTTTTACTTAGAAATGACACTAGTAAAAAGAGAGAAAACTTTTTGTGACCTCAGTTGGTTTGGGGTATGGCAGATGTGTCAGGACTTTGAAAGAAGTTTATCACAAACTTAAGATGTATTGTCTATAATGCACGAAACAGACATTATAAACCTACTACTTTACAAACTGAAAATATAATTAAAAATAATGAGGAGATTAGAACAGAAGTAGAGTCATGGGTGGACAATGTTGCTTTCAGAAGTTATAGTCTTTCAGATATGTGTCAAGTGAAGAACACCCCCCCACACCCGCCATGAGTTATAAACCAGAGAGGTCCCAGAGCTCCCCCTCCAATATACACATATATCCATTGCTCTCCGTTTCCAACCAGAACTAGATGGTGTTAAGGCTCTCTTGCTGAAGATACCACACACTCTTGTTCTAGGAGAAAGAGAAATCAAGCTGGAGCTGAGCTGAAAGTTTCATATTCATTAACAAGTGCTGGAAGGTAATATAGGCTGTTAGAAAACTTGTCAATAGTCCCATCCAGTTGTAGGTCATGTATGCTACATTACAACCCTCTAGTAAGACATGAAAACAATGTAATAGTTGCACTATTTAGGGTAATCAAATGCTTTGAAATTGGATTGTAGGCTCAATCTGCAGGAGAGAGTAGAAACCTGGGCTACAAATATCCTCAAAAGTCTATGGCTGAGGAGGACACAGGCCCAAGAAGGATATAATACTCCTCTTGTTTCCCTAAATAGATATGTTGCTAAAATTCTTTCTAAACATCTGTTTATTCTCATAAACTTCACTCAGCCTAGGGCAGAGAAGTTCCCTTTTGCAGAGTGCTATGATTAATGCAAAGACTCATATCTAGCCAAAATGATGAGAGTAAGTGACTGTTGAACATTCATCCATAAACTGGACAGCTATACCATATTCCTCGCAAAAGCCAAGGAAATATTATGGAAGAGGCCAGCTGAGAGAATGTAAGAGTCAGATAATGGAGACAAGAACCAACAGAGCTGTTGCAATCATGAATACACAGCTGAAAGGGGTATCTGTTCAAGACTGGAGCCTTTATCGTTCAGTAATGAATAGATAAGGTACATACAAGACTTCACCACTCCCTGAGGGACTGTCATTTTCTTTAGTAGTTGTTGGGGAATTAGTGGAAAGAAGAAAGAAGTTCAGAGGTGAAGGAAGATAGCTTGTATGGAGGAATAATGGAGGCATGAACATAATGACAGTACAATATGTATTTATTAGCTGTTAAAATTAAATAAGGAGTAAATCTATAGAAAGGAAAATCTACCAAATTGAGAAAATAAATCAATATTTAAATGAGCAGATGATCTGTTTAGAAACAGAAATTTATCCAAAGAAGAAACACAAATAAATTCATAGAATTAGTGCATTTTAAAAGATATTAAACATAAGTAGGCTTTAGAGAAGTTCATGATACTACTTTGCACTAATCTGTCTACAACCCAAAAGAAGGATAACATGTGATAGACAGGATATGAAAAGACTAGAAACACCACATTAAACAAGTAGAAAGTTAAAAGTTATAGAAACTTTTGAGGGGGTATCTTTGTGGATCTCCGTGGGCCTCCCTAGCTCTCTGCTTCCTCCCCTTCTCACCTTCTCATGTGGTCTTCATTTACCATGGTCTCCTATTCCTTGTTCTCCCTCTCTTTTCTTGATCCAGTTAGGATCTCCCACTCTTTCCCTCGACTGTCGCCCTTCATTGTTCCCACTCATGACCAGGCTATTCATGTAGATCTCGTCCATTTCTCCGTGTCTTTTTTTGGGGTCCCGTTTCACCCAGATAGTGGTGCCATAAACCCCATCCAAGGACTGAGGAATCTGAAGGCAGACATCCACGGCTGGGCCCCTGGTGGAGCACTGGGAGTCTAATTAGTGAGTAAGAAGAAGGTTTATATGAGCGAGAATTGTTGAAACCAAGGTTGGATAAAGCACAGGGACAAATAACCAAATGAATGGAAGCACAGGATCTATGAACCAAAGGCTGAGGGGCCCCCAACTGGATCAGGCCCCCTGAACGGATGAGACAGTCATTTGGCTTGATCTGTTTGGGAGGCAGCTGTGCATTGGTGCCAGGTCCTGGGCTCGTTGCATAAGTTGGCTGTTTGAATCCTGGGACTTATGCAGGGACACTTGGCTCGGTCTGGGAGGGGGGAATGGACCTGCCTGGACTGAGTCTACCAGGTCAACCCCGGTCCTCGGGGGAGACCTTGATCTGGAGGAGGTGGGAATGGGGGGTGGGCTAGGGGGAGGGGTGGGCGAGAGGGGGAGAACAGGGGATTCTGTGGCTATTATGTTGAACTGAATGGTGTTGTAAAATAATAATAATAATAAAAAAAAAGAGAAAAAAAAAGTTATAGAAACTTTAACAGATAGTTTGGTTTGGCACTTCCTTAAAGCAACAAAATAAAATTTCCCAATTCCATTCCTTGGAAAACACTCAAAAGACCTATATATAAAAGATATTGCACACAAATGTCCAAATCAGCATTATTCATAATATAGGAGAAGTAGAAATATCTAAATGTTACCAGTATTTGAAAGATAAAATATAAGGTACGTGCATACAATAGATTCCTTGTAACCATTAAAAACCAAAATGCTGAACATATTCCAACAAGGATGAACCTGAAAATATTGTGCTACTGAAAAGTATCATCACAAAAGACCTAACATTGCATGATTCAATGTATATTAAAAGTGCAGAATAGACACATTTATAAGGATAGAAAGCACATCAATGTCTTTCTAGGGCTTGCGCAGGAAGGGCAAGTGTGGCTGTTGAGTAAATGCTAAGTGTTATGATTTTTTTCTCCCTGTGGGGAGCTGAAAACTTCCTTGACTGTCATGATGATCGCACAAGTACCTAAACATTGAATCACACACCTTCACTGTGATTATTACATAGCTGGGGAATTATAACTCCAAGCAAGCTATTAAACATAAGATAAAGTTCAGGTGATGAGGCATGCGGTTGTGAAAATCTCACTACAAAGAATTGCAATAAGTGTGTGTATGCATGTAATGCTGCTGGAGGGTAACGAGAAACAAATCCCATTTTCCATATTATTCTTAGTTTTAAATTCAAACTTACCACAGCCTAGAATCTTCTGAGAGGAGAGGCTCAGGTGGGGGTAGGGCGTTATCTAGATCAGGCTGGCCTGCGGGCATATCTATGGGGAATAATTCTGATTGTTAATTGATGTGGGATGAATTGGACTGTTGTAGGTGGTGTCACTTCCTGGGCGGTGCAGGGGCGGGGATGGGATGGGGAAGGGGAGCATCATGTGCTATATGTGACAGAAGAAAGACAGATGAGAGCAACATGATAACACAGGTGCATTGGTTTCCCCTGCTCTTGACCATGGATAAGATGTGACTAGACACCTGAATTCATGTCTTAACGTCATCTTAATGGTGGGCTACTGTAACGGGAAATCATAAGCCAAATAAGTCCTTACTTAAGTTGCTTTTGGTGATGGTATTTTATCACAACAGAAATGAAATTAGGATAGTGTTTGATTTCAGTCTGCTAATTCCTTGTATATTAGGTGCTTGAAAGTGTGGGTGTGGGTGTTCGATATATGTATGTGTATATATAGCTATGTATGTTAAATATTTGATGAAAAATTATTCAAGATTTTCATTTTCTTTCTATGTACAATGAGAAAGTTCAAAATAAAAATTGAGATTAAATAAAAATTAGATTCTTGATTTTTTCCATGTTGTTCATAAATGTGTTTCTGCTTTCCTTTCCAGCAAGCATCAAATTCTAATAGCAAATAGTTATTGATTTTTGTCTTTGGTACATGTTTATGTATCTGGTAGCAAAAGCTGGAAATCAGCAAGAATTTAGTGTTATGCAGTAACTCATATGCCCATGAACACCTTGAAAGGAAACAACATAGGAGAAAACAAAAATACTAGATATGGGGCCTGGAGACATGGCTCAGAGGTTCAGGCATAAACTTCTCTTGAAGAGGACCTGAGTTCAACTCCCAGAATCCATACCAGGTGATTCCCAATTGCTTGTGACTCCAGCTCCAGGGGATCTGATGTCTCTGACCTCTAAGACCACCTACAAACACACACACACACACACACACACACACACACACACACACACACACACACACACACACCACATATCCCTATACAAAGTTAAAAATAGAGTAAACAAATACTAGATGGAAAATTATATAATCCCTCTATGGTTCCTTTGTAAGATTCACAAGGCTGTCACTTCATAAAATTTCCCAGCAATACAAAGGCGGAAGCGGTGACAGCAGAGGGCAAGACTTAGCTGTGTGGCTGCTGAGGCCACCTGCAGAATAGGCACTGAGCACTAGGGAGAGAATGACAGCACTCTACAACTTATTTGTAACCTCTTGAGTATCCCTCCTTTCAGGCTCCAAGATACTGGATGGCTGAGATCTTACAAAAAGAAAACAAAACAACATAGGTACATATGTGTATGAATATTTGGGAAGAAATAGCTGTTTTCTTAGTACTACAGTAACTGCTCAGGCACCTACTATAATGCTCATGCCACATTACGTTTACTTTCCTATCTCTAATTCTTGCTCTATTACTCCCTTCTTAGGCCAGATTTTATTTGCATTTATCTAATTCTCATTGCACATTGTGACATTTGATGTTTGTTCATAATACTATGACAGTCATTGTTTCTCTAGAATATTTACTTTGTGCTGGTCTGTTCATTTGCAGTTCCTGCAAATATTTCTCTATTTTCAACATTAAAGATTAATGATGCAGTCAGGTGCCATATTTATGTAATATAAGCAATCAGGAAGCTGAGGCAAGAGAATCACAAGTTCAAGTTCAGCCTGTTTTACATAGAAATTAAATGTCTCAAAACACCTAAGACTAGAGAATTCCCAGAAAGAAATGACTTGGGCAAGGGCATATATAATCTATGAGAGAGAGTGTGTGTAGGTGGACTTTTCTGACCTACCAGCCAGTTCCCAAATAACCACACTGAAACTTATTATTAATTATAAATGCTCAGCTGATAGCTTAAGCATTTTACTAACTAGCTCTTACATCTTAAATTAACCCCCTTAGTTTTTTTGTTCTTTTTGAGACAGTTTCTCTGTGTAGCCTTGGCTGTCCTAGAACTCACTCTGTAAAACAGGCTGGCCTTGAAGTCACTGAGATCCTTCTGCCTGAGCCTCCCAAATGCTGGGATTAAATACATACACCACCAACACCTAGCCATATTTTTATCTATGTTCTACCACCTGGCTTGGTCCCTTTTTTCAACACAGCATGTTCATCTTGCTTCTCCACACATCTCCTGATGACTCCTCACAACTCTGCCCTTCTTCTTCCCAGCATTCTCTCTGCCTGCAAAATCCAGACTATCTGTTGACCATTTAGCTCTTTATTAAACCAATAAGAGCAACTCATATTTATGGTATACAAAAAGATTGTTCCACAATGATAGAGAGAGAGAGAGAGAGAGAGAGAGAGAGAGAGAGAGAGAGAGAGAGAATCATTGTATATAACCTGATTTTTTCTTCAATTTCTGACTTTTTTTTGGTAAAGTTCTCTACTGCTTTTTCATACTATGAATAGAAGACTTTTATTAGGTTGTAGAATTCCACAAACTGCACGTAAAGTCATTTTTAAAATAAGCAAATAGAACAGATCAAAGCCTACCATTTGTCCTCAGACTAACTTGAGGGTTTATGTTTGAATGTACCAGGTGAAAATATAAGATGCATTTCTGATGTGATTTGCCATGAGAACCTCAGTTTTTTTGTCATGTACACAGTCCTAATGGCTTCTAAGACTTAGCTCTTCAAAGATGTTATATAAATTAAATACTTCAGTAGACATGGTTACAGTCCAGTTTATAGGCCTGAAGCTTTCCTAATGTAAATACAAATTTGGAAAAATAGCTACAAGGGATTCATTATGTTAATCATCAGATATCATTTCATAAGTCATGTCAGCGTCATTATGACAACCAGAACATGCAAGATAATTTACATGTTTAATGTTAGTATGAGATCCTTTCCAAGAAACTGTTAGATTGGCAATAATACCCAGATTGTAGACAGATGGGGGGTCAGG
Organism: Peromyscus maniculatus bairdii; assembly: GCF_049852395.1. NCBI lineage: Eukaryota > Metazoa > Chordata > Mammalia > Rodentia > Cricetidae > Peromyscus > Peromyscus maniculatus. Next base: position 171,320,129 of record NC_134852.1, on the reverse strand, counting down.
GTGAGTGCATGTGGCAGAGTGTATGTCACATGTGTGCAGGTGCCTACAGAGGCCAGAAGAGGAAGTCAGACTTTTTAATCCCAGCACTTGGGAGGCAGAGGCAGTCAGATCTTTGTGAGTTCGAGGCCAGCCTGGTCTACAGAGCGAGATCTAGGAAAGGTGCAAAGCTACACAGAGAAACCCTGTCTCGAAAAACCAAAAAAAGAAAAAAACAAAACAAAACTGGAGTTGCAGGTGGTTATTAGCCACCTAAAGTGGGTGCTGAAACCCAGCCTGGGTCTTCTGAATGATCAGTATAAACTATAAATCACTGAACCATCTATCTACCTATTATAGTATTTTATTTTCAAAGGCCTCTTTCGTTTATATATATTATTTTTAATCATGTGTATGAAGAGGTTTGTACCTGAGTGCAGGTGCCCCCCAGGCTCCAGAGGCATTTGGCTCTTCTTGGAATTGGAGTTACAAGCAATGTAAGTGAGTGGATCTGGGTGCTGAGAATCAAATGCAGATTCTCAGAAGGCTCTTAACTGCTGAACCAAATCCCAAGCCCCTAGGTGCATGGTTGGAGTTTCAAATGCATCACATTGTTCCAGGGCTCACTAAGCTGAGGATGAAAGAGGAAACCATTCAATCAGCTGTCCTCTCTGAAGTGACCTGGGAGTAGAAAAGAAGATTCTTATCTACCTCCACTAAATAAAATAAAAATCTCTAAGCTGGTGAGACTTTGGGAAAATTTTTACTTACTTACACTATCCTAGCAGAGTGCTGGCCACCTGGCAGACAGCACGCTTAACATGCTTTGGATAGAAGTGTCACTCTTATTGCAATTATTTTTCTGCAAGGCCACCTCCACCACTGATTGTAAAAGAATTATTATGTAGGGCAAAAAGAAAGAAATTGTCCCCAATTTTGCCTGTTTCTTAAACAATCATAAACATTTAAGTGTTTTTCAACTAGTAAATGCTTATTGCTTAGCCAGAATATTACTTCAGTGACTAACAATTCTCAAAATTTAAAATGTTTTTACTATGGTAGATGTGGAATAGTGAAAAGTGTTCAATATTGAAGTCAAGAATCCATATAATGTTTGCATATCTCAGCTAGGAATTTTAGACACATTATCTCCTTTAACCAACTCACATAAGGCTCCATATAATTATAATTATTACCCTGACTTGGAGACAATAATGAAAAGTTTCACGATAGTAAATTGCTAATTCAGTCATCAAACTGATTTTAGTTTTAACAATTCCCAGGGTTCTTCTGTATGACAGAACCTCTGAACTAAGGGAGAGATAGCACACAGGATCACTTACTTCATAAGACACAGCTCAGGGATATTTTGCTCTGTTTTCAGATGGGCTGCATTACCACAGGGAGAGGGGCTGATCCATAAATAGGAGACATTTAGGCACTGGAGTGACATTTCGTTCATTATTTCCTTTCATGTCATTTGCCACATGTTTGTCTCTAATCCCGTGCATGTTCCTGTACCTATGTAATATTCAGTGTGAAATTCTATGTCAGTATATTTAAACTTCGAAAAGTCAGTGGGTTCAGAGTTGTGATTCCCATGGCAACCATAATTCCACCCCTTTGTTTTTATATAGCATTTGTATAACTGGAGAAGTTGTTAAGTTTTATATCTTAATATAAATATGCAGTCATGTTGAGTGTCTTTTTATAGTTGCTGTAGGAACCACAATTTAGAATTTTCTGATTTTCTTTGCATTTAAATTCCCAATCAGATTATTGCAATCACCAGCATTTCTCTAATTTTATTGAAGAAGTGGAAATGGGGGAAAGGAGTAGTAATTTTATTATAAATTCCTGTAGCTTTTATTTTAAGATGCTCCTTAACTGCCAAGGGGAATTAAAAAAAAAAGAAGGGAAGAAATAGCGTATTTTAAAATAAGCTGGTGACAGGAAGGAGCACTATGATAAATAAATGTAAAGTATTTTTAAGTCTGTAAAATTGCCAAATATTTGGGAATATGATATTTTCTTGTGGTCACAGAGTAGTGAGGATTAAATAGGGAGAGACTGGGAAGGTTCTTGGCTCTCTTCTCAGACACTGGTGCAAGCAATACAAGTGAAGAGTGACATGAGAGGACTTGGATGTGTGTTTCGTGTCAGATGGCTGGCATTGCACTCAAAGGAAGGGCTTAATAGAACTAATCTCAACAGACAATTTTTACATGAGATTCAATATCTTTGTAAGTCTTGTGCAACAATAACATGAATGTGTGCTAAATTCAAGAAATGTTCTTGAGATGTATTTCCTTGGCTTGTGTGCATCTGTCAATGTATATGTATACACAGCTCTGTGTGTGTGTGTGTGTGTGTGTGTGTGTGTGTGTGTGTGTGTGTGTGTATCTACAACTCTGCATGCACAGAGGTCAGAGAAGATATGTGATCCCTTAGAACTGGAGCTACAGACCTTTGGGAGGCAATGGCTAGTTTACTTTCCTTTCTGTTGCTGTAATAAACAAGATAACCAAAAGCACCCTAGGGAGGCAAGGGTTTCTTTAGCTTCTATGGCCAATCATCCTAGTCCATCTTTGAGGGGGGGTCAGATCAGGAACAGAAGTAGGAACCTGGGGGAAGAAACCAGAGCAGAGTTCATGGAGGAACGCTGCTTACTGTCTTGTTCCCTGTGACTTAACTCAATTAGCCTGCTTTCTTTCTTTCTTTCTTTCTTTCTTTCTTTCTTTCTTTCTTTCTTTTTTTTTTTTTTTTTTTTTGGTTTTTCGAGACAGGGTTTCTCTGTGTAGCTTTGCCCCTTTCCTGGAACTAGCTTTGGAGACCAGGCTGGCCTCGAACTCACGGAGATCCGCCTGGCTCTGCCTCCCGAGTGCTGGGATTAAAGGCGTGCGCCACCACCGCCCGGCGCCTGCTTTCTTATACAACCCAGGACCACCTGCCTATGGTGCCACCACCCTCAGTGGATTTTTCAGTATTAACCAATCAAGAAATGACTCACTCACAAACACATCCACAGGACAATCCAACGATGGCAACTTCTCAACTGAGAATCCCTTTTCACAGGTGACTAATTTGTGTCAAGTTCACAAAAACTAACTAGCACACTAGATATATTAAGTGGGTTCTGGAATCTGAAGACGACACTCATGGATTAATCAACAAGAGTTCTTAACCTCTGAGCCATCTCTCCAATCCCCAAGAAATGCTTTTTTTTTTTTAACAAGGAGGATTAATTAATTAATTAATTTATTTATTTATTGGTTTTTTGAGACAGGGTTTCTCTGTGTAGCTTTGTACCTTTCCTGTAACTCACTCTACAGTTCAGGCTGGCCTCAAACTCACAGAGATCCACCTGCCTCTGCCTCCCAAGTGCTGGGATTAAAGGCGTGGACCACCACCACCCCGCAGGATTTTTTTTTTATTAAGGAACTTTTTATTCATTTTACATACCAACCACAGATCCTCCTCTTTTCCTTCTTCCCAACCCTCCAGACTTTCCCCTGACTCCACTCCCCATTCCCTCCTCCAACAGGGTATAGCCTCCTTTGGGAAGTCCACAAACCCTTGTACAGTCAGTAGAGGCAGGTCCAAGCCCCTCCCCCTGCATACAAGGTTATGCAAGGTGTCCCACCATAGGTATTAGGCTCCAAAAAGCCAGCTCAAGCACCAGGGATAGATTCTGATCCTGCTGCCAGGGGGCCCCTTAAGCAGATCAAGCTACACAACCATCTCACTATGCAGAGGGCCTAGTCCAGTCCCATGGAGCCTCCATAGCTGTTGGTCTAAAGTTCATGAGTTCCCACTAGTTTGGTTTGTTTGTCTTTGTAGGTTTTCCCATAATGATCACGATGCCTGTTGCTCATAGAATCCCTCTTCTCTCTCTTTGACTGGACTCCTGGAGCTCAGCCTGGTGCTTGGCTGTGGATCTCTGCATTGCTTCCATCAGTTACTAGATGAAGGCTCTATAATGACAGTTAGGGTATTCACTGATCTGATTACTGGTGTAGGCTAGTTCAGGCACCCTCTCCACTATTGCTAGTACTCTAAGCTGGGGTCATCCTTGTGGATTCCTGGGAACTTCCCTGGCACCCAGTTTCTCCCTGTCCCCATGATGTCTCCCTCTATCATGGTATCTCTTTCATTGCTCTCTCACTCCCTCCCTGTTCCAGCTTTACCATCCTGTCCCCTTATATTCTCTTCCCCCATCTCCTACCCTCCATTCCCTACTCCATCCCCAGTTTACTCATGGAGATCTCATCATTTCCCCTTCTAAATGAATGAGAGTTTATAAGAATCCAGTCTAAGAGAATAGAAGTCCTTACTGAAGAAAAGTACCTTAACTCAGGATTTAGTACACAGACAAAGGCAGTGACTGAACTCAACCCATAGCATCTCCTCTCCACAAAAGCTGTAATGGATTTTCAACTATGCATTCCCTTGTTTAAAATAACACTAAAGCCCCTCAAACCATAGTTTAAATATCTTCAATGTAAACACATATCTGCAATTGCACTGTAGTCAAGCTGTGTACATATAAGTGTACTTCCTAAAGGTTTTCTATGTAGGACTTTTGAAGCCACAAGGAATTTATTATGCACCATGTCATGTCAAAGAAAAGAGGTTTGATGGCCATTTTTACTATGCTAATTCTGCCTACATACATGAGCGTGGGAGATATTTTCATCTTCTGATATCTTCTTCAATCTTTCTTCAAAGACTTGAAGTTTTTGTCCTACAACTCTTTCACTGGCTTGGTTAGAGTTAGCCCAAGATATTTTATATTATTTGTAGCGCTGTAAAGGGTGTTGTTTTCTTGATTTCATTCTCAGTCCATTTGTCATTTGTATATAGGGGAGTTACTGATGACTGATTTCTTTTTTACTTAATCTTGTATCCACTCTGTCACTGAAAGTGTTTATCAGTTAGTTATAGGTGCTCCCTAGTAGAATTTTTGGGGTTACAAATAGAATCCAAATAGATCCAGATCCATCATACTGCACAAAACTGAAGTCCAACTGGATCAAAGAGATCAAAATAAAATAAAATATATGAAACCTAATAGGAAAGAAAGTGGGGAGTATCCTTGAAGGCATCAGTACAAGAGACACTTTTCTGAAAAGAGTGTCAATAGTGTAGACACTAAGGTCAATAATTAATAAAAGGGACCTCATAAAACTGAAAAGCTTCTGCAAGGGAAAGGACACCATCAATAGTACAAAATGGCAGCCTTCAGAATGGGAAAAGGTTTTCACCAACCCCATATTCAACAGAGGGCTAATATCCAAAATATATAAAGAACTCAAGAAACTAGACATCAACAAACCAAAAAACCAAATTTAAAAATGGAGTACAGATCTAAACAGATAATTCTCAATAGAAAAATCTCAAATGGCAGAGAAACACTTAAAGAAATGTTTAACATCTTCAGCCACCAGGGAAATGCAAATCAAAACTATTTTGAGATTTCATCTTACACCTGCCAGAATGGCTAAAATAAAAAACACAAATGACAGCTCATGCTGGAGAAGATGTGGAGTAAGGGGAACACTACCATTGATAGTGGTAGTGTAAACTTATACAGCCACTTTGGAAATTAATATGGCAGTTTCTCAGAAAATTTGAAATTGATCTACCTCAAGACCCAGCTATATCACTCCTGGGCATGTATCTAAAGGATGCTATATCCTACCACAAAGACACTTATTCAACTATGTTCATGCCAGCCTTATTCATAATAGTGAGAAACTGGAAACAACCTACATGTTCCTCAACTGAAGAATGAATAAAGAAAAGATAGTACATTTACACAATGGAGTATTACTCAGCTGCTAAAAAAAAATGGCATCATGAAATTTGCAAGAAAGTAGATGAACTAAAAAAAAAAAACAATAATCTTGAGTGAGATAACTCAGATCAAGAAAGACAAACATGGTATGTACACACTTATAACTGGATATTAGCTGGTAAGTGAAGGATAATCATGCTATAATTCCCAGACTTAGAGAGACTAAGTAACAAGAATGGCTCTGGGGGATGTGCATGAATTTCCCTGAGAAGGGAGAAATAGAATACATTTTACATTTAAATTGGACATGGGTGAGGATGACTACAGGAGATATTAGGCAGGGAGAGGGATGAAGGGAGGGAGTATAGGAAGAAATAACTGGAATTGGGGACAATTTCTGAGGCAATGTGAAAACCTAGTGCAGTTGAAACTTCTTGGAATCTATGAGCTTGACCCAAAGAGAAGATTCCTAATAATGTGGGATATGGAGCCTGAACTGTTCATCTTCTCTGACTAGACAAGGCTTCTCGTGGATGGACAAGGACATCAACCCAGTCACAAAACCTTCATCTACATTTTTTCCTGCCTAAAATGTGTGTTGGAGTAATGGCAGCACAGAACTTGTGGGACCAATGACTGGTCCAATTTGCAGCCATGACAGGAAAGGAAATCCATTCCTGACACTGCCTGAATGCCCAGGAACCATAGGCTGGGTAGCCCAGAGACCTAGGATATAACCAAACATGATCGGCAAGAAAAAAAGTCAATGAAATGACTTCCAATGATAGTCTGATATATTAATAGATTGGTGCCTAGCCCAATCATCATCAGAGAGGCTTCATCCAGCAACTGATGAGAGCAAACATTAGGCAAAGCTCAGGAAACTTTGCAGAAGAGAGAAAGTAAGGATTATAGAAGCAAAGGGATTGACGATACTATTAGAACACAGCCAACAGAATAAGGGCTCACAGAGACTGATGTGACAATCATGGAGCCTGTATGGGTCTGATCAAGGTCCTCTACATACATGTTATGATTGAGTAGCTTGGTGTACTTCTGGGACTCCTAGCAGTGGGAGTATGGGGGAGGGGTGGGGGGGGAGAGCAGTAGGATGTCTCTGACTCTTATGCCTGCTTGTGGAACCCTTTTGTTCCTATTGGGTTACTTCCTCCAGCCTTAATAAGAGGGTTTGTTTGTAATCTTATTGAAACTTGTTATGCTGTGTTTGGTTGACATCCCTCGAAAACCTGCCCTTTTCTGAAGGAAAAAGGAGGAGGAGTGCATCTGTGGGATAGGGAATAGGGAGGGTGTTAGGTCTGCCCTATGGACCTGTTGAGCAGTCCTGAATAGGGTAGTGAGAATTGAGAAAAAACAGATAGGAAAAACAGAGACAGAAGAATAGAGAGAGGCATAGAATAGGTTCAGGAGGGTTCTGAGTCAATACTGCAGCAGCCCTGAGTTTATTTCTCACAGCATTTTTATTCCCAAAGCCAGGGGGCGGGCCAAAGACCTCCCCATCTCAAGGACACCATGGTTCAAGGAACAAACAAGCATAACTCCTCATTAATTCTCAAGACATCTGGCAACCACACCTTTGGCCATATATCCTGTTATCCAGCCTTGAAGAGCAAAACATCTAGTAGCCACACCTTTGACCAATCATCCTATAATTCAGCCTAAAGGAGTAAAGACAAGCTTGAATTCTCTGACTTTGAGTCAAGATGAAATCCAGTCATAAGGTGGAGTCACTGTGGGCTCCCACAGGAAGGGGATTGGGAAGAATGGAGGGTAAAGGAACTGGACACTGTGGTAGGGATATAATGCTTAAGAGATGTATAAATAAAAATTAGAAAAAGAAAAACCTAGACTATACATTAAATAAAATCGATATTAATTTTTTTTAAAAAAAGGAAGAAAAAGAGGGAGGAGGGTAGGGGAGGAAGATGACAGAAAAGAGATAGGGAAGAGAGTTAGGAAGATATTGTTCTCTCATAGTTGATAAAATATTTTTTAAATTACCAAATCATGACATTTCACTATATATATTATAAAAACACTTGCTCACAAAGAGGAAATGACCAATTAATTTATTAATCAATAAAGGCAGGGTTGATTCCTCAGGTTCAACTAGATTTTTTTTTCTTCTCTGGTAACTCAGAATTGAACAGACTAAGATGATGGCTGACTTATTCAAACCATTCATAGCAGACTAGATACAAATGCTAATGTATCTAGTGTATTAATTTTTGTATAAGTATGATATCCAAGCCATCTATATAGTTTGTACTTTATAATTAGCATTTTCCTTATGTAAAGTGAATCTTCTTGGAGATCTCATTTTAATCACAAAGACTAGAACAGCAAGTCAGAGAGTTTCTTGAATGATTGCATGGTGTCTCCTCCACTGAAACTGTCTATTTTTAGATAACCTAAAATTCAAGTTATTGAACAACAAAAAAGCTGTTTTTAGGCATAAGACTTAAGTTCCAGAAATAGACCAAATGAGTCTGCCCCTTCTCTGACCTGCATCATAGTCTACAAACTAACACAGCTATTCTCACTGGAGTCTCCTGCTAAATCCAGAAACAACTATCTGGTGCTGGAGAAATATCAAGTAGAAGCACAAGCATGCTGATTTGTGGAGTTCAACACCACCCTCTGTAGCTAGAGTTTTCCTGCCTTACCCACAGTCAGGACAAATCTCTGTCACCCGCCAGTCCCACAGCCACTCAGACCCAACCAAGTAAACACAGAGGCTTATATCGCTTACAAACTGTATGGCCGTGGCAGGCTTCTTGCTAACTGTTCTTATATTTTAAATTAATCCATTTCCATAAATCTATACCTTGCCATGTGGCTCGTGGCTTACCGGCATCTTCACATGCTGCTTGTCATGGCGGCAGCTGGCAGTGTCTCCCTCTGCCTTCCTGTTCTCTCTTCTCTGTTAGTCCCGCCTATACTTCCTGCCTGGCCACTGGTCAATCAGTGTTTTATTTATTGACCAATCAGAGCAATTTAACATATAGACCATCCCACATCAACCCTCACAACCTTGTAGACGAATTTCTAAACTGTCTTCTTAAATAATACACACAGAGCCAAAATCAGAGGTGATAGCCAAAGAGATCAGAGCAATAACCACAACTAGCTTTAGCTTACCACCAGCAGTAGCTTCCACAGAGAGAACTTCTTCCCATCTAACCTGTGTTTTTATTGCCTTCCTGTTCTACCTTCTCATTGGCTCTAAGCCCAGCCACATGACTTCCTCATCACTGCCTGTTTATACAGACCTCCAGGTCTCTATGGTTGGTACTGGGAATAATGGCTGGTGTCACCATGCTTGGCAGTATCCTTGACCACACAAAGACTTTGCCTGCCATGTGATCAGATTAAGGGTATGTGCTACCACTGTCTGACTTCTGTTTTATGGCAATTTGACCTCTGATCTCCAGGCAACTTCTCTGCTTGCATACACTGTAATTATTACCCACTTTATGATTTAGTATCATAAGAACGAGTTTGTCTGTCTTTTTTACTCTAACTGAAGTCTTTACTTAGGACTGAATTCAGTGCTAATAAATTTTAAAATGTGTTTTCCATTGAGGACTTGAAGCAAAATGGTTGTCATAGGTTAATATCATAAGCACCTGACCTCTTGTCTGACAACCCACAATGAATGTTCAGCTGCATGAGAGCACCCAGGGTATAACTTGGTTCTGACTAATATTATCTGTTGTGTTCAGATATAACCTGACCATCTCTCTGATCTCCTATTTAACAGCCAGTGGCCTGCTGGGTAAATACAAGCATGGCTAGCATGTCAGCATTTCAGGGGGAAAGTAATAAACAGACTTTTTCATTTTCTCCTACTTTAGCACCCAGGGAAACATAGAAGACATATCTAAAACAGGACAGTTTCATTAATGTGATCACAGGTTTTGACACAGGTAAAACTACTGCTTCCCAAAGACATAAATACTGTTATAAAGGAAACAAGGCTCCATCAAGGGATGGTGTCTGCTCAGAGGACTACAGAAAAGGACAATTTCATACAGTATATGAGGACTGTTGCCCTGAGCTAGAACACCTTATTTCCCTCAAAGCCTGTGTGTCAGAGAGGGTGCCACTGGAGTGCAGCAAAGCTGAGGGCTTCTTTAGTTTTTGATTTGAACTGCTCTGTTGTTACATTGCTTCATATTCCTTCTTTGGCTGCAATTTAAGCTGATTGATAGACTAAGAAAGAATACTTTGATTCAATAAAGTTTCCTAATAAAATAAGGCAGAATCTCCCATCAATAAATGATCTACTGAAGTAATAATATCTTTATTGGCAGATAGAATCCCCTGTTGCTATTTTACTTTACCTTCATTTTTCTATGGTTCTTCTGCTTTTTATTTCTTATTCACCTCTAAATCTCAGACAAGTAATAAAATTACAATGCAAAATTTTATATATTTAAGTACATACAGGCCATGGTATTGGGACTGGCATCAACTATAGTTTATTAGTAAACTCACTTATTTTTCTTGTGGTTTTAAAGATTTATATCTTTAAAGTAATACACTTTTTTTCTGATTATGAGGTATGGATTGGCAAAATGGCAAAGAAAATTATAATTAATAAACACAATCTATAAGTAAACATGGGTAGTATTTCACTGGTGATTTTTTAGGGTATATTCATTTATTTACCCTTCATACAAATTGGGTGAAACAATACTATCTTTTTCTAACATTTTTACTTGGTGAACTATAGAGAGTTTTGAAAGTCATCTCAATATGAAGATTTGCTGTCTGTCCATCTAATAGAACTTTCTAACTTCCCTCTTCTTTGTTTGTCTGTAGAACTTGGTGCTTTTCCTTGTTCAGAGTTCCAATGGTTCTCATAGTTCCCATTGATTAGAAAGACAAGATTAAGGAAGCATAGATGAGGCTAAAGGAGGGAGGGATGGAAGTGTCCTCAGAAATAATGAATGTGGCCTTGAACATGTGCCAGTGAATATTTTGTGGTTTAGCTGCCACAGCATCAGTTGCTTTTGACTCAGGAACTCAGCTACAACTCGTGCAGGAAACAGTATCCTAGACTGATTGCTGATGTGTGGCTCCACCTTTTAACACTGAAAGCAAACCTTTGCCTATATGCTGCAGAGTAGACATCGTGTCTAGTCATTAAATAAATGTTTCTCATATGAAGAACAAATTATATAATTGGTGAAGTATTTGCGACATTCCAGGTGCATACTTTATCTTTTATCATTCATTTCTTCTATATTTGGAAAACAAAAACCAAACATACTAATTCACCAATATGAGGTTACTTGTCAAAGGTCACTGATCAATAATTATTGATTAGCTGGTCATAATTTTCTTCCCAATTATGTTCTTATGTTTATACAGAATGAATTATTTTAACCTGGTATTTAAAATGTCAGTCACCCTTGCTTCTGTTCAATATCACTGTGTAATTATTCGATAAACTAAGGCTGCATTGTCATAATAAAACTAGTTTCTACTGAATAGCCTTATGATACAAGGAGAGATTTATATCTTTATAGTAGTTTATTTTCCTTTAGGATAGCCAATACCACCTACCTACCCAGCATCTCCTAAAGAATGGCATCTTGCCAAACTACCATCACATCATTCGAATTTAGCTCAGCCATCACCTACTTACAGAAATATTTTCAGTCCCCTACATAGCTCTCGTCCAAGTGAAACAGGTGCCCAGCGGAATGCTGTGCTACCTGGTGTTGGGGTACAACTAGAACATACACACACACACACACACACACACACACACACACACACACACACACACACCACAAGCACATGGGTAGTGTCCACTGTTTTATTTTATCCTCTAAAAAAGGATTGTGAAAAGATTAGATCTGTGGTTGGTATGTAAAATGAATAAAAAAGTATCTTAAATAAAACGTATGTCCAAAGAACCTGGTAGTAGATGTAAAAAGACTTTCAGTTGAATAAATAAATGATAAAACCAATGACAGAAAGAAAAGAAAAGCACCATCACTTCACAATTTCCTGTATCCCTGCATTGTGGAAGATAGCACAGCAGAGAGTCTCAAACCCGGGGCATCACTTCCACTACCGAACACTTAAAAACAGAATGCAGCAGAGCCGAAACACTCGGATTACACAATACTGCTGAGTCCAGTTTTCCTTCCCACGGTTTATTATCTGAGAGATTAATTCTATCTCTCAAAAAATTCATGTTCTTCATCTTAAAAAGGATGATTTTTAAGAGTTAAATAAGCTGATGCACAGGACATAAATGGAAAGAGAGTAAGCACCTGATAATATTAGTTTATGTGCAAACATAAGGCACAATCAGTTGAATAGGGTGCAGTTTAGACAATTAACAAGAATAATTGTTAGTAGGTTGGCTTAACAAGAGATTACCCAATTTAATAATGTAAATGATTACTGCTACTTATTTCCCCAACATCGAAACCCAGATTTATACTTTCTTATCTATTTTCTCTAAGGAACTTAATGCCAGTAGATCAATACTGAGTTTGTCCCTTAAATCTCTGGACTTTTCAGACATAAGAGATATATGTAATCAGTATTACCTTTTCAGCTCTGTCATGCCATGATACTAGTGTCTGGAAGTCAAGGTCAACATGGTACAATGTTAATAAATGGTAGACTAGTCCAAAGAGCAGAAAATTATGACTCACCACTAGTCATATCTAGCTGATGACATTGTGCTAGAGATTTTCTTTTCTAGATATTCATATTTGTAAATCTTCCTTTGCTCAACCTCAGGAAATCTTACATTAAATGTGTATCATTTTAAAGTCTTTCCAATGAGTCATATATTATTTCTTTAAGCAATTTAGTTACTTACACAGATAAAAGTGCTTTTGTCTAATTTGCTTTGGCTTCTATATTTTGTTTTTTTTTTTCAGTAGACATAGTTTTAGCTAAAAATTCCACTCAGTATTTTTTATTTTCTTGAATAATATATTTGCTCTCATGTGAAGTCATAGTATAAAGTTAAATTGGTTGTAATTCATGTCAAAGGTTTTTTTAGCATTGTGTACGGTGCTTAAAATCTTCTGTGGCAAATCTTGATTGAAATATAGAAAAAATATACTGAACGGACTGATAATGGATAAAGACAAATATAATTCTGACCACTATTATCACCTGTGTCTATATAAACAAGACAGGTAATAAACCCAATTCTATGTAAATAAGAAAGTTTGATTTGTGTAGCATAAAATTTACTATTAGATAGAGTTCAAACATATTTATTGAGTCTTGATTATTTCTTTTAACATTCTTCGCACCTGATTTACTTATATTTTACAAAATGCTAAAAAAGAAAGAAATACAAATGAGAGATTTATAAAGCTCTGAACTTTCACTGGGGTATGGCTTTCTTTTTCCTTCTCTTCTTCTTACACTCCTTTCATAAAACATTTAAATGGAACCTCAGATTCTTCTGTCCTGACCTGTAACCCCAGACTATTAATCCCACGTGTGTACTATTCCTTTTCCAGAATGTAGTGTCAGCTCCTTTGCTAATTCCTGCTGAGAGGAATGAAGAGACACAGAAAAGCAAGTTAGCTTCTGTTCCTGTCTAGAAAAGGGAGAGGGTGGGTGCTGCCTTCCTCCACTTTTGTTGAAATTCTATAGATAGACACACTTAAAACTAACGCTGTTTAACAGAATTTTAGCTTTACCAAGACCTGTTTTTAAATGGGCTAACATGTCTAGTGGGACACTTCTGGTACATGGCTCTCAAAGCTCCCCCCTGCCCTAGCTGCTATTCCCATCACTCTGGTGTTGCTCTGGGTGTGTGCTGTCACATTAATAGAGGACATCAAACCTAATAGAGACATGCTGAGGTTCTGCAGAGTGTGAATTATTAGGTTGTGTATATGGGAGAGTATTAAATGAATCCGGGAGGCAGAGGCATTTTTAATGCTCTGTTTGTATCTGATTCTTTCTGTGTTCATACCTTGATGGAAGCCAAGCTGGAATGCTAACAAGAAATTTCAAACAGATAAGAGAGAATTTTAAACTGTTGCCATCAGTCTCCACTTCAGTCAGCACAGGAAATAAACAACTTCAAATGAATTAGGGAACAAGGCAAGACAAAGGATGTGGCAGAGAAAGAGTCAGTATCGTCTTTGTCTTTCTGATTATTGCAGGGCTCAATTAACCAAATCTTAACTTCAAGTGAGCTGAGCACCCATTTCACCCTCTTGTTTCTGTGCCACTTGACAAGAAATCCGGGTCTGAGAGACAAACTGCTTTGAAAAGTCATAATTTCCTATCACATCGCTTTTCTCATGAAATGCAGATTTTTTTATAAAGCATCTTCTTCTTCAGAGAAAAATAGAGAATAAACTGAAAAAAAAAAAACAGGAAAGTGTTCTCTTACTGAGAAAATTAAGGCCAGTCTGAAAATTTTAATTGAGAAGTTGCTTAAACCAGTGATTCATAAAACTAATTTACATACATCTTAAATGTCTTATGAATTTCATCATGCACACAGAAACACACATGTACATACATAAGGATATATGTGCATATTGTATATGTATATATATTATATTATATTGTATTTACATATATAACATATGTATGTATTCTATATGTATTCCCCAGGGTTTTGATATATAATCAAGGGTTTCATCCTTCACCACTTTTCATATTATGGGTACATTATAATTTATCATCCATAACTTTCAGTATCCTGTACTAACTCTCTGAAAGTACAACTAGAATTTAAAGGCACATAGAGGAGAATGGACTACAGTCTTTACAATGAAAAGGGCAACTATGATAATCAGGTGCAATTCATAGTCAGCCTGTGGTCAAATATTTTTAACATCACCTTTACCTTAAAAGCAATACAAATAACCAATTAATTTAGACTAGTGAGATTTGGTTGTTCATAATTGTTCCATCTACTTTAAACTTAACTGTAGTGATATAGAAATGTATTACATAGAAATGATAGGATAAAAAGGTAGATTATTGAAACTACTCTAAAAAAATAGAAATGACAGTATGAAAGAGTAGAGTTAGCCACTGGGCAAGAAAGTATCCTTGCCTCAACTGCTGACAGTATGCTTGCCAAGTGGACAAGCAGGACACAAAACAAAGGACTGCTGATCCCAGCCAAGACAAACTAGGAAGGCCCTTCAGAAAATATTGCTTCACAGAAAAGTCTGTCAGATATGCTAAGCCTGTAGACTGAAGATGGATGCTCCAGTGTTGCAGAGGAACCTTGTGTGACTGTCCAGGCAGCCAGCTGTTTCTGTAATTTCTCACATTTTTTGGAAGTTGCTTGTTTGCACTTCCTGCTTACTCAGTTAATATTATTTACTTCTCAGGTCTCGGAGGAAGTTGAAGACTAAATAGTTATAGTTTTCCTTGTTAAAAAATTCAAAATTCAAAAGAGAAACTCACTAAAAAGGTGTAAAGTGTATAAGTTTGAAAAATAAAAAAGATAGTTTTTGGTTGGTAATACAATTTAGGATAGAAAGTGAATTAGGTACAACACTCTGGAATCACCAAAATAGGATAAATAACAGGGTACTTTCTCTGAATCTGTCAAATGTTTATAGACTGGACATTGTGATTGTAATTCTTGACTGTATATATTATATATACTTATTGTACTTATTGTATATAGTTTTTCATATGTTAATTATAAACTTCTATTATTTTAGACAAAAAAGGGGAAATGTGGTAATACATTGTGTACCCTAATAAATTTGCCTGAAGATCAAAGAACAGAACAAGCCCCTTGATTAAATATAGAAGCCAGGCAGTGGTAGCATACACCTGTAATCCTAGCACTTGGGAGGCAGAGATCAGTCTGAATCCATGTGGATTCAAAGCAACCCTAGACTGTATGAGATTAACTCAGTCCAGGAGACAAAACAGAGCCAGGCAGTGGTGACACACACCTTTAATGCCAGTACTGGAAGTACACACCTTTAATCTCAGGAAGTGATGGCTGGGGGAGAAAGGTATATAAGGTGTGGGGAGACAACTGAGGAAAGCTTTTCAGGCTGAGGAGTCCTAGAGGTAAGAGGTGGCTTGTTCCTTTATCTCTCTGATTTTTCAGCATTCACCTCAATATTCTGGCTCTGGGGTTTTATTAAAAGATCATTTAGCAATTTGTATTACACTATAGTCTTTGCAAATTAGACTTACCAATCTTTTTAAAAGTAGTAACCTATTTTAATAGAAGGGGTTTCTACACTTCTATTAAGACATAGAATAGTTAAATAGGATGATAATCCTATTATAACTACAACACCAGAGAAAGTCTGACATTAAATCACTGGCTTTTTGTTAAGCATATGTTAAACTTGAGAACTTGATAAGTATGTACCTGTTCTGGAAAATACCAATAAGATGCAATCACTCAAATGCCGTTATCGTTATCCAGAGTCAATATATGCCCTAGAAGGACAACAGACCATCAACTAATCTAGATCAGTTATCAGGAAGTTAATTGGAAAAATATTTATATTGTTACATTTGTAATTCAAAGATAAAAACATTGCATTCACATTTGTTTACATCTCAGGATATAGAAGCACATGTAATATTAACTATTTTTAATAAAAAACATGAAAAATATGTTCATCTTTCCCTGTTGAGTCAAAATTATTGAGTACCTGCTTTGTATACTTGAAGAAATTAAATTAGAACTTATTACTACTCAAAAAAGACAGTAACCCCTATGTGAGAGTAGGGACAATGTATTTTGTTCTCATTATAACAAACTTCAGTTATTTTGTGCTAAAATGGAGACTATCTCCCTATCTATCTATCTGTCTGTCTATTTATCATCTATCTATCTATCTATCTATCTATCTATCTATCTATCTATCTATCTATCTATCTATCATCTCTCTATCTACCTATTGTCTATCTATTTATCTACCTGAATGAACCAGACAGTATTTTAGCTCTGATAATGGAGAGTGAAGATAAAAATGACTACTTTAGTAATTCCTAATATTGCCAGTGTACTGTTTTATTGTGTATTGTCAATGATAATAAATCAGAATGCACCAGGATGGAAAGACTTTAACAATTTCCTACCCAAATTTCTGAGCCCAAGTGTTAAGTATTTCTCCCAGTTGTTCAATTACTAATCTAGATACAGATCTGAGGACATTTCATTTTATAACTATAATTGTGGGCTCAAATTACTTGTTCTTAAAACAGAGTGCCTTTATGGGCATGCATTACACAATAACAGGAAATCTTTAAATGCATAGACTTTCTGCTTGAGCAGAGTGAAAGAGATGCACATCTGCAGAGCTTAAAGAAAGCTGGCATCCATATTGTCAGCTGTTTCTGGTAGTCATATGATGAAGAACTGTGAAAGTCAGCTACCAGTTGGTGGCAACACTCAATCCGTATCCAGTAAGATAACATAAAGAACTGCATTCTCTGTGGCTGCAAAGTATTGAGTCCTGACTTGTAGATGAGGAGTAGACATCCATCTTCACCAGGATATTAGTCACTAGCTTAGCTTTCTCCAGTAGTTCTAATAAAGTGCCGCAGGCTGACTGACTTTAAAAGAATTGTCTTCTTCTTAAGTATAGCACTTATGAATCCATCTTTTTTCAATAGCTAGTTCCAACCCCTTGGTTACACAGATGCTCCTGAGTAGATTTGGTGAGTCACAAAAATAATATGTGAACATGGGAAACAGACTTATTGGAAGGGGATTCAAATAGGAAGGAGGTAAAAGAGGCTGAGAGTGACAATAACAAGCATGCTGTGTATGTATGTGTAGTAAACGAATTTAATAAAATATTTTTAACTAGTTTTTTCTCTCAGTTTCCCAAAGGCTGAATGTAAAAATCAAGATATTTCTTCCAAGACACCATGAGAAAATCATGTCCTGCTTTTTTCTTAGCTTTTGAAAGTGGTCATCTATCTTTACATTCCTTGGCTTGATACTATACCCTGCTAATTTCTGCATCAATCATAACCCAAGGTTCTTAACATGTGTCTCTGTTTTTAATATGGTATTTTTCTCCTGTTCTGAAGATGTCAGGTAAATTGGGTCAGGAATATTCTAATGCATTTATCTTAATTTGATCACATCTGTAAAGACTCTGTTTCCAAATAAGAATACATTCATAGTTATTCATTATAAAGGGTTAAGGATTCATCGCTTTGGTGGGTTTTTGGGGGGAGTGGGGGTGAATAGCTCCACCCATAGTTTCGAGTGGAGGATCTACCATGTTGCTCCCAGACCTGTAACACATTATATAGCTAAGAAAAACTAACACAACATCATAATTCCTTGAAACATTAAGTATCTAGCATCATATAGATAAGTAATATGCAGGTATAAAAACATGATTCAGAAACAAATGTCTTTATTTATAAATCCCAGTATATTTATTTTTGGTTTACATGTATGTTTTGCCTGATTGTCTATGCATAATGCCAATGCATACAGTATCCATGGACATAATGAAAGGGACCTCTGTAAGGGGAATTCCAGACAGTTGTGAACTATCTCATAGGTCTATAAACAGAACTCAGGTCTTCTGCAAGAGCAGCAACACTCTTAACAGCCAAGTCATCTCTCCAACACTGCATTTCCAAGTGTTTCCAAGAGCTGCAGTTCCATGTTTCTTGATTCCACAGCAAATAACTATTTGAAAGGTCTCAGATCTAAGAATTCATTACTTGAAGGACCAGGAATGGAGATAAATTGTGTTGCATAAGTAAACATGCAAAATAATTATAGAAAGACAGGAAATCTTCAATGACATTTATTGGAGGCAGCTTAATGGCCATATGATGAAAGAGTTGAAAGAGGCAAGTGAGCAATTTTGAAGCCACCTGAGACATTACTCTTGATACCACAATTACTGACTATGATTTTAAGTTGCTTGCAGGTGTTAATCAAGTTAAGTCCTTCTCTTTTGCTCCTGAATAAAATGTTCATTAGACTCAAACGGGGTGGTGGTGGCACATACCTTCAATCACAGCACTGGGGAGACAGAGGCAAGCAGATCTCTGTGAGTTTGAGGCTAAACTGGTCTACAGAGCAACTTCCAGGACAGTCAGAGCTACACACACAGAAACCCAGTCTCGAAAAACCAAAAACAAAACATCTACTACTTCTGCTTTTATATTTGTTATATCCTGCTCAGATTTTCTCCTCTAAATATGTATTGCTTTTATCATTAAAAAGTATAAAATGATTTTTAAAAAGTTACATTGTTGGATTATCTTGGAGTGGTATCAGTTTACACGGGATAAAATGAACAAACAAATGTTTCAGATGGAAAACTGATCACCTGATCCCTATATTGTGTCATTTGTAAAACTGAAATACTGGAGTTTGGGGCTGGAGAGATGACTTAGCTATTTAGAGTACTTTCTGATATTACAGAGGACCTGGTTCTTTTCTCAGCACCCATAGGACACCTCAAAACTGTCTATAATGCCTGTTATGGACATTCTTTTTCTGACCTCTGTGGATACTGCATGCATGGGTGTACCTACAAACAAGCAGGCAAAGCATACATATGCATGTGTATGTGTATATGTATGTATGCATATATATGTATGGTATTATATTACATATATACAATAACATATATATATATATATATACAAACAAACATACACATATATAATATGCTTTAATGCAGAGTCCCATGTCTTTAAAATGTAAGTACATTATTTCAATATTTAACATAAACAGAAGTCTCTAAATTCCTATCTTAGTAACTGCATCCTTACTAATGATCAGATTCCTCACATTCTATTCAAATAGCAGCAAGTCAACTGAATATAATAGTTTGTGATGTATTCATAATGATCTTGTAAGGAGGCAACTCTTCAGGTGTGGTCCCCAGGTTTCTTAGGCTCACCTGAAAAATTATAAGAAATTCAAGTGTAAAGCCTCTCCTCCGACCTCCTCATTCAGCCACCCCAAGAGCTGTGGCAAAATGTGCACAAGAGGAAGTGCAGGTGATTTTAGTTCATGGTCATAGTGACCCCCATTGTTGAAAAAGACCCGTCATTGTCATCACTGGTGGGCCTGTTCCTGCTCCCATATTGCAAGGGTTACTGTAAACCTTGTAACCATAATCATGATCTTTACAAGGCAATGCTATATTACACCAATGTACTCATTCTATCCCCTCCAGAACATAGTTATGATAATACTTATACAATAAAATTATTTAGAATACTGCTTAAGGTGATATTTTTTTGAAGAAACTAATTATACAACAACAGAATTTAATCATTTGAACAGCTAGAATGCAGATGACCCTTCTGGTCACATTACTTTTTTTCATCTTCTATTGATAGATATACAGAGGTGACTGGCTGTCAAAGATATGATAATCATGTTCTGAATCATGCATAAATAGCATATAAACTCTACCATCACTATTTGTGTGATTGCACAGACTTGTTGCTATACTTCTGCGAAGACAGACAGTTTGCAATCAAATATGCACCAGGATCCAAATAGCTCGTATAACCACATGTATTACAGACACATTAATAATAAGGGGGAAAGAGTAGAAGATAAGATGTACACAGGACATAAATGTTTAACCACCACATAGCATTTGAATAATTAACAGAATGATACCCTTTAGTGCAGAGTCCCAAGTCTTTAAAATGTAAGTGCACTATTTCAATATTTAAGCCAAAATAAATGAAGTAGTCACAGCATGAAAACTATACATCTAGTCAATGCAGTGAACAAATGCATCATCATAATAAAATGGCATTTAAATGTGAATTGGTCTCATAAGGTGTAAGAATTTTCCTAACCAATATAATTTACTCAGAATAAGATTAGCAAAGACAATTTTTGAAGTTATATTATTCATTACCTCCACGTTTCATAATAGAGCTTGTTCAGTGTATCCAAAGTGGTCCAGTGTGTAAGCTGAACTTTTATCATGTCTAAACAGCATAACTGATAGTTACTTGATAACTCTTTTATGAAGCAATTTTTTAATAATGCTTTCATATTTCTGCTTTATGATGCCATTAAAGTCATCATTTGTCACATTAGTAATAGAGAGATTCTTAAAATATCTCTACTAGCAATTCAGGATGGCTTTTAATGTCAGCATAAATTTCTGTATTACTAAACTAGCTATTTGAAATATTAACAGTGCTGTTGGCAATTTCAAAATATATATGACAACATTAGTAGATACCACAGATCCCTTAGGTCTGGTGGAAACCAGTTAGAAAAGTAAAGAAATTACATTAGAATAGTCTGGTTTGACCTTGTGATAGGAATTAACAGCAAAGAAGAATTGCCTAATTTGATTGTAGAATGGACCCATGAAACTTCTGTCCTAGGATTATTTATTTCCCATAAAACTAATCACTTTAAGTGAAGAGAGAATGGGGAAGCAAGTTGTCCAGAATGATACCTAATTATGAAAACATCAGAGTTCGGAATCAAGGAGATAGTCTGCAGCACTTTTGTAGACGCTGAAACACTGCATGCCAGGCTTCTCCCCACCCCTACTCACATCACAGCTTGACACGGGAAGGGGGGTGTCTAGAGGCCCATGGACAAGGCTTCAGAGCTCTAAAATTAGACTGCACCAGCTGTGCATAGCTGGTATTCTGCTGCAGGCTGTGTCCATGTGTAACTACAGCCTATCATGTCATCCGCTGCTTTGCTTTTGGAAAAAAAGTATCATCATCCAAGGACAACCTCCCTCCTCACTGCTGGCCTCTGGGAGAGCAGGCTGCACCCAATGTGTGCTTCTGTTCTGTGCATGTTCCATCATTGATGTAAAAGAAGGGCTTAATCTCTTTCCTCATGAATATATGTAGACAACAGCTCTCATCTCCTAAGAGGTTTTTCTTCATAGGATGCAGGTTAGCTTTTTGATTTGATGAGTTATAATAAATCTTACCTCAGAGCCTAAGATATGTGTTTATGATAGGTCAGATAGGATTTTATTTATTAAATAATGTTTGTTATTCTTTGAAAGTTTTGCACATTTATATAATGTATATTGATCATATTGATCCACCCTACATCCCACCAATTCCACATAGTTCCTGAATCCTGTCAACCCGACCCAACTTCATGCTCTCTTTTTATTGCTGTTATTGACCCCTGCATCTAACTAGTGCTGCCTAGGTGGGTGGACAGGAGCATCCTGCCACAGGCCAAGTCCCCAAAGGAGAATACTTTTCCTTCACTATGCAGCTACCACTTGTTCCTGTGATAGAGATGAAGCCTCTGATTCCCTCATCCATACTTGGATGTCTACTGGCTTCATCTTATGCAAGTGTTGTGCTATGGATCATAATTGTTATGAGTTGATGTGTGCAACAGCCACGTTAGGCATACAAGTCAACATTTCACAGTTTTCTTCTCTATCTACAGCTCTAGAGTTCTTTCTGCTCCCTCTTCCATGAATTTCTCTGAATCATGCATGGTGAGAAGCTGATAAGGATAACCCTTCCACAGTCAAGCACTCAGTATCATTTATACTCAGCATTTTAGCTAGTTATGAGTCCTGCATTAATCACTACCTACTGCAAAAAGAAGCTTCTTTGACCAAAAGTTGAAAGCAGCACAAATCAATGGATACAAGCATAAATATTTAGGATGCACATTGATAGCATAGTAATTTACAAAAAACAAACAAACAGCAAGTTGCCTTCTGATGCCTATGGCTTGTCAGTCATGGGATTTTGACCCATGTTACAGTGCCAGGCATGAAATCTTATTGTGGTGCACACCTCATATTCAATCAGATAATAGTAGGTTACTCCTGTGATCATAATGCTATGATTTCTCCAGTGGACACATCTTGCCAGGAGGTCACTCATGCAGGGTACAGTGCTCATTAAGACCACTGATGCTTTTATTCCCCAGCAGCATGCGGAGCAGCTTCTGGCACTATTCAAGGTAGCAACAAGGTTTTGGGTCAGTTCAAGGTTAATTTTATATTTTTTTCATCCAAAATAAACAGTGTACTCAATAATCTAGTTATGGTGAACAACTAGAGCAATGACAATCACCAGTTGAGTGTGAGTGCCTCTGGGACCTCACTGACCAGTAACTCAGTGAGGGAGTAACCAGTAATAGGGAGATAACAAATGCCTGGCACTGAGATTTTATAGCCCATGTATGTCCTCTGGGAGCAGCACTCTCCACCCATGCAGAGTACTTCTGGTTTATAGACTAATGGTATTAAATATTATATATAAAATACTTGCTTTTGTGTGTGTGTGTATGTGTATGTATATGTGTACATATATACATATACATATAACTGGTTTATAGACTATAACTGGTTTATAGACTAATGACATACACATGTGTGTGTGTGTGTGTGTGTGTGTGTGTGTGTGTGTGTGTGTGTGTGTGTGTATTTGTATATGTAAGTAAACTGCAAAAACTCTGGGTTTGGTTTCCCAGGTTTTGGCATCAAAATGTTAGTAAACTGATGGCTGAAACTGTGAGGAGAAAGTTCAGCCCTAGAGGGCGAGGTATCCCAGACACCTTGAGATATTCAGAACAAGAGATCTGCCCTGAAGGTGTCCCGGACACCTGAAGCTGTTTAGCACAGCTCTGATGGCTGGGACTGCAAAGAAACAGCCCAACCTTGGAAAGGAAAATTTTCTGACTTCTCGGGAGAGTCAGGCCCGGAAACTGCTTCAGCAAGGAAAAGTATCCTGACTCTTCGGGAAAGTCAGGGTATCCTGACTCTTTGGGAATGTCAGGATATTCCTGGTACGATGGTATAATGGGGGATGGTTTCCCCGCAGGACACAGCAATCCTGCTCCTCTCCTGGAGAGCCACAATCTCTGGCTCAGTGTTACCAGCTCTTTCTCACTCAGTCCACTATGGGATGTCCCAGCAAGGTTCTTCTGTTCAGATCCCCCTTGCTCAGTCCACTATGGGACATCACAG
This sequence comes from Peromyscus maniculatus bairdii, assembly GCF_049852395.1. Classification (NCBI taxonomy): domain Eukaryota; kingdom Metazoa; phylum Chordata; class Mammalia; order Rodentia; family Cricetidae; genus Peromyscus; species Peromyscus maniculatus. The sequence goes on along the minus strand of NC_134852.1, from coordinate 171,296,399 downwards.
CAAGGTTATTCTGTTCACCAGTCAATGAAGGTCTTCACCCAATACTCTTTTGAGAAAGAGGTTAATTTGGGAAGGAGTCCAGGAGAGTAGCTACCTCTACCAGGGTGGAGAAAACAGCTCTCAACTGACCGGGCAAGGCAGTTTATATAGGATGTCTAGGGGACGGAGTCAACTGTGATTGGTTAGTTTATTTTCTGCCCAGGGATTGGCCAGTTTTGTGAGCAAAGGGCAGAGATGGCCCTGATTTCAGAGCCAAACTCTGTTTCTTTCACTGTTTTTTCTTGGCTTTTTGACACTACCTCTAAGGCCAGGGCACATTTCTTTTACTGACTCTGATTCTAGGGGCCAAGAGTGTTATTTTGGTACTAGTTTCAGAGTCAGGGCATATTTCCTGGGCTCTGGGTTTGGGGATAAAGTGTTCACTCTCTTCCTCAGATCTCAAATACAGGCTGTGTTTCTTTCCCTGGTCCTGGGCCCTAGGGCCAGGATTCTACTGCCCTGCTCTGTGATTGGTTGTTTTCACAAGTCAGTTGGACAGGGGCAGATATGGCTCTGATCTGAGCTAAACTGTGTTTCTCTCACTGGCCTTCTCTGAGCCATCCTTTCCCAATTCTGGGCTCCAGGTTCAGGGTGGGTTTTTCTAGCCAGCCCCTTTTCCCTACAGTATATGTGAACATATAGACATATACATATAACTGGTTTATAGACTATAACTAGTTTATAGACTAATGAATTTCTGCAAGGCCTATTCAAGTCTCTTTAGTTTCGTTAACCCACTCCCTACCATCTCTTCTCCCCAATATCTCTATCCCTGTTGAAACTTTCCTAATTATTCCCTGAATCACCTTTTATGTCAGCTGCATTATGCTGCTACCTCTTCTAATTAAAATTTTATCTTGGATTGTGAAATTATATATGTAGTGGCTTGAATAAGAATCTTCTACATGGCCTCAGATATTTAAATACATAGTCTCCAGTTGGCTGCACAGTTTAAAAGGTTTAAGAGGTAAAAAACTAGCTGGAGGAAGAAATATGTAACTAGGGGAGGGCTTTGAGAGTTTAAATCCTTCTTCTACTTACTGTTTGTTCTCTCTGCTTCATGCTTTGAAGTTCAAGATGTGAGTCTCAGCTTTGTGTTCTGGCAGCCCTGGTAATGAATAGAATGGACTTGCCAGATACCTACACTAAATATCATGAACTGATGAACCAACCCCAGAATTCTGAAAATTGTCTTCATTTGTTTGAAAAAAAAAATCCCACGATTCCAGAGAATCTTGTGGAGAATTGGCATTATCATTCCATCTCTAAGGTACTAGAAAAAAATAAAAAGTGAAAAAGCTGCATAAGAAAATCACTGTGGGAGGGAAGAATCTTAGGGGAGAAAGCTAGAACACAGGTGATACAAAGAGGGGAATGGTGAACGGTGTGGAAGGATGTTTAAGCGGTGACAGGAAAGGAAAGGCAGGGCAGAGGAGTGGGCTGAGTGAGGGGTAACATTAAGGCTGTCTTTTAAAAAAGCATATAGTATAGAAATCTATTATTTTGTAAGATTTCAAATGTATGTATGTCTTCAGATACAGGAGTTTAATCAGAATTACCCTACCCAATGGCTAATGCTCTTCCCAGAAGTCATGTACTGACAAATAAAAAATAAAAAACAATGTCTGATATGTGCTACCTCCCACCACGTTGTTGGTTGAGAGTGCCCTAATGACCCTTTAAACAATGATGGGAAGACGTACAGAGATGACAGGCTACACTAGTGGAAGCCCATGAACTGTGGACTAGTGGCTGTGGAGCCCCCATGGGACTGGACAAGGCCGTCTGACCCTTTAAACAATGAGGGCATTTTCTTTCTTTTTTTTATTTTTTTCATTTTTCTTTATTAAGAAATTTTTTACTCACTCTACATACCACCCACAGATCCCCTCTCTTCCCTCCTCCCACCCTCCAGGCCTCCTCCCAAGCCACCCCACATCCTCCAAATCAAGGTCTCCCATGGGGAGTCAGCAGAGCCCAGCACACTGCACCTAGGCAGGTCCAAGCCACTCCCCACTGCACCAAGGCTGCACAAGGTGTCACACCACAGGCACTGGGCTCCCAAAAGCCTGCCAGTGCACCAGGGACGGATCCCAATCCCCCTGCTTGGGTGCCCCCCCCCCCAAACAGTTTGAGCCAAACAATCATCTTCCATATTCAGAAAACCTACTCCAGTCCCATGGGGGCTCCACAGCCACTAGTCTATAGTTCATGGGCTTCCACTTGTGTGGCCTGTCATCTCTGCACATCTTCCCATAGTGATCTTGATATCCCCCACCTGCAGAATCCCTCCTCTTGTTGATTGGATTCCCAGAGCTCAGCCTGGTGCCTTTCTATGGATCTCTGCATCTGCCTCCATCAGTCACTGGACAAAGTTTGCTCTGTGATGACGGTTAGGGTATTCACTAGACTGGTCACCAGAGGACCAGTCCAGGCACCCTCTAGACTGCTGCCAGCACTCCAAGGTGGGGTCATCCTTGTGGATTCCTGAGAGCCTCCTCGGCACCCTGCCTCTTCCTATTCCCATGATGTCCTATCTATAATGGTATCTTCCTCCCTGCCCTCCCACTCTGTCCCTGTTCCAGCTCAACCCTCCCATTTCCCTATGTTCTCATGCCCTCCACCAACCACCCCCCCACTCCCAGTCTGTTCATGTAGATCTCATCCACTTCTCCTTCACAGGGCCATCCATGTGTCCTTCCTAGAGTCTTTCCTTGTTAGCTAGCCTCTCTGGAGCTGTGGATTGCAGTCTGGCCATCCCTTCCCTCACATCAAGTATCCACTTATGAGTGAGTACGTACCATGTTTGTCTTTCCAACGCAGGCGTTTTCATTGCTTTGGTTGCTCACTATAACTTGATACTAAGTCATCATTGCAATAAAATATCATGCACTTTGGTCATAGCACATGTAAAATTATAGTTGAAACTGAAAGAAATGTTTCTCCTTCCTGGCTAGGTTTCATACCAGAAACTATCATGCAGACTACTAGGAGAGAAAAGACCTGAACAGACTTACCCATATGTGACTTACCCTATGAGCTACAATAACAAAAGGAATGGCAAGATATGTTCATCAGTGTAACAGTGTCATGAGTGTGTGGGAGTAACCAACAGCTTTCTGCGTAGATCTAAAGGCAAATGATGAAAGGCTTGGTACTGTAAATGTTGACAAGGACCAACACTTAAGAAGCTCATAGGCTTCTTGGTGAATCTACTACTATCATTTTGTTAAGTTAAAAGAGAGTCAAATAAAACTCTAAATTGGTATTTTTTTTTTTTTTTTTTTTTTGGTTTTTTCGAGACAGGGTTTCTCTTGTGTAGCTTTGCGCCTTTCCTGGAACTCACTTGGTAGCCCAGGCTGGCCTCGAACTCACAGAGATCCGCCTGCCTCTGCCTCCCGAGTGCTGGGATTAAAGGCGTGCGCCACCACCGCCCGGCTCTAAATTGGTATTTTTATACCCTTAATCAATGCAGCTTTCAGACAGATCTCATCAGAGATAGGGTTTTTTTTTTGTATGTCTGTTTGTTCTTTTGTTTGTTTGTGTCTGTCTCTGTGTGTGTACATATAGTACACAGCAGTTACTGAAGAAAGAAATTAATAGCAAGTCAAAATGCAACATTAAGTATAAGTGCCCAGGCATGAATGGGACATCTGTATCATAATCCTCTTCCTAAGGATCAGGACCCATCGTAGAAGAGAAGGCAGGCAGAAAAACAGTCAGAGCCAGAGGTTGGGGAAAGAATGGAGTGAAATAAAATTTTCAGTGTATAACAGAACTGCTGTACTCACAAATTCACTGCAGCCATATTTCCTTGCACAGTCAACATTCCAGCACAGAACAGAGAAGAAGTCCATGAATCCCAACTCACAGAAACTATTGACAGTTGCTTAATTCCAAAGAAAGGAAAATCCGTTTTCATCAGGGTGTGTACCTGGATAAGTTGACTACTTTCCAGAGCCTGCTCCATATCTATTGAGTATATGAGCAGAACCAATTCTATTTGATAGGTTATAAATTTTAAAAAGGAAAAAAGAGGAGACGAATTTGAGAGGAGTGAGGAGTCCGAGGATGAATTTTGAAGGAGTTACAGACAGGAGTGGTGGTGAGTGTGATAAAAATGCATTGTTTGAATGTATGAAATTCTCAAATAATTAATAGAAATATATTTTAAAAGAAAATCACCGGAAAAAATAGAACACGGGTAAACATAGGGGAAAATGGAGAATAGTGTGGAGGGATGTTTAAGTGCAAAGAGGAGTGGAATGGCAGGGCAGAGGAGGAGGCCAAGTGAGGAATAACATTAAGGTGTTTCCAAAAACCAATATAGTATAGAAATCTACTGTTTTGTAGCATTTCAAATGTATGTATGCATGTCTTCAGATAGTTACAGACAGGAGTGGGGGTGACTATGATAAAAATACATTGTTTGAAGGTATGAAACTCTCAAATATTTAATAAAAATCTATCTTAGAAGAAAATAGTTTTTTAAAAAAGGGCACAGGTGACACAAACATAGGTGATATGCTCATTGTAAGAAACAACTGGTTAATTTGTGGCTTTCTAATGCAATGTCTCTAGTATACCATGTCAAAGCATGCTCTTACTATCTCCAGAAAACAGCTTATTTAACTCCAGTAAAGACAGTAGTACTGACTGCTACTTAGTCCAATCAAAGGAGAAAATCATGTTCTTTCAACATGATGTATAGGCTTGAAAGACATTGTATTCAGAGAATTAAGCCAGGCACATATAGACACATTCCATGTGACATTACTTGTAGATGGAATTGGAGAACAATTTGAACTCTCAGAAACTCAGCAATTATTAAGAGATGGGGAGACAGAGGTTAGAGAGTTTTTGATGAAAAGAAAAAGATTTGGCTGCTACGAACAATCTCTGGTGATCCGTTAGGCTCCATAGTTACAGCAATATGATACAGCAATATTTTGCAAGTTGATAAATAAGGAGGTGCTGAGTGGTCTCATCACAAAGAATAAATATCAGAGAAAATTATGTAGTAGTTTGATTGAGCCAGTCTATATGTACACATATTTCAGAATACACTTTACATAATAAATATGTACAATTTTGTGTTAATTAAAATTAACAGTGAAATTCTATTAATAGGAAAAAGACAAAGTATTTTTTATAAATTGTTATTTGCAATATCAGTTTCCTTAATCAATGAAACAGAAAAATATACTTTTATATGATACTTAGATCCAGGTATATTACTTGTGGAAAAAAATTACAGTATTAATTACATATCATAATTAGTATGCTTCTTAATTACTAACAGCAATGTTAATTGCAATTCATATCAATTTTTCTTCATTTAAAAAAGTATTTTCTGCAGAATGTGGCTTGATAATTAAACTATTTGTAACTAGGGACCATCTTTTTTTAATCTGAATCATGACTATCTGCTAAAGCAGTTAGCTTGTGTTAATTCGGTGAGAGTGATATAATAATCTTTGGATGACTTCAGGTTTTAGAAGAGTATTGAGAAATGATGTCTGCTATCTTTTTGCAATATATAACTTTGAATTATATGTCATATGTCGTGTTTACTTCTTACAGTAGTATATGTTGAATAAATATTTAAATAACAATAACTAAATCAACATACTGACAAGATACTAGGAAACCAAATAAGGCCCAAGAGAAAAAAGATAAGGTGTGACTAGAATGTTTCATATCATCACACTTATTTACTATATTTTTTCCTACTTAAGAGCATAATGGCCTGTTTGAAATGTTTAATTTTCTAATAGATTTGGATTTGTAGTCTATATAGAAAATCAAATTATTTTGATCATTGAAATACTTCCAATATTTTACTGATTAAAACTCAGGAAATATTCTAAATAAGATATTGTAATTTATTAAGTAGTTTTAGATATAATGAAAATAAATAAAATCAAATTTAACCTGGTACCTCTCTGTTATAAGTTGCAAAATACACAATTTGTTCTTTTTGAGAGAGGAATGTCTTCTGAAGAACAGAAAATTCTATAAAGTTCACAGAAGTCAAATGCTAGCTGATTATTTGAAAACAAATGAATAGAGTGGACTTACCATATAAATAAGTAGGCTCTCCGAGGCATTATAAATCAGTCTTACTTCCAAGTCATAACAGTGTCTGATTCTCCACAGAAGCAAGTCCTAGAAAAACTAACTCTTGGGAGAGGAAACAGACGCTCTTGGTGTTACAGGAGACTAGAGTGGAAGCAAGCACTCCCCTTGCCAGTGTTCTCTATCAGCAGCACTTGTTAGCAAGATTTCTATTATTTGCAGTCACCTTCTGACAGAATAACAAGCTTTAGTATGGAATTATTTGTAGACTGTTTATAAATAATTAGTTAACACTGTATTGACCATCATAAAATTTCCCCTCGACTAACATGAAATCTTATTCGGATTTTAAATATTTAATTAAATATAAATGTATCAAAACTAAGGAGTAGTTGGAAAGAAACAAAATAAATATTGATAACAAAGATACAGAACCAGGAATAAAGTCCTGTCTGATTTCCTTTAGCTAGACTATACATAGCAGCAAAGGAGGAGGGAGAGGTGTTGTCTGAGATAGCCTAAGGTGAGATTTACACAAAATACATCTAATATATTTAATGTAGTGATTCTAGATTGTTTGTTATAATTAATGTTGATTTATCCCAAGAAGAACTTCAATCCCTTCTTCACTGTATGAAGATAGTCAGAGAAAATAGACAATCTGTAAATGTTTAACTTTGCCTTACCTCTACACTGGTATCTCTGCAATGATTGACTTCTACGAAGTGAAGAGTTCAAAGGTACAAATACTTTTCCAAATGTAGAACTAATATTTTACAGTCACTTGCAATCAATTGGAGAATGTAATCTCTACATTTTGTATTTTCAAAATAGTAAAAAAGAAAACAGACAAGATTTAAACAGCTAATAGTTGCTTATATTTTCTTTTCTTTTTAAGAATTTTTAAATTTATTTTGCATACCAACCACAGATTGCCCTTTCATTCCTCCTTCCACTCCCCCCACCCAGCCCTCCCTTCCACTCCCCCATCCCTCCTCCCTAAAGGGTAAGGCCTCCCATTCAGAGTCAGCAAAGTCTGAGGCAGGTCCAAGTCCTTCCCCTGTGCATCAAGGCTGAGCAAGGCATCCCACCATAGGTAATGGGTTCCAAAAAGCCAGCTCATGCACCAGGAATAGATCCTGATCCCACTGCTAGGGGCCCCTCAAACAGACCAAGCTACACAACTGTCTCCCATATACAGAGAGCCTAGTTCAGTCCCATGCAGGCTTCATAGCTGTCTGTCTATAGTTTATAAGATCTCAGGAGGTGGGGCTTGGTTCAGTTGTCTCTGTAGATTTCCCCATCATGATCTTGACCCACCTTGCTCATATAATCCCTCTTTCCACTCCTCAATTGAACTCCTGGAGCTCAGCCTGGTGCTTAGCTGTGGATCTCTGCATCTGCTTCATTCAGTTACTGGATAAAGGCTCTATGATGACAGTTAGGGTATTCACCAATCTGCTTACAAGGGTAGGACAGTTCAGGCACCCTCCCCACTATTGCTAGTAATCTAAACTGGGGTCGTCCTTGCTGATTCTTGAGAATTTCCCTAGCACCAGGTTTCTCCCTAACCCAATAATGTCTCCCTATCGAGATCTCTCTTTCATTGCTCTCCCACTCCATCTCTCCCCCAGCTGGAACATCTTGTTCCCTCAAGTTTCTTATTCTCCATCTCTTCCGCTCTATTGCCTCCCCTTGCCCCCAGTATACTCCAGAGATCTCATCTATTTCCCCTTCCCAGGACAATCCATGCCTCTTTGTTAGCTAGCTTCTCGGCACTGTGGGGTGTAGTTGGGTTATTCTTTGCTTTGCATCTAGTATCCACTTATGAGTGAGCAGGATTCAATTAATCTATCAATGGTAATGTCAAGATTTTCCTTTTTGACTGCACCAAATCCTCCCTCTTTTAAACTCTTTTATAAAAAACTAGAAGGGTGGTATACATGTGACTTTACACTCTGCAACATCATCCTGAAGCTGCCCACTTCTTGTTAAGGGAACAACAGACTGAAATACTTTTCATCAATAGAAGAGCATGGTGCTGCCTGCAGACCCATATCATATGGCTGAAAACTCATCTACTACGGTCTGTATCCCAGAACATCTATGTCATTATGATAAACCTATTTGTTCTCAAATTATTTCACCATTATAGTGGTTGGGGATTGACAAATCACTGAAGAAGCTATAGAAATGGATCCAAAATGCTCTATGAAGTATTTCCAGAAGTACATTAAATACTTTTGGTATGTATTTCTTACAAATTAAAAAAAAATTAGTAAAGTAGGGCTGTCATTGTGATTTTACTCTCTAACCTCACAGAGACAAGAAGAGAACAAGGAAGAAAATGTAGTGGAAATACTCAAATGGATATAATGAGACATGTAAGATGAACATACTTTATATAGTTGCATGTATTTGACACTTGCTCTGTCTTGTTTTCCATGTCATTTTGTGATTTTTGTCTTATAAGCAGATGATGCTAAGTAACATTCCAGTTGAAAATTTCCATTCTCCCACAAACAAAGCACAAAGCTCCACTGGCAGTATAATATAAAGTATTTAGAAATGTCAAACTCAACTTCCTTGAGAAATAGCTGAAATGCATCTGCAATAGAGGAACAATTCCATTCTTGAACTTCCAGTATCATTTTTCATTTCCTATCTCCAAAGCCAAGCAAAGGTCATACATGTAGTTTCAGGGGAAAAAAGATAAAAAAAAATATCCATAGAGACGATAATGGCATCCTGTGATGAGTGCTGTGTAAAGATTTGGAGCTGGAATGGTACCTCATAGTTTTGAACTGGGCCTAAATATTAAAGACTTAGTTCTTCCACATCAACAAAAACTGGATGTGGATTGCACCAAAGGATATTGTATAGTACTGGATCAATTCATTCCCTTGAATCAGGGACAGTTTCTCCAAATAATCAGCAGTCTGGGGTCCCACCACCTAAGGTAATTTTCTGCTCAATCCTCAGAAATAAATTTATTGGTGAATTATTGTCTTTTCTATGACTTTAGGGTTTTAGAATCACACTTGCTACTCCACTAACCTCTGAACCTTACCCAAGGAGTAATTGTCAAATGCCTGCATTCTAGTTCCAATTTCTGTCCCTTCTTTTTCATGTAGGGATCTTACACATTCATTGCTAACTCTATCAGCACCTGTTTCCTATGGAAAAGTTCTTAACACCCCCTTAAGATTCTTGAAGATTGGCAATTTTAAATCTACAGAAGGTTTGCTCCTGGGTTTGGAAACTTCACTTAGTTCAATATGAGTCATGGTTCCTTCTGATAATCCATTCTAAAATCAACACTAAACCTTCAAGACGGAACCTGCACTCGTTAACTCTTATACAGCTGGCCAATTTCCTCAAAAAAAATTGAGATATCAGGCTACAGAGCTTCAAACACCTGTACACTAAAGAGAGGCAAGAATCCCATACCAAGAACCACCACCAATAACCTAACTCCAGATTTGTAGGTCCCATCTCAAATACACAAACACAAATGACAAAACAATAAGTATCTGTCACAAGTTATTAGTTCCATAGAAATGACCTCTGAGGAAAGTGACTTATGTGCAAGACAAGATTTCAAGATACCAATAAACACATGATTTTAAAAAATATGAAATATATGAATAAATGCTCCAATGAAGACCTCAAAACTATAAAGACTTAAATTAAATAATGAAAAGTTCAACTTACAAAGACAGTATCTAAAGAAGAGAGAAACTCTGCAGAAAAAGCCAATTAAAATCAAACAAAGTGAAATGAAACTAAAATTTCAGAAATTTACAGGAAAATTTCACCAACAGATTAGACCAAGCAGAAAAAAAAATATAGATGTATTGAAATATCCTGTCAAAGAAAATGTGTAAAAAAATGTTGCAGGCTTTGCTGACTCCCCATGGGAGGCCTTACCTCCTTGTAGGAGCGAATGAAGGCTGGGTTGTTGGGAGAAGGCTGGGAGGGGACAGAAAGAAGGAAAAGGGAGATCTGTGATTGGTATGTAAAATGAATAAAGAATTTCTTAATTAAAAAAAGGAACAAAAACAGAATATAACATTATGGAACCTGGGACACTATCAAAAGACCAAACTTATGAATGGAAGGTGTAGAAGAAAGATAAGAGACTCAGGTAAAAGTCACAGAAAACATTTTCAAAGAAATCACAAAAGAAAATTTCTTTCTTTTTTTTCCCCCCAGTTTTTTGAGATAGAGTTTCTCTGTGTAGTTTGGTGCCTGTCCTGGATCTCACTCCATAGACCAGGCTGGCATCAAACTCACAGAGATCTGCCTGGCTCTGCCTCCCAAGTGCTGGGATTAAAGGTGTGTGCCACCAACGCCGGCAAAAAAATTCTTAATCTGAAGAATGTGATGGTGATAAAGGTCTAAAGTCATACAAATCATTAAATAGGCAAGTACAAGGGAAAAAACTACCCATACAATGTAATAGTCCAAAACAAAGAAAGGATATTGAAAACAGCAAGAAAGAAAAATCAAGTCATACACAAAGTTAGGTCTATCAGAACAACAGCATATTTTCAATGAAGACTCTGAATGCCACAATGGATTTGATTAGAATTCTACAAATCTTCAAAAATCACAGATGGTACACCAGACTAAAATACCCAGCAAAGCTATCTGTTGTAACTGAAGGAAAAATTAAACATCAATAATAAAAACAAATTTAAATAATGTATGATGACTAAACCAGCTCTACTAAGATACTAGAAGATGTACTTAGGTCTAGAGGGAAGGTTAAGCACACCCAGGAATGAATAATGAACCAATAAACAATTTCAGAACATGAATAAAAGTTGTCTAATAGAATTTCACAAAAGAAATAAAAGTGGCATAAATAAGCACATATTGTTCAGTGATAATTCTTAAGATTAATGATTTCAACTACTCAATAAACAGAAACAGACTGGATAAGGAAACAGGATCTATTAGTCTGTTGCCTCCAAGAAACAAACATCATAATCAGTAGTAAACATTATGTTAGGATAAAATAATGGAAAAGGAGTATTCTAGGCAAATAGAACCAATAAATAATCAAGTATAGCTATAGCAGTTTTGAAAAAACAACTCTTCAAACTAAAACTTGTGGTGATATTTTATTTGTACTGAAATGCGATTTTAATTTTATGTTAATAAATAAAGTTGCCCTGGGGTCAGAGCTATTAGAGCCATAGTAAGAGCGTGGTGGTTAGAAGAGCTAGGTAGATTTCTGTGTGTTCAGGGATACAGCCAGTATTGGAGACATACGCCTTTAAGACCTGGAGGGCGGTACTTACAGGCAGTGATGAGGCAGTCATGTGGTTGGGTTTATAACCAATGAGAAGGCAGAACAGAAAGATTATTTAAACAGGGACACAGGAAGTACCGCCCTCTCTCGGGGAAGCTAGGAGCACTGCAGGAGGTAAGATTTTATCTCTGAGCTCTGACCTCTCGGCTTTCTTTTTTACATTGGCTCTGTGTTTCTTATTTTAAAAAGACGATTGGTTACATCTACATCTGGCGCCCAACGTGACAAGAATCCATTAAAAACTGCTTGGGGCCGGCTCCCTAGCCCGAGCAGCCGGCTCCCTAGCCAGAGCAGCCTGCTCCCTAGCCCCGGCCCAGGTCTGCTTGGGCTCAGGCCGGACTGTGAGCTGCTTGCTTAAAGCCAGTGCTACAAACAGCTCAGGCCTGCCCTGCTAAACAGGGCCCCTGCCTGTAAAGCCAAGCCTTGACTCGGCTCAAGAGGAACCAAGTGGCTGGATTTAAGCTTTAGCCAGCTACGCTTTCACTTTCGCTTTTGCTTTCTCTCTTGCTTTCTCTCTGTCTCTCTGTCTCTGTCTCTCTCTCTCTCTCTGGATTCACACCTAGGACACTAGGTGGCTCTTTTGAAATTCGCTAGGATTTCTACTGTTCTATGCAGATTTGGTAAGTCATAAAGGAAACTATTTAAACGACAAATTTTTTCCACATTTAAAAAAAAATGGGTTTTCTGTGTACATTGGAAGAAAATTGGGTTTTGTTTGAAATTTTAGGCAGTCTGACAATGGAACAACTATATGAAAAGATTAGTATTATGGGAATTATGCAGTTTATCACCATACTTATTCTCATTTTACTATTTAAAAAGATAGTCGATTTAAGTGCCAGGATAACAGCTTTAGAAAAACCTGTTAAACCTGTAAAAATTCAGACAGGAGAAATTAACAGTGAAGTTGGTTCAAGTTTGGATCATAAGGTAACAGAAAGAAAGCCTGTTTTCACACAGTCACCCTTAATTTATCCTGTAACCGTACAGCAGATGCCTGATCAAATGGCTACACAAAATATTTGGGCTCCAATTGAACTGATGGATTTTAAAAGGTTTAAGGAGGCAATAGTATCTTATGGCATGCATTCCCCATATGTAAAGCAAATGTTAAACTCTTGGTCAACATATAATAGGATTATACCACAGGACTGGCGGGACCTTGCACAAGCTGTTCTGGAACCCAGCCAGAGACTTCAGTTTCTAACGTGGTTTAAGGAGGAAGCTAGAAATGTAGAAACACAATGGAGGGATAAAGGAATACAATTTGTCAGGATCAGCTTATTGGAGAAGGCCAATATGCTTCAATACAAACACAATGTTTATATGATGTTCAAACCGTAATTTTATGTTGAATGGCAGCCTTGAATGCATGGGACAGAGTTGATCAACCAGGAAAAAAACCTGAGTCATTCACAAAGGTTATGCAAGGCCCAAAAGAATCTTTCACAGATTTTTTAGAAAGACTGGCTTCAGCAGTAAACAGAATGGTCTCAGGATCAGAAGCTAGTAAGGCAATAATTGAAGCTTTGGCATTTGAGAATGCGAATGCAGCATGCAAAAGAATAATCAGGCCGTTAAGGGCAAGATCTGTACATTTGGAAGATTGGATTAGAGAAACAATTAATGTTGAGGCTGATGAGCATGATGATACGTGGGTAGGAGAAGTAATTTCAAAAGGTTTGAGGAGTGTTAGATGTTTTGGGTGTGGAAAGCAAGGACATTTTAAAAGGGACTGTAAACAGGTCATTCCTAGAAGCAATGTTTCTTCAAGGAACAATGGCAACAGAATGCCCCTTCCTTCTGGAGTATGCAGAAGGTGTGGTAAGGGAAAACACTGGACCAATGAATGTAGATCAACAAAGGACAGACAGGGTAATCCTTTGCCTCAGTTTTCGGGAAACTCCCGGAGGGGCCTCATGCAGGCCCCCATAGCAAAACCAGTTCAAACCTTTCCTGCAGCTGTAGAGGAAATCCCTGCTCTGAGCAATTAAGTAACAAAATGACTATTGGAATAAATCATGCTGGTCAGGATGATGAAAAAGAGAGAATAGAAAATTCAGGAGAAAACATAAAGAAAATTATTTGGCAAACTTCTATTAATGAATAGAGACCAAAATTAACGATAAAAATAAATGGTGTTTTGTTGTCTGGTCTGGTAGACACAGGTGCGGACATTACCATAATTGCACCAGAATTTTGGCATCCAGCTTGGCCTCTTCAGGAGGTAAACGTTCAACTGTTAGGAATTGGGACATTATCTGGAGTGAAACAGAGTGCAAGATGGCTCGAATGTATAGGTCCAGAAGGACAGAGAGGAAAATTAAAACCATATGTTGCTAACATAGCTATGAACCTGTGGGGTCGAGACTTGTTGCAACAATGGAATACTCAGATTAAAATCCCTCCAATCTCAGAAACAAATCATAAACTAGCACATGTTGCTGAGAGAAATATTAGAAGGCATTATTTTGAGTGGTCACCAGCCATCCATATTATACAAGAACAGGGCACAACAACTGATAATCCTCCAAAAATACCAACAGCTCTACCTTTAAAATGGTTAACAGACAAGCCTGTATGGGTTCAGCAATGGCCTTTAACAACAGAGAAACTCCAGGCTTTAGAAGAGCTGGTAGAAGAACAGTTAAATGCTCAGCATATTGAACAGTCAAACAGCCCTTGGAATTCTCCTGTATTTGTTATTAAAAAGAAATCTGGTAAATGGAGAATGGTAACAGACCTTAGAGCAATTAACAAAGTAATTCAGCCGATGGGCTCTCTACAATCTGGAATTCCTTTGCCTACTCTGTTACCAAAAGGATGGCCTCTCATAGTTATTGATTTAAAAGACTGTTTCTTTTCAATACCCTTACAAGAAAAAGACAAAGAAAGATTTGCTTTCACGGTGCCTACTTATAATAATTCTCAACCGGTTAAAAGATTTCAATGGAGGGTCCTCCCACAGGGAATGTTAAATAGCCCAACTCTGTGCCAATATTTTGTACAACAGCCATTGGAAGTGATACGTAAAAAATTTCCTAAATCTATAATTTATCATTATATGGATGATATTTTACTAGCTGACTCAAATGCAGATACTTTAGAAAGAATGTTTGAAGAAGTAAAGAAAATTTTGCCTTGCTGGGGATTACAAATTGCTCCTGAAAAAATACAAAGAGGAGATTCTATTAATTATTTAGGATATAAAATAGAGCTACAAAAAATTAGACCCCAAAAGGTGCAAATTAGGAGAGATAGACTACAGACTCTTAATGACTTTCAAAGATTATTTGGAGATATTTCTCATCTACGAACTATTGTTGGGGTAAAAAATGATGAACTGACTAATTTGTTCAAAACCTTAGAAGGTGACAAGGACTTAAATAGTCCAAGAGAATTATCACCTGAAGCTGAGAAAGAATTAGCCTTGGTAGAAAAGAAAGTACATGAAGGGCACGTGGATCGTATTGATCCAAAGCTGGATTGCATTTTGGTTATTTTACCTTCTAGGCATTCTCCTACTGGAATATTAATGCAGAGGGAAGATATTATATTGGAATTGATATTTTTACCAAATAAACCAAATAAAAAAATTAAAAACTTATGGGGAAAAAATCTCTGACTTGATTTGGAAAGGAAAATTGAGACTTCGTCAATTAGCAGGAATAGACCCAGCAGAAATTGTCGTACCTTTAACTAAGGAGGACATTGAAAAATTATGGACAGAAAGTGAACCTTGGCAAAGAGCTTGCAGTAATTTTTTGGGAGAAATTAACAGCAAATATCCCAAAAGCAACAGAATTGATTTTATAAAGAGAGCTGATTGGATCTTGCCTCGAATTGTACGGCAAAAACCCATATCTGGAGTTCGTACATTTTATACAGATGCCAACAAACAAGGAAAGGCAGGTTACAAATCAGAAAATTTAAGTAAAGTGGTACAAAGTCCTTATAATTCAGTGCAAAAATCAGAATTGTATGCTATTCTGTTGGTATTAATGGATTTTTCAGAACCTCTCAACATAGTAACTGACTCTCAGTATGCTGAAAGAGTGGTGTTACATATTGAGACTGCAGAATTTATCCCTGATGCTTCAGAATTAACTTCACTATTTATTCAATTACAAGATACAATCAGGAAAAGGAGTCATCCTTTATATATAACTCACATCCGATCTCATACTGGTCTGCCAGGCCCTCTAGCACAAGGCAATGATGAGATTGATAAATTATTGATAGGAAATGTGCTGGAGGCCTCAGAATTTCATAAAAACCATCACGTCAATAGTAAAGGTTTAAAAAAAGATTTTTCCATAACCTGGCAACAAGCCAAAGAAATAGTAAAGAAATGTCCTACTTGTTCCTTCTATAATCAAACGCCATTACCAGCAGGATGTAACCCAAAGGGTACTCAGAGGAATGAAATCTGGCAGATGGATGTGTTTCACTTTGCAGAATTTGGAAAATTGAAATATGTACACCACACCATTGATACTTATTCAGGATTTCAATGGGCAACTGCTTTGAGTTCTGAAAAAGCTGATTCTGTAATCACTCATTTGCTAGAAGTTATGGCCATCATGGGTATACCTGCACAAATTAAAACTGACAATGCTCCATCATATGTCTCTGTTAAAATGAAACAGTTTTTTGCTTATTACAATATAAAGCATATTACAGGTATACCACATAATCCTACAGGTCAAGCAGAACTCTAAAGGATATGCGAAGTAAACAGAAAGGAGTAACAAAAAACCCCAGAAATAGACTGCATAATGCTCTATTAACTTTGAATTTTCTGAATGCCAATGAGAAAGGAACAACAGCTGCAGAGAGACATTGGGTAATAGAAAAAACTACAGAATTAAATCAGCCTATATACTTTAAGGATGTGCTGACCTCAGAATGGAAACCAGGGTATGTATTACGCTGGGGACGAGGTTTTGCTTTTGTTTCTACAGGAGAAGATAAGCTGTGGGTACCATCAAAATTGATAAAGGTTCGATTTGAACAAGAGAAACCTCTTAATTAGAGGAGGTGATAGTTCATCAACCAGCATGAACATCCAATTTAAACTAACTTGTACCTATAACACATGTCTTTTCATTTAATCAGATAATAACTTGCCAAAAAGGAACATCCCCAAAATTAGTCTTGGGGGAAGGTTTTTGTTTTTGTCTTTTAGGAGAATGAAGGTTAAAGAATCTGAAGGACACAAGACAAATGAGACAACTGAAGAAAAGGGACAAATCATCTATCCCAGGAAACAGAGTATATGGGAGTATATGGCATATGGGTATATATTATCTAAAAAATTTTATGTCTTCTTAAATATTTGTTTCTGCTTTTCTCTAAAGATTTAACACTATTGGTTTTCTAAATAGTCCCAGTTCAATTAAAATTTAAAGCTGACTTTGGAGTTGGAAAATGGCTCTCTCCTTATTTAAACTCAAGCATGTTGTTAAAAGGAAAATGCAAACTCCCTGTATCATGCCAGAAAGAGCCATTTTCTGCTATGGGACAGGACAAAAGCCAAATTAATTAAGGGACTATTCTATTACTAATCTCAACTCTTTGATTCTATTCTGATTCTTTAAACTTTTCTTAAAGTATAAATTTTATATCAAAATTTACAAGATTAATAGATACATATACATTTTAAACTTTGTTAAGATAGGAATGGTCATATAGAGTACTAACTAATTCTAGAAAAAAGGCTTCAATTAGCTGCATATATATGTCTTTGTGTTCGAGTCTCTTATCAGTTTTCTGCAGGAAATCATGGCCAGGCCTAACATCAACTGAAGTCTCCAGGAAGAAAATGGGGCCCCACAACAACAACAACAATTCCACATGGACAATAATAATATCACTGAACTGACAAACATCATCTACAGATCAGCTTTGAACTACAAGGTGCTCAGAGCAATTTTGAGATGACTAGCTGAGATGATCCAGTCTCAAAGACTACTTGAATAAGGACTTGAGATAAACCCTGAACTTTGGCATTATACACAGACTGGATAATAATGAAGGATATAGTTACCTTTCCTAGAATTTGACAATTAACTTAAATTTTTCTTTCAGGATAAAGATAACTTCGCCCATACCCAGCAGGAAGCAATTTTAAGAATGACGCCCACATTCCCAAAGAGGTGGTGTGGGGCGGGTGGTTTTTTTTTTGGTTCTTTTTAATGGGTTTTGGGTCTGGGATAATTTTCATTATTTAGGGGCGTAGGTTACAAGTTGTCAAGGGTTAGGAAAAAGGCTAAGCAAAGGAGATTAGATTTAAGGTTCTTGTTTAAAAAAAAAAAAGAAAGAAAGAAAAGAAAAGAAAAAGACAATTACTAGTTTTAAATACTTTACATTATTACCAACTATTAGGATATAAAGAAATGAAAGTTAGTAGTTAGACATTACAATAGAAATTGTAGTCATATTAGATATGTTTTAAAAATTGAGCAGATATATTTTAGACAGGTCATCTTCAAACCCTTCAGAGATCTACAGAATATGGCATTTAAAATGTTTTAATAACTTAGAAATTTTTCTTTTTTGAGACATGTCGGCTCCTGGCAGTACCAATCTACTTCAGAGAAAATATGGGCATTGAAGAAACTGCATATGGAGTTAATTTTCATTGTGGCAAAAGTTAGCCACTGGACAACAAAGTATCCTCGTATCAACAGGACAAAATGGACAGACAGAACATGAAACAAAGGACTACCGATTTCTGCCAAAACAAGTGTGGTTATGGCTTTATCAGAAGGCATCTTCTGAGGCCAGGACAATATGGCACCATCCCTGAAGTGGCCTTCACAATCCAGAAAAGGTACAGTGCCCTTTTCTTAGAAGGCAGCTGAACAGGCAGTGGGCTGATGGCTTCTGTTGTGCAATGGAACAGCAACTGAAAGCTGACGCCTCTCAATAGTAGACTGGCATTTAATAGAGGGATGTGGAGAAGAAGAGGATGCTGAGATGAAGCCATATATACACAGACAAGAAGAATGGACAGCTGAATTCAAAAACTGTCAACAATTTCCAGAATTTAAAATCCTGAATCATGACATGACACTAGTGGAATTCAGGTGTTTCTGGTACATGGACTGCTCTCACCCAATGTGAGGTTGAACTGTTGACCTTGTGTACAACCTACTTCACAAATGAGTCTGTCAGATACGATAAGCCTATAGGCTGAAGATGATGCCCCAAAACTGTGGAGAAACCTCAGGTGACTGTCCAGGCAGCTGGCTGTTTCTGTCAACTCACAAAATTTTTGGAAGTTGCTTTTGTGCACTTCCTGTTTTTATTTTTGTTAGCTAATATTATTTCCTTCTTGGGTCTCTGAGGGAGTCGAAGATTAGTTAGTTATAGTTGAAGATTAATTAGGATAGAAAGTGAATTAGATACATTTTGGACTTACTAAAATAGGATAGATAAGGGAATTATTTTCTCTGATTTGTCAAATACAAATGGACTAGACATCGTTTAGGTATTTGTTACTTGTATATATTGTATATAGTTATTGTACTTTTGTATATAGTTTTCTTTTGTTAGTTATAACCTTTTGCCTTTTTTCTTTTTATTAAAATATAAAAGGGAAAATGTGGTGATATTTTATTTGTACTGAAATGCGATTTTAATTTTATGTTAATAAATAAAGTTGCCCTGGGGTCAGAGCTATTAGAGCCATAGTAAGAGCGTGGTGGTTAGAAGAGCTAGGTAGATTTCTGTGTATTCAGGGATACAGCCAGTATTGGAGACATACGCCTTTAAGACCTGGAGGGCGGTACTTACAGGCAGTGATGAGGCAGTCATGTGGTTGGGTTTACAACCAATGAGAAGGCAGAACAGAAAGATTATTTAAACAGAGACACAGGAAGTACCTCTCTCTCTCTCGGGGAACCTAGGAGCACTGCAGGAGGTAAGATTTTATCTCTGAGCTCTAACCTCTCGGCTTTCTTTTTTACATTGGCTCTGTGTTTCTTATTTTAAAAAGACGATTGGTTACATCTACAAAAACTAATCAGAAGAGACAAGGAAAGACAGAAAATTTGAGATTTCTCAAATTAATAACCTAATGATGCACCTGATGGCCTTAGGAAAACGGGAATAATCAGCACTCCTCAAAAGTAGAAGTGATTAAATAAAATTAGTACTGAAATTAATAAAATACAAGTGAAACACACAAGCAATACAAAGTATCAATAAAACAGAGTTGACTCTGAAAAAATTATCAGGATCAACAAATCTTTGGCCAACTAACCAAAAGAAAGAAAGGTGGATCCAAATTAACAAAATTAGAGATGACAGGAGGCAAGGCATTACAACAAACAGTAAAGAATTCAGTGAATTGTTAAGAACTTACTTTTAAAAAATCTTTAAAAAGTACAAAAAATGCAAAATCTACAAGAAATGGGTACATTTTTAGATATGCATGCCCAACCAAAGTAAATCAAGGTGTAGGAAATGATACTGAATTCTAACAGAAATTCCAAGAAGTAATACCCAAATTCTTCTAGCTATTCTACTAAATAGAAAGGAGAGGAACATTTCCATTTTATTAGATGAGGTCAGTATTACCCTGAAAACAAAACCAGACAAAGACTCAAAAGAAAAAAGGAGAAATAAACAGTCCAATATCTCTGATTTACATAGATGCAAAAATTCTCAATAAAATACTTGCAAACTCAATTCAGGATCACATTAAAAAAATTATTCATCGCCGGGCGGTGGTGGTGCACGCCTTTAATCCCAGCACTCGGGAGGCAGAGGCAGGCGGATCTTTGTGAGTTCGAGGCCAGCCTGGGCTACCAAGTGAGTTCCAGGAAAGGCGCAAAACTACACAGAGAAACCCTGTCTCGAAAAAACCAAAAAAAAAAAAAAAAAAAAAAATTATTCATCATGTCAAATCAGCTTCATCCCAGAAAAACAGGAATGGTTCAACATATGTAAATCAATGAGAGAGAGAGAGAGAGAGAGAGAGAGAGAGAGAGAGAGAGAGAGAGAGAGAGAGAAGAGAGAGAGATCACATGGTCAGTGAGTGATACAGGTCTAAATAGTTCTTTGCTGTGGGATGTTAATGTATGTCCTGTGGGAGCCCTTCTTGGGTTCCTTGTGGCGTTACTCAGCAGGTTTGCATAGAGGATGATTAGGACCATGGGCCTCAGTGCAGGTGTCTGAGGTGGTCTGCACTTGGCTGTACTGGGGGATGGTCTATATGTCAAGTTGCTCTGATTGGTCAATAAATAAAACCTGATTGGTCATGGCTAGGCAGGAAGTATAGGCGGGACTAACAGAGGAGAAATAAAAGAACAGGAAGGCAGAAGGAGACCCTGCCAGCCACTGCCAGGACAAGCAGCATGTGAAGATGCTGGTAAGCCACGAGCCACGTGGCAAGGTATAGATTTGTAGAAATGCGTTACTTTAAGATATAAGAACAGTTAACAAGAAGCCTGCCACGGCCATACAGTTTGTAAGCAATATAAGTCTCTGTGTTTACTTGGTTGGGTCTGAGCGGCTGTGGGACTGGCAGGTGACAGAGATTTGTCCTGACTGTGGGCAAGGCAGGAAAACTCTAGCTACAGTTCTTTGCTGTATGAATGTACTATACCTCTAAAGTATATGATGTATATGTATATGTATAATGCAGGAGAAAATTTCAAAAGCAATATACTGAGTCACACAATCTGCCACATAAAGACTGAATGACAAAAACCATATGATTGAGGCATTATATACAGAAAAGACTTTCTGACAAAACCTAACATTCATTCATGGTAAAAGTCATAAGGGTGTGAGGGATATATCTCAACATAATAAAGGAAAATTACAGGAAGCCCAAAGCCAACATCACCACGAATAGAGAGAAACTCATTCACCAAGTTAGTAGGATACAAAAGTAACCTATTAACCATTAGGAATATAGAGGGCAGTACATCATATGGCAAGTATGGGACTGTGATGTTGTGGGTATCCTTTTCTGATTCCCTCTATTCTTTTTCAGAAAAAAAATAGAACTGGTGTTCTTTTCAAGTGATGTTGAAGGCTTAATAAGAGGAATTTGAGTATGACATGATAGTATGGCTCATCTTCAGGCAAAGATGAATCATCGCGATGCAGTCTTATACAGGGCAGGTGATAGCAGGACTAGAAAAGACAGGGCACTCAAACAGCCCACAAGAATGCTTCTCAGCTTTTCCCCAGCAAAACTTAATTGGAAGCTTGTACTAGTGTAATATATAGTAATATGATAATAGTGTTTTGCCAGGTAACACCACAAGCAATATGGGAAATATGAGGTAGTAACCAAGTGAGAGTCTAAAAATGAAGAATCATTGAATTAAAATTGGCTTTAAAAGTAACTGAAGACTGGACAATAAAAGGGATCAGAGCATTTAGGTGAAAAAGTAAGATGGAATAACAGAAAAAAATATCCTTACAGAGTGGAAAAGTCTACATAGAAAGTGAGCTGAAGTGACAGAGAGAGTGTGGTAATAAGAGGGACATTGTCCATGGATCTCTGCATCCAGTTCCCTCAGTCATTTGATGGGGTTTCTAGCAGGACAATTAGGGTGTTTGGCCATCCTATCACCAGAGTAGGTCAGTTCAGGCTTTCTCTCGACCATTGCAGTAGTCTATTGTGGAGGTATCTTTGTGGATTTCAGCCTGGGAGGAGGGGACTGGACCTGCCTGGACTGAATTTACCAGGTTGAACTCAATCCCCAGGGGAGTCTTTGCCCTGGGAGGGCGGGACGGGGGAACACAAGGGAATCCATGACTGATATGTAAAATTAAATTAAATTATAAAATAAAGTAAAAAAGAGGGACATTGTCAAAGTAGACATTGCAGAGGCTTTAGAGTCAGTAAGAATGCAAGATCTACTTTGTAATGAGGTGGTCATTAATGGACATGGGGAAGAAACATTGAAAGAGGCCATCATAGGAGAACTATTAAAAGACCTGAGAAAGAAGGGTGTGAATAGATAATGCAATGAGACAAACATGACAAGTGAAGGTTTTGAGACTGGAGGAGTAAAAGCAGCCAAAAGTGTCCAAAGGAAAAATGGATGGCATAGGTGAATAGGTGAAGAGCAGGAGGACAAGGCATCGTGAAAAACGTCTAGCGTGATATTTGTAAATTGTGGGGGTTTAGAGGGAATGGTGAGCAAATGCGCCAGAAATGGGAATTGGGATCTCGGTTTCTTTGCTGACGTTAGCCAACTGAAAAAAGAGGAGTGATGATAAAGCTGCCTTCACTGGAGACCATGAGAGAATAATGCCTTCTAGGAAGAAGCAAGGGTCATGGGCATAGAGAGACAAAGAGCAATATTCAAAGGAGAATTTTGTAGATGAATTTCTAAATTGTCTTATTAAATAAGAAACACAGAGCCAAATATAGGGGTGAAAGCCTTAGATCAGGGAAATAGGGAAAGCTACCAGCCAACCTTACCTTACCAACTCTGTATCTTCCAAATGAGAGTTACTTCCTGTCTACCCACGCCTTTATTGCACTCCTATTCTGCTCTCTCATTGGCTTTCTTAGTCCAGCTACCTCACTTCCTCTTCCTACACAGCTCTATCACTTTCTATCTGTCTGTACAGACCTCCAGTTCTCTATGGTTGGTACTGGGATTAAAAGCATGTATCACCACACTTGGCTCTGTTCCCTAACGTGGCCTTGAACACACAGAGATCCTACCTGCTAAGTGATAGGAAAAGGGCATGTGCTACTACTGCCTGACTTCTATGTTTACTTAAAATGGCTTGCTATTTCCTCTGATCTCCAGGCAAACTTTATTAAAGCACAAATAAAATATCACCACAAAGTTTGTGTGTATAAATGATTTTGATGGCAAGAGGCATCAGTTACTGAGAGCACCACTATAGTACTTAATGACTGGGCAGGGGTTTCCAAAAAACAATCGGAAAAGGGCATAGAATGAAATGTATACAGAGAAGAGTTGCGACTGTAAGAATTAACTTCAACAGTGTGGGTAATGGTAACAAGGTTACTAATATTGGTTTCAGCTGACAGCAGTAAGTCAGAAGGCATTCCTTGGAAAAAATAACTAAGGGACCCACTAAGAACAAATGCATTCTGGATCTTGCTTTGTAATTCTGTCAATAAATAAGTCTTTAGAAGGATGAGGGCTATGAAGACTTAATAATGGTGTGTAAAAATAGCACTTAGAGGGCATTTAACTGGCTACTTACATAAAAGGTCCTTATAAAAGTAGAAGAAACTGAATTGCCCTCATAAGTTTTAAACTTATGTTTTTATTTGATCAAGCATAGGAATGAGGTCACATGAAAAGTTTATTTCTGTTATAAAATAATATTGACTGTGTCCCCTCTTAATGAGCACATGAAAAATAATGAATAAATTTGATCACTCACAAGTGAGAACTCTTTCAACTTCTAAAATCTCATTTATGGAAGTATCTATGTCACATGATTGAAAAGAAGCCTGTTAGCAGGCTACAGTATTAACATAGGTAAGAGTTTGTGTTGATTTTGACTAGGAAAGCTCCATCAGAAGTTTGATCAGATTCTAGACATATTCACATGCTATGACCAACAGAACTTACTGATAGATTATATGAAGGGCTTAGAGATCATGAAAAGTAGAAGTCTCTATATTTCAGGAGGTTTTTTTCCTAATTATTTTTTATGTCTGTGCCTATTTCCCCTGCATGCATGTCTGTGTTCCAGGTATGTGGAGTGCCCTCCATGGCCCAAAGAGGAAACTGGATCTCCTACAACCATAATTACATATGGTTGTAGTTATTATGTGTGTGGTTGGAATTGAACCCTGTTCTTCTGGAAGGGTAGTCAATGCTCTTAATCTCTGAGCCTCCCTATTTAAGTTGTTGCTCTTTTTGTCCTGAGGAATTGGATGTAGAAATTTGTTCATATATTAAGACAGAAAGTGACAGAAACAGGTAAGTATAGTAATCAGGGGCTCAATCATGAATGTACTATGCTGAAAATACTGACTAAATATTAAAGTGAACAAGCTGACTGATTTTGATATATACATTTTGAAGAAAAGTATAGACTAGTGTTATAAAATGGGAATATATATTAATACACACATACAGAGAGAGACAGAGAGGAGAGAGAGATTCAAAGAACATTGACTCTAGTCAGGAAGTAAGACAGAATAGAAAGATTAATCCTCAGTTCAAGGCACAGAGAGGGTTCAGAGAATCAGTCACCTGCAAAGTATTTGGATAATTCTCCAGCACTTAGTGAAGTACAGAAAGGAAGAAAAAAAAAGATAGCTAGTGTTCCTGTGTGATGAAGACTAAAGCCTAAAGCCTAATGTTTTAGAGAAGAAGCCAGTGGCTTGTCCTAGTTGATGTGAAGATATGATAAAAAAACTAATAAGATAGATTAAATAATTCTGTATACACTACTTTGTCAGTTATATCTATAATTATATTTTAGTATTAATTTCACTGTGTGTATATAAATATTATGGCAGTCACATTAAAATCAATATGTATATAACTGAATGTTAATTTGATATCAGAAATCAGTTCATTTTTGAACTCTCATTACTAGATATCAAAAGAAGTCAGTCTGAAGTATGTTGTTTATGATGTTTTAGTCACCTTCATGTAAATTTTCATTTTTTAATAATTTTTGTTACAATTCCATTAAAATTATAATCATAATAATTATTTAGTGCTTTTCTATCCAGTCTCCTGCCAAAGACAACCATCCAATTCTCCTGAGCAGTTTTCCAGATATAACATTATTTTAATAATCAAGATAAATTGTAAATGGGTCAAAATACTTACCCTATCTTACAAAACTGTTACACAAGTTAAAAAAAATGATGAGTGTGAACATTTTAGAGAACTGTAGTGTGTGCTTTAAATGTGTCCTATTTCAGCTCATTAGAAAGCACTAAACAATTATTTCAATTTCTGGTTACATTTTAAAGTCTGCAGCAATCAATCTTGTGCATGTTGGGAGCAAATGTAAAGATACACTTATGTGAAAAAGTGTATATCTCTGAATGCTGACCAATTTGGAAAAAGGACAGTTTTTCTCAGGGAATAGCTGTCGAAGAGATTATCTGGAGGAAGACAAAGAGCAGAGCACATAGCTTGAAAATGATTAGAAACAGCACTGATAGAAGCCTTATGTACCCTAGCTCCCCATATTAAAGATTGCCTTTTTTTAATAAATGTTGTATTATTGTATTAAATTAGGTTGCCACCAAGAAGTATTATAGAATTATAGTCCTAATCCCTACACAAGTCTCTTTTACTTTACATGATTTCATCATATATCAGTGTTCTGATAGCCCTGTAGACATATTTCTTCAGTGGTTATGAAATAGCTAAATTATTGACTAAAATTTTATTCACAGCCCTTTAACATAAGAGCATAAGTGACAGACTTCTCCCTCAAATGCATTGCTACAAGTTACCTTTGGAGCATCATACTCAAATGATCAGACATTTGATAACTACATAGTCTATCATTTTTTTTTTACTTCAATTTCCAGAGGGTCAGACTACATTTTACATTCAGCTATGGAAATTCCCTCTGCCCTCTCACCTTCTCTTCTCTCTCCATCCATATTACATCCATATCCATATATATGTATATGTACATCCATATCCATATATATGTATATATACCCTCTTCATACCCTTGACCATTTCTCGATATCGTTTTATTTAGCTAATACTGTTAGAAGCATTTCTGTGAGAATTATTAAACAAATGGAGCATAAATTATAATTAAAATGAACAAAGATTAAGACCACAGAGTTCTTAGTAAAACTGAGTAAAATGGAAAAACACGGAGTTTTAGTCACAACAACAGTGGCCCAAAGCCACTTACAAATTAGGCAGAGACCCAGAGTGGGAGCTTTTTCTTACATTTTAGTAGACCTTTCTGAACTGCTACTTTTCTCTGTATTCTCCCATCCTTGCTTAAACTCTTCCACCTTCACACAGAACCTCCACTATCACTTCATAATTACATGTGTTATTAAACAAGGAGCTGTGAGGCCACGGGACAGTAGCTGAGCTAAGGGGAGAAAATGGGACCCTTGCTGGGCACATCTTTACAGGTTAATCAGGTAACCTCAGAATTCGTGATAAACTATAAATGAACGAAGCAAAAGCAAGACGAGCATAAATTCAGAATCAATGTCTGAAGCTTTCCCAGTGACAAAGGCTTCTAAAGCAGCAAATTCTCAGTAATTGTTCTCAGAAACTGAATAGTTCCATGCTGTAGATATCGCTCTGTATAAATAAAATGCTGCCTGGCAGGAAGCATAGGCGGGACAAGCAGAGAAGAGAATTCTGGGAACAGGAAGGTTGAGTGAGAGAGATGCTGCCAGCTGCTACCATGAGAAGATCTTAAGATACCGGTAAACCACGAGCCATATGGTCACTTATAGATTAACAAAAATGGGTTGATTTAAGATATAACAACAGTTAGCAAGAAGCCTGCCACAGCCATACAGTTTATAAGTAATATAAGTCTCTGTGTGTTTACTTGGTTGGGTCTGAACAGCTGTGGGACTGGTGGGTGAGAGAGATTTGTCCTGACCGTGGGCCAGGCAGGTTTGGAGAAAACTCCAGCTAAGGTCCCAGGTAGTGTTCCTTAGGGGATGCTGGGGCCTACTCAGTATACAATGACCCTCCCCAACACAGCCCCCTTTTTTGACATCCTAAGAATGCTAGGCAGTCTCCACACACAAATCAGTTTTGGTTTATCTATACTAAGCCATCAGTAGGCCTGAAGATAAATCTCTGAAAATTCTATAGAGAACTCAGTAATTAGCAGAAAAGGAGTTTCTGTGTCATAAGAGCTCTGTGCTTTTTGAAACTGTAAGGAAAGTATAAATCTGTGTCAGGAACTGATATAACATAGGAAGGTTTTTATTATGGTTTCCTTTGGGCTCCTGTGGCCTTCCACAGTACGGCTTGAATACCTGTTAAACCCGTTTCCTTAGCACAAAAATGGCTCCATGGTCAGGTAGCTATCCTTTAGTACCAGAAAAGTCTGTTTCTCAAAAGTAGTAACAGATGCAGTATTCACATCCACTCACTTTCCTGATAATAAACTCTTAAACACCATGACAACCTTAGAAAACTCATAATGAACACATCCACAATGCACTCTCATCTTGTTCCCATGTTCACTGTGGATACTGCTCTTAATTTGAAAAGGTCTCAATGTGTATTCTTCCCACAGCAAAAAATGACAAAAAGTCCTCTGAATATTAGCATATATATTCAATTAGTTTCAGTGCTACCATTATTTCTATAGTATGCTATTCCATAATATGCGGGGAAGGCATACTTTTGTTTACATACAAGATGACTGGAATTAGGAAAAACTAAGCTGTTGTACTGGTTAGCTTATTTGGAAGAGGAACATTCAATTGATAAAATACCACCACCAGTTTGGCCTCTGGGAAAGCCTGTGGTATGTTTCCTTGATTGGTGATTGCTATGAGAAGGCTCTGCTCACTGTGGGTAGTGACTCCCCCGCTCCACCAGCCTGGTGGTCCCAGTTGCTATAAGAAAACAGGCTGATCCAGCCATGGAGAGCAAGCCAGTAAACAGCACTACTCCGTGGCCTCTGTATTAGCTACCACCTCCACTTTGCTGCCCTACTTGAGTTTTTTTTTTCCCTGACTTCCTTTGATGACAGACTGTGATATGAAAGTGAGAGCAAGTAAACCCTATCCTCCCCAAGTTGTTTATAGTCATGGAGTTTTGTCACAGCAATAAGAGCCCTAAGACAGCTACCTACACCATGTGTTTAGAATTTACCTGCCTGTTAGTTCAAGAAAATAGCATGAGTTTTAGAGATGGCAAGGGAATAATCATTTTCAGGAATTTTTGATTGATCCTATTGTTAGAAAATGAAAGCTAGAAAGAGAAGCACAAATGCTGGTAAGCAAGCAAATATTTGCCTTAAAAACACAAAACTCACACACAAAAGCGATGCTGTAAGCCTCTATATAGGCATCTTCTATTTTGTTTTAAAGTTCGGTAGGACTGTTGCTACAATTACACAATGCAGAAATAACTCAATGAAACTGCGCAGGAACCCCTTATTCAACACTTTGCTTTGCTCTCCCCTTTCTTTGAGGAAATCTGACGTTATAAGCATAACTGGTCCTCTGTGGACTGCTTAAATAATTTAAAGATGCTGAGCCTCATATTCTACAGCCCAAAGATGCTGACATTATTTTAAATTAGGTTTTTACACTTAAAATGTATTGAAGTGCATTTGAGGGAGATGAACTTTTGCTACCTGTGCTTTTTTCTGTTTCTGTGAGAACAGTGTTCAGCAGACAGAGTTGGAAAGAAACAATAGCTCTATGTTTCGTTTCTAATTCTCTACCTCCAGCCAAACGGCACAGGCTTGAGCAACACATATAACGACAACCTGGTGAGTTTAGAATGAATTCTGAATGTAAAAGAACTTGTTCATGTTTGGTGAAAACAGAAAAAAAAAAGTATTTTCCAACAAGAGCAAAAGAACGCTCTTATGATGTGTCTCGCTGCTAGATACATTCGGGTTTTGCTACAACTCAAAGGATGTTTGTGGTACACAAGGCACATGCAAGGGCTCTCTGAAACGCTGGACTGTGACCGTTGCTTTAAACTGTGGCACTGATTTGAATGGAGTCAGCTGTGTCTCAATAACCCCAAACAGAAAAGGTGTCCTCTTAGCTGGCACTTTATTCTCTGCATAAAGGCAGACGGTCAGCTTTATACTGTTCCAACATATAAGTGCCACATGTGGCTTTGAAGTCCCTAGGTTATATGGATTTGGGTCAGAGGCAAAGCTCAAAGTTGAACTAGGGCTTCATTCAATCGGATATCATCTGTGATCAGGCATGCTCCCAGTTGCCATGCAATGCACATTGGCAAGGAAAAGGGGGAGCAGGAAATACATTTTACTTTAACAAATGGGCACCTCGCCAAGTTTCCATAGAGTGAAAAATTGGAGCCCCTGGGAGAAGCGAATGTTTGGAAGTCTAACCCTTCTGCCCTATCGCATTCCAAGTCAGTCAGATGGTCACAGCCATCTCTGCCAGAACACACCGCGTTAGCGAGCACAGATACAGGTTTCTAGCCTCACAAGATAACATGTGCTGGGCACTCAAGATCAGGAATTCAAAACCAAAATTTATTTTTATTTATCCTAATGACTAGGTTTTGAAAGTCTCTTTTTCACTTACTCTTGTCCTTCTCTCTCTCTCTCTCTCTCTCTCTCTCTCTCTCTCTCTCTCTCTCTCTCTCTCTCTCTCTCTCTCTCTCTCTCTCTCCTTCCTCTCTCTCCCTCCCTCCCTCCTTCTCTCCGTTCCTCCCTCCTTCCCTCTGTCCCTCCCTCCCTTCCTACCTCCTTTCTTTTCATTTTTCTTGTTCATCAGAGATTTCTCTCCCATTAAAATTCAAGATGCTTATTTTTCAGACTAGTGATTGTGTTTTATTTGAATGAGTAAAATACATAGTCATTAATCAAAGATTTCATATACAAAAAGCAAAGCTGCCTGAATATAAACAAGAGAAATACTCCCCTCAATAAGAAAAAAAAATATTAAGTCACAAAGTAACCCAAATAAACCCAGACTGGGTGCTGTGGATTTACTAGGAAGCCATCTTGGACAAGTCTTAGTCAAAATCAGGGAAGGGATGGTTGAAGATTCCCTTATTTAAAAGATACCAACATCAGGAAGTGTCAATTCTACTATATTCATTGCAGGATTAGACGAGAGCCCATCTACAAAATCAACCTACACATCAATCAATAGATGAATGAGATAATTGTGGTCTTTAGAAATAATAAAGTATGATCAGGCCTTCAGGAAGAAGGAACCCCTACAAACTACAGAACAGAAGAAAGTGGGGGCAGGGTGAACTGAAACAAGCCAAGCACAGAAGGACAAATACTGCATGATTTTACACATGGATTGAAAAAAAAAAAAAGAAAAACCATAGAATTAGAGAGTGAATGCTAGTTCCAGGGGCTAAATTAAAGATATTTCGGGACATATTAGTTAAAAGATACAAAACTTCAGAGAAGGAAATGTGTCTAGAAAATCCAAATGAAAGTTGCAGCATCTGATGTTACTAAGGATGCACTGCCGTACTGAAAGTTACTGAGAGTTTAAGTATTCACACCAGCAAAACACACTGTGGAAAGTCTACCTGGAGGTAAATAATTACTGTCTGCCTTTTCCAGCAGGTCCTCAAAGGTGTGGAGCTGCCATTTCTCCTCCAGGAGGTCACAAAACAGCACAGCTACTATTTGCCTTAAACTTTCAACATTTTGTGGTTTGGGTGTTTTTGATATTCTATTTTAACAACCACTGGGTATCTGGGTTGATTCAATATTTTGGTTATAATGAATAAGATTTCAATGAATTTTCATGCAGACATGTGCTTTTCCTTCCTTTTAGCGTGTACTTAAAAGAAGAACTGTTAGGCCATCTAATAATTCAATCATAAGCCTTTGAAGATCTTCCACACTGCTTTCCAGTCATTTCAATCCCCACCAGCAATGTACACGGTTTCTAATTTGTCTGCATCCCTTGCAATACTCATTATTACCACTTAGAAAGGTAAGTTAATCTTGTTTGTATAAAGCAATGTCATCAGATTTTAAGTTTCATTTCCATAATAAAACTAATCATGTTTTCATACCACTGCTATTAATTTTTTGTATTTTCCTTGGAGAAATTTCTGATCAGGTTATTTTCCTAGCTTGTATTTGAGTTGTTCATCTTTTCTTCCAAAGTATTAACTGTAACAGTTTTTCCTTTTAGATTTACTCCCCTAATCGGATGTGCTATTAGCCAATGCTTTCTCACACTCTGTGGGTTGCCCTTTTCATCCCCTGTGATATTTATATCACACAAAGTCATTTTTAAGTCAATCAAATTATTTTATTTTCATTGCCTGTACCTTTAAAATCAAATCAAAATATACTGTTGAACTTTAAATCAAAAATATAAATATAGAGAGAGATGAGGGAAAGGGGCATAGTTGTGTTGTTCTAGCCTTTCGCTCTATAGTATATTTTGAATTTATTTTGATATGTTATTTGAGATATTCAATTGCATCATTTTTGCATGTGCTCCCTACTCTATTCTTTCAAAAATATTGCTTATTAAGTGTCTTGATATACTTATTTAAAAAATCCATTGATCAGAACTTGTAGAATTCGTTTGGTACTTTATATTGATCTGCATGTCCATTTAAAAATATTTAATTGTAGGTGTGTATTGGTGTTCCTGGGTGTGTAGAAGTGTGCCATATGCATACAGGAGCCAAAAGTTTTCTCTTCCAACCTCCAAGTCCCAAATAATTGACTCCGAGGCTGAATATGACTTGGTCGATAGCTCAGAATTGTTACTAGCTAACTCTCACACTTAAATTAACTCATATTTCTATCTATGCTTTGTCACGTGGCTCATGGCTTTTACTTCATTTTCTACAAGTCCTGCTTGCCCAGAAGATGGATGGCATCTCCCCCGACTCTCTTCACTCTGCCGTTCTTCCTCCAACCATTTTCTCTGTGTCAGGCTGTCTTGTTCAATCTCTTCTTGCCCTGCTTTCAGCCAATCAGATTTTTTTATTAACAATGAGCATAATCTACAGCAGGAATCAACTTAGAATTGGAATTACAAATGGTTGTGAGCCACTATGTGAGTGCTTGGATCAAATCTGGGTCCTCAGCAAGAGCATCTCTCCAGCCCTCTGCATGTCCATTTTTATACCGGTGCCATTCTGTAAGGGTGAGACTATGATAAAGGAATTATGCCAGTTTAAGAAGAAGAGCTCAAAGTCCTTCTGCCACTATTTCTAGAAGACAAGCTTCTTTGACTTCCTAGCCCCCAGGATGGCTGGAAGTATAGTTTGTCTAAACATCCCTGTCTGTTCTATCTTGTTATAGTTGCCCTAAAAGGACTAAAATGAAATACTCACTCATTTGAACTAGAAAACATTGATCATTCAAGGAAAGAAACTATGAGGAAGCTACTTTCCCTAGGATGTCTTGATTTCATTCACGTTTTCTTGTTGAATTAGTTGTAATGAGTGGAAATGGAAGGCATGGAGTGAGGGGGCAAAGTAGAAACCTAGAGCAGTAGAAACTCTCAGGATTCTACAAGGGTAACCTTAGTGAATACTCCTAGGAATGTAAGATATAGAGCCCAAACTGGCCACTCTCTGTAAATAGGCAAGGCTTCCAGTAGTGGGTCTGGGATACCAACCGAGCCTATAAGGGTCTGCACTAGATCCTCTCCATAAATGTTATGGTTGTTAGCTTGATGTTCTTGTGGGAATCCTAACAGTGAAGTAGGGGTGTCGCTGACTCTTTGACCTGCCCTTGGGACCCTTTTCCTCCTACTGGGTTGCCTCACTCAGCCTTGACATGAGTACTGAAAAAAAAATTTAATATTTTTTGTTTCATTTTTGAGATTATAATATAATTACATTATTTATTGCTTTCCCTTTCCTCCCTCCAAACTCTCCCATATACTCCCTCCTTGGGCTCTTTCGAATTCATGGCCTCTTTTTCATTCATTAATTATTATTAGATACAAATATGTTTATCTATATAAGTATGCATTTCTATACATAACCTACTTAGTCTTTTTACTTGTGTGTATGTGTCCAGGGCTGACCATTTAGTATTGGTGATCAGTTGGTGTGCTCATCCCTAGGGAAGACTGTTTCTCCCACTCTCACCATTGCTTGACAGCCTGTAATTCTTTTTTGTCAGGTTGAGGCCTTTGGATTTTCCCCTTGCACTTTGGCATGTCTATTATTGTCCTTGTTCAGCTCACGTTTAGGGAATCATGTTGATGAGTTTTTATCAGTACAGCTTCTTTACATTTGAAATCTTATTAACCAAACAGTTCGTTCATTATAGAAATATTAAAATTTCAATATTAAAAAATTATGTGTAATTATAAAAATAATAAAATTTGACGACATATGTGAGACAAAGATAAAAATGATTGCATCTTATTCATTTTGTGAACAATTAAGTGTATGTGTAAGAAATTCTAAGAAACATTTAAGAATTCTAATAAAAAAAATAATTCAGTCAAGAAAGCTGGGAGGGGCCGGATAATTCACTCAGTAGTTAAGAGTATGCACTGTTCTTGCAGAGGATCAGAGTTTGATCTCCAACACCCATGTCATGTGGCTCACAAGTACCTGTAACTCCAGCTGTTGGAGATCAACACACTCTTTGGGCCTCCATAGGCTCCAGCACTCACAAGCACATACATAAACACACATCGACAGAAGCATACATACACATAAAGGAGATGTAGAAATTGATAAAAATAACAAAAGCAGAACTACATGCAACGGCAATTAGTCCAATAATCAGGCTTGTCCATCTTTTGACACTGTGACACAACATAGTTCTCTAGAAAGCTCATGTGACAATTGCCCAATTTAGGTAAAAAATTTAATTATTAAAACTTTTATAATGCTTAAGTAAGCTTATGATATTGTATTATGCTGCATTCAGAAATTCTTGAACATATCCAGCCTTGTGCATAACTAGCTGCATTTAAACAGAAAATCACCTCTAAGACATTAACTAAAGAGAGAGGTATTGAAAATTGTGTGCAAAATGTTATATATTCTTTTATTTTTTAGGTTGTAGAGACAGGGTCTCGTGTAACCTAGACTGACTTCATATTAGTTTTGTACCTAAAGTTGGTCATAGCTCTTTATTCTCCTGTCTTCATCTTAATATCCAGCTCAATATATAGTCTTATTCTCTAATATCAATATGAGGTTCAAGTATGTTTTGTGACTTGCCTTTTTATTCAATGATAAGGCAGTTAAATTTGATATGGTTCAACTACTGTTTTCATTTATATTTATCCTTTGCTGTCTCATTGAGAAATCTTTATTCAATTTTTAGATCAGAGGTTCTCAATTTGTGGGTCATCACCCCTGTGAGGAGGCTTAGTCACATTCATTTGCAGTCTGAAAGCAAAGAATGGCAAATGTTTGTTCCCTATTCTCTTTCTCTGTTCTAGTCATTGAAGAAATCCAGCTCATAGGATGGTCCCACCTTTGATTAAAATAGGTTTTCCCACTGTGTTATCCTAATTTAGCTAATCCTTTTCAGGTGCATCAAAAAGTTAATGAAATCTAGACAACCCTTCATAGGATTGTCTCCTAGATGATCTTAGAACATGTAATGTTGACAATATTAATCATGCCCTCTCCTGTCAACTTGAAACCCAAACACATCACTTTTAATCCATAAATTTCCTTTCTAGTCCCCATAGGCTCATATCCATCTCAATGCAAAATGCATTCATTCTAATTTCCTAAGTCCCTGAAGTCTTTACCAATTCCTACACTATTTAAAATTCCAGAATGTCTTCTGAGATTGAAGGCAATTTTTATAAATGTGAGATACAAACTAGTTACATAGTTCCAATATACACTATCACAAAATAAGTATTCCAAACTCAAAAGCAAGAATGAGGGCAATGGAAAGGATAATAACACCAAAGTCAGACCAAACCAAAACCTAATAGGGCAAACATCAAATTTAGAACCTCATGTCCAACATATTGGTCTTGTAATGGATTCATCTGGGCTGCAAAGGGCTTGGGTAGCCACATCATTGAATCAGGGCTGCCGATAACACACATGGTATATGTCTTGGGTTACCTCAGCAGATATCCCATAGTCTTATCATTTATACTATCCTAGGTTCTCTATTGCAACTTAGTCTTCATCTTCACAGCTTCATACACCAGGCCTCCTTGCAGACATTCTTATCCTGCATACATTGCCAAACTTCAGTATTCCTCTGAAACCATGGAACAAGTCTCTATGACTCTCCAGTGTGCATATTTCATACCTGCAAAATAAGGACTACATGGAGGATACTACCAAGTCATGCTTCAAGGTTGAGAGCAGCCTGGTCTCCTTAGACAACAGCTATAATAGTACTTGCGTGTCATTTGGCTAAATCCACAAATTCATTTTTCTATGCCGTTGTTTTCCAGCATAAAAGACCCTGTGCATCATTCCCAGTTCAGGCTTCCTCTTTCACATAAATCTTCATTCTCACTAGTTGGAGCCTTTGATTGGAGGAGTATATCTTCAGTGCACTTACTGTTTTCTCTCAATAAAGAGAGTAAGGTTTCACTTTAACAATCGCAGATGCTTTGTAGTCTTCACTCATCCACAATTTTAAACTAGAGCATAAATCTTTCCTTCCTAAACTGTACATTTTTGTTTCATTTTATGTTCTCCCACTATAGACCTAAATATGAGCAATGAGCAGTAGCCAATCATAGGCTGAATCCCTTACACTCTTTAAATTTCCTCTACCAAATAAAGTAGTTCAATAATTTTAATGCAGTCTCACATAAATTCTAAGGGCACAAATATAACACCAATAGGTTTCTTGCCAGAATTTTGTATGAATAACCTTTAGCAAAATTTCTAATAGATTCCTTATTCCTTTCTGAAAGCTCTTGTGCCAAGGCATCCCTATCTGCATAATTCTTCACATTTCTGTCTCCCAATCTTAGATAAGAATTCTCTATTAATCTATTTGTGGCACATTAGGGACTTTGTATCCTGATCATGCATTTTCCAGCAATCTTCCCTGAAACTTGCCCCAAAGGTCTAAGAAACACATGGTCAAGTTTATCTCAATAATGAGCCACATTTCTCAGTATCAGTTTTCTTTATTAATTTTCCTGTTGATTGATTTTTAAAAAATACCCTGAGCCAAGCAACTTAAGGGAGAAAGTGTTTATTCTGGCTCACAACTAAAGATACAGTCTATGGTGGTGGGAAAGTCACAGAGGCAAGAGCTTGAGGTAGTTAGATGCATTTCATCCATGGTCAGGACGGAGAGAATAGTGAATGTTCATATTTATGTTACTTTCTCTTTGCTATTCAATTTAGGATCCCAACTCATGGAATAGTGTCATCCAAATGACTGTCGAGATAATCCTTCACAGACTTACCCAAAGACCAACCAATGTAGAAAATCCATCACAAGTTACCTAGAGGCTTGTCTCCTAGATCATTCTAGATTAGGTAATGTTGACAATATTATCACAATAATTAATAGATATTTTGTGTACATGAATGTGTGGTGATTTTTGGTAGTGTAATTTTAATAGTAGATATACTTCTTTCTGAAGGAACGCTTTCAACATGTCACTAGTAAATTTCATCACAATTCTAGGTATACAGAGATAAATTTTATCACACTAATGACATCCTTTTTCTTTTATCCCCAGTCACCTCCTCTGTGAGATTATAGGTACTAGCTGAAGTTCATCAAACACTACACAAAATCAAGTGAGGTGACCATGTCACTATTTTTCTTTAAATATGTTACTGTTATAATTTATAAAACTGATTTTCTAAAAGAAAATAAACTTTATTCTCTTATTTGCTTACAATAAAATGAACTAACTGATAATGACAAAATATAAATATAGAAATATATAATAATTCAACAGTGTAGAGATGCAAATGTAGAGATGCATTTCATCTAAATATTTAGATAAGTCTTTCTTATGTATATAGCTAAATACTAAATACTCCACTTTTATAAAATTACTTGTGCTGGATTAAAAAAGAATAGAGTAATACAAGAGAAAAACCCAGGAAACTTCCATTTTAAGGGCTAGAGCAGAGATTCCTGCATCATGCTCTTGTTCATGGATTTGGGATCATCTCTTTCCTGATTTGCAAATGGTCAAGTAAATAGTCTGTTTTGGATATTTTCCATTGTTTTGATAAAATGTTATGACAAAGGCAATTTATAAAAGGAAGAGTTTGTTTGGGCATAGAATTCCAGAGGGATAAGAGACCATCATGGCAGGAGACATAGCAACAAGAATCAGATGTAGCTGCAGGATCAAGAAGCTGTGAGCTCTTCTCTTCAAATGCAAGCATTAAGCAGAGAAAGAATATTGGAAGTAGGGTAAAGTTATGCCCTCTGAAAGCCTGCTCCCACTGACATACTTTCTCCAGCAAGGGCATACCTCTTAAAATTCCCTAAATAGTAACCCCAACTGGAGACCAAGTTTTCAGTTGGGGAACATTTCTCTTTTTAAATCACCACATGTTACTTTCAGTTTGGAGTTATAATCATTATCACAGTGCCTTCATTTTGTTTAGGACTGTTAGAATCTAGGAGCTTATTTCAAATCAGTGTCATTCCATAAACTGTCTTTTAAAGACAGAAGTGTGTAAATTGCTGGATCTTACTGAGGAATA
Organism: Peromyscus maniculatus bairdii; assembly: GCF_049852395.1. Lineage (NCBI taxonomy): Eukaryota > Metazoa > Chordata > Mammalia > Rodentia > Cricetidae > Peromyscus > Peromyscus maniculatus. The sequence continues at coordinate 171,258,665 of NC_134852.1, read as the reverse complement.
ATCCTTTTGTACACTGTGAACATTTTTCACTGTGATTGGTTTAATAAAAAGCTGACTGGCCAATAGCTGAACAGGATAAAGTTAAACAGGAAAGCCAAACTGAGGATGCTGGGAAGGAAAAAGGCAGAGTCAGGAGTCACAAGCAGACACAGAGGTAGCAGGAGATGAATGTGCCATGCTAATAAAGGTACTGCCATGTGGCAGAGTGTAAATAAGGAATATGGGTTAACTTAAAAAGTAAGAGCTAGTTAGTAATAAGCCTAAACTATTAGCTGAACATTTGTAATTAATATTAAGCCTCAGGATGTTTATATGAGTGCAACTGCAGTACAAAAAAATTCTATCTACAGGATCCAATTTTTTGACAAAGAAAAGTCTATAAATCAGAGGATTCACTTCCTGGTTTTAGGAAACATTTAAAGAAGTATCAGAATTGTTTTCCAAACTATTCCATTAAATAAGTAGGAACATAACACTTCTAGAACTTCATACATTCTACAAAGCCAAGATCACCCTGATACCAAAACCTATAAAGGCAAAGCATAAAAAGAAAACTACATGCCAACATCCCTGATAAACATAAAGAAAACAAGCCTTCAAAATAATACATGAAATCTAATTCAATAACACGTTGAAAAGATCATGCACATTTAACAAGTTAGGTTAATCCCATGAATATAATAGTTCAATATATGAAGTCGATAAATAGGATCAAGGACTAAAATCATATAATCATCTCTGTAGAAGAAAAATAAGAGCCTTTGATACAACTTCAGCATTCATTCATGATAACAGTCTTGAATAAAATAGATATATAAAGATTTTATCTCAACAGAAGGCTATATATAATAAACCCACAACCAACATCACATTGAATGCATTTACTAGTATTATCCTAAATAGTTCTTGAAATTCTAACAAGAGTAATAAGACAAGATAGCATGAAGCACAGAAACCAAAAAGGAAGACGTTAAATTATTTCTGTTTATAGATGACATGTTTCTGTATTTGTAAAACCTTAGCACCATCAAAACACTTTTTAAAGTGATAAATGCAACAAAGTAACAGGCTGTAAAATCAACATACAGAAACCACTTTTTTAGACTCAGACTAATAATTAACACATTGAAAAGAAATCTGTGGTGGTAATCTAATTGTACTGAAATGTGATTTTGATTGTATGTTAATAAATAAAGTTGCCCGGGGGTCAGAGCTATTAGAGCTATAGCAAGAGTGTGGCGGTGGTGGCACATGCCTTTAATCCCATAGATCTCTGTGTGTTCAGAGATACAGCCAGCATTGGACATATGCCTTTAAGACCTAGGGGGCTGTACATTCAGACAGTGACGAGGCAGTCACATGTTTGGGTTTACAACCAATGAGATGGCAGAATGACTAGAAAACGATTTACACACAGGAAATAGCTCTCTTTCGGGAAGCTGGGACAGCAGGAAGAAGGGTGAGATTTTAGCTCTGAGCTCTGACCTCTCGGCTTTCTCTTTTACATTGTTTCTGTGTTTCTTATTTAATAAGACAGTTGGTTACATCTACAGAAATCAGGAAAACAAAACAGAAGGGGGCCTATTTGAGGAGACAGAGTAAAGGTAGGAGGCGAGAATGGGACAAAAGAAGGTGCGTATTATGAAAAAACTTTGTATATGTGTGTGAAATTGTTATGATGGATACTATTATATTTTGTGTATAACATATTCTAATAAAATAAAGAAGGTAAGGCTGGAAGACGCAGTACTACAGAACACAGTTTAGAAGGGACCTCCTGACAGTAGTGTTGTCTTCAGCACTGGCAAGATTAGAAGATCCTTGGGATTTTAGTGAGCAGGAGTTAGACCTTAATATTATAATCAGTATAAAAAAAAACTGATTACACCCAACCCTATCATACATTTGCTTTTTATTTCTTAAACTAATTTTAAGGACATCATGCCCATCCATGGAACTCACAGCACCAAGGTCTGGCTGTCAGTCTCTACATACAATTGTAATGGTTTTGTGCATGACTTTTGTGCTGGAAAGCTAGGTTGGGGTGACACACTGCTGCTGAGGGGATATGAGTGGTAATGACTCGGGATGACTATAGTTGGTCAAGCTGAATCTTTGAAGCCACAGTGACAGCAACTGTGTTCTAGTTCAGGGAGGATTCCTTAGCTTTTAACACATGAGGTTTCATCAGTTGTATTTCTAGATATTTTATTTAATTTAAACTTCTTTCTTGATATTACAATTGCTCAAAAATATCTTTAATTCACTTTATTCGCTTGTTGATATATGTTCATTTTTTCAATCTATTTTTATCATTTTTCACTTTTTTCTTCCTTGCCTTAGTTATCCTTGAAATTAGAAGAATGGTCTCCTCTTAGATCATTTAGATTCTTTTAGATATCCCTGCCAGGAAAGGATTAACATTTCCCTTATTAAGGAACTTTTTTTTTATTTTTTAATGTGACACAAGCTACTAGGTTTTAATTGAAATAAAATATATATGTAATTATGATATATAAATATGCAATATTTATATTGTACAATATATAAACACGATATTATAAATAGTATATTTATAAATACACAATACTATAAATATTTATAAATATAGATAATTACTTTTAAATTTAGGCACTTTATCTACATTTACAGATGCAACTGAAAGTTCATGTTCTCTCTTTTTATTTCTGGCTGGAATACAGATGAGAGGTTACACAGCTAATTAAAATTCTATCACATTTGTATGTTATTTTTTAATCAATTTTTCTAATAGTTTGATTTTTCTCTGACACTTTTAAAAATGTTTCTTTCCTAAAGACCACACCATTTTTTTTGTTGGCCCAACATTCTTCTGACTATTTATTTGACATAGTAAGTTATTTAAAGTTGCTGACATAACTAACATACCACCTATTTTTACCTTATTTTATTCATCATTTATCACATTTAAGATTTTATTTTATTTGTTCTTCATTGACTTTCTCTGCTTAACTTGCTTTCCATTTCTTTTTCTTTCTTCCCTACCTATAAATTTTACAGTATTTTAATGTACTTTAATTTTGCTAGCATCCCTAATGAAGCCTCTGACTCCACTACTTAATCAAAGCAAATACCTATGGCTTTTCTCTAAAACCTTTTTCTCATTCTTTCTTTCTCCCATAACTTCAGAGAGGTAACAGCTTCAGAACTAAGGCTTCAGTTTAAGAAAACAATCTGAGGTTCAAAGAATGAATCTTCATCACATTTACAAACGTTTATATACTGAAATATTAAAGCATCATTCCTTACAAACACCTAGAAAATGTTGGTATGGTGATAGATACAGGAATTAAAAGAATCAGAAACAGCTTGCAGCCCCCTAAGGCTGAGGATTCAACATGCACTTGAACAGGCATGTCCAGGACACAGACTTCTCATCCTTAATGAGCAGCAAGCACAAAAGGCCAGCCCTATTTCTGAAAAAAAAGGAACTGAAAACGCTATCTACCTGGTTGAAGAAGTAAGGTGAAAGTGCCTTTCTTCTCCAGGTAATGGGTAAAAATAGATTCATCTGTTAGAAATTAGAAACCCAAGAAGATACATCTACTGTAGAGTTCAAACTGGATAAAAACTACCTGCGGTTTCCTTAAAATCCAGGCCCTGGTTCAGTAGGGCTCAAGACACTGCAGTTCCAACAAGGCTCATGCACATCAAGCAGTAAGTGTGGATATACCTGAACTCTCCTCTTAGCAAGCAGAAGATTAGCAAAAGGATTACTGTAAAAGCTTGTCTGCAGCACGGAAAACCTATACAAGCAAACATCAAAACACCTTCTAGGACTCAGAGGGCATCAGTGCAAAATTCTCTTTTCTCTGACTTGAAATCAGAAACAAAACAACAGCTTACAGTAGAATATGGCCAGCATTCTATCCTGTAACATCTTAACTGATAGAGAAAAGGAATATTTTGACTCACACCTTTGAAGGTTTAGTCTTTAACTGATTGGCCCTATGGTTTTTGGTGAGGCAACATATCACATTAACAGGGCATGACAAAAAGTGTTCACCACAAGGTGGGGAGAATGGCTGAGGGAGAAGTGGAAATGGATGGAGAGTGTGGTGAAGATGAGATAGAGATCCACTGTCCCCTTAAAAGACATGTCCCATGGCCAGATGATCCCCAACTGTACCCAGTTTCTTAATGTTGCCACCACTTCCCAGTATTGTTCACTTGGGACCAAGCTTTTAATACAATATCTCTGTAGGACAGTCTAGGTGCAGACTTTGGCAGCAGGCCTAACAATGACTGATAAAACATGGGAAGCAAATCAAACCAAAGGATATAGTTGAAGAGCATTTGAAGGTACAGAGAGCTGAAAGAGGGGACAGTAATATAAGGCAATAAAAAAAGATTGTATCATAAAAATAAAAAGATACTTGCATTTAAAAGCCAATACAACTTCAGTAACATTGTACATAATCCTTGAGAGTGTGGGCTTTGATTTTGGGCTTTAGGTCCTGATGCAACAAATCAGTCATGAAGCTGATTACATGAGATTCCCAGGAGAAATGAACATGGACATGTAAAGGACTTGTTCTTAAGAATGCATTTCCAGTGGCCTTTCACTGGGAGTTTTAATAGAGAGCTTAGTAATACGTTTTGTAATACCTATAAATAAAGTTATGGGTTGCTGACTTTGCTTTAAAATGTCTAAAATAAGGGGCCAAGAAGTCAGTATTATACATTGTCTTAAGTTGAAGCTGAGCTGTGTTTAGAAATAAACCTACAATAGAGGTCATAAAAGAAGGAGAGAAGACAGAGAGGAGAGGTATTTTGTTTTCTTGGAATGTTGTTCATGTTCCCGAAAGGTCAAAAGAAGGTGCTGTGTAGATAGAGAGGTAGAGGGTTTGTTGTAACAAGAGGTTTTTCAACCTCTGATTCTTTCCTTTGTGTTTTGAAATATTATTTGCATTTACTTAAGGAAATATCTTAGTGAATGGAACCTGAGAATAATAAATTACTATAATATTTTTAGTGAACATACGTATCAGCTATGACCCAAAACATAAGCTTGGATACCTAATTGTCTATTTGTGGTATGTAATGTAGGAACATTCTTTCTGGTTTTGAAGTATTTGGGTTTTGTACATTATATTTGAGATACATAAAAAAAAAACCATGTACAAAAATCTGAACCTGTTTTCCTAAGTATTTTTTCTTTGTAAAATAGCACAAGTTATTACATGTGCTGGAAGAAACTTCAAAAAAAATGGCTGACAGTTTGAGTAATTGGTACAGAGGTTACTTCTTGTACCATAAGTATGTAGTGAATGAGACAGGTTAGTCCAGAAGAATAGTGGCTTATGACTCCAGATTTTACCTCCCCAGTCTGCAGTCTAAGCAAGTATGCACTCAGCATTCAACCAAGTTTTCCTTTCATTGTGAACAGTGACTTTCTCCTTTTCAACAACACACATATACAGTGCCATGAACCTCCAAAGGAATGGGGGGGGTAATATTTGTTTTCCCAAAATCTTTCCTTACACTGTTGGAAACCACTCCCCACCCCAGCATTTCCAGCCCTTGAGTTCCCTCATATCATTCTCTACTACAAGATACAGAGCCTATAGAATATATTGTGCATCTCTCTATAGCATTGCTATAACATCTCTATAACAATACTATAAAACAGTATAGCATTGTTTTTCCCAGGTCAATGGATTCATTTTCTGGGGATTGGGAAAGTTCATCTCTGGGAGCACACTTGGTCCTCTGGTAATTTGACATAATCACTCATTAAAAAGAAGACAGCAATGGCTGTTTGCTAAGAAATTAATATCTGTGCCCTGTGGGTACTAATTTAAATAGGTTCAATTTCTAATTTCCTCATACTTTTACTTCTGCTATCTGCAATTGAAGTAGTATACAGGTGGCAATGAAAATAAAACCCAGGATTTGAAGGATAGGCACATTTCCGTGTGATGTTGCAATATTCATGTTGTCACTTAGGGAAGATCTCTATGTAATAATACTCTGATAATACTCCAAAATAAATGCTCTACTTCTATATAATACTTTTCAGAAATGAAAAGTAGTGATTAAATTTTAAACTTCTCATTACAATGTAGGAAATAAACTTCTCATGGCAATGTAGAAAATAAACTATTTTAGAACAGATGTCAAAGTATAGATGTGATATTGCTTAAATCTTGCAAATCCCTATATGTATGTTTCTGTGTGTGTATGTGGTGTGTGTGTTTACTCTAAAGATAATTCTTAAATAATTTTAGTAAGAGCATTTCAAGCAATCTGATGACTGTCCAAATGATAATACTTGAGAGTGAATCTAATAAAAAAATGAATTTCTGCTAACAAATCACATGTCCCCTAAAGATAATCGCTTCATTAAAGCAATGTGTCAAAGAAGATTTCCTGTCTTCTACTCCATATAATCTAGAAGAAAGTGTAATATTAGGAAATGTAAGTAACTTGATCCAGCAGGGCATAGCTAAAAAAATTTCCATCTGTTCCGGGGTTACTTTTGACAGGGCAATGATCATGCTAGCTTTGAAAACTAACATGTTCTCAAGGCAAAACATTTAAAAAAAATGATATTGTCCGTTCTCCTTAAAAGAAGGGAAAGGAAAGAGAGAGTCCAAATGTATTTTTATTCTGTTTAGAGCTGAATCACAAGTTTCTTTGCAAAGGTCATGAAACTTCAGTGATAGAAAAATGCTTACACTACCTAAACCTGCCTATTAGTGGTATCAGTAAAAACACTAGCTGTCCCTATCACTGTTCAGCTTGATACCATCCACAGTTCACACGTCGGCATCACAGTTGTGCTACACCTCTTAAATGTGGCATGAATCGATAAAAATAAAAACCTAGACTCTCATCCTGACCTTAACATGCTGTGTCCTTTGCTTCTCATCACAGAATTAGAGTTGGCTAAATTTCTTGCTTTATTGAGGTGTATAAGTAGGGAATATTATTGTTTTCAGATCTGAGGGAGAATAAAACAGGTGGCTGTGCTTACTGAAGTTAGAATATGTGTAGGCTGTAGATGGAATTCAAGCAGAGGATGCCATTCAAAATGTGAGTGAGGATTTGGGGAAAACTATGGGATACCTACAAATGTGGCAGGTAGCCAAGGACATTTATGGAAACCTTGTCGTGCCTGTGCCCATAATCCACTTTGCCAAGGTTGTGTAGGTTCAACTCTGTCAACATAATAGAGGGAGAACAATGCTTTTGTCTTTTTGAAAAATTCAAATCTGGACATTTTTAGTTATTGCTATATTCAAATAACAATTAATTATGAATTCATCCTTAATGTGTTTCCATAAGAACGCACTGATACTTTATGAAAACCTTTCCGGCCATACACAAATTTTTGGAGAAAAGAAAGCAGCCATTCAAGTTATCTGCTACTTTCCAGTTTTAAAAAGTTGAAAAATGAAACAGGGAGTGAAGTTCTGTGCCCACTATACTTGATCTTCACACATTGTGGGAAAAAAAAGAGAAAAGTGAGGTTCAGTTATTTAATCAGCTACCTCCATATGACATAGATAAAGAGAGTTGAAGCCAAGAATGAGAACTTCAGGCCTTCTCAGTTTAAAGATCTTACAGCATCAGGTTCAAAGCACAGGTTGGCTGTCATAGTACTGTGAGATAGGTAGTATAACAGACACAATTAGGGAGAGCACACAATTAAACAGAAAAGGGCCAGAAAAGACGGTGCCAAGACCATACAAGTTAAGTCTTTTCTTGTCAAAAGTAAATTCCCACACATCTCTATGCCTCCCCCATGCTTTTTTCTGCTCTCTTTTATTATTTAAATTCTTTTACATGTAGCTTAATTTCTTTGGGGTATTATAAGCATTTAAGAAGACAATTACTTGTTCATTTTAAAATTTAGATGAGGCCTGTAGTGGGTAGCCATTCCAGCTTTGATCTGGAAGTTCCAACCCCCACTGAGGCTTCAGTAACTGTCACGCCTACAAGGCGGGGCCAAGAGGGAACCCTGAAGACCGGAGATCAGATTCACTACCTATCTTGGTTCCTGGACCCTGGATGCTGGAGATAGACCGAGCAGAGTTCTCCAGAGAACACCACCAGACTGTAGACTGAGCAGAGTTCTCCAGAGAACACCACCAGACTGTGCTACACCTTTCCCAGACTCTGTAACCTATCCCTTCACTTGTAAGTTACCCCACAAAATAAACCTCCCTTTTAACTATGTGGAGTGGCCTTAATAATTTCACCAATAGAGGTCATTTGTTTTGTTTCTTCTACAATGTTCATACATTATTATAGTTTATCAAAATGAGGTTCAAGACTATGGTCGTTGGTCTTTGAAATTTTATATACAAAAAGAAGGAAGGAAAAAGACGAGGAATAAGAAGGGAAGGCTAATGCCCAGAAGATACATGGAAGAAATATAGTAGTAAAAGGAGATGGCTAAGTCAGTAGACCTTCAAAGTGGAGTGTTAACATAAAATTAAGGTATGCCTTGACATTATTTCATAAGCTAAGGTCACACGAGGGCATAAGCAAATGTGTAAGAATCTTCTCAGCAACTGGAAAAAGACTGATGGAACTCTGCCTCTGGGCCCAGAAACACTCTGGATAAAGGCAGAAAGTATTTTCCTCCTGATTTTTCCATTATTTTTTTTTGCAAAGTAAGACTTTATTTTAAATACATACTAACAAATAAGTCTTGAAAATAAGTTTCTCAAATTACTGATGCAATTTTCTACCAGGGCCACAACCTTTATCTTTTCTTTTAATTCAGTCATCTCCTCCTAAACATTACTTCTCTAATTTTAAATTCTTTTTTAAAAAATATTATTTTGTTTAATCTTTGAAAATTTCTTTTGTGGTAGAACAACACATTCTAGAGAGACAACCCATATAGGTGCTGGTGCTTGAGGATTCTCCCATCTCAGTGAAGTCAGACAGGGAGAGTACAACTTAAAGAATGCAAAGAAACTGGTTTCTTAAATGTGAATCAGAACATCTTACAGGGTTGAAGACTGCTGTGAGGCCTGACTCAAGTCATTACTAATCAGAGGGAAACTGCAAACCTTCTCAAAATAAGTCCAGAGCCTTTGAGATAATGTCTCTAAAGAATTCCTTTACTCTTGTTTCAGCTCACCTAATGGGTGGAACAACAGCTTCGAAGAAGAATTTGTGTTTGGGAAACTGTCCCCTCTGAGGTGGCTAGCATATGTGCACACACACATAGATATCCACGCATGCATGTTTTCGAGTGTCTATGCACATGTATATGCACTGCATAGCCAAGACCTAGCCTTTTTGATACACTGTGGCTAAAAATATTTGCTTTAGAAATTGAGCTTTTAAAAGAGGAGGAGAAAGCATGGCATGTTTTAATGAAAGGCAAATTGATCACTGCCTTCAAATATCTCCTACACTACTCCCATGTGGAATTACACAGCATCATTTCTAGAACGCTAACAAGTAATAAAAGACTTCAGAAAACCTCAGGACTTAGTGGATGGAGAGGCATTAGGAGTAGAACGTATCCCAGAGATGACAGAGCTGAGAGAGGTGTGTCAAGGAGAGAATGAAGGCTGTGCTGAGTCCTAACTCTACAGGAGCAAGAGGTTGGAAGGGCAGGCAAGAGAGCCTGGTGCTGGAGAGTAGAATTCATCTAGGGAACAGTTGGTGGGTTGTGCAGAATTTACAGTAGAATAATCTGCATCTCATTAGAGAGCAGGAATGAGTGGTAACCAACAATAAAAATAGACAGACAATAGACCTTCCAAATTAAAATGAAAATGAAATAGTGCATTGATCAAACCAATAATAAAATAATAATTTAAAAAAGCGCCAAACACCCAAAATGTCAGCGAAGATGAAGCAATAGAACAATTGAGACAATGGGCTCGATCCATGCATGTTTTTAAAACAAAAACACAATTAAGTTGAAAGTATAAACCAATACTTTATGCTAATTATGAGGAGGGAGAAATCAGATACTAAACAAAAATAAACCAAAGAAGCAGACTTAGCAATTTTAAAATTAGTTTCCCATCCTCTTATATGACAATAATATTTGCTTTCCCTATTATGTTCAGGACCTACATTTAAATACAATGAAGACTCTAGTATAATGAATACAACTGTGGCCCCTATAGCATGATTTTAGATTTTGAAGTTTATTGAAAATGGAACTTTTAAGATTCCTTCTCCACAAATCTGAAACAAGAACTCCAACTTCAAAAATGAGGTTAGCTACTGTTTTTGATAGGCTCCTAGTGATTCTACTTATTTTAGGGTTTACATTACTCTACACTAGTGGTGTCTAAGACATGATGGCATCCCTCTACCCACATGATGATGATGCTGGCCCCAGTGAAGGTAATATGCCAGAGGCTGTTGGCCAGCGCAGAGATGATGAGCAACATTAAAGGGATGAAGATGACCAACTAACTGTGTATTTTCTATGACTCCCAACATAAAACTTTTCAAAACCTTACCAAGAAAGAGAGAAAAAGAAAGCAGATCTTCATATATACATGACATCTGCACACCCTCAGGCTTATCTATGCTCACGTAGTTTTTACAATAGCCTAGGGAGTTGAGTACTCCATATCTGTACCACCTGTACCATTGCCACACTCCAAGAAGGCCTGGTTTCTATCAAGCAGGCTGTGTACCAGCCCAACCTGGTGAGTTTTCCAAATCATATCCCTCCATGACATTCCTATACTCTTAGGCTCTAGGTTAGGTAACACAGCTTACACATCACCTTAGGCAGACTCAGCCAGAGTCACATTTGCACACTTTCTCAATTATCATTAAATAATAATCACTCCTCCCTGTCCAACAATCAACACTGAGCATCTGAAAGATTCCTACCAACTTTTCATCCCTGATCTGAAATCAGCCAACCTTTGGTAACAGCAAGAACAGAACCAAACTTCCATGTAACAGAGGTAGATGATAATCCCTTATCAGACATACAATCAATGGAAGAAGTCTTCATGAACAGGTGACATTATAAAAATACAAATAGTATGACAGGTTAAGGCAATATGATCCTTCCTCCTAAAAGACACTAGTCTTACACAAATATTCTCCAATAAGAAATAACTAGATGAATCTCTTTCAAATTCTAAAAGACTAGAGGTGCCAAGTCAGACTATTTTACACACACACACACACACACACACAAAAAAACTATTTGTTATACTTGAACAACAAGAATTTTCTATGATATAAACAGGCAAAAAAATGTGTCTACCAAACCAGCCCTACAAAAAATACTGTACTAAAAGTAAAAAAAAAAAGCTTAGCCAAGACACTATAGAAAGAAAATAAATAGAGCTATAATTATTGAGATACAAAATAGAACTTAACTGACTATGCACCCCCATACAAAAAACAACATCTACACAACCTATTGAACATGAAGAAGTCAGGCTAGTGCATACATAGAGCCTTTACCCCTAAATTCTCATGTCTTTGGTGTGGGGAGATACTCTTCAGGATACCAAAAGGAAACCATAAACTCTAAGCCAGCCACAAAACCTTTGACCTACAACCTGTTCTTTCTGCAAGATAGGCTACAGCAGCAGTGGTGGCAGACCTTGTGGGAGTAACCGACTGATGTCTGGTTTGACTTAAGGTCCACTCCATGAGACAGAAGCTATACTCAAAACTGCTCGAGTGACCAAGAACCTGAGATTAGATAGCACAGAGACCTAGGGTAAACCCAAATACTACTGGTATAAAAAGTATATCAATAAAATGACTCCTAATAAGGTTTGCTAGACTCATAGGTCAGTGCCTTATTTAGTCACCATTCAGATGAACTTCCTCTTATAGCAGATGGGAAGAGGATGCGGAGACCCACAGACAGACATTACACAGAGTGAGAGTTCTTGGAACACACAGCTCTAAATGGAATGGATCTATCACATCCCTACTCTCAGAGCTCAGGAAACCCTCTGAAAGAGGAGGTGGAGGGAGTGTAAGAGCCAGAGGGGATGAAGGGCACCTGAAGAACAAGATCCTCTGAATCAACTAAGCAAGGCTCTTATGAATTCACAGAGACTGAAGCAGCAAGCACAGGACCTACACAGATCTATACCAGGGCTTCTGCATACATATTATACCTTTCATCTTTTAATACTTTATGAGACTCTTGAATATGTGAATAAGTAGGTTTCTGATTTTTGTGCCTGCTCTTGGGGTCTTTTCCTTGTATTGGTTTGCTCTGTCCAGCCTTGTCTTGCAGGCTGCAAGAATGTATTATAGAGATTAGGCTGTGTATTAAAGCTATACTTTGACCTGCCAGGGGTCTGTGAAAAGGCAAGCCATTTATTATGAATATTTGGTATTATCAAGTTTTTAATATTTCAGCTGTCTTCTGCTATGAGATTCTTGCATGCCCAAATTTTCCCAGATCATTTGGCAAAGAGTTCAGCTCCTTAGATCTGCTGAACTTCTAGGTAATTTCCCTGCTAGAGCCAGTACTTGGATAAGGTCACCTAGGCAAAGACAAGCTGGCAGGAGATGGGAAACACATAGCTTTGTTTCCTGTACTAATGAAGCTCACACCATCCTCTTACCTTGAGGCCTAGTGACCAGACTAAGAACAAAAGAGGTTTTTACATATCAAGGTGGAAGGTAGAGCAATATTCCTGAGGAGGCAGAAAACCATGTGGCCAGGGAGAGAAAGGCAGGCATTTTACTGGCATGACCAGGGAGAAGAGAAGAACACAGAGGTAATGTAGATGGTAAGGCAGAACTCTTGAGCCAGGAGTATAGAACTAATAGAGATGGAAGGAGAAGAAATAGAAGACCAAGATGAGGCAGGAAGCATAAAATCTGAGTTGTTAGCAGGACTTTGAGGGAACAGTAAAAGGACAAAGAGGAACTGAGTGTCAGGACGGAACTGAAGCTATGGAGACAGGATTTCATCCCAGAGAATAAAGTAGACAGATAAGGAGCTTGGTGTATCTAGATTTATCCCTGCCCTGAATGCCTGACAGAGCTGTAGCTGTAAAGACAGAATTTTGTCTTAGAGGAATAAAGTTAACAGACATAAGAGCCTAGATTTTTTTCCCTCAGATATCTCACGCCAGACATAGCTAAATCCCTGGACCCTAGATATTCCACAGCCTTGATACTACAAGTTTTGTTTTTTTTACTACATTTTATTTTGTCAAGTTTGGTTGTTACCCCTTTGAAGCCTGTACTTTTCTAATTAGAGACAAAAGGGGAGTGGATCAGTAAAGGAGAGGAGGTAGGAAGGAACTGATAGGAGTAGAGGGAGGGAAAACTGTAATCAGAATATATTGTGTAAAGAAAGAATCTATTTTGGAGGCTGGAGAGATGGCTCAGGGGTTAAGAGCACTGACTGCTCTTCCAGAGGATCTGGGTTCAATTCCCAGTACCCACATGTCAGCTCACAACTGTCCATAATTCCTGTTCCAGGGGATCTGATGTCTTCATACAGATGTACCTGCAAGCAAAACACCAATGTACATAAAATGAAAATGAATAAATTTTAAAAAAATCTAGTTTCAATAAAAGGGAAAAATGGAAAAGAACTTAAATCAACATGCTTTTCCATGATAATTTTCAAAATCAATGGCTTCAACTCCCCAATAAGAACAACAACAAAAAAAAAACAACTTCCCAAAACAACAACAACAAAAAAAACCCCAAAAAGCAGAAAAACAAACCACAGTTACTTAAACAGATTAAGAAAACAAAACTCATCCTTTTATTGTTTTCAAAAAACTCATCTTACATTCAGGACAGGCACTACCTTTGAGGGAAAGATTGGAAAAAGGCATGCCAAGCAAATGGGACCAGGAAACAGGTAACATCTCTATCCTAGTATCTGACAAAATATAATACAGACTAAAATTATAATAATGAGATGTTATTCTAATCAAGGAAACAATTAAGCAAGAAGACATTGAAATCATAAACATATAGACATCAAATTCTGGTGCACCCACTTTCATAAAAAGCTTATCATTGGAACTCATGAGAGAGATTAAGCCCAACTCAGTAGTAATAAATGAATTCAATACCCCACGTTCTCCAGAAGACAGGTAATCTGGACAAAAACTAAACAGAGAAAATCAAAAATGCATTTTCCTGATGAGTTAAGGTGGGATTGCAAACTTGTGCAGCACTGTGAAAATCAATCTGGAAAATTCTCAAAAAGCTAAAAGTAGATCTACCATATGGCCCAGCTATACCACTACTTGGCATATGGCCAAGGACTCAACATCCTACTATGATGATCCTTACTCAGATGTGTTCATTGCCAATCTATTCACAAGATCTAGGAAAAGGAAATAGCCTAAATGTCCTTCAACTGATGGAAAGATATTGAAAACATGGCACATTTATGTAGTGGAATGCCATTCAGCTGTAATGAAAACTGAAATTATGAAATACATTGTTGAATGGATGGAGCTGAAAAATATTATACTGAGTGAGACAGGTAATCCAGACCCAGAAAGACAAACCCTACATGTTCTCTCTTGCTTATGAGTTCTACTTCTGAATCTTTCAATTTAAGTACATAACCTGAAGTAAATGTAGAAGCCATGAAAGTAGAAAGGGACCAGGAGAAGAGATGAGGCAGCAGAGGCTCTGGAAATGGGGAAAGTAGGCAAGAGGAAAACTGGAAGGGAACAATGTTAAATAGAGGGTGAAGGAGAGTAAATCAAAGGGAGAGAGAGGAAGGAGAAAAAATCACACAAAGGATGTTAGAAAAGTCATGTAGAAAAAAAAAAAAAGAAAAGTCATGTAGAAGTATTTATGTTTACTAAAAATGAGACAGAGAGAGACACAGAGAGAGATTAAACGGAGTTATGCTACATAGGATAATGTTGTTCCTCCAGAGTCAGAGACTATCTGACAAGATCCCAGATTCCCGGCATAGGAAATATCCATTTGAGTTGTAGGTCAGGGACTTAGGAAGAGATGCCTAAAAGAATAAGTTATTGACACTGTTCATGATTGCCTACTGGAACTTGAAGGTAAGACCTTTGCTGAAGACAGCACACTCCAGACATAGGAATTGGAGGAATCAGGCTGGCACTAACCTGGATGCCTCCATAAAAATAATTCTTATACCATCAAATGGTGCTACATAAGCTGCTGAGGGACAAAAGTAATCAGCAATCTTCCACAGCTATAAACCATAGCAATGACCAGCCAGATACCCTCAATGGTGCAATAATGTCACTTTTACCTTGTGGGTAACCAATAACTGTCTAATTGGACTTACATCCCACTAAGTAAGAGGGAATTTGTGACTGATACTGCAAACCTAGCCAACTGCCCATGGCTGGGGATATTATAGACCACAGAGAAAAATCTACTACTTCTGTGATCCTGAACCAATATAATCTCTAACTGTATTCTAAATACTCATTCTTGTACCCATATATAGGTATATCTTTAATCCTTCATCACCAGTAACAGGAATTTAAAGAACTGGATGCAATAGATGAGAAATACTTAGCACATTAGCAAGAACATGCTGAGTGTGGCAGCACGATCACTTGTCAATTTTCTTTCATTGTCAATAATGTATTTTTGACATTGGCTGTTCTCTTCCTGTAATCATTCAAGGGTTACCTTAGCCTCATGCATATAAGCAACTGGTATACGTGCATCTACACCCACAATTGTGATTTGTTTCATATAAGAAAGTGGTATCCCTTCTTGTATTGTTAACTGTCCATGAATACTCACATGTTCTGCTTAAAGAGCCTTCATCTTTTTCAGACCTTCATTTATTTAGTCATCCCTTTTTGTTCCCCCAAACTCCAATAATTTTATTCGTGCAAATATATTCTACAATCAGAAGAAAAAACATTTTCTAGATCATTATCACCATTCTATGAACCCATTGTGAGCTGGCCTTTACTCTCCAATAGTCCCTGGTAACTTATGTAATATAGAAACTTTCCTAAAGAAATTACCTAAAAGTTGGAAAACAATATTCACATCATAGTCATCATCGTCATTGAAACATGTCTCAGGCAGATTGTTAACACTGTGTCCACAGACACATGCTGTAGAAACACAGTACATTTACCTCCCTGTTAAAAAAAAAAAATGCAGCTGGTTGTTGTGGTGGCACGCACTGGTAGGATTTGCTGAAGGAGGCAGAGGCAGGAGGATCTTGAGTTCGAGGCCAGCCTGGACTACACATTTAGCCGGGTGGTGGTGGCGCACTCCTTTAATCCCAGCCCTTGGG
Organism: Peromyscus maniculatus bairdii; assembly: GCF_049852395.1. Classification (NCBI taxonomy): domain Eukaryota; kingdom Metazoa; phylum Chordata; class Mammalia; order Rodentia; family Cricetidae; genus Peromyscus; species Peromyscus maniculatus. The sequence continues at coordinate 171,242,416 of NC_134852.1, read as the reverse complement.
AGGCAGAGCCAGGCGGATCTCTGTGAGTTCGAGGCCAGCCTGGACTACCAAGTGAGTTCCAGGAAAGGCTCAAAGCTACACAGAGAAACCCTGTCTCGAAAAACCAAAAAAAAAAAAATAATAATAATGCAACTTTTAACATGCTAAATTGTGAATCAATGTAGCAATGAATTTCTTAAAGCCCTACTTAGACTAACTTTTAATGAGGAGGAGTAAAGTTAAGAGTGTGTTGTTATTTCAAGAATGGGATACATCATTCCCATGCAAAGCCAAAGGATGAGAGATCACAAAGGTTTCGTTTGGTTTAATGCTTGCATGCTGGATTATGATTGATATCTTCCTATTTGCCAAAACCTCTGTAATGTTGTGACATTGTATTTACAGTTAAACTCCCTCTTTTTATAAATCAGATAATAATTATATAAGCTGTGGCATTTCTGTGAGCCTGCCAATGTTTAAAGCACTTCTTACATTTCACAAAGATACTGGGGAAATCTCTTTAGTCTGAAGATGGCCATGGGCTAAATATGCTCTCTTTTTCTTCCATTTTCATGTAATATGTGTTTGTTCTGTTTGTAGAACTCACATTAGTCTTGGTACTATTCAACAAGTGAATTATATAAACTTTGATTGAATATATTTATATATAAGAAGAAAGAAACAAAAAAAATACTTATTACTATCAAAATCCCATCTATTTTATGGTTTTTTTTTATAGCAATCCTATGCTGTTAGTCAGAAAGCTTCCAGTGGACCGCTCAAAAAGTATAGATTATTATCAATGCTATGCAAGCTGATGTGTAACAGATTTTCTTTGATCTACAAGCTCTGGAATAACAACACAGAGACTTCTTATTTATTATGAAAGCTTGGCCTTAGCTTAGGCTTATTCCCAACTAGCTCTTAAAACTTAAATTAATCCATTTATATTAATCTACAGTCTGCCACATGGCTTGTTACCTTTCTTTAGTGCCATATGTCTGACTTACTCCATGTCTACCTGGCAAATCTCACTCCTCATATTCTTTCCCAGAGTTCCTATTTCTGCCTGAAAGTAAGTCCTACCTCTCCTCTCCTGCCTAGTTATTGGTCATCCAGCTCTTTATTAAACCAATCAGAAGGTGCCATAGGCAGGTGAGGTAAAACAGAGACACATCTTTACAGTGTACAAAAAGATTATCCCACAACACTTCTGAGGGGGGAAAAGTTGTCAATGATCCTACTTAGCTACATACCCCATGAACTATAATAATAACTTCCTGGTAAGTTATTTGCACTTGTACACAAGTAGAATAATCACTATGGGGGTAACCAACCACTTTCTGATTGGATTTGGGGTTCATTCTACAGGCAGAAATTTATGCTTGGTAAAGTAAACCTGGCATAGAACCTTAGACTGAGAGGTTCATACACCTTACTGGAGAATCTACTAATTTTATTTTGCTAAAAGGACAGGGTGTCAAATAATGGCTGTCTAAATACTAACCTTTATGACACTGTTATATTAGTGCAACTCTCAGCCTTTGTAAGAGAAGCTTCCTTTTGCAGTGGACAGTGGCTTATACAGAGAATCATAATAGATTAAAGTCCATACATTAAGTTGTTAAGTCACTCTTAGGCATCAAAGACTCTTAGGCTTTAAACAGACCATCTACATCACATCTACCACTCCCATGGCTCAAGAAACAAATCAGAAGTAGAATCTGAAAGAATGTAAAGGCCAAAATGGAGGAGGACCTATGAAGTAGTGTCTTCTGTACATGATATCAAGGCACACATTAATGAGCACAGATAACTGTGATTAGCTGCACAGGTTTGGCCTCATCATTATTACATCATGTATAGCAGAGAGAATCATAGGCCCTTCTTCTCTCTTGGGGCTTATGGGCAAAAAAAAAAGTTAAAGTAGGAGGTGGATTACTTCAAAAAAGGGGGGTTCAGTGAGAAAAAAGTATGAGAGAGGATAACTGGGGAGAGGTGGAAGTATCCAAATCTCTCTCTCTCTCTCTCTCTCTCTCTCTCTCTCTCTCTCTCTCTCTCTCTCTCTCTCTCTCTCTGTGTGTGTGTGTGTGTGTGTGTGTGTGTGTGTGTGTGTAAAAATGATCTACTTTGGATTGTTTCAAACAAAGAAATAATAGACTGGGGGAAGAGAAAAATAAAAATCTGTTGAAAGGCCATGAATGTAGAACCTGATAGCTGCCAGGAACCTTGTCTTGTGAGTTGTATATCTCTGCAAACTGGGTGATGAAGCTCATCCATCCCACAAAGGGACAACTGTAATCTAATGACAATGGTCATCCTGCAGCCAGACTACTGTTGTACAAAGATTCAGTTTCCCAAGGTCGCTTCCTGATGAAACATCAACCTGGAAACAGGTTCTCTCACACACCTTCCACCACAGCTCTTGTGTAAATGCTCCTGATGTGTCGTGGTGGGAAGATGCTCCACATCCTCTGTGTTCTCTTCCAAGTCTTCAGATACACACAAAGAAAAAGTAAAATAATAGTGAAAATGCTTAAAAGTTCCAAAATGCATATGTAATATCACTGTGACATTTTACCTTCATTTCATTGTTTTAGAAAATTGATAAATGAAAGAAAGACTTGTTTATTTTAAAAAAAAAGAAAAGAAAAGGTCATCATAAAAATTGTTAGAGCACTTTAAGCTCATTTGCTTGTGAAAAGTGTAGTTGCCCTACATTATGTAAAATGTATATAGAACACTTTATCTGAGCCTCTATATGCCAACTGTAATATGTGGTCATTGTCATTCTTACCTTTACTGTAATCACATCAGTTATTTACAGATGAGGCTCAGAAAATTGGTGACTTACCTAATCTCACACACCAGGGACAGAAAATTTGACCCAAAATGAGGCTTGGTAGATTTTCCATATTTCATCAGAACTACTCCTCACCCATAGATATTTGGAGTTATCACAACCACATGAAGAAGAACTTCCAGCCACATGTTCCATACTTCAGACACACTGAGAAGCTGTCTGGGCAAAGTGAAGATAGACAAAAGGTACAGAAAATCAGAAGAAAGGCAGACACAGAAAGACCCAGAGAATGTGGAGGCAGAATGTGCTGAGGAAGCTTCTTCAATGTTATTTCTTAATGGGGGAGGTGGGGAGACAGAGACAGAGGAGATACAGACAAAGAGAGAGAAACAGAGAGAGACAGACAGACAAACAGACACACACACAGAGAGAGAGAGAGAGAGAGAGAGAGAGAGAGAGAGAGAGAGAGAGAGAGAGAGAGAGAGAGAGAGAAAGAGAGAGAGAGAGAGAATTTTGTATTATGGATTTTGATCATATTTACCTCCCTCCCCCAACTCTTCCAAGATCCACCACCCTCCCTTCCTCATCCAGTCAATTTGTGTTTCTTTGTTTCTGCTTTACCCATCAAAACCAATTTGTGTTGCTCAGATATTCTTGGATGTGCTGTCTTCTGTTGGAGCCTGATCCTCTTACTTGAAGCTACACTCTTAGAAAAAGCTGACTGACTCTGGCTCTCCTGGTATCTAAATAGCTCTATGGCTATGGGTGGGACTTCATGTTGTCCACTCCCCCGCCCCTGCATGCTGGGATTTCATCTAGCTTGGGCTTGTCTCCTCCTATGATAGTAAAAACTTTTCACTCTAATTTTAAAGCTAAAGCTGATCAAAAGGTTTTTTTTGTTTTGTTTTTCAATGCTGAATGTTCCTTCTCATATTTTTAAAGGAGTAATCTTGTTGCCTTTTCTCCTGAGGGAATACACATCCCTTCAGTCTATCAAGGGCATCTTAAGCAGCAGAATTCAAGTAAAGCACCTCAGTCTTCCAATAGCCTGTGGCATAATTAGTATAAAGGTGTCCAGTAAAGTAGTTGCATAGTGATGAACAAGAAAGCCCCACGTTGGGTCTAGGTATTGTTGTCAAGTTATGACTGCTTTGTCTTCTAAACCCAGAGTATTTTTTATGGTCACATAAAATACCTGTTCACCTCTATTCAAAGTAAATCAGGATGTTTCCTGAACCATTAAAATGTGACTTTCTGGTACTCTTTGACATCTGATTCTAAATCACAAAGTTCTTCCAAATTTCTTCACAGTTTGACAATGCAGCTGGATGACTCTTTTCAATAGCCAGGGTGCCAAGCCTTCCAGAACAACATACAGCATCCAATGACATCTTTAAAAGGGGGAGTGATCTTGATACAAAAACAGTACTGAAATATTTACTAGAGTTTGAGACTCCATGTACCAAGGGGAGCATTAGCATGAGGTGTCTTCACAGCACAGCTGCTGGGTCATTTCAGAAAATATGGGTCTGACAGATGGAGAGAAACTAGAAGGAAACCTGCAGGTATTTCTTACTCTTTCTCAAGTCATGTTTATTTTAATTAAATTAGGGAAAAGAGAGTCTCATTTCTTAAAGGGAGACAATCATAGAGAACTTTCATCTCCCTGCCATTTTCCCCTGGAGAATTATGAATGGGAGCAGGGTGGGGAGAATGCCTCTGGCATTTTGAGATTAGAATGAATAGCTTTCAAAGAGAGTGATATATTTCTTTTCATAGACATGTTTAACATATGATGTTGGATAGGCTGTTAAGGTAGCAAGCAAGTCTTCAATTTGGAGGTGAAACATATAACCAAATTAGGTATCAGATTAATTAGAGTCAGTCAGTTCTCGCCAGGAAAGCCTGCATTTGTGCCTGGCGCATCATAACTGTGTTATATTTTTAAAGGAATTATTTAATTATTGTAGGAAGATATGAATTGGTAGGCTCATTGACCCATTTGTGAAAATGGATGTAAAAGTGCCCATTTCCTCTGATGTCAGGAAACTTAATTTCACCAATGCAAAGTACATTTCGTGCCTTCTCGTTTTAACTCTCCTCCAGCTAAGTAAATATACTAAGAATTCAATGTTTCCCTCCACTACTTCCAGGAAGGGGCTTTGATGAAGGAGTATTTGCATTCCCACAAACTCACATTTCTTCCACCATCATAGCCAATAATCAGTTTTACAATAATTGTGTATGAGGAACTGCTTGAAGTACTTTGAAGTTTTCCCATTTTACAGATTCTGAAAAACTAACAGAGCAGAGAAATTTAGGCAGTATCCCACATCTCAGGACTAGCAACAGTTTAAACCAGTATACAGAGAAAGGCCTTTGATTTTCACCATAGCATCCTTGCATCCTGTTACTGCTAAGAGCATCTCCTTTGTTTGTTGGTACCCAGGCATGGAACGCTTGCACTGAAGCTTCAGCATCGCCCTCTGCTGGCTGGTTGAAATGGTCTGAGTAGAGCATATCAAGTTCCAATTTTGTTTCCCTAGAACTTTCCCTTTTCTAAGGGTTCAAATTAAGAAAGCATATCAATAAATATTTATCTGTCTGTGACCATCACTATTCATTAAACCATGGAACCTGCTGTTGAGGAAACTATAGGATATATGGTTCTCAAGAAGTAGTGGGTAGAGAAACCAAATCTATCTGACTTTTCCTTGGCATGCCTACATCAGGAAGGAAGTCGAAGATCCTGAGAGTAGAGGCGGTCAGTCCTGAAAAGCAGAATCTTTCCGAAAATAAAAACGACTGTGTGCTACTACAAAGTTGATGACAATAATTTTCCTAACTGCTTCAAACAAGCAGAATCATGATAAAAGCCTTTCCCAGTGCTGCAGGTAACAGGCAAGGCATGAGAAAGAGAGCAAAGCAGGGAACATTTCTGCAGCCAAGCTTATAGAGTGGATATGAATATTAGGGATTAGGAGAGGTTCTCCCTCTTACCTTTGCAAAATGCTCCAGGTCCAAAGCCCAAACTAGAACATAGACAAAAGCTCAGGAGAGAAAAACCTAAGTTTTCCATTTTCACAGCAGAAGTTAGAATTTGGCTTTAGTTCACTTCTAAAAATAAATATGCAGAGATTTGCTGGACACAGGTGTGGAGGTTGCAATTCATCCTAAATACCAGTGATTTCCACTATTCAATGTGAAATGTATATATATATATATATATATATATATATATATATATATATATATACATATAAATTCCAAATTTTAAAAGAGTATTTGTAAAGATGGGTCACTTCTACAGGGAGGGAAAGGATTTTTTTCTCCAGTATTTACAAAGTCTAGCCAACAAGAAATAGATAAAAGAGAAGTGCATTGACTTTCCTGTTATGCAGATATTGCTCATTATTGAGAGTCATGGTCAGCCAAACTCTGCCTTTGATATCTAAAGTTACCAGGGGGAAAAGTGCTTAACCAACCTGAAGTTCTATTTACACATCCAGAAACACAGGGAAGTTGTTTTGGATTTAGCAGAAATTGCCTTTTTATGAACACATCTTTAGAGTGTGAATTATCTCCAGTGTAGAAGAGAGTAAAGGAGAAGTCAACTTCAAGCACTATTTGGCCTGAAAGCACAGATGCTAGAATTCTGCTCTCCTGGCGGAGACAGCCAGCTAACTCCTGTAGAATGAGTCCTGTGTCTTTCTGTAGACAGGTGTCTCCTGAAAACTGTCACCAAGAGTGTCAAAACAAAACCACAATAACAGGTTTAATCAGGCATACCAAAACACAGAAAAAGCAATTTTAGCTTAAAAAAAAAAGGATAGAGGCTTCAAAGCAAATACAAAGTGATGACTTCAGCAAAATGTTTTAAATATTGCCCTTCACACATCACAGAAATGACAAAATATTTCATAACTCCTAACAGAATGATGCTTTCAACATCTGGGAGCCAAAGAAACATCTTCTGGGGGAACAAAATAAGGTATACAGCATTATTGATGGGTGTGTTTTGGTTCTCAAGTTATGATTTTTAGCCTGAAAGCCCAAAAGAATATTGTGAACATGGACTGTGGCTGAAGGGCAATTGAAATTATCTTGAACACTTTGGATCTGAATAAACAAATGATTTGTGTGGGAGGAAGGAGTTCTTCACGGTAGTTACAATGAAAAGCCCAGATGTTCTAGGTTTTGCTATGAATGCACAGGTTAATACAGGGGGTAAGAAGGAACAGGGTGGCCTCACAGGCAGCCAACCATGCCTAGAACAGCATGGAATACAAAAGATGCTGGAACTGGCACATTGGTTGGGATAAACTGAGGTCTAGAAAGGTTTGGTGAAGGAAGCAATTGGAGAATGCACCTTTGGACAACACCCACAAAAGAACAAGGCCAAGTGTTTGTGGATTGTTCGTTGTAGTTGTAGATTATAGTAGTTTTTAAGTAAGATGTGGCCTCAAAGAAACCCTCAGACACACTTCAGGAAGTTCTGTCAGAAGCAAGGGGGCAAACTTGTAAATTCCTCCTTCCTGCTCCTACCTACATCCACACCAGGCATAGGTCCTCAGCTTAGATGTCTAGGTCAGTTCTCTTCCACTGTGATTCTTCTGAGCATCAGTTGATAGAGACCCAGGATATTATAATGAATCCAACCATAACTGAGCAAATGAGCATTCAGTCTTTCTTTACTTGCTACTCATTATCACAAATAGTTCTTCCCTTTGTGAAGAATCCACATCTTTGTTTACAAAGAAAATGCAGACAAAATAATTCTAAGACATAAATGTTACACTTTATATGTTTGGGTCCCAATTACTATTTTTGTTATTGTTTGTTTAAAAAAATCAAGGGTTATTTCTTTATTACTCTCCTCCACAGATGAGGAAACACTAACCTATAGTCTGTGGTCAATATTTAAGGGTGATACACACAGGAAAACAAAAAAATGTTATTTTATTAATCTTGCAGCCTTGTGATGGTAGCTAATATATGAATATCGGTCTGCTTTGAAGTCTTAAGTGGGAAAGAGATAAATCTGGATTTTCCCTGTCTGTCTTCAAGAAAAATAAAATAAAAAATCAATAGATCAGCTACATCTCAAAAGAAAATAAATTACATGACAATATTAGATAAGACAGGCGTATTCCCTTTCAGTTTACTTCAGAAGCCTTCATAAATCCATCGTAAATACATAAATCCATCATAAATAGCTTAATCTGTTTATTTAAATGTTACCAAAAAGAAAAAAAAGCATACATTAATCCAATCATTTTTTCAGTTCTGAAAAAAGTTTTGGGAAAAAAAACTCTTTGAAATCACGCTAAAATTTTGAATTAAAAAACAATCTCAACTTCCATTTCCTTCTTTGGTCGCCAGGTTCTAAATACTACAACAAATTCGGCACGTGTCGTATGCATGTACCAAGACTGATGGTGATGGGCTGATGCACCAGGCTGCAGACTAAATGAACAATGGGATGAGGCAGAGATGGCAAGTTTTGCTCTGAAGGCTTCTATTAAAGTTAGACCATGTGCTGAGAGGTTTGGCTGCTTTGCTCCTTGTTAGAGAATGTCCTTCTTTTGACATCAGCATTTAGTTTCTACGCAGAACTCGTCCACTGAGATCTGATGCATCTCATCAGCGCCATTCGGTCCCACGGTAAATGTACTGTTAGAAAAGGTTTACTGTGTGTGGAAGCTGGAAGGGCGCCTCATAGGCCACTCCAGCAGCTTAGCTATTGCGCTGGCACCTCGCCAGTTTCTCTGCTAAATACATAATTAAATCTCACGGTCGACATGGTGTGATTCATTCCCATAAAGTGTGAAAACAAACAACTGTGCATGCGCTGTCCCCAATTTCAAATTCAAAACAAAAATATCCTGGAATCTTCTATTTCCCTGAAGTTCCAAATGTAATTAGATTGGTTTAAAAGACAAGTAGTCTTCCAGCTTCCATGTGTTAAATCCAATCTGTCAGTTAGAGATGGGGGAGGTCGGGCAAACGACTGTGAAATGTAACATCTTGATTTCCTCTCTTTATAATCAAGTGTTCAAATTGACTTTTTTTCCCCTAGAATTATCAAAATGTCATTGCTCTCTCGTGCAGAGCCTTGTATATTTACCACTTTACAGCCAAGAGCAAATGTTCACAGGAAAGTAATCAGACACTCGGAGAGATGTTGACTAATGCAAAGCTACAGCTTGCACCCATGTGTACAAGGGCACAGAAGTACAGGACTGGGCTCAACTCTGTGGCCCGAAGTCATAAGGCACTTAGAAAGATGCCCAGTGCCTCTACACACTTCATTACAGGCTTCTTCTGTGGGGAAACCCTTCCCTTCGTGCTGTCTAAGGAGCTTGGCACACAAGAAACTGAATTATTCCACCCTAACTCAGGAAGAAAGGCAATACTTAGGGGGGAGGTAACATTTCAACATACAAATAAATATCTGCCATGTATTTCTACTGGGACGGTTCAGGATAAAATAGAAATGTTTCTGGAAGAAAGCCACAGGAGTGCAAATTTCTTTTCAATAAATATAGCTTATAGTACAAGTCTAAAACTAATTCTCAAAGCTAATGGATATACAATTTATCTAACACATGAATGTAAATTTATGGAGGTTAAGTGTGTTATATGTGTGTGTATGTTTTAAATATACATACCATATATAAACAGTCCTCAGTGGAGAGCAATTGTTTACTGAATATTATTGCTTTTTCCTTCTGATTTTATGCTACTGTGCATATTTCCTTATACATATATGCCACTGTCACACTCTCTCTGCCTTCACTGCACATCAGCCATACTAGAGGACATATTCACAAACATGGCTAATTGTGATAATTCTGCTTCTTTAACTGTGAATTCTATTCCACAAACTGTCAAAACACCTCCCAGATATTTCACAGCCCTGTGAAATGCCACTGACCCCTAAATATTTGTCTCCTCTTAGCTCTGCATATTTTGTTTGTACTACTCTACTGGCATTAGTATTAGTTTTAACATTCTGGAACATTTCCTGTGAAGTTTGTTGAGATGAATAATATCTTACCTATTTTTAATCATATTCAAGCCAAGAGCAGGAATTTTAAGATAGTTCATGCTCCAACAAAATATGTTGACTGAAAGAAGAAATAACTTAAAAAAAAAGTCAGAGAATGTGGTGGGCATGGTGGTACACACATGTAATGCTAGCACTTGGGAAACCAAGGCAAGAGGATTGAGAGTTTGAGACAAGCCAGAGCTACATGAGGCTATGTATCCAAAAAAAAAAAAATTCAGAGAAGGAAACAAGAATGTTTAAAAATATCCATAATCCATGCCCTGTATTGCCAAATAATGTACAGATAATTTAACTTAAAGAAAGCATAATCTATTCTGTAATACATTTATGCTCATTTGCATATTGTGTACATTATATTATATTTCATTATGCAAATTTGGATAGTTCTTTACTGTTAAACACTGATTCTCATTTGTCTGACTCCATATCCCTACTTTGTCCTATTCTCTCTCTGTGTCTTTGTAATACAATAATCTTCCACCTCCATTGCTCAAGCAGCAGCTTTTACTGCATCCTTTCTCCTGGACTTGGGGATTGTCAGGAGTTTCATCTGGCTTTCTCTCCAAAATTCAATGTAGCAGGAATGACCCACCCTGCAATCCTCTGTCAGATCACAAATCTCATTTACTGGAAATATTCTAATATCTTCATGTTTCATTTAGATTTAAATTTATAGTTCTCTTAGCAGGCTAACAAAATATTTTCAACCTGTTTTACCCTCTCACTCATTATTCTAATTCAGTTTATACTTCCATGCCCTTACACTGTTCAGTCACACTAGTCTCTGTATTATTTCTCAGAGTAGCTCTTACCGGCTGTGATGTTGCAGGCACCAATCCCCTAGTTAGTCCACCTATCACTATAGTTACCTAAATGATGATTGTCTTCCTTACTTCCCATTGCAGTTTGCCTGAGTTAAAGCATGTTCATACTTTGGTATCTTTCACATCTGTTTTGAGCAAAATTTCTCAGTAATGTCTGAAAAATCACCTTCCCTGTGTCCATCCCACTTTTCTATGGACTTAACATTATCTTGTTTTTTTAACTTGTCTCATGTCTTTCTCCATGAATTTCACATTATAAATTCCATAAGATTTGCATATGTTTTTCTTATGTTACTGTGTAGTCGACACATAACTGGTACTTTAAAGTATTTGTTGCATAAAATGTGTGCAGCAATAAATGAATTTTAGCTAAATCTCTATCTTCAAGATTATTGAGAAGAAATTGATTGGATTCCAGTTTGACTATCTATAATCATACTGCAATATGATTATATTGCATATATATAACTAATTTTATAAATTTTATTATATTGCATAAAATCATAACTAATTTTAGTCTTAGCATTCCATCTGCAAAACATAAGCATTCTTTGTCACATAGACTACTTAAATCAGCTCATAAGTCACTCACTTGACCACAAAGGCTCTTCTGCTTCAGCCAGTCAGCCACATTTGCCCCAAACCTGTTCATGTCTGTTGCACTTAAATAATTACACTCCTTCACAAACACTAGAAAATTGGTGCAGCATGAGTCTGAGAATAGGATTTTATCAGTCTAAAATTCCATTGAATATTTTAGCAAGACTAACTAAAGGCAAGTCAACTTTAAAAGACAAATTTATAAGAAAATATTTAAAAATAAGTATAATTTGCTTCTCTCCAAAATAAAAATGCAAAAATTATGAATACAATACACATGTAATCTTTGTAAAAAGAAAAAAAAAATAACTTCTATAGTGAAGATATACTATTCAAAAAAGTACCCTACATAACAATGTACATTTATATTTATAAACTTAAAATAAAATATGAAGGCTTACATATGTTCATGTAACTTTTACATTTAAATTGAGTTTATCATTAAATAGACTGATCAACAGTTATAGTATGATAGATATAATCTTTAAGCGTCTCAATTTTTTTTAATCACTACAATGAAGAAAATACTAGTTTTCTATGGGAAAGACCTTGTAAGAAGAAAATAAAGTTCCATATCATGAAGTTCCCTGAAAAGCTATTACACATGTAAGCTGGAGTCATAATTAAATGGATCTAAGAAAAAGCTGAAAGTAATAAAAGACACCTTTACTCCTTCATTCCCCTTAGACATGTTCTTTTCTGGAATTATTAGAGCATTTTCACATAATACTATTCTAAACTTGAAAATTCAAATGCACCAGGCATTCCAAGCATAACTGGAGCAAATTCAAATGAACATCAGATTTCCATTTAAATCCATTTCTCTCCATTTCTCCTGCCTCTTTTTCAAATCTCAGAACACTCATTCCTCTTATAGCTGAGCTCACATCTCAAGAGTCAAGGAGCTCACTCAGGTCAACTTCCTACCTGGGGCACCAGCTATCATCAGGGAGCTCAGCTGTGCCTGAATGCCAAGGAGATGCCACCCAGAGCATGAAAGTCTGCTGAGCAATATCATCAACTGTTAGCAGAATGTCACAAAGGGACTGCCAATGAGTGAGAGAGTGCTGCTCTCTAGGAGCCCCAACATTCCAGCCTTTCCATCCACCAGCTCAGCCTAAACAAGTGGCAAGCAATCCTTTGTTGCTATGCAGTGGCCTGGTTGACTTTCTCTGGACCATTTTGTCAGCAGTGTGACAAGAAGATGCAGGTGGTGTAAAGTTTAGCTAGGTGTGCGCAACTCTGAGATAGTTCAGTAAGATTTGATGGGCAGGGAATACAGTGTGTGTTCAACCTTTACTAATGACCATGTCATGCTTTTGTGAAACAATAATTAAATTCTTGGGACTGCAATTTCCTCATTCCAGAAAAATAAAAACATAACATACACCTACTTCAGAGCAAAAAGTTCAAAGTTCACAGACTTTTTTGATATTAAAAATCAATAACTTAAAGCACCAATTTTTCAGGATCTACAAAGCTAAGAGATTATTATTATTGTTGCTGTTAAATTATTTTAACTACATGATTGCAAAGTCTGGTGAACTTGACATTTCATGCTTAATATGAAGAAGTTTATTTTCTTTCTTTTTCAAATCAGAACAGCTGTTCCTATCATTTGAAGAAAGCCTCTGGGTTCTCTTTAGCCACACTGACCTATGTTGAGATACGTAGTTATTGTAGCCTTTCCAGTCACCACAAAATAAGCACAGTGCAATTGCCATAAAACACATAAAATGTGACTATTTTTAAATTATTTCTAGATGTTAATATCACACGGCTTAGAAAACAGCAAAAATCATTATTACACATACATAGTAATTACAATAATTATGTATAAAATCTTCATATATTTGTTATCTGACATTTTTATTAATTACATTTTATTTTACTTTTTTAAATAAAAAAATAGATATTTTTTCATAAAATACATCTTGATTATGTTTTCCCTCTCTCTACTCCTCTCCGTTCCTCCCTGCCTCTCCTCCAATCTGGATTGCTGTGGATATCACTCTATATAAATAAAACAATGATGGCCAGTGACCAGGCAGGAAGTATAGGTGGGACAAAGAGAGAGGAGAATTGGGGAAACAGGAAGAAGGAGGGAGAGACACTGCAGCCACCGCCAGGACAAGCAGCACGTAAAGACTCTGGTAAGCCACCAGCCACGTGGCAAGGTATAGATTTATAACAATGGGTTAATTTAAGATAAAAGAACAGTTAGCAAGAAGCCTGCCACGGCCATACAGTTTATAAGTGATATAAGCATCTGAGTGATTATTTTATAAGTGGATTGTGGGACTGCAGGACTTGGGGAACCTGGAGAGAAGCCCTCCAGCAACATTGGATCTACCCCCATTCTGTCTCTCATTAGAAAACAAACAGGCATCTAAAAGATAAGGAAATAAAATGTAAAATAACAAGATAAAAACAAATACAACAGGGCAAAACAAACAAAAGGTAAAGAGCGCAAGAAATACCACAATAAACTGATAGATACGAAAATCCATTTGTTCACACACTAAAGAATCCTATAAAAACACAAAACCAGAAGCAATAATAGATATGCAAAAGACATGTAGGCTAAAAAAGGAAAAAAACTAGAATATAAAAACAATAAGATTTTAAAAATAATAAAAGAAAGAAAGAGAAAGGAAAGGGGGAAGGAAGGAAGGAAGGAAGGAGGGAGGGAGGGAGGGAGGGAGGGAAGGAGGGAGGGAGGGAAGAGAGGGAGGGAAGGAGGGAGGGAGGGAGGGAGGGAGGGAGGGAGGGAGGGAGGGAGGGAGGGAGGGAGGGAAGTATGACAAGACACTATGAGATGAGGAACCTCCAAAGGTTACTATGGGTTTGTTTTCTGTTGGCCATCTACTGCTGGGCATGTGGCTTATCCTTAAGAGTATTTTGAGCCGGGCGGTGGTGGCACATGCCTTTAATCCCAGCACTTGGGAAGCAGAGCCAGGTGGATCTTTGTGAGTTCGAGGCCAGCCTGGGCTACAGAGTGAGTTGCAGGAAAGGCACAAAGCTACACAGAGAAACCCTGTCTTGAAAAACCAAAAAAAAAATGATTTTTCATTGAAACTTAGAAAAAACTAAATTTTCATTTGGAAATGGTTATCAATTAGAGATAATTTCTGGGTTAGTGATGGAGGTGTGTGTGGTGTGTGTCCACTTCTCCCTTGAGCTCTAGAACCATCAGGTCAGAATATGCCCACCCTGTGCATTCTCTGGGAGCTCATATGGGAATCAATTCCACTGATTGACAGGGCTTGCTTTCTTGGTGTCCTCCATTGCCTCTGATTCTTACAATTTTTCCATCTCCTCTTCCACCGGGTTCCCTGACTCTTCAGGAGAAGAATTTGATGGGGCTATCCTTTTAGAAATGAGTGTTCCAACATCTCTGACTCTGCATATTGTCTGCCTATGAGTTTTTGTATTTTTTTTATATCTACTGCAAGAACGATGGCTGAACAAGGCACTAATCTATTAAGAAAACAGAAAGGCATTAGGAGTCATTTTATAGCTACATTCCTTTTGCTGAACAGTAGTATTTGGTTTAACCCTGGGTGTCTGAGTTATCTAGTTTCAGGTTCTTGATCACCCAAGCAGGATTTGAATGGTTCCATCTTGTGAGGTAGGCCTTTATTCAAATCTGATATTGGTTGGTTACTCACACAAGATTTGTGCCACACCCACACTCACACTAGCCTATCTTGCAGGCAAGACACTATTGTAGATCAAAGGGTTTGTAGCTGGATTACATTTGTAGCTATTTACATTTCACTTTGGTAGTGTGCAGAGTACCTGTCTGTACCAAGAGCTCTAGTCCATAGGGATTAAAGCTCAAGGGGGACACAAATTCAACATCTCTGTTTCAATTAATTATGTGGCTCTTCCCTTCAGCAATAAGACCTTGTACTCTGTGAAAAGTAACCTATAGTCTTGGCAATAGCCTGGGCTGCTTGGAGGTTCCCATGAGACTCCTTTGGCCAACAAATCAATTACGTGTAATGCATTCCCAGTATTGAAAGTTGCATTTGGCAACAAGAGATGCCCAGTTAGGGCTCTCTTTCAATGCTCTTTTGGAGATTTTATTTAGATCACCTACATAAGTGTGTGTGTGTGTGTGTGTGTGTGTGTGTGTGTGTGTGTGTGTGTGTGTGTGTTTAAGAAACTTGTACAGTATTGGGTTCCCATATTACACTTCAATGGCTCTTAATTTTATATGTCTTTCTCTTTATGCCACCTCTCATGACATGCCCCCTTGTTACTTGATTCTCCTGTTCCAGTCCATGCAGTCATCCACCATAACTATCTAATCTATTTCCCTTTCCAAGGAACTGTATGTATTACACTTTCTCCTTACTCTATACCTAATCTCTGCAGTTCTACAGATTGTAGCTTGGTTATCATTGATTTAAGGGCTTATATCTACATATGAGTGAATGCATACCATATTTGTGGTTTTAGTCTGGGTTACCTCACTCAGGATGATTTTTTTCTAGTTCCATCTATTTACCTGCTAATTTCATGATCTCATTTTTTAAATGTCTGTATAATATTCCATTGTGTAAATGTATCACATTTTCTTTATCCATTTCTTTGTTGAGGAACATATAGGTTGTTTCCAATTTTTGGTTATTATGAAAAGATCACCAATGAAGATGGATGAGCAAGTGTCTCTAGCAGGATGAACATCCAATGGGTATATGCCCAAGAGTGGTATAGCCGAATTATACCACTAAGGTATAGTTTGATTCCCATCTTCCTGAGGAACTACCATAATAATATCCATAGTGGCTTTAATGTCCCACAAGCAATGAATGAATGTTCCACTTATTCTACATCCTCACCAGCATTAACTATCATTTGTTTTATTGATCTTAGCTATTCTGAGGGGTAAAATATGGAATCTCAAAGTAATTGGATTTGCATTTCCCTGATGGATAAGCGTATAGAACATTTCTTTAAATGGTTCTCAGACATGTGAGTTTCCTCTTTTGAGAAATCTGTTTATATCTATGCTACACTTTTTATTGGGTTATTTATTTTCTTAATATCCAGTTTTTAAGTTACTCGTTAATTTGGCATGTTAACCTTCTATGGTATACTGAGATGGAAAAATCGTTTCCCAAAGCCTTCTGCTTTGTCTAAACGATGGTTCCCTTTGCCCTGTAGAAGTTTCTCAGTTCTATGAAGTCCCATTAATTATTTTTAATCTTAGTGTCTGAACTACTGGTGTTCTGTTCAGAAAGTCACCTACCGTATCAATGAGTTCAAGATTATTACCTCTTTTGCTTAAGTTCACTGTATCTTGATTGATGTTGATGTCTTTAATCCACCTGGAGATGAATTTTGTGCAGGGTGATAAGTATAAATTTACTTGGATCTTCTACATACAGCCATCCAATTAACCAGAATCATTTGTTAAAAGTGCTGTCTTTTTCTAGTGTGTATGTCTGATTTCTTTATCAAAAATCAGGTACCAGTTACTGTGTAGATTTATGTCTGGATATTAAATTTGATTCCATTAATCAACATGTTTGGGTTTTTGTGCCAAGAAGAGGCTGTTGTTATTACTATAGCTTTGGGGTACAATTGTAGGTCTGACTGGTGTTACTTCCAACAATTCTTTGATTATTTAGGGTTATTTTAGCTATGCTGTGTTTTTGTGTTTCCATATGAAGCTGAACATTGTCCTTTCAAGATCTGTGAAAGAAAAATATTTGAATTCTGATGGTGATTGCATTGAATTTGTAGATTGCCTTGGTTTGGTGGCTTTTTTAAATTTTTTATTTTTATTTTTTGCTATATTAATCATACCAACCCATGAGCATGGCAGATCTTTCTATGTTTTGATATCTTTTTCAATTCCTTTCTTCAAAGTCTTAAAGTTTTTATTATACCAATCTTTCACTTATTTGGTTAAACTTACCCCTAAGATATTTTATATTATTTGAGGCTATTGTGAAATATACTGTTTTTCTGATTTCTTCCTCAGTCTTCTGTCATTTAAGCTACTGATTTTTATGATTTCATTTCGTATACTGCTACTTTCCTGAAAGTTTAAAAGCTGTAGGAGTTTTCTAGTGGAAATTTTAGGGTCGTTTATGGATACTGTCATTTCATCTGTAGATAAAGATATTTTTACTTCTTTCATTCCAATTTGTATCCCCTTGGCTCCTTCTGTTGGCTTATTTCTCTAGCTTAGACTTTAAGTGCTATATTGAACAGATATGGATAAAGTATATATGTAGCTGGAATTTTTCCTGTGTCCTGCCTGGCTCGAGGTTGGGACAAATCTTTCCCACTCGTGCCCCCCAAGTAAGCACACAGAGGCTTATATTAATTATAACTGCTTGGCCATTAGTGCAGGCTTATTACTGACTAGCTCTTACACTAAAATTAACCCATAATTCATAATCTATGCTTAGCCATGTGGCTTGGTACCTTTTCACAGTTCTACCTTCATATCTTGCTTCCTCTGTGTCTGGCTGGTGGCTCCTGACTCAGCCTTCCTCCCAAGGACAATTTTAAGAGCCATGCCATATTGCCTGCCTGAGTTAAGTCTCTGTTGTCCAATATTGAGCCACTAACCAGAAACTTTTGACATGCCTGGACAAGTCCTGAGTTATTAGAAAATAACCTAACATTTCCTTATCTTTCTGCTAAAGTGACCATTAGTAACAATGTTTTGTAGTTAGGTTGCTTGGTTGGGTTGCTTGGCAACTCAACAGTCCCCTGATCTTTTCCCAAAGAAAGTTTCCTGGTCTACTTACTATAAAACCCACCTGAGAAAAATAAAATTTTGCAGCTTCATCAGAATACTGTCTTGCTGTCAGTTCTTTGTGTCTCTTGTCCCTTTCATTTGCCATGTCCCCTTCTAGGGTCTTTGCCGAAGATCCCGTTGTCCCGGGACAACTTCTTCTTCTCAGAATTCTCCTTGTCTGTTTATCCTGCCTCTACTTCCTGTCTGGCTACTGGCCAATCATCATTTTATTTATCAACCAATCAGAGCAACACACATTCACAGCATACAGAACGATATTCCACAGTATATATAACCCTCTCCTGTTAATGATTTTAGTGGAATTGTTGGAGTTTCTCTCCATTTAAGTTAGTGTTGGCTATGGGCTTGTTTCAAACTGCCTTTATTATGTTTAGGTTGTCCCTTGTATTCCTAATCTCTCCAGAAATTTAATCACAAAGGGGTGTTGGATTTTGTCAAAGGTTTTTTCTACATCTCATGAGATAATCATGTGTTTTTGTCTTCCATCTTGTTTATATGGTAGGTTACATTTATTGATTTACATGTGTTGAATCATCCCTGCATCTCTGGGATTAATCCTACTTCATCATGAGAGATGATCTTTTTTATGTAGTTTAGATTCAATTTGTAAGTACTTTATTGAGGATTTTGCATCTATGTTCATAAGATAAATTGATCTTTAATTCTCTTTCTTTGTTGAGTTTTTATGTGGTTTGGGTATAAGGGTAACTGTTGTCTCATAAAATGAATTGAGCAATGTCCCTTCTGTTTCTATTTTATGAAATATGTTGACGAGTATAGGAGTTAGCTTTTCTTTGAAAGTCTGGTAGAATTCTGCCCTAACGCAGTCTGATCCTGGCTGGGCTTTTTGTCATTAGTAGACTTTACTAGGGGTTACAGTTATATTTAAGAATTTATCTTGGTAAGTGGTACCTACTGAGAAAATTATCTGTTTCTTTTAGATTTTCCAGTTTTTGGTAGAGTACAGATTTTTAAAGTATGTCCTTGTGACTCTCTGGATTTTTACTTTGTTGTTATATCCCCATTTTCATGTGTTTTCAGAATGTTAAAAAAAAAACCTGTGAAATAAGTAAATAAAATGTCTCACATTTCAATTTGAACCAACTGAAATAAATAGCTAATAATGTTTCAAGAAGACATCATAAAAACATCTGATCCAATATTTGACTACCATTACAAGATAACAGAATCTAAAATTAACTTTGACTTTTTTACTTTTCTCCAAATGCTGAAATTTTTACTAATGAAGAGTGACTCAGCTCACCAAGAAAAAAATTATACTGGCCCATAAAATTCACATGTAAGTTGGTGACTTGCTATTTTCAAATATAAGGTATTTTTTAGTCTAAAAAGCATGTACATTTTCTCACAGTGAAAACCAGAAAAAAAAATGTGTCATGTTTCAGCTTTTAAAAAAGAGCGATCTTCCAAGGCCTTGAAATTATTACCACATTATGTATTTAAAATATCCATGCTATAATTAAAACTATATAGTATAATATTTCATCAGGAAATCTAGTGATATAGCTGTGATAAAAACAAAAGCTGTGAAAAGAATACAACGGATGCTGAAGTATCCTTAGAAGGAAGTGTCTATCTTGCTAGGTACAGAAAAGTAGATAAAGTTGGTGATTTATTCTCATATGTTAATAAATGAGAAATATTAAAGCAAATAGAAAAATGCAAGAAAACGAAAACAAATATTTGAAACGTTGATATAGCAAAAACAAATTTAGAAATCACTCAGCTCGTCAGAACTTACCATGAAAAAGGTAAGCTCTACTACAGCAACAATGGAAAATAAAATTTCCAAAGCCAACATTAAATGAAGGTTTACGACTAGAGAACTTTGTGGGCCTTAAAATTGCAAAAAGCTTTTCTCACACTGCACTCTGAAAGTCAGAAGTATGAGAGAGTTGTGTAGCATCCTGAACAATGCTGGTCATCCACACAGAAGCAAACAGAGTTATACAAGCAGGATGGATTTCTGTGAATCATATTCTGAATTAAAGATTTTGAGCAATCCCAGAGGATTTCCCTGGTGAATTTTATCAAATGTGAACAGAACAAGTGGAAGAGGAAGAAACACACACATGTTTCATGAACGTGGATTCATTCTGATACAGAAATCAAACAAATATTAGAAAAAAATAATTCCTATAATGATAGCTCTTGTAAGAGAACCAAAGTAGCTTCCAGGAACCCATGCCACATAGATCACAATGGCCGGTAACTCCAGCTCCAAGTGGATCTGACACTGCTGTCCTTCATGATCATCTGCACATGTATGTACATGTTCATACAAAGATGCATGCATGCACTTAAGTATAAATTAGGTAAATCTTTTCTTTAAAATAAAAAATATTATTCGTGATAATTATATGAGAAAAAATGAAAACTTGTGTAATAAATGTAAGAAAATCATTTGACAAAAATTAAAGTTTCATTTTTAATTAAAAAAATGAACTTAGTGAAATAAGCATAGAAAAAAAAACCTTCAACTTTAGCCACAGTTGAATTTCCTTATTAAATATGGAACATTATTCTGTGTGATCTGCGATAAAACAGAAGGGCTTTCTCTCACAATTTCTATTTAGCTATACAGGAAGTTATACAGACTAGGAAGTAAATGAAATGTTTGCTTTACAAATAGCTAGAAAGAAAAGTGTCTTTATTTAAAGATAGCTACAATGCAAAGTGTGATAAAGAATCTTCTTCAAAACCTCAGTATCTATCAAATAAACATCAAAATTATGATATAAACTTCATGGAAAAAATTATTTTCACTCCTATGTTTTAGCAATAATGAATTGAACAATAAACTAAAATTATAACATTGATAATTGTAGTACATATATAAAATACTACAAAACAAAAGACATGTGGGATTTATGCAATTAAAACTATAACATGCTACCAAGAGAAAACTTTAAAGCCTAACAACATAAAAATATATTCACAGATTGGGAAGGCTCAGTATGTTAGAATGTGAATTGTCACCAAATCTCTCTACACATTCAGTGGAATCCTGATCAAAATACCAGCAGAAAACCTTCTGTCGAATTTGATCAGCTTATTCTGAAATTCACTGGGAAATATGAGGATCTAGACCAATCAAGGCTAATCAATCTTGGACAGAATGATATTGGAGTTGTGCCTTCAAGACTTATCCTGAAGCGGTCAAAATCAAGGGAGTGTGATGTCAGCAAAGTAGGGCACATATTTCAGTGACAAGGAAGGATCCCAATCCTGAACACACATGGATACTCAGGTGTCTCTGGGAATCTAGAGCAATGCAAAGGGTGTGAAAACCTTTCCAGTAAATGTTGTTGCCAACCTTTTGTCTATATAGTCACACTTTAACCACATCGCTCACAACAGTTAGTTCACAATACATCTTAGATCTAAATATAAAACCAAACTTAAAGTATATAGAGAATACTTTCTGTTTCTAGGGGTGTAAAGATTTCATCAGAATAAAAATAGAAAACATATTCCAAAGGAAACTTTTCCTTAGTATATTTATTTTTAATTTATTAAAATTTCATTATAAAGAATTTGAAAACAAAATAAAATAACTAAGTCCTACAATGTATAGATTTTTTGATCAAACTCAAAAGTATATACATCTCAATAAACTTCTATATATTTAGACTAGCCATTCTGAAGCTGTGAAGCTTCAAATTGGACTTTTTACTTTTGTAACTTGAGTTTTCCTGCCTTGCCCACAGTCAGGACAAATCTTTGTCACCCGCCAGTCCCACAGCTGTTCAGACCCAACCAAGTAAACACAGAGACTTATATTGCTTACAAACTGTATGGCCGTGGCAGGCTTCTTGCTAACTGTTCTTATAGCTTAAATTAATCCATTTCCACAAATCTATACCTTGCCATGTGGCTCGTGGCTTACCGGCATTTTCACATGCAGCTTGTCATGGTGACGGCTGGCAGTGTCTCCTTCTGCCTCCCTGTTTTCTCCTCTCTGTTAGTCCCACCTATACTTCCTGCCTAGCCACTGGCCAATCAGTGTTTTATTTATTGACCAATCAGAGCAACAGATTTAACATACAGACCAGCCCACAGCATACTTTCACTATCATATATATTTTATGTACTTATCCACTACCAAAACACACAAAAATATCCATGACAGATTTTAAACTAGAAAAACAAATACCTTCATGTCATCTTTCATGGTTCAAATTATAAAAAGGGAAAAGTCCTAAGATTGAACTCACCAAAATTGAAGCATTTTTATTAAAATAATATATACTATATTTTAATTATATATTATAGTTATGTAACATATATTATTTTGCTAAATAAAATATGTACATTGCCAATATGCATATGAAAATGTAGTTATTACTTGTCATTTGATCTTATTCAGTTGTTTTTCCATCAATTTTCTCAGAAATGGGTTGAAAATCATCAGAATAAATTATTTCAAAGATAGTTGAAATCTATATCCAGATATTTTAGACACTGAGAGTTATATAGTTACTAGCTTTGAGTTAAAAAGTTGGTGTTGAAACTTTGGTCACCCAACTAAAATGGAAGAAACACGATGTGTGATATAACTCTTCATATTGAGCTTTAAAACCTCTGGGGAAGCACAGGTTTTCAGCATTTAATCTTGTTAGATAAAGAAAAAAGGACATACACATCAAGGAGAGGAGACTCTTGTGGATTATGAGAAACTTAGCAGTAAGCAGACATGTGAACTCATTAATTTCCCAATAGGGAAAGTAAGCACAAACTTACTATTAAAAAAGAAAGAAAAGGGGAATGAAGAGTTCCAGGACTGTACTGGGAATGCCCAGCGACCTCACCTCCTTGAGTTGCCCAAGAATGCAGCCAAAGCATGTATGTATATCCTCCTGTTCAAGGGCTGAAGTTACAAGCAAAATGGTAGAAATTCCATTTTTGTGGCAACAGTTCTGCAATACACATATACATGCACAAATACCATGCAAATATTTAATATCAAATACATAATTAATGGCAAGAGTATAAAACAGTAACTATGTTCAAGAACTCAGTACAGAGAGAAGGAGGAAGAAAATGAGTTATTTAGTCAGGAATCAAGGGCATGTGAAAAGAAAATCTCTCAGTGATGGACATGTGTATGTAAACATCCAATGCATACAGCTTGCCTATCTTGTAAACCAGGGACTCCATTCAGCAACTAGACAAGATCATTTATTTCTTTTAATCTTGCAGGATTTGGCATATCCACATTCTCTAGAGAACTTGTTCTCATTCAAATTCAGTAAAGGCCCAGAATCTGCATTCATAGTGAGTATTAGATGATTCTGGCCTAACGGAAAGTAAGATCACATAACACAAGATCAACTTAGGTCAGGGTACACCAACAACTAACATACTGATGAGGGAAATAAGTCTCAGAATAAACTTAAAGCTGACAGTAAACTGTAGAGGTATCATAACTTCAGGAACTTTTTAAAAAATTATTTATTCTTCTTTTATATATTATATCTCAACCACAGTTCCCTCCTTCCTCCTCCCCTCCCAGTCCATTATCCCACCTCCCCTTTACCTTCATCCACTTCTCCTCTGTTTACCTTCAGAAAAGGGCAGACCTCCCAGGGATATCAACCAAACATGGCATATAAAATTGCAGTAAGACTAGGCACCTCCCTTCATATTGAAACTGGACAAGAAAACCCAGTAGAAGGAAAAGGGTTCCAAAAGCAGGCAAAAGCATCAGAGACAGCTCCTGTTCCCACTGTTAGGAGTCCCACAAGATAACCCAGCTACACAACCATAACATGTACATAGAGGGCCTAGGTCAGACTCATGATAGATGGTTCATTCTCTGTGAGTCCCTATGAGGCCATGTTAGTTGATTCTGTGGATTTTCTAGTGGTGTTCTTGATCCCTCTGACTCTTACAATCCTTCCTCCCCATCTTTCACAGGATTCCCTAAGTTCTGCCTAAAGTTTGGCTGTGGGTTTCTGTAGCTGATTCCACCAGTTGCTAGATGAAGCCTCTCTGATGACGATTTTTGCTAGGCTCCTGTCTATGAATATAGCAGAATAACATCAGATGAGTTTTATTCTGTTGTAGGTCTCTGGGTTATCCAACCTCTAGCTCCCGGCCCTCCGGGCAGTATCATGGGTGTACTCTCTCTTGTGGCGTGGATCTCAAGCTAAACCTATCATTGGTGTACCCATCATTTGTTGGTCAATCCCACGATTTCTGTGCCATCTTTACCCCAGCACAGGCTGCAAGTAAGGAAAAACTGTAGATTGAGGATCTTGTGGTTGTGTTGTAGTCCAAACGTCTCCACTGGAAGTCTTGCTTGGTTACAGGATATGGCTGGTAAAGGCTCCATACCCACCATTACTAGGAGTCTTAACTAAGGTCGTCCTCATAGATTCTTGGGAGTTTCCACTTCATTAGGTTTCTAGCTCATCCCCAAGATGTGCCCCCCAATTCCAGTCATCTCTCCGAGTACTATGTCTCTCCATCCTCTCCCAATCTGCTCCCTCCTGCTTCCATTCCCACTCATCCTAGTCCACCCGTGATATCTCTTCTGTTTCCCTTTTCCAGGGAAATGCATGCATCTTGAGTTTCAGACTTTATGAACTTTTGATTGAAGTAGGTACTTCAAATTCTTGAAGACACATGAATCTGAAGTTTTTTATAAAATACATAATTTTTTAAAAATGCTTAAAATAAGACAAAACAAATATGTCTTAATATGGACCATGAATTACACATATGTTGTTGATATTAATCATGTCCCATAGTGTCTATTTTCGGTTACTACAACCCTATTGAACCATTCAGAAAATTCCAATTCACAGTTCAGATTTTCCTACAGCTAATGAAGGGAGCCCAATAATTTTGACAATATCAATTAACACCGTCTGACTCATTTAAATGTGAGCATTACCATCCTTTCCTTCTTCTAACTGGATAGATTACCTGCACATGACAAGACTAACACAGACGGTAAAAGGCAGGGACTTGTTTTTTCTTCTTCACAAAGAGAAGAAAAGAAAGAAAACATGCTTAACCGTATATTAAAGACTCAATGTGGACTCAGAATTGCTATTATACCATGTTTATAAAAAGAGAATTAGGGATGAATTTGAGACAATTTTATTTTGTTTTGAGGGGGAAGTACATTAATTTGGGTGAGTAGGGAGGTGGAGAAGTTCTGGGAAAAGTTGGGGAAGCATGGTCAAATATTTTGTAAGATTTTTTTTAAAAAAAATTTAAATATCATTTGAAATATAAAGAGTCTGCCATGTAATGATGAAATTAGATTTTTGTCTTATAGCTCATGGAATTAATCAATTATACCTTTTTTGGCTTATAATATCACGATAATGATATCATGTCCATTATGAGAATAAAAGCATATCACTATAATATTGATATTAAGTAATATCACCGTACCTTAAACTTTAATAACTTACGTTTATCGATACTGTATGTCAGTAGAACAAAGAGAAAACAGTTCAAGCATGCAATGAATTAATTCACTAATCAGAATAAAAACCAATTTTACAACTTATAAGTGAAAATTTTAAAATTTTCAAATATTGTTGGAGAAATTACCAAAGATCAACAGATATTTTCATGTTTTTCCTGTTTTCCTGCTCATCCTTGCATTTAAGTTGTGTTAATAAGCTAGTATTAACCAGTACAAATGTCACTTTGGGAGAAGATAGTCAAGAATCACAGTATCGTGATCAATAGTGTACCTCTCTCTGCCTCTGAAGACCTTAGCAACCTTCTGCTCCTGGAAGCAGAGGTGAAATCAAGAGCGATTCCTCTATTATGCAAACATACTGAAATTCTAGAGACTCATCATTACCAGTCTAAATGGTTCAGTCTTAATTAAAACACAAATAACAAAAACTGAAGAAGATTTGGAGACTATAAGGCAAGTGAAGGGATGCGTAAACAAGCTGGAGACTCTGAAGGATTTGGAAGTAAACTCAGAGATATGATATGACCAAGTCTATGATGTAAGAGCAGCCATGCTTGGGGTATTACCTCACTACTTCACTAGTGAGAAAGAAACAGTGAGGACTAAAATGGCAAGTACAAATATTAGGAATTGGCTGCTAACTGGCTGCACTGATGATGCTTTAAAAAAAAATGGTGCAAATTTAAATTATGAAGAAAGCCCATTATAACATACAAAAGTAAAAATCATTCAATCCTGAGATTCATGAAGAAGAGTTTTAGGAGTGCTTCTGCTTTGGAAGCCAAAACCACGTCCACATGAATAGGAAATGCATGACAGGGAGGAAGCAACCAGCATGACAGGAAACATCCCCTAGGCCTTATGTGAAACTAGACTGGAGCATGGAGTGTACCACTGTACAACCTAGTCTTGAATTTCAACTCCACTGTTAACCCTCCTGTGACTTTGGACAAGCTGTTTAACTTCTCTGAGTTTCATATTTCTCACATGCATCATGAAGCTTGTACCAGTATCTGCCACACAAGAACACTGTGAGGACCAAATAAACGAATCTGGCAGAGCACTGCTACAGTTAAGCAAAAATTATTTTTAAAAGGCAAAGTTCAGCCGGGCGGTGGTGGCGCACGCCTTTAATCCCAGCACTCGGGAGGCAGAGGCAGGCGGATCTCTGTGAGTTCGAGGCCAGCCTGGGCTACCAAGTGAGTTCCAGGAAAGGCGCAAAGCTACACAAGAGAAACCCTGTCTCGAAAACCAAAAAAAAAAAAAAAAAAAAAAAAAAAAGGCAAAGTTCAGCAGGAGAAAGATACCAAACATCAAATTTTATGATAAGCCATCGAAGCAGACCAATAAAATTTAGGAACAATTCACTGTATTTTAAGCTATGATTCATATTTTACATTGAGTGTAATACTCTCATTGGCAATGAAGACCCAAAACAATTCATGTTTGTCATTCAGCTTTCAAATATTTACTTAAAAAGCTTTGTGGTTAAAGAGGAAAGAGAAATGGTTAATTCATTTTTTATCTCACAGCTTAAATATTCTAACATCTAATTTTAAACCAGTATATTAAAGTGGCAATTATTTGTCATAAAATATGACTCATATGCTGGATCTATTACTCAACTTTCACTCATAAGGATTGGGTGATTTTATTACAAATACGAAAATATAGGACACTGACAGATGATTAACTGCTCTGATTTTCATCCTGAATGTATAAAATAATTTGACAACAACAAGCACAATGAGAAGAAAGCATTCATCAAAAGAAGGAAGTGTGTAATATGTATTCCATGATTCACGCGCATCAAATTATCTTTGACAGAAGAAACCTGATTTTGTTATGTTTTTATTCTACCACAGAGATTTATTCTATTTTGGCATCCTATATTATAAAAGTAATAACTGCCAGATATTTAAGCAAAGAAAGATGGTTGGGGTGGGCATTCCCTCAATGATTATAGATTTTCTCATGCTTCCTATTAAGTAATAGTGTGGTTTTGTAAGCCCTAAATTAACAATCACTAGGAAATATACCTTAGTTAGAAGATACTCCATTCAGATTACAAATTAATATAATGAATTACTCTTTATGAAATTATTTATTACAGATTTATATGAAATTTATATAATAGAAAGGAACATTAATAAAGAATGTGCTTTCTTATTTAGATCATGTCAATGATTCACATGTGTAACCAGTTGTTCTAAAACTTTGCTTTAAAGGTATAATGAACCCTAATGAAGACTTTCGTCCAACATTGAAGCTCAATCCTTATTCAGAGTGGATTGGTGAGAATTAAAATTTATCACAAAATCGCCGGGCGGTGGTGGCGCACGCCTTTAATCCCAGCACTCGGGAGGCAGAGGCAGGCGGATCGCTGTGAGTTCGAGGCCAGCCTGGGCTACCAAGTGAGCTCCAGGAAAGGCGCAAAACTACACAGAGAAACCCTGTCTCGAAAAAACCAAAAAAAAAAAAAAATTTATCACAAAATCAAGAATGATTAGTGGCCTGTCATAGAAAAGAATTACATGAAATTCATGGTTCTTTATCACAGGCAAGACTGGTGGTGAGTGGATCGCAAAGCTCTGAGAATGTTATGTTGTAGTGAAAATTTTCTGAAATGGTGGTTGTTTCTCGGATGTTGTGCAATCCAGTGCAACTCAGGAGGACCAAGTCCACTTGAGTGAAGAATTGTGTCCTGAGAAACAAACAGCAGCCTGTAGATGGTTTGCCATTTTCTTATTTGCATTCTTGTTGAAAGTCGAGCTTCACAAAGTGTGGACCCATGTGTCCTCTGTCTACAAAATTTTCTAAAAAACTTTTGAAAACAAAAATGGAAAGACTCAGTGCTGAGTTTCAATTTGACTAAAATGAATACACCAGAGATATAGTTTAGTAAGTGAAATTGCCATTTTTCTGTGATTGTTTTTGTATATGCCCAAGATAGATAAAAAAATGAATTAGCTTTGAGTGTACATATTGCAAAACTCAAAGATACCAGAATAATCAAAGTAATAATGATATCTTAATGTCTTGCTTGCTTGGAAGTCTGCTCTGCTTCTGGGAATATAACTGATAGATGTATTGAAGTAGTTCAGAATTGCATTGTAATAAAAAGTCAAAGTGACCTCTAACATATTTGTTTTCTCTTCAGAAACACAAATGGGAAAAAATACTCACATAGTACATCTTTACAATATAGTTTATGCTCAAGAAAATTCCTGATATTTTAAGTTCATGTTTTTCTCTACAGGACACAAAATAATACTAGTGCTTGGATTAATAAACCATCCACCACCCTGACAAAATGTTCAAGTTCTTTCAAAATGTTAACAGTGATTTCAAACATAAATGCTTGCTCAGTTGGCCTCCTATCGGTTCTTCAGAAATAATGACATTCTAAATTGTGGGTTGCCCAAATACCAATCTTCCTCTTTACCAATGAATCATCTGATTTCAGCAGAAAATTATTTCTATCTCCAAACTATAATTTCATATTTCTACTAATGGACTTGTTCAAACAATAATGGATTTGTTTTGTGTTACATATTTTTAAATAAGAATTTTAATATATCTTATCAATTAAAAATATGTATTAATTACTTACATTTATGTGTTATATGAGCATGGCTGTCTGAATTTATGTGTGACATGTGTGTGCTGGTGCCTGGCCAAGTCAAAGGATATCAGATCCCCTAAAACTGGATTTAGAAGCAGTGATAGGCTGCCTGAATGTGGATGATAGAAATCAAACTCAAATCTTCTGTGAATCTCTTTTGCTGTGCTATCTCTCAATTCCTGCCTTACCATTTTTATTGGAAAGTGGGGAACCTTGAACTTTTAATTTGCACACATTTTTACATATTTAATGTAAAATAAGCCATATAGATTAAATGTGGTTTTTCAAAGTCAAGCAGATTCATTCATCTGCAATGATGATTTGAAATTAAGAATGTCCTCTTATCCAGGCTTTCCTTATTTAAGGATTATTACTTCTATCTTTCTTTAGTCTTTATTCTGCAGCTGATGATTCATTCACATAAAGCTCAGGCATTAGTAGCATTTGTACAAGATGACACTGTGTGTAAACACATGCTCTGCAACTTGCAGACTATTTAGCCACTTATTTCCATGAGATTTAAGTGGCACCGACCCAACTCTGACAGTCCAAAAAAAATTTTTTTTGTTATTCATTGACAAATGCCAGGGAATACAGTTGACATAGTTATCCCTACCATAATTTCTTTTTCATTTTTAAACTTTATTTATTTTCATTTTAAGTGCATTGGCTTTTGCCTGCATGTATGTCTGTGTAATGATGTTGGGTCCCCTGGAACTGGAGTTACAGACAGTTGTGAGCTGCCATGTGGGTACAGGGAATTGAACCCTGGTCCTCTGAAAGTTAAGAGTAGCCAGTGCTCTTAACCACAGAGCCCTCTCTCCAGTCCCCAACAAAATACATTTTCATATTTTTGATAGTGAGCCTAGCCTTTAATGGCTGAAACATCTCTCCAGGCCCAAAATATATTTTTAAAGACAAAACATTCCCAGAGAGTAAAAGTATCCCAGCTGTGGGCAGAAAAACTCAATCAACCTACATAAAACCTATTATATAACCTCAAAAGTATATGTAGCAAAACCAAAAGAATTATGAGAGCATTTGACATACCTCCATTATGTAGGCCAAACATAAAAAATGTAAGATATAAGAAACATAATTAGCAATGGTGAATTTTACGTCCTCTAGATGGGTTTCCATCAGCCTTTTGTGCTTCTGCATGTCTTGTGAGTATAGATTTTGCTATGGACTAACTGTTCAAGAAAGATTATATGGTGAAGAGACTTAGACTATCAAATCAGCAGTAAACTGGCTTGTTAAACTATTCTTAATGCATGTTTCAACGACCCTCTGAAACTGTGGCATTTTTTCTTTTTTTAATTCTTTTTTTTTACTATTAAGATTTTTTTTTTCATTTTACACACCAATCAAAGATCTCCACCATAGTTTTATAAGTGTGCCTCAAATATCATTCATTTAAAAGAAGCTCTGAAGATTAGCAAGATTTTAAAAGGTGTTATTCTACATTTAACATGAGAATATTAAGGCTCAAAAGTTTCTGAAAATCTATAGACAGATTTTATAAGCAAAATTCAATGAAGGAATTACTGAGCTTTAACTATTTCAAACAAAAATAAATTAATATTGAGTAGTATCTAACTTCAATTAAAGAACCAGACAGAAGAACAAGATGGAAAAAAGAAAATAAACAAGACTGAAAGCCTAGGACAACTATACAACATCCATGTTGTACACCACTCACCAGCAGTACACATTCCTAAAGAGCACAAGGTATATCCATTAATATGAACCATGTGCTACACTTCAAAACAAATCTAGTGCATATAAAATAGAATAATACAAGATCATCTAACCACAAGGAAATGAATTTGTTATAGAAATGACAACAGGAAAAATTGAGAATAATAAATATGTAGAAATTGAATGATGTACAAAAACAACAAATAAAGGCACATGAAAAATAAATAAAAATACTTTGATATCAGAAAATTAAAAAGGTAAAATATAAATACAATGAGCTGTAGCTAAAACAGAGCTTAGGTAGAAATCTCTGGCTGTGTCTATATCTCAATCCCTACACCTAAAATAACAGAGGATACAGGGCAGATTAATCTTGAATGAAGATATGAAAGCAGCGAAAAATGACTGGAAAGTTAAGAAACAGAAGGGTTTTTAATAAAGTTAAAATTTATTAAACTGTAACCAGATTAACACATATACACATTTGAGAGACATATATGGAGTTCAAATAACTAGGATCATAAATAACTAGGATCATAAATCAAGATGACATTGATTGCAATGATTTATGTTAATTGTCAGTTTGATTGGATTGAGAACCTTACTATTTGTGAGTCAGACCTCTGGTGTGCCTATAAGGATGCTTCATGAATTATTATATCATGAGGTCTCTGACTGAATGGATGCCATTATTTGAAATCAAGGAATGTAGACTTACCAGTTGGAGTAAGTAGTTCACTAGAGGATAAGCTTTTGGGTTCTGTACCTTGCAGTGGCCTGTCCTATATTCCCTTTGTTTTTTTTTTTTCCTGGATTCCTTGATATGAACTGCTTTACTTACTAGCCCAGTACTGTGACTGACACCTCTAAACTCAGATTAAAAGAAATCTTATCTCCCGTAAGTTGTTTCTCTTGGGCATCTGGATAAAGGGACTAAAATGGATGACTAACACATCACGACTGATCTAGAAATAAAATTGATTATTAATTGATTACAGAAACAATTGTATGGCAAATAGTAATATAACTTAGACAATATGGGAAAATTCTTGGAAAAGAGGAATTTATTAAAACTAATGTAGGTAAAAATAAACTCTCTGAATGAATTCATAATAAATGAATCAGCCATAGCACATCAAACACAGATGATATACTTAAAAACATTTTTTTTTGAAAATTAATAGTAATTCTTCACAAACTGTCATATTGATCTTCTAGAGCACAATGACACCAAAGCCAGAGGTACATGAGAAAGTAGAAGAATAGATTAAGAATTCTGATAGTATGGAGGTAAAAACTGTCCATGTAACATTATCAAACCAAATTGAGAAACATAAATATAGAATTGTAAATCAGGGCAATGTAATTTTTATCACTTTTCTTTGAAGTTATAT
Organism: Peromyscus maniculatus bairdii; assembly: GCF_049852395.1. Lineage (NCBI taxonomy): Eukaryota > Metazoa > Chordata > Mammalia > Rodentia > Cricetidae > Peromyscus > Peromyscus maniculatus. The sequence goes on along the minus strand of NC_134852.1, from coordinate 171,210,163 downwards.
TAATATTCCAAAGTTAGTTAATGTAATGTGTCACACTGTGGTGGTATTGTGTTCCCCAAAATATTGTGCACCCTAATAAACTTATCTGGAGTCAGAGACAGAACAGCCACTAGATACAAAGGCTAGAAAATGGTGGCACTCACACCTTTAATCCTAGCATTTCAGAGGTAGAAATCCCTCTCGATCTCTGTGAGTTCAAGGCCACAATGGAAACAGCCAGGCATGATGACACACGCCTTTAATCCCAGAAAGCGAGCCTTTAATCCCAGGGAGTGATGGTAGAATGGAAAGATATATAAGGCGTGAAGACCAGAAACAAGCAGCATTTGGCCTGGTTAAGCATTTGGCTGGTTAAGCTTTCAGGCTTCTAGCAGCAGTTCAGCTGAGACCCATTCTGGATGAGGACTCAGAGGCCTCCAGTCTGAGGAAACAAAACCAGCTGAGGATCCAGAGAGGTGAGGTAGCTGTGGCTTGTTCTGGTTTTCTGATCTTCGAGTTCATCCCAATACCTGACTCAAATTTGTTCTTTATTAATAAGAACTTTTAAGATTCATGCTACATTACACCACCTATAGAACAGAAGAGAAAAATCTGGCAGTCATATCTGTACCTGCATACAAAACAAGAAGAACCTATGCACACCATTTCATGATGAAAATGATTAGCAAACTAAACACAGGAAGAAATGAGGAACATCTACGCATAACTCATGGTGAAAGAGTGTATGTTTTCCCTAGGGCTAGAAATAAGTCACAGATACATTTTATATTTGTCTAAAAATGTCTTTAGGAAATCAGTGATATGTGCAATAAGCATACACAAATAAAAACAAATAAGTACAGAACTTAGATGTGAAAGCTGTGAATATTGCTGAAAAATTAAAGGAGGTATAAATGAGCAGATAACAATCATATCTTCACATAGGAAGATAACAGTATCAGGATATTGGTGCTCCCAAACTGATTCAGAGAGGTATAAGAATCTGTGTCTGAATTCCAGATGTTATCTTTATAGAAATTATCAAGCCAGTGTCCAAGGTCATGGTATTGTAATATATCATGCATACCAAAACAATCTTAAAACATAAGAATAACAAGACTCATGCTTTCAATTTTGCAAAAACTTAATAGAAAGTAATGGCAATCAAGACAGGGTAGCACTGGTAAAGGATATGTTTATGTGTGTGGTGGGGTTGTGATGCATTACACTTTGTTCATCTTCATCAAGAGGTACATAGTGGGCTAGGTTAAACGTTTTAACTACTATTGATAATGCAATCATTAAAAGCATATATAAACAAGCCGGGTGGTGGTGGCACACGCCTTTAATCCCAGCACTTGAGAGGCAGAGGCAGTGAGTTCTAGGCCAGCCTGGTCTACAGAGTGAGTTCCAGGAAAGGTACCAAAGCTCCACAGAGAAACCCTGTCGAAAAATGGGGGAAAAAAACCCCAAACATATACAAACCTTTATATAAGTTTTTGGTGAGGACATCTCTTTCCTTCTTTGCCACCTGTACTGTCATCTTTCACCAGCCAGGCTCTCCTTCCTGAAAACTTTACAATCTTCAAAATGGTGCCACAAGCTGGGCTAAGAATTCAAAGAGCCCAGTTTACAAAGAGAAAAAGGATCTAAATGGACATTCCTTCAGGGAAGGTGAGATGCTCAATGTCTTCCTAATCAGGCAAACGGAAATTGACAAATATTTATTTGTCTGTGCGGATGAGGGAGTATGGTTGCATATAAGTGTCAAAACATGACATAGTTTACACATGGAGGTCAAAGGACAATTTGTAAGAGATTGTTCTTCCCTTCTAACGTGAATCCCTAGGATTGAAATTAAGTCATCTGGCTTGGCAGATAGCTTCTGTAATTGGCAGTGAAAAAGCTGTTTCACTGGCCTAATCAAATGTTCTTTGACTGGGAGGAGTAGAAGATTGAGGCTGATAACTGAAGAGTATGACGTTTCTTTTAAAAGTAATAAAAATATTCTTCACTGTGATGACAAGCACATACATCTATGAATGTACCAACTTGACTAATTAAGATGATAAGAATACAGTGCATGAACTATATAAGCAAGCAGGGATAATGGAGTTTTTCTTTTTACAAATGTCTATGAATTTGGACTTTAAAAGGCTATTTCGGGTATTCTTTAAACATAGTATATCTGAATACAGCACTACTCTTTTTGTCCTTAAGACTAAACGATACCACCGAGTCAAATAATTCAGCAAATAATCTATCATGTTTTTACAATAATGCTTTTTAACTTGGAATTTAACATTTACTGAGGAGACATGAACAAATATATATTTATTCCAGTTAGGGCACTGGTGAAGTATTAAAAAGAAGGAGGATGAGGAGTAAAAAAAAATACAGAAAACAAAAACAAGGGAGGAGGAAGAGGAAGGAGGAGGAGGAGAAAGAGGAGGAGGAGGAGGAGAAAGAGGAGGAGGAGGAGGAGGAGGAGGAGGAGGAGGAGGAGGAGGAGGAGGAGGAGGAGAAGAAGAAGAAGAAGAAGAAGAAGAAGAAGAAGAAGAAGAAGAAGAAGAAGAAGAAGAAGAAGAAGAAGAAATTGATGATGATGTTGATGTTGATATTGATGATAATGAAGATTCAATGAAGATTACTTTAGTAAACCAGTTAGTATATTGAAATTAACAGTTTGGGTAAGAGGATGCTGACAGAAGCATGACTCAAAGACAGCACTGAAAAGCCCATGTCAGCTTAAAGGATGATTCAGAAAATCTGCATCCTTGGAGCCCATGAACAACATTTATGTAAACAAGCCTACGGCCCTCTCCTCAGAAGTTCTCATTGCTTATACAACCTGAGGGAAGAGTCTTATGAATCTTGTGAGTTTCAAGAACTTCCTGAAACTTGTGAGGTGTTTCTTTTCTTGTAAGTGTTGTTTGTTTCCTGAGATTTAAGGTGGCTGCCTGCAGGATGGGATGTTTTAATATAGAGGGAATTGATACACAATAACTGTTTGGTTATAAGTGAATCAATTTTCTTTCTCTCCAAAGTGAAACTTTTTTGTAACTTTTGTATAATTTATGCAAAGATTGTTTGACAAAGAACCAGTGTTTTAAAATGTCTATACACTAGATAGATATGGATAGATGACAGCAATATGATAGATAGAAAATTACAGGTTTTTTTTTTTGGTTCTAATTCTTTGGCAAACCCTGAATAATTCAACCGTTAAAGGAAAAAATTGATTTCATAGATTATAGAATTGATACGATGTGAAATAAAGATTTCAACACATTAGTTTTCTACTGTTGCTATAACAAATTGCTACACACAATTGTTTAAAGTAATGCACATTTATCATCTCTACAGTTGGCAAGGGGTCTCATTGGGCTAGCCTCAATATTTGGCAGAATTTTGCTCCCTTCTGCAAGCTCTAGGGCAGACTGATTTTCTTCCTTGTCCAGGCTTTAGAGCCTGCTTGCATTCCTTTCTCATGGTTCCTTTTCTTCTTCAAACAAGCAATTACTTTTGATTCTCTAGCACATTAAGATGCCTGCTGTGGGATGTTCTTTATGGCAAATATGTTAATAAATAAAACACTGATTGGCCAATAGCCAGACAGGAAATATAGGCGGGACTAACAGAGAGAAGAATTGAGGGAACAGAAAGAAAAGGAAGACACTGCCAGCCGCTGCCATGACAAACAACATATAAAGATGCCAGTAAGCCTCAAGCCATGTAGCAAGGTATAGATTTATAGAAATGTGTTAATTTAAGATATAAGAACAGTTAACAAGAAGCCTGAGCAATTAGGCCAAACAGTTTAAATAATATAAGCGTCTGTATGTTTATTTTATAAGTGGGCTGTCAGACTGCCAGGGCTTGGCGGGACCCAGAGAAAAAACTCCAGCTACAGATGCCCTCACTCCAACTTTTCTGCCTCCCTATTCTGCACTTATAGAACCCTTTGATTACATTGAGCCCAACTTTTTTCACACAAAAACTTTTTAAATGCCTCTTATTCTATAATTATTATTATTTGTAAGTATAAATTAATAAATACAACCTTCTGATTCCATCTAGAGTTGTATGTATGTATATATGCTTAGGGATGACAAGTTAGGAATGAATCTCTCCTACTAGGGGACTTTGTCCCTGGATAAAACTGATTCTCCCTCTCCCAGCAGCTATAATTGCTTGTAGGTCTTCATTTCAAGGTGGGGCCTTGAAAGAGTTTCCCCATTCACATTAACATGACAACTAGTAGTGTTATATTTTAGGTCTTATTTAGACCACCACGTTGTTGAGAGTACATGGGTGAAACTTCTATATCATACATAGAAACTACTCTTTCAGCAGGTGTTCTAACCTCAAGTGTGTTAAATATTTCAAACCCTGCTCCCACTATGTTCCCGGAGAATTAGTTGTAGAAATTGTTCTGTAGATGTATTAAGAAACCCTCCTAAGAAGATCTAATTTGCAACCTTAGTTCTATCTATAATAATAACCCCCCTCTTCCTATGTCAAGTAATATTTGCCAGTTGTGGTTAAGTACAAAGATATTTTTAGAGAATTGCTATTTTGCGTGTAATAACTGGCACATGAAGAATAAGTCTTTCAAGAAGCCTATGTCTGATGGAGGCAAGGAGAATATAGAATAGTAGATACAGAAGCAAAGAAACCCATGACAATAGCCTTGTGTGCACGCTGTGGGAGGGAAAGAAAATGAGCAGCAATAAGCTTTCTGAGGTAGGTGGAGCAGAGGACATATTCAAACTCCATGCAAGTGACAGGGTCCAAAGAGAGAAGAAAAAAGTTAGTGTGTCTGGACAAATTTCTGTAGGTTTGCTGGCAAGTAAATCAATGTTCATCTCTCAAAGCTTTTCTGAGGGAAAATAGGGAAAATCATCTCCTTAAAAGTAGTAGACATGGTGTCTTTAGGTGTTTGGGAAGAATGAATAAAATGGGTAAATATGATCCTGAATTTTAAACACTGGAAATATGGCCTAATAGTGATTATGGCCCACTTGACCAGATGTCAAAGGTGCACTACATACTCATCCATGTGGTTTTGCAATTTTCACAATCAGAAGAAAGTAACTCTGGAGTGAAGAACATACACTCTTGGTTTGATTGAGAGGTTCATGGACATATACCTACCTGGAAACCATACACCAAAGCCCACTCTGTCACAAAAACAAAAGCACTCTACTCCCAGAAATACCGAAATACTAGAGGAACATAAGCTCAAAATTAATATGTTCCTTTAAAAAAAGATTTATTTAATTATATGTTTTTGTGTGTGTTTGTCTGTGTTGTATACATGCACATATGATTAAGTGTCCACAGAAGTGAGAAGAGTGTGTCAGATTGCCTGGGTCTGGAGTTAGAGGCAGCTGTGAACTCCTCAAATGGAATTCAGGTCCTCCATGGCAATAATATATATCCATAACTGCTGAGCCATATCTCCATCACCATCTAGAAAAATATTGGAAATATGTTGAACCCGTAATCAAAATCAAATTATAGGTATCTTCCAAAACAACTTTACATCCAAGAAGTACAAGCAGCAACATAGCCATTATCACAGTGGTCAGTATTTGTAAGAAAGTAGGAACTGTTGAAATCTTTACTTTTAAATAGGATCAACAAGTGTGCCTAATTTCACATCTTATTGTTGGCTGCAATGTACATGAAAGGAAACAACAATCAGAATGTAACAAATGGTGTTAGAAGCAGGTACAATAAAGATCTACCCTTTTTCATCACCTCAAAGGATGCTAACCAACTTCCCAATGCCAACCTTCCAAAGGGGCTTTCTCTGTCAATTCAAGCCTTCTCAACAGGGCAGAACTGATCACTATCTCCACCTCCAGCAGCCCAGAGTGACTGGTTCAATTACTGTGCAAATACTCTGTAAAATCTATTTACTGTATTTTCTTCCCTTTGGTGTTTCCTCTCTCTCTTTCAGTGTTCTCTAAATTTTGGGAAAGAACTATTTACATCTGATCAAAAGGCTTTCTCTCAAAGAAACCTAAATAACATGTTGAAGCTCTACAGTGAAAACATTTCTAAGCTTTAAAACAAAGGAAAAAAGTGAGTAAAAGCAAATTTCTAGTATTAGTAATCTTCTGTAAGTCATGTAAGTCTTTTGGAAGTTGTTTATGTGGTTTGGATCACCAAATGGGGATCCTGCTACTCGGCAATCAGGATCATACTGTGATAAGCTAGTGAGAAACCAGAAAACTCAGGTAAATATTTAATTCTTTCTGAAATCCATAATGTTATTTAAAACTGCAAACCCTGCTAAATTCTAATGTTGATACTCTTTTTAAATTTTTTCCTTAATTTTTGAAAATTTCATGCATATATATGATGAAATGTGATCACGTCTATGCCTATTTTCGGTTCAACTGCCCCCATATCCTCATCATGTATCCCTCCCAAATTCATTAATTTTTCTCTGAAATTACCAACTCCAGTTAGTGATGTCCTTATGTACATGAGTGTGGGTCCATCCACTGCCAGAAAACCTAGCTTTGGCCATATCCTCAATTAACAATGGCAGCAGATGCAGAGACCCACAGCCAAACATTAGGGAGGGTTCTTCGAACCTTTTGGAAGAGGGAAGGAAGGATTCTAGGAGCCAGAGGGATCAAGGACACCAGGAGAAGAGGTGTACAGAATAAGCTAAATGGACTCATAGGGCCTTTCAAAAACTGAAGAGACAATCGTAGAGCCTGTGTGGCTCTGAACTAGGTCCTCTGCATATACATCATGCTAGCATGGTATGGTTATGGAACTAACAGCAGAAGTAGGGGTGTCTATGACTCATTGCCTGCTCTTGGAACCCTTTTCCTCCTACTGTACTGTTTCATTCAGCCTTGATATGAAAGTTTGTGCCTAGTCTTACTGAAACTTGTTAAGCCGTGCTCAGTTAATATCCCTTGGAGGTCTGCATTTTCAAAAGGGAAATGGAGGAAGAGTGGATCTGGAGGAGAGGGAATATGGAAGGGGTTGCTTGGAATAGTAGAGGGAGGCAAAACTCTTGTCAAGATGTAATGAAATTAATTAATTAAATAAATAACAATGATTCTTCCTCCCCCAGCAGCTATCTACTGCCAATATTTTCTCAGTAAGGGATGGAACTGGCAAACATTCACCCCATCTGTGCCAGAATTTTGGCTAGTTTGATCTTGTGTATGTCTTACATGGGTAGCCACAGCTCCTGCAAATTCTTAATTGTGATAACAATGCCATGTCCAGAAGACAGCATTTCATAGCACTCTCCCTGTCCTGCCATTCTTACATTCTTTCTTCCTCCTCTTCCTTGGTGTTCATTGAGCCTTATTCGGGGAAGTAATAATATAAGAAGTACCATTCAGAGGTGAACCCTCAGTCTTAATTCACAGTGTTTTGGCCAGTTACACGCCTTTTAACTGACGGCTGCAGCCTGCCTGAAGAAGCTTCTCTAACCAAACTTGAGAGCAACGCAGGTCAATAACTATAAACATACACATGTAGAAGGCAGATTGACAAGACCACTTAGCAAAATAGCAATAGAAAGTTCTACCCTAGGGCCTATGACCTTCTCAGCCCCAAGATTTTGAAAAGAAATGAATGTTGATTTACTTGCCAGCAAACCTACAGAAATTTGTCCAGATACACTAGCTGTTTTCTTCTCTCTTCAGACCCTGTCACTTGCATGGAGTTTGAATATGTCCTCTGCTCCACCTACAGGCATAAAATTACCTCCTATGGAATAGGCCTCAACTCTAATTGTAACATTAGTCACCCTTGTAGCAGGAATCTTAAAAGTTCTTATTAATAAAATCAAACCCAAGGCCAGTTATTGGGGTGAATGCTGGTAGATCAGAGAGACAGAACAAGCCACAGCTATCTCACCTTGCCAATTCCTCAGCTGGTCCTGTTTCCTCAGATTGGAAGCCTCTGAGTCCTCATACAGAATGAATCTCAGCTGAACTATGTTGCTCCAAAGCCTGAAAGCTTAACCAGCTGAATTCTTAACCAGCCACATGCTTAACCAGCCAAATGTCTAACCAGCCAAATGCTTCTAGTTTCTGGTCCTCACGCCTTATATACCTTTCTGCTTTCTACCATCACTCCCTAGAATTAAAGACTCGCTTTCTGCGATTAAAGGCGTGAGTTACCATGCCTGGATGTCTCTAATTTGGCCTTGAACTCAGAGATCCCAGATGGATTTCTGCCTCTGGAATGCTAGAATTAAAGGCATGTGCTATTACTGCCTAACTAGTGGCTTTTCTGTTCTCTGACCCCAGATAAGTTTATTAAGGTACACAATATTTTGGGGAACACAATACCACCACACACCCTTTAGCAGTTTCAATACTGTGAAAGCTAGTTGGTGGGCGGGAAGTTCCCTATTCAACTTTAGATTGATTTCTCTATGTCTTGAAGCCAGTGTGTGATGTCTTCAGCAATAGTGCCTTAACATATAGCTATTATGGGTATCCAGTGGCAACAGAAACAACTTGTGTTGTTTTGTACTGAGGTCAGGGTCCTGGAAAGAAGAGTAATGGTAAACAGACATGCGATTCTGGGTTCACTTCAAGAATGAACAAGTCTTACTTTTCTCACTGCTGTTTGTGTACTCTTTAGCTAGCTAGTGCGTAGCACTGCAAGCAAGCAGAGCTTGATCAAAGAGTATCTTTGACTCAATCATTTGAGTTTTTTCATTCTGTGTTTTCCTGCTTTGTGGCCTTGTTTTTATCCAGGAGGACATTTCTCCTAGGCTTTTTCTCATGCCTGGGGTTTTCCAAAGTCATGGGGCCACATCTGGATCAGTATTTGTGCTTGGGAAAGGAACTACAGAGCGTATGGACCCCAACAGCCCTGGAGACACTTGAGGCTTTTCTCATCAATATCGTATAGGGACTCACCATCCATAACTATGTTTTCCTTTAATATCCTATGTCTTCTAGGAGTGACATTGTCCACTGATGTGCATTTTTTTTGAGCCCCCAGCTCACAAAAAAATGGCATGGAGACTTATTATTAATTATGAAAGCTCAGCCTATAGCTAAGGCTAGTCTCACTAGGTCTAATGACTTAAAATAACCCATTTTTATTCATCTACCTGCTGCTATGTGACTCGTGGATTTTACTCTCCTCCCACATGTCTTGTTTCTTCTACATCTGGCTGGTGGCTCTGCCTTTTTTCTTCCTAGAGTTCTTTCTGTCCAGAAGTCATAGCTATACCTCTTCCTGCCTAGCTATTGAACATCCAGCTCTTTACTAAACCAATCACAGTGACACATCTTCACAGTGTAAAGGAATATTCCACAATAAAGAAAGGTAGGCAATTCTGTTTGAATGTTCCTTTAAAGATATATTTTGAATTAATTTACTAAGTAGTGGGCTTCCATAGGTTTTTACATACATCATCAGTTTTGGTTAACTACCCGTTATACCATGCTCTTCGCCATTCATCTTTGCTTAACCCTGTAAGCCTCAGTATTTCTCCTCTTCTTTCTTTTCATGTGTGTTTTGCTATCACTCAACTTATTTTAGTTTTAAGATATGTTGTACCATATTAAGCTTCTATGTGACTTTCCACATATCCCTCATTGGGTTAGCCTCCTTCTTTATTCATTGACTCCCCCCATGCTCCCAAACCTCTGAAAGTGCAAGTCTTTCCATCCCCAGAAATCCAATTCACTATTTTCACCTCATCTGTAATCTACTATTTCTCCTCCTTTAACATGATCTTGCCCACAAAATTGGCTTATTTCTACTCTGCCAAGTTTTTTCTGTGCTCCAAGTTAAACATAAAACCAAAAATATTTGAAGATGGAATCTACGTATGAGAGAGAACATGTTACTCTTCCTAGTTCTGAGTTATCACCCTCAGTATGATTTTCCTGGTTCTATTCATTTACTTGCAAATTGCATGATTTTATTTTTCTTTGCACCTGTACTATTCCATTGTGTATATGGGCCACATTTTTGTAACCACTGGTAATTGGGGAATGGGGTTCCACAATTCCTTAGAACTACACACTAAACATGTATGCTGATAAATACATGTGTTCTATGAGACTAACCTTTGGTCCCAACAAGACATCTTAATTGTTCTCTAAAGTGAAAAACAATTATGAACTCTTGATCACTTATAAATGGCCTAAAAAAATCCAACATGGTTCTCTGTTTTGAGTACTGAAGAAATAAAACAGTAGTCTACACTAACAACATTCTCAGCTGTGGCCTCCACCAACTTGCACATAGGAAAATATAAATGCAGCTACCAGACACATGAACAACCAACTACATTGTCAATGTAAAACATTAAGGAGGATCCTTAATGAGAGCTTCAATCCACAGTCACCTTTTAATTTACAAAATAAAAAATTATAGAAACCAAGAAGGCCATAGGAAAGCATCTATGACTGGTTGCATAGATCCCTCCATGCTTTTTGCTGACTGCACAGTGACCACTCACATCTAGACTGAGGTCATCTCACAGTCCCTACCACCTTCCCTCCACACCACCCACATAATATTTTCAAGAATAAAGAAGTCACCACCTCTGCTTCTATTTGTTTATTTCTTTTAAAATATCATTACTATAAAGATTTTTTTTTACTTTTATTATACTAGTTTTGCTTCTGGGATTTATATAATTTTCTATAAGTGTTATAAAAATTTTAATTTTAATTGACAAGTCCTAATTTTATATTTCTGTGGTTGTCTTAGTTCATTTTCTCTGGCTATAATAGAATGTCTGAGTCTACATAATAAAATACATAATACTGGGGCTTGCTCTGCTTTCCTTTAGCTGTCTGACTAACTGTAATGCATGTGTGGTGATAAGGACTGCAATAGGATCTCATATGTTGCTGAGCACATGTTCTACCACTCATATGTATAATCCACTTGGCAATTGGCTTTGATTATTGCTTTTAAAATAATAAAAAGTATTAACCTACACAACAGAGTTATTGTTCAAATAACATTGGCTAAAATAATACATGGGAGATTAAGGAGATAAAATGGTTTCATAGCAATAAACTAGATTTTTTTTTTCAGGAGTGTCAAATAACATCAACATAGGTTCACCTTCACATTTCAAATCTTAACTAAAAAATTGATGTAATGAGAAACTTGGTGTGAGTACTTTCATTTAAAAATCTGAATCAAATTCTGAGAGCTGCTGGAGGTCCTTAGGAGGGAGAATGGATGATGTGTGCTAGAAATGTCGGGAGTAGAGAAGTCAGCTTTGATTCTGTTATGATTCTACAGAGGATCAATTAGGCAGACCCGGGTTAAAGCAATCATCTTGCTCCTGGTTTGCACAAGCGGGCTCCTTTTGCAGATGCATCATGTTAGTTTGCATAAATTACTTCAGCCTGGTTACATAGTAACACCTTGGGTCCACAGCTGGCTTTGCTGCTGCTGGATGATGTTATGGATTAAGCTGTCTTTTGACCAGGTATTAATAGAGCTCTCCTCAGCACCCCACAAGTGATTAATGAGATGAGAAGATAAAATGACCCACCTGCTTCAGCAGGCCACAAATGGAATTAATGAGAGAGAGAGAGAGAGAGAGAGAGAGAGAGAGAGAGAGAGAGAGAGAATAACAAAAATAGGAAGGAGGATCTCCTTCAGCTGCTTTGGGGCACTCTTTAAGGTAGATCAGCTAGCTTCTTGTTTGGCTAAGATTCTAATGATGTTGTTACTGTACCAGTAGCAACCAATTTAAAAAGTAATTATTTATCCCTGAAATAATTTTCATATATACCAAGAAACTTTACCTGACTAAAAAGCTCTAATCTTTGAAGGCACTAAAGTCTATCCTCAACTACTTCATAGTTATGAAAAATGAATTCACTTTTTTTTAAAAAGAAAGACTCTTTTGATGCTGAGCATTGACAAGCCCTACTAGGTGGTATGGATTAACATTCTGTTTATTTGGGTTTTTATTGTTATTGTTTTTTATTTCCCCAAAAGAAGGTGAATAGGACTACAAGAATACTCACAGTCCTGAATCACTAAAGGAGCATAGCCCAAACGGAAATAATATTTTCATGCTTCATGTTACATGGATAAGGAGTCTTTGCTCCAAGATAGCATACATGTTTTCCCATTTTGTATTTTAACTCAGAAAGTCTCCATCTGAATCTAGTACATGAACTCCATTCTACTTTTCTTTCTGTTGTGATAAACACCATAACAAAAATGAACTTAAGAAGAAAGGGTATATTTTATCTCACACTTCACAGCCCATCATGGACAGAGACCAAGGCAGGAACTCAATGCAGGAGGTTGAGAAAGAAGTCATCAGAGAAACACTGCTTATTGATCATTACTTCCTACTTCTGGTCAGCTAGCGTTCTTATACGATGCAGAACCAGAGTTGACACTGCCCCCAAGAGCTATCTCCTCCTGCATCAGTTAGCAATCAAGAAAATTTCCCCAAAGACATGCTGATAGGCCAATGTGATGGAAGCAAATCCTCAGCTGAAGTTCCTCCTCCCAAGTACATGAAGTTCACAACCAAGAATTGTCATCACAAACTGCATTCTAAGATAATGAACCTTTGATTGCTCCAGTTGTAAGCTATAGGATAATGTTCAAAAGTGGGTGAGGTCATTTCTCTAGAAATCTCTCTCCCTCCTCATCTCATCTGTGCTGTGGGTAAGATACATTCTCATCATGCACAGTCACCACCATAAGCATTGTGACCAGCTGGGAAATAGTAAAGATAAGGGTAAAAGAGGACTTCATGAAGACTGAATTGAAGTCATAAATTCCAAGACAGTTCTAGCAGAGATCTACTTAAAGGGTGCCTTGTGTTGTTCTCTTGCCCAATCAGACCCGTTCTGTGGTGAGTAGCAACTTTGTAGCAAAGTCTCTCTCTCTCTCTCTCTCTCTCTCTCTCTCTCTCTCTCTCTCTCTCGCTCTCGCTCTCGCTCTCGCTCTCGCTCTCGCTCTCGCTCTCGCTCTCGCTCTCGCTCTCTCACTCTCTCTCGCTCTCTCGCTCTCTCGCTCTCTCGCTCTCTCTCCCCTCTCTCTTGTTCTATACATGATTCCTAGCACTGAAAAAGAAACACTGGAATATCTGGTATGTGATACTTTGATTTCTATTGATAGTATGCCATATACACATATACATGTAACTATGTTCTTTTGTATGTGGTGTGTGTGTGTGTGTGTGTGTGTGTGTGTGAGAGAGAGAGAGAGAGAGAGAGAGAGAGAGAGAGAGAGAGAGAGAGAGAGGACTCAAATATAAAATGGACAAATTTCTAAAGAAGAGCTTAGATATATCTGGGTCATCTCACTATACAGTCATCTTGAGATAACCAAAATCTTAGCTACACTATTAATACTTGCATTTTACTAAGATTGGGTAAGACAAAAGTCAGAGTTACATTTTAATTTTTAAGAGCAGGGAAAAATACTTAGTATGAACAAAGTATGAAAAATTATTTTGGCCCAAAGTGCCAAACTTAAAAATATCTAAGGTGATGTGTCTGAACCCAAGTTAAAAGAGATGAATTGTAAACATTTCTTTGAAACCCAACACTTTGGGCAAAGGTTCAGGAAAGACCGTTCTTCTAATTGGTTTCTTTAAACTTAATAGAGCCAGCTCGATTTTTATGATTTTTATAGGATGTATAGGATTCAAGGAGGCTAAAGCAAATTTTTCAATTATAAAAATAAAAATAAATGGATGAATCCTCAACTATATTTCGTTCTTTTGTTCAGTATACTACTTTTCTTTTTTAATTGAAAATAGATTCTTCTCTGATACAATACCTCCTGATCACAGCTTCCCCTCCCTCCATTCCTCCCAGTTCCCTGCCACCTCCCCTCACCCCAGATCCAGATCCACTCCTCCTCTATGACTAAATAGAAATCTGTCCTTTACTGAATCCACAGTAGAGAAAACATTTTTCCAAATACTGCATCTATGAAGTATATTAAATTCTTTCAGTTCTAATCTCAAAGCAAAATATTCAACGTGATTGATTTAGTAATTGTACGTGTATATGATGTACTCAACATGTGTTGCTCTTTTATTAGAAAAATAGTATCTGTAGTGATATTTCTACTTCTTTCCTTAAATGAACCCATGATAAACTAATGTTATAAAATATATGTCTTTGGATATTCCCAGGAATCCACAAGGAAGATCTCAGATTAGACTAATAGGTGGAAAGGGTACCTGAACTGGCCTACCCTGGTAATCAGATTGGTGAATACTCTGTCATCATAGAGCCTTCATCCAGTAACTGATGGAAGCAGATGCAGAGATCCACAACCAGGCACCAGGCCAAGCTCCCAGAGTCCATTCGAAGAGAGGGAAGGGGATTATATGAGCAAGGGGGGTCAAGATCATGATGGGGAAATCTACAGAGACAACTGAACCAAGCCTGTAGGAACTCACAAACTTTAGACCAACAACTTTGGAACCTGCATGGGACCAGACTAAACCCTCTGTGTACAGGAGAGAGTTTTGTAGCTTGGTCTGTTTGAAGAGGCCCTGGCAGTGGGGTCAGGATCTATCCCTGGTGCATGAGCTGGCTTCTTGGAGTCCATTATTATGGTGGGACTCCTTGCTCATCTTAAATGCAGGGGGAAAGGGCTTGGTCCTGCCTCAACTGAATGTATCAGGCTTTGCTGACTCCCCATGGGAGGCCTTACCCTTTTGGAAGAGGGATGGGGAGTGGATGAGGGGAGAATGGGGGAAGTGGGAGGAGGGATGAGAGGGAGATCTGTAGTTGGTATGTAAAATGAATAAAAAAACAAATAAAACCCCAACAAAATATTTGTCTTTGACAATACCACTCCAATGTTCCCAAGATCCACAGTGGATTACTGAAACCATAATAAATATTACATATGAAACTATAAGTACTATTATATTCATATATATAAATGAATATATATAGTAAGAAATGAGCAATAGCACATCCTAAAGTAATCTAATATTATAAGTCTTAAAATGCTTAAAGCAGATGTTAACACCCTCAAAGCACAATTGGACTTGGGTTACTAAGAATCACCATGAAAAGCAAAAGCATGGAAAGGCTGTCTAGTTAGCTATATGAACAAGAGGGAATAAATATTGCTCCATTATTGCACTTAAAATGCTGAAAATGTGGCTACCATCTTCTAATAGAGTAGGAGATCATCCTTAATCTTCTACTATAATAACATCAGATTACTGAGATCCTGTATACTCCCCTGAATATTCAGCATTGTTACTATTTAGCTCAGTCCAGTCAACTGATAGTTACTCTATATATTTACCAATGCTCAGTCATATCTGAATTTGATGTAGGTCAACTATGTTGGAATATTGTACAAAAGTGAGATACAAAACCCATGGCTGCTATTGTTATGGATAAGGAATTGAAAGGATAAATCTCCCTGTTGCCATATCTACTTTGTGTGGATACCCAGAGAAAATGCTGCTCCTAGTACAGAAGAAAGCTGTGCCACTAAGCAACTACCTTTTGTATTAAAAACAAAACTTGTCTTTTATCCCCCTGGAAAAACAAAAACAAACAAATTAAAAAAAAATTTGCATTGAATCCAGAACCCAGAATTAAATTCTGGTTGTGTAGTGCAGGATCTTGAAGTCTGTATTTAGTGTATCTTAACCTTTTCTTCCACATAATAGTTTGGAGACAAAAAAGTCTTAAAGTTAGTAACTAAAAAGAAAAGTGTTCGGTTTAATACAATTGGGATCCCTCACTTATTGCTGAAGATGCCCTGCATTTGAGGCATAGGAAGTGGAGAAATCAAGCTGGTACTCAATCTGGAAGTTTCATTCCTGTGGGTTATCTTTCAATGTACTTGAAAGTTCTATGCATACTACCAAAAGAGAAAGTTATTAACTATCTTACACAGCTGGGAACCCTTTTACCCACCATAATGACTGGCATGTAGTCTGATTTTTCTCTGTCCCACCAGCCGGCTCCCAAATAAACAACACTGAGACTTCTTATTAATTGTGAAAGCTAGGCCAATAGCTTAGGCTTGTTTCTAACTACCTCTTATAACTTAAATTAACCCATTTCTATTCATTTACTTCCTTCCTCGTGGCTTTATTACCTTTATTCTGCCCATGTTGCTTTTCTGCTTCTTCCATATCTGGCTGGCAACTCCACTTTCTTCTTCTCAGCATTCTCTCTGTACTGAAAATAATGTCTAGCTATTGACTGTTCAGCATTTTATTAAACCAGTCTGAGTCACACATCTTCACAATGTATGAAAAGATTATTCCAATTCTCCCCTTTGTCTAAATAAAAAGGAAGTTTTAACTCTAATACAGTAAAACTATATACAATATGAACAATTATCAGATATTGTCTAAATAGAAAGTAAAGGTATTGAATTTAACAAATGAAACTATATACAATAAGATCAATTATCAAGTAAGAATTACCTTTACAATGTCCAGTCCATTATTATTTGGCAAATTTATAGAAAATATTCCATTCCATTATCTATCTTCTCTTGATGAATCCAAAGTTTTGTAATTAATTTACTTTCTATCATGATAAGGGAAATGGTAGCTATGACTATCTAGTCTTCAACCCCATCAGAAAACTGAGAAGGATAAAATATTACCTGAGTAAAGAGGAAGTTCAGAGAAAGTAACTTCAAAAGCTATGGAACAGCAAAGACATCTGGCTGTCTGGACAGTCACCCAAAGGTTCCTCGGCAACATTAGAACATCTATCTTTGGTCTATAGTTCTAGACTATCTGACAGACCTTGCTACAAAGCAGGAATTTTTGAAGGACTGTCTTACCCTGTCTTGGCAAGGTTCAGCAGTCACTTTCATTCGTGTTCAGCTTAACCAGTTTGAAAAACACACTGTCAGCAGTCCAGGCAAGGGCAGTTTCTTGTCCAAATGACTACTGGAGGAGGGAGAGTCATTTTCTTCAAAAGTATGCTTCTGTTAGGTTACCCATGCTGTGGTAGGGTAGATGATCCCACACCCATGTGCACATGGGCAGCAGTAATTAGACTCAATAAGTTATATATTTCAAAGACAAAGGGGGGAAGAAGTGAATTTGAGAATGGGACATGTTGGTGATGGGATCCAGAAAGAGTTGGAGGGGAGATGTGTGATATAGATACAATTAAATATTTATGAACTTGTCAACAAATAAATAAAAAATAGTATAACAAGAATCTTCTTTGCTTAAAATATCTTTAAACCCTCTGATTTTCTAGTTAGGCACTTACTGAAGACAAAAATAAACAAGAGATGGTGAGACACACATTCAGTAAAGATCTTGATGCCCAAGAGCTGAGTTTAATCCCCAGAACCCACATAAATGCTGAGCATGGTGGTGTGCACTTGTAGTACCAGTATTGGAAAGCAGAGGCCAGAGATTCCTGGATTTCAATGTCCAGTTTAGTGAAGCCTCCAAGCAAACAAAACCCAGTTACAGAAAAGCAAGATATATGGAATCTAAGGAATGACACCCAGGCTTGATCTCTGACCACTGTACACCCTGTCCCCCTACACAGAGCAAGAAAGTATGATGACCTGAAGGAAAGATAAATGGAAATTGTGACTGTTGTGTCCTAATTCCAGATGTGAATAATATCCAGAGAAACAATAATTCATGTATATCATGTTTCAGAACCAATGGAGTAATATATACATATATAACATGCATATATATATGTGTGTGTGTATGTATACATGTATATGTTATATTATAAAATATTGTACTTATTGATTTTCAAATCACATTGGTGAATTAAATTTTGAAGTAATAAATCATCCAAAATGTTCAAGTAAGGAATCTGTTCAGCTTCACTCAATTCAAATATATCTTAGTATGTATGATATTAATCTATAAATGTGGTTTTGTCTATCTCTGCTTCTGTCTTTGTTCCTGTTCTTATAACACCTAGTAACATCCCGTTTAACACCCCTCAAACAAGTATTCTGCTGAATGCACTTTGGGAAACTCTACTGTGAGGGAAGCTGCCCATCTGGTCCATCTATTCTGGACTTTCAAATCTCAACTGCAGTTGGCAGAGCAGCACACTTTGACCAGATAGCTATATATAAAAATGTTCTGGAAACTTTGATGGCAACAAAAAGATTAGTGTGTCTGATTAAATCAACACTGAAACAAATATCTCAATTTTAATAGTTAATTAACTTCTACAAATGCATGTGTGAGTTCATGTGCACACATACTATTTTCATGTTCATTTACTATTTTCACCTCATAAATTTCTGGACAAGATCCAGCTAGACATTGGGCATTTAAAGACAAATATGACAGCTCCACTATCATTGAAGAGTCCTGCTAAGAAAGGGGAATACAAAACATTAGGAGAGGGAGTGATGACTTTTGTACAGATACAGGAAATAATAACAATGCCGAGCCAAAAGCCTAACACAGCCTAGTGTGGGAAGGAAAGGGTTGCAGAATATCGATGTCCAGGTAGGGATAGAAGGGAAAAAAGCACTTTCAATGATGTTTTTGGTGGCAAAGGAAGTTAAGTTACAACAAGAAATGCAACTCGGGGAACTGTTGTAGTAGTTTATCATGTCAGGACAGGAATGTGGCAAAGCAGCCAGAAGAGCACACAGAAGTGATGGTGATCTGTGGAAGGAGTGCATTCCCTATGCTTCTTCTACCTTTAATGGAGGACACCGCTCAACTCAAAAACAAAAGTTGTATGCAAGAACTTCAGATCTTTGGAACAGGTGCTCACTATCTGCATGCAACTAGCCCAACACATACAGCAAGGAGCTCTGACTTTCCTCCTGAGTTTCCAGATGAAAAAAACAGATACACTCCATATTCCCTAGTCAGACAGAAAACACTCAAAAGCTGAGGGGTTTGTGAAAAGGAAGACCTGCACCAATTATTCTCTGAAGGTATTGGCTCTTTGCCTTCTTTATCACTAAGGACCCAGCCACTAACCCAGGTACATTTGAAGAAACTCAAGGTCCCCTATCATACATTAATCAAATAACATGGGGAATTTCCTATTGTACTTGTAGAAGTAAACACATAATTTTAAGGATTATAAAAATGGATCTCCATGAAATAAAATGTTGATATTAAGGTTAAATGTGGTGATAAGTAGACATTAACACAAGTTTCCTTCAGTGAATAGCAATCTATAGGCTTACTGAGTCTTGATTCCATTATATAATTGAATTTTTATAAATTAATTTGTCTCCCAAATAATAGGAGCAAGTACCTAAAATATTTGCTTGAGATATTAAACTTCTAATAGACAAAGTTATTCATTGTCATAATAAATTTTATAAAATCAACTCAACAAATCCTTTAAGGCTTTCACTAGTAGAAATGTGAAGAATTTTCATGAGATAGAAAGACTTGTCAGGTTAAAAAATTTCTCTAAAAAGAGCAATTGGCTTTACTATGGTAGTAATTGATCATTCATACTCATGAGTATGGATCGTAATTTATAGCGTGTGAAGTACAAATGCAAATCCTGTGTGAATTCCGGAAGGAGGACCAGAGACTATTTCAGTCAAAGTTTTATCTGACATAAGTACTGCTGAATGCCACAGAGCTGAGTCTGCTACTGAGGGTCATGGGCAGTACACACGTTAAAACTGTTTCAGTTCCCCTATGGACTCTAACACACTGCCTTGTATGCTCTCCAGAGATGTCACACTGTTGAGCGACAGATCACTTCTCAGTACAAAGCAGCAATCAGATCTCCTAATCCCACTTCTCCTTTGCACAGACATTACCATTTCAATGTGTGGCTTTTCATTTTTCTGAGAGGTTTTTCTTCTTCACCCACCCCCCTCCCTTACATCAGGCAAAGAGACAAGTAACTGACTTCGGTTTTCAAAAAATGTAACCCGCAAGTGCATAATTCTTCCTGTCAGATTTCCTTTTCTGTAAGTTGGTGAGTTTATTGTGGTAGCACTCAAAAGGCTGAGCCTGAAAAGTCCTACAACATATGGCATACATTTAACATGGCTTGTGAATTAAAAATAACAGCCTGCCATCTGCCTCTGCAAGTTGATTTTATCAAAGTCTAAATGAGAAGCTCAAAGACGTGAATGTTGTCAATTAAAATAAGAAATACTCAAGTTCAATGCAGTGACCAATCCAGGCATATATTTTTTTTGCATTGGACTAGTTATCCACTCACTTCACTCCTACAAATTGAAAGAGATGCACATATTTCAATCTACAGAGCCATTTTGTAACCCATACTTCTTGTTCTTTCCTATCTTCAAAAAAATTTTTGTCACAAATTTAGCTCCTAAAGTTACCTTTCTCCAGGAATATATTTTGCATATTTCTATCTGAGATTATACTAGACTGTTGAAACTCTGTTTGAAATTCATGAAACCTTCCCTCTCTGTAGCTTTCTATATAGTTTTTTCTAACATTGAGAATCAACTAATAGATGTTGGAAGGAAGGTTTGATGACTTTCCATCATCATATATTTTTACATCCTTTAGATGTTTTTGGAAATTCTCTAATATGCTCGTCTGTGTCACACTTCCATATGTCACCAGAGTAGGGTTAGCATTTATTGAGGAACTACATCACAAATCAAGAGGCAATGGACAGGTAAAATATTTGAGGAAGATTTAAGATGGCACCTTTAGAAAATTTGTGTCATAGATTAGAAAACAAGATTTGTATATAAGATATTAATTGATGTAATGCCTGTCTCTGTGTAGTCAAGTATTCACATCATTATATTGGAAATGAATGTCTTAAGCATTGTAGAAGGACAGCATTTTCCTCTGAAGTTTTCTAATATATGAGGGCAAGAGGCTTTACTGGAATATATTTCCATTTTGGTGCTGAGTATGTTGCATACATAACAACCAAAAGCATTACGTGCTAAATATAAAGAAAATAAACAACCTCAGACAACCTAAATTGAGTTATGTGGTAATATAAATGAAATTCTCAAGTTTTAATTCAAAATTGATTGAAATCTAACTTTGAAATATTTATAGAGATTCATAGTTTCTTAATTTAGATTAAGGAACAGATAGGACAATGCAGACATCCCTTTAGTCAGTTGTAATAAACAGTAACATTGGTGAATAAATAGTGCAGTTTGTGTTTTTAACACATGAAGAAGAGGACTACATGGACAAGGCATGTCTATGGCATAAGGCAGAATTTTAGGACCAACCAGCTATTCACATGAACTCCAGTATGAGCATTGTGTTACTTACCTACAATTGCTGCAATGAATTACCCAAAACCAGGTTGCTTACTAATACAGAACATATTCCTGGAATGTTCTGGAAGCCATGAAGAAACCCCACTGAAGGTGTTGGTAGAGCCATACTTCTTGTGAAAGCTCTGAGAATATTCTCCCTTGCTAGCCTCTACTGATTACTGGCATTCACTCTAGGCTTTCTGATGGTGGAAATATGGCTAAATTCCAGCCTATATTTGTACAGAACGTTTATACCTTATTTCAATTTCCTCCTCTCCCTGTAGAAACACTCTGAGATGTTGCATTATGAGTTCTCCAAAATCCATATCTATTTTAATTCTAGCTATTTAACTTAATCACATCAGCAGGCCCTATTTTACAAGAAGTCATATTTCAAGTACTTGGGCTACAGTGTAGACATACTGGTGGGGAGAGCACACAGCATAATTCACCATAAGTACAACAAATTGCTTGCTCCAAAATTACAGGTTCCAAAAACCTGTATTGATAGTAGACATCTTATTTACCAAAAGATTTCATCTAAAATTGTAAAGAAAAATACTCAGTAGCTACATGTTTCTTTCTATACTAAATTGCCTGTATCATATATATAATATATATATGCACATACATACACATACACACATATATATATTATATGTATATATATATATATATGAATCAGAGTGTAAGTATGAAATGATTCATTACTTAAATTATTGTGTAGACTGATGATTGAAAAACAGTTGCAAAATGCAACACAGACTATGGGAAGTACCAGTGTGAAATTGCTCTATTTTTCTTAGTGTTAAACCTTTAAGATCCCTCTGATTATAAACCTGCTCCAAAAGTTAACAGTAGAAAAATCTAAATGAATTGACAATCACTGATATCAAGTAAAAGAGACATTTTAATGATAAGACTAACAATACATATTAAACACTGTACCCAAACCCAGAAAAGCATTTGGTAATTCATATCTTGTTTCTGAAAAGCTAATAGGTTCTATTATCCCTAATCAGAGAAAAGCCTTTGGAAAAATTCATGCTCAAAATCCCATTAATGGAAAAAGAAGGGCCTAATTGATAAACTGTGTATGTATTTTAAAGTGAAAACTCACACCACAGGCATGCCAACATATCAAATAAATCAATGCATGCAATCAATCATCTTAATGATAGCCTGTAGTTATCAGGTGTAAATGCTGATTCTGGACATAAACAATTCGCTGTAGTTACACAGAAATCAACCTCAATTGCATGAACTAAATGGAAACATAATTGAAGTTGGTTAAACATTTACAGTCTCCTCATTTATCTTTCAAAAATGGGGGCAAGCTACAGGCATTTTGTCACCCATAAGTAGATGCCCTTCCCTAAAAATTATCAATAGCTGTTCAAGCTAAATACCACTTCCCATTCAGATGATGGCAGTTAAGTGAAAATACAAAGTAGAATGTGAATAAAATAATAGCTGAAATCATAGCAAAGATTCCAAGTTTAAGTCCAAATTGTAAGTCCTCCATATTGGGTAAAAGGAAGAGTAAATTATCCTTAAAATAACCTGAATGTATTCTAGGTATTGTGATGGGACATATTTGAGGCTGTGTGTGTAGACCTGAGGTTGTGGTTAGGGTGATGATGGAATGAGTAATGTAGGGCTCTCTCGTACAAGGAGTCATTCCAGCACTTTGGATCACTGTGAAATATATATCTTCACTGAATTTCTGTGCATGTGAACTGATGTCATCAATGAGACTCTTTCATGCTGAAGGTGTGGGCTTTCTTTTTTTTTCTTGGCAATATTTCCTGTATGAGGGAGTGATATCAACACCTAAACTTTTGTTGCTGAGTCTTAGCTGAAATTTTCTTTGTCACCAATGTTCTTAATGTAAGACTATACATTCATATCTCTCTTGTAGTTCAGTACTTAATATAGAAGACTCAATAGATTAAAAAAACATTTTAATTCCAGACAACATGTTAATCTGTCCTCATGATTCTATATTGGAGAATCTATCACACTGTACATAGGTCACTGAATTAGAATGTAAACATGAAATGTCTCCCACAGGCTCATATGTTTGAATAACTTGTCTCCAGCTGGTGGCACTGTATGGAAAAGTTGTACAATCTTTAGTATGTGGAAACTACATCAAAGAAATGAGTTACTGGAAGTAGCCTGTGAAGTTTTGTGACCCAGCCTCACTTAGTATTCACCCTCTGCTTGCTCAATGAAGATGAAATGTGACCAGTCAGTCTTCCTATACTACAGCCTTCGGATCCCTACCTATGATGTCTTCCTCACCATAATGGACTGTACCACCTAGAACTATAAGCTAAAATAAACTTTCATTTATTCCACTAAGTTGATTTGTCAGAGTATTCTATCACTGTATGAGAAAGCAACTAAGATGTTGTGCTAATGAAATAATTTCTTAATAAAAGTATTTTTATTTTAACCTGGTTAATTTAACATGTTACTTTACCCAATAAAAACTATGGTATTACAAATATATTTCTCTTTTATAAGGTGTTGAATTGTAAACTTTGTACAAGTATTTCTTCCCACCTTCTGATACTAGCCCCTATCATCTGATGACAGCCTTATACTCCACATGTAAACCTATTTGTCTGCCAGCTTCAGCCATCTGAAAACTGTGCAGAGACAGGCACCTAAGACAGAAAGTACCACATACTCAATGACTGCAGGCTATGCAACCTTAGGAAACTGTTGAGCCATACATTTTCTATGGGCATCACAGAGCACACATCAGGCCACAAACTGTCAATCCAAGGACTGTGGGGAGCCAATCACACCCACAGGCCCATGACTACACAACAAGATCCCCTAGATCCCCCATACTCAAACCTGCATTAGAGCTTACCTTAAGGAAGAAAAGACCTAACTATCAGGGACTACGGGAGTCCAGCCCCTTGATAGTCCCCTTCCAGGGTCCGGGAAGAATCTACAACCAGCTGATAATTAATCTTTGATGAAAGAAAATGAATCTATGTACATGAAATTCCTTAGTCCATACACTTTATTATTCTGTCAGTTCTCTCTCTAAAAGCTTATACTCTACTCTCATTTATAGCTCCTTTCTTGCCCAATTTCTCCTTACATTTTTCTGTTGTCCCCTCCAGGTTCTATCTTCATTCTTTCATCTAGTTCTGTCCCTTCTAGGTTCTGATCCATCTAGTTCTTTCCCATATCAGCTCCTCTCCCATCTCCTTCTCTCTCATCTTGTTCTTCCTTATCTTGTTCTTGCCCATCTGGCTCTTCCTCGTCTTCCATCTTGTTCCTTTAGTACTCTCTTCTAGCCCTTCAATCTAGCTCTTCCCCATCTCAGTTTGTTCCTCTCAAGTTCTTACCCATCTAATTCTTCTATTCTCTTTTCTCTTCTTCACCCTCCAGTGCCCTGGAAGTCCTGGTAAATATACACTTACAAGCAGTATTCCCTTGGCAGTGCAAAGCCAGGCTTCCAGGGTCAAACAGAGGGGCAATAACCATTAATTATCATTGCAACCCCAAAGGGAAGTGACCAATGGGGAAATGAATTAACTAAAGGCTAAATTTGGGTAATATGCAAGAAGAGGGATCTTATGTGCTCAACCGTAGTATCAAACGCAATTAGTAGAAAATGTTAAGAATCTATAAATTGCTAGGTCAATGGGAGAAAACAAAACTGCTTTTTTTTTTTTCCTGTGGCTCCTATCTGTCCAAGCTACCTGCTGTTTTTCTGCAGGATGGGGGAAAGTATGCTCAGTCACTAGGCAGCTTGTGTGCAGGTAGATGCCTCTGGTCATAGTTAAAGGGAGCTCTAGAACCAGAGGTAAGATTTGGGAAAGGAGAAAGTTAAGCTTAATTGGCACATCCTCCAGGCTTTCTCAAACAGGTAGTCTGGACACTTAAGTCTTTTCTTAAAGAGTGCAGAGGTGTCTCTGAAGAGGTACTTTCCTCTGTCTGGGGAAGGACCTGGCCGGATACTGCCAATGATGATAATTACAGGGAGGCTTGAACTGGGGTTCTGGCTGTGCATAGCTATCAGCACAAAAGGTTATCTAAATATTCCTTTAGTAGAGGGGAAATGGTGCCCAATAAATGATGGAAAAGCTACAATAGCACACAAGAAACTCATAGTAGGAAATGGTTGATAATCAAAAGCCAAATATCACCAAGGCTCCTTGAACCTCAGCTTGACCTTTGGAAGGCCCTTGGCTACTTCCAGGTATTAGCTTTGTCATAATCAGCTGAAGTCCTACTTTGTATATTTTTGTGGCTTACAGCAACTAACCTTCAAATTAGAGGAATAAAAATATATGATAAAGAAAGCATAGAAAACATTTACAATAAAATCACAGATGAAAATTTCCAAAACCAGAGAAAGAGATGCTCATGTGTGTACCAGAGCCATAGAGAACACCAAACATACTGGGTCATAAAAGAAATTCCCTGTAACATATTATAGCTAAAACACGAAAAGCTCAAATAAATAAAGGCTATTGACAGCTGCAAGAGCTAAATGTCAAATCACCTAAAAAGGCAATTCCCTCATAATAACACCTAGTATTTTGGCAGAAACTTTTCAAGCCAGAAGGGTCTGGAAAGATGAATTCTGAAATCTGAAAGATTACAACTGCCAGTCCTCACTATTATACCCAGGAAAAGTAGCCATTAAATTGAAGGAGAAATAAAGCTTTCCTTTATAAAAACAATATTAAGGGAATTTATGACTAACTAAGCTAGCTCTACAGAGACTGCTGGAAGAAGATTTTCATGTTTAAAGAAGGATAAAGACACATGATATTACAAGGAATAAATAATCAATGCCAGGACAGTTAATTCAAAGGGATCTAAAAAAATATCATGAAATCAACAAAGCAACAGGAATTAGTACATATCTTTCAATAATAACTATTAATATTAATAAACTCAGTATCTCCACAAAAATCAAGACCAGGAGATTAGATAAGAAATCAGTTTCCATATTTCTTGATGACACTAAGAGACACACTTCATTATCAATGATAGATACCACTTTAGGATAAGGAATGGAAAAAGGTATTCCAAGAAAATAGACCTAAGAAACAAGCAGGCACAGAAACTGGCTAGTCCAATATCTGACAAAGTTGAATTAAAACTAGTTAAAAGAAATAAGGACAATTTCATACTCATTAAAGAATAAATTAATGAGAAGGATATTATAATTCTAAACATAAGTGTATCAAACACAGGTGCACCCATTTTCACTATTATATCTAAAACCACAGACTGACCCCATCACAGTAATAATAGTTGACTTCAGTAGCCCACTCTCATCAATGGAAAAATCATCTAGACAAAAACTAAGGAAAATATTAGAATTAAATCATACCATACATCAAATTGGCCTAACAGACAACTCAGATTTCAAGATATACTGCAAAGCTATAATGATAAAAACAGCAAGGTGCTGGGAGAAAAACAAACAAATAAAAAAAAGAAAAACAAAAACCAGACATATTGATCAATACTGTTATATGGTATAGGGAGTAATTTGGGGGAAGGTTATATGGGGGTAGACTTGATCAAAACCATTGTATGTTTTGGATATAACTCTTCTTTTTCTTTAAGAAAATGATTTCCTTACATTTGGTTTTAAGTACCCAGTGCTTCATTCATTCATATATTTTATATCACTTAAGGAATTTTGGAGTGGGTATAAAACATGGATTGCACCATGAGAGGAATGCATACTGCACCTTTTCAAGGGTTACATTGACTTCTCAATATAAAAATAAGGTATGAATACATAACAAGAATGGATGGGTTTAAAAAACTGACTTTCTTCAGAAATCAAAGCTGACAAATACTTAAAGACTGTAGCTGGCTATTTTGAGGCCACTTATTCTCAAGAATATTCTACGTGACCCCATGATATCATCTTTTCTAAGGGATGGTCCATGAGAAGTAAATGAATCAAGGGACATCTACAGTTGTGAAAGTGTTTACTCCCTATTGAACCTTCTGCTTCCAATTTCAAATGCTTCTCTTTTTCAGTCATAATCTAGTCAGATAAAAATTTGCACAGGAAAAGAAAAGATATAACAAATGGCACAAGAATTTGGCATGGGTGATAGACAATCATGCCAGTGGCAAAGAGAAAAGAAAGGTTGGAGTAGACTCAATGTGACCAACAATGAAGCAGTCTTCAAGGTGAACAAGCTATGACAATGATTCTAAAAAAGTCAGAGAAAATTTGGCTGGAAACCTTGAGGACTTTTGAATTTTCGATCAGCCAAACTAATAAATAAAGGAATAAATGTCTGAAACAGCATTAAAACTAAAAAAAAAGGTGTTTCCAAAGTATTTCTGTAAGTCAATATTTTAATGAATATGTTCAAGCTTGTAGAACACATAATTTTTCTTGTAGCAGCAATATAATGTGAGGTTTTGGGGTTTTTTTTTGTTTGTTTGTTTTTGGTTTTTTGATACAAGGTTTCTCTGTGTAACAGTCCTGGCTGCCCTGCAACTTATTCTGTAGACCAGGCTGTCCTCAAACTCACAGAGATCTGCCTGCCTCTGCCTCCCAAGTGCTGGGATTAAAGGCATGCACCACCACTGCCTGGCATGAGTATATGTTTTAAGAAAATTTTATTTATAAAAATAGCCGGAAGGCAAGATTATTGTTCACCTAGCAATAATTTTCTACTGCTTGAGTGAAAATAAGGTTCACTTTCTAAGTTTATATCTGGAAATTTTCTGTACTAATTCCAAAGGTTAGTTTCTGTTTTATAAACGGTTGCAAGTATTGTCATATAAAAGGCTGCATGTTGTCTTTTTATCAAATATATATTAATGTACATAACATATAAATTTGACAATCAGCTAAAATATAACTTTCATTCATAATAGGGATTTTTAAATATTACATATAATCTCAATTTTCCCATCAAGAAAATATGGATATTTAACTTTTATTAACTATCTTCATTAACTAAGTTTTGAAGCAAAGATTTCATTTATATTAGTTTTAAAGCTGTGACTCCAGATGAAGTACTCCAGCTTTTTGCAGAACAATACATCCACTGAAACTGTTTTTAAAATCTGAAGTGAAAAAAAAAATCTCAGCTTGTGATCATCAGACACATACTCAGGAGGGCAGCAGTTACAGGCAGAAGTTCAGAGTAAATGAACTAGTACAGAGGTGAGCAGAAATGTCCCAAGAGTTGCTCCCCTGCTCAAGGCATGTCTATATTTTTGGTACAGGTGGAAGTCTGGGAGTCTGAGAAACAGAACATTGCTAAGAGGCAGAAAGCCCAGAAGAGCAATTGAAATCCTCACAGGGCTGAGCAGGTGGCATTCATTCAGGGATTTCACTGGAGCTAGAATGTGGACATATAAAAGATTAAAAAGGGAAGTGAGGACTGAGAAAGAAAGCTCGTGATGTACATTGTTTCACCGGAATATCTATTGAATCTTTCCTCAGATCCTTAAAGAATAAAGAAGCTAAATAGGTAAAATCTGAAACACCAAGGATAATTTTAAAGTTTCACAGTGATTAAAGAGAAAAATAAAGAAAAAGAAAATTACAGCCAAGAATAAAGGCCAGTTCAACACACTACCACAAATTGTGTGGCTCTAAAAGACTACTTCAAAGATTCAAGCCCACCAGAGGTAGAGCCCAATTCTGAAGGCTACAGCTTAGCCTCTACTCACCTGAATTCCTGAGTAGTAAGTTCATCCTACTCCAGCTTCCAGTGACAGGACAGAGATTCTCCAATGACAGCGTATCACCATCAGACTGATTAGTAATAAGAAATTAGAGAGCAGAGCAAAGTGAAAAAGAAAATGATAATAGGAAATGTAACCAGTTCAAGTATCTCAGTTATGAAAAATGGAATTTAAGTATGATTGGCATATTTAAGAACATACACAACATTTAAGTAATCACAAGAACTCTATGCTTTCAAATGGAATCAAGTGGTAGATTCATTGTTAGCTTTTTGAGGGCTCTCCATACTGATTTCCAGTGTAGGTAGACCTGTATACAATGCCACCAACAGGGAATAAGAGTTCACTATTCCCCACGCTCTCACCAGAAGTTGCTGTCAGTTGTTTTTCTAAACATCCTATTCCTTCAACTGACAAACGAATAATAAACATGTGGTACCTATGCACTATGGAATATATTCAGATGTAAATAAAGATAGAATCATGAACTTTGCAAATAAATGAATGGAATTATAGAATATCACATTGAGTGAAGTAAATCAGACCCAGAAAGACAAATGTTGCATTTTCTCTTTCATCTGTATTTTCTAGCTCCAAAATCTAACCCGAAGTGTGTGTGAATATCTAACCTGAAGTAACTGCAGAATCATGAAAGCTAAAAGGTACCATGAAATATGGCAGGAGAAATAGAGAAGAGACTAGCAGGGTACAGGTAATTTAACCAGGGAACACAGGAGGGAGAGTGAGAAGAAGAAAGGAGGGTAAAATAACATTAAGGATGTTTGAAAAGTTATAAAAGTTAGATCATATCATTAACCATCTACCTAAAGTTACATATAATACATGTAAGTCTATATATACATATATAATTTTCATAAAATTTTCCCATCTGGTCTGACAATGCTTCCTCCAAGAGTCATAGACTAACAAAAGCCCCAAAGCCAAGCATGAAAAGTCTCCGTTTGAGTTGTTTTCAGGTTGTCCAAGAGACTTCCAAAACATCAAAGGGTATTAGCATTGCCCTTGATTGCCTCCATAAGTAAGTCCCTATTGCTGAAGATTACATGTGCCTTTGACATTGGACCAGGGAGATTTGAGCTGGTTCTGATATTAAAATCTCCTCCCCGAGTACTGCCTTTCATGGTGCAAGAAGATACCACACAAGCTTCCAAGGTAGAGAAGCAACGAATAGTCCAACCCAACTATAATACTTATGAACTAAAGCAATCTAGCATGGCATGTTATCCTTAAGGGTGTAATAGTGGCATACATATACCTCAGAAGTAACCAATAGCTCTCTAATTGCACTTAAGTCCCACTCTGCAAAAGGGATAATATGAATGGTACTGGAAACCTAACCAACTATTCTGGAATAGTGAAGTCACATATCTTGGAGGAAAATATACAAGTCTCACTTTACTAAACCAGCATAATTCCTAATTGCAGTCTAAATATTTGTCCTAATACCCAAATGGAAGCATAGGTCTCATTCCTCATCAATGAAACATGTCCTTGCAACAGAGACTATTACAGAAAACCACTATGAATCAAAATGCAAAAAACAAATAACCACAGGGCACTCAACCCTAATTGATACCACTACAGCATAAATCCTGAACCTGAGGCTCTGAATCAAAGCCAAAAACAGATCAGAAATATCATAAGAGACAGAGGAATAGGAAGTTTGCTGTGAGTTTAGATATCCTAGAAATGTCAGAGAAGCTACACCCATGAAGCCTTATCAGCATGGCTGTCTAAATGAGACCTGAACAAGGATGTCACCAATGGACATGCTAACATGTGGGGGAGGGTAAAATCTCATGGGGCCTCAACCCTAAACAAAACAATTGCAAGTAACTAGGAATGCTAAAGTAAAAGAAATGGTCCTCCCCAGGGAAGACTCCCAAAGTGGTTATCAAATACAAAGTGATCAGTCCTGAAATCATGTATATACAAATAATATTATACAGATTGAGCAATTATACAGATTGAGCAAGTTGTATTTGTATATTTAGGAATATATATACATGTGGGGGGCACCAACAATTAAAGAAAAAGAGGAATGAATTAATCAAATTCATTAAAGAAAAAATTAAATGAATTTGAGACAGAGCAGAGGAGTGTGTATAGGAAGGGCTTGAGGGACAAAATATATTAATTTATCAATATTTTGGCATAGTCAATCTCAAAAAGCAGTATAGTTAACATTTGTGTATTGAAAATTTGCTAGGAGAGATTTTTAGATACTCTAAACATACAAAAATAGTAATAAAGGATACTAGATATGTAAATTTGTTTGATTAATAATATTTCACTTTGTATAGCATAATACCATTTTATACGCCTCAAATAAATACAAAAACATAAAATTTTAATTGTTAGATTTAAGCATGCTAAAATGTATCTACAAATGGAAAGAGAAAATCAGAGTAAAAGTAGAATATAACTATTAAACAAGAAATCAAACTGTCATAAAATCAATTAGTGCACAGAAGATAAACTTTTTGTCTCAATTAGGCTTTCTATTGCTTCAATGAAACACCATGACCAATAAAGTAGTTGAGGGGGAAAGGGTCTGTTTGACTTACACTTCCGTCATCAAAGGCAGTCAAGCCAGAAACTCAAAAAGGAAGAAACCTGGAATGAAAGCTGATAGAGAGGCCATGGAGGGGTGCTGCTTACTGGCTTGTTCAGCCTGCTTGCCTGTAGAACCCAGGACCACAATCCCTGGGATGGCATCACCTCCAATGGACTGGGCCCTGCATCAATCAATTATGATTTTTTTATCAATTAATTATGAAAATGCTCTATAGCCATATCATACGAGGCATTTTCTCAATTGAGAATCCCCACTTTCAGATAACTCTAACCTTTGTCAAGTTGACATAAAACTAACCAGAACAATTAGCATAAAGTAAATTAACTGGCACATATATGGTATGCTTCATTCATCTGCATACTTATTTTTATGAACCAGATTTTGTCATATTTGAAACACAAAATAAGTAAAAGCAAACCACAAAGGAACAAAATCACATATACTAGGGCTGAAGAGATCACTCAGCAGTTAAAAACACATACTGCTCAGGCAGAGGACCTGAATCTGGTTCCCAGCACTCAAAACAAATGGTTCACAGTTACCTGTAATTTTAGCTCCAAGGAATTGTCTGCCCTCTTTTCACCTTCACAAATACCTAAATTCATGTACACATACATATAGATACACATACATATACATAACTAAAAGTAGAATAAATCTTACAAAAATATTACATATTTTGTATTTTCTAATGAATGTAGAACTAGGCTTCAAATGATGAAAGTGATAAAGGACAAAAAACCTCACATACTTAAAAACAAAGCAACATGCTTCTATATAATCCACATGTCAAAGAAAAAATAAGAACAAAAATTATAAAATATTTTGAATGGTAATGAAAATACAACATATCAAAATTATTAGATGTAATAGTAGAATAGATGAGAATTTGGTTGGTAGTACTAACCATACATTTTAGAAAACAAAAACAGTAAACAAAATTAGATAAATTTCAATTACCAAATTAGACAAGTAATTTTTAATGAGTTTAAGTAATGTAAGAATAATATAATAGTAAAAGTCGATAACAAAGATTGAAGGAATTCCAGCCATGCTCAAATTTGGCTGTCCTAGTAAAGAAAGCCAAAATTAACAGTATCAGAATGAAGGGGTCTACAAACACTAATGAATATAAATGACCAGCATGACAGCTATCTTACAGAATTCGAGCAAAGAAAAAGTAGTGACCATTTCACAGCTCATTCCATAAAGATATGATAATAAAAGATCAAAAGAACATAATAATATTGGATAACTGTGAGCACACTTTTCTCATAAATACAAGTTCAGAAAGAGCAAACTGAATATCAGGGAACAACACAATAATAAAATGAAAAGATAACAAAATGTATTTATTCTGAATTTGCAAGGCTTATTTCACCTTCTGAAGTAACCAGCACATTTTCCCACATAAATTAATACATAAAATGAACAACTGGACTACTCAACCAATGCAGCAGAAATGAAACAACTGAACATCACCCATACCTAATTCAAAAGTTACCACATTGAAAATTGGGAAGGAGTTTCCTTTAACTTAAAATTTTTAACCTTCAACAAATACTACAGCTAATTCATGGAAGATTCGTATGCATAGATTTCTCAAGACTAGGAAAGAATAAAAGACGACTTCAGCACTTCTCTTATTCAAGAGGTAGGGGTCCAGAACCTCCACCCAACAGTTGGAGATTCAAGTGTACATCCTCAAATGTGGGAGTAGCTGTTTTAAACAACAGCCATAGTACGATAACAGTACAAAAACACACACTAAAGGAGCTTGTAAATTGTGGAGTTACCATACAAATTTCAACTTATTTTCCATAAGAAAAAATGATATCATCTCTAAGCCAATGCCATTTGGGACTTGATAGCTCTTGTGCAAAAAGAATCCTGACGAGCTGATATGTCAACCATTTATAAAAATACATAGTTCAATTTTATGAACAAACTTCAAGCCAAGGTTAGTGGGCATCACCATGTTCTCATTCAGTGATTTGTTTTTCCTGCCTTTCCTACTTCTTTTCTTTTTATTGTTTTTAAATCCTGCCAGAAATATATAGGGAAATTTCTAGTATATTGTTTTCCTCTACACTATGAGAGTTAAACCACTAGGTTACCAACACTAGAATAACCTCAATGAAATGACTTCATCTATTTTTAGAAGCCTCCCTCGTGCAGGCAAACCTTTTTCTTTTTTCAGAATCCAGGTGGGACTGAGCATCAAGTCTCATGAGTTACTGGCTCTGCCCTAGTAAATGTAGAATAAAGGTGAAAAGATCACTGGAATGAGACCATATGCTCAAACATACTACATATGCACTGGCAGAGAGAATGGAAGTGTTAAGACAGATCACAATGTGCCAAAAAGTATATAAAGATAATCAAATAGCCCTTATCATTCGTGTCAGGTGGTTGGAAAGCATTTCCCTTAAAGTTTAAACAGTACATTTGGCCAATAGATTCATTTCTTTCTTTTCCCCCTTTCCACCCTTTTATATTCCAATGGCCATAGAGAATATGAAAGTCTTTAAAAGAAGAAAAAATAAAATCTCTTTAAGAACTAAAAATGTCTTTAAAATCATCTTAAAAACTTAAATTCTAAATATCTGCACATTGTAATGTATTAAAATCTGTAAATATATGTAATGTTTACAGAAATATATATATACAATGTTATATATAACAGAATACTATATATATATCTGAATATTGTATGTATAACATAATATTACATAAATATCATTGAATAAAAACTGAGGAGCCAGTTTTCTTTTTCTAGAATAACTTATGGCTCCTAGGGAACATAACAAGGTGATTTTAAATTAGTCCTCAATAATGGTTTCTGTTTGACTCCTCATCATCAGACTTACTTTTCCCATTGTGTTATAGCTCAATTTGACAGATAAAATGGATCAATGGAACATAATCAACCAGGACTTCCTGAAATATGATGAGATTTTCCTAAACTTTAAATAAGAAGCTTCAAATAAAATAATAGAAAGGTGAATTTCAAGAATTTTCCATAAGAGAAAGATGATCAGCAAATGATGAAATCAAGAATTGGGTTTGGGTGAGGGAGCCACTTTTGAGTCCTCTCTGTCAGTTTATAAAATGTCAGAAAATAAATTACCTTGGAAAATGAGAGGATGTGTAGACAAGCAGAGTTGTTGGCCTCTGAAGAAATACTTTCCAAGGAAGTAATCCACACCCAGAAGATCAAAGAGGACATTGTTACATCCTGAAGAGATTACTACCAAGGCAGATTTGAAACTTCAATGCCTTATCTTTTGAGAATTGAACCAGCCTAAGGCATGTGGATGATCATAAAAAGATGTTAATGAGCAATGTATGACATATTCCTAATTCAGACTCCCCTGGGAAACATAGGACAGTGGTTTGAAGGAAGAATCACCTGTTTAACAGCAGAAGAACTTGTCCTACAAAAATATTAAAATATAAAAGTCGAACAATTTAAAATTGATCCAAAAAGACAAGGAAGAATTCTATAGCTGCTGCTGCTACTACCACTTCAGGAGACTGCCCATAATAAAATAAGAATATATAGATCCATATATTCTACAGATAACCTCCTACTGAACCTAACAGAAGTAAAATGAAATTAGTGATAGTATAGAAACTGGATCTTCTGAAATTGCTGTAAAGACTTTGAATATGAAAATCTCCCCTCCCCCCCCACACTCCCAGGTGGGTGGATACACTCCTTCCAGCACCATTTTTAGAGACAGGGAGTGGGCCTTGCTGGGGGACATAGACTCATGGGACAGGGCCCTGGAGGTGTGTTGCCTTTGGTCCCTTCCCATCTCTCTCTGTTCCTGTCTGTTACAAGATAGGGGTTTCTGTGCCACACCCTTCCTATGAAGTGTACTGAATTCTCAGAAACTTTAAGTAAAATATCATATTCTCCTTGAAATTGTCCCCTTGGATATTTTGGTCATAATTATACAAAGTCTGATTACTAAAGAGTATTTTTCATAGTTACCAGTTGAGGTCTGTGACTAATTATAACAGTTAAAAGGAAAATTTAGAGTCATATGACAAATCTCAAGTCATCAGTTTTGACTTATGGTACACAGAACCTCAGGTTAAATTCCAGATGCAATTAGCATTTACAAATCATTTTCACTGTGGTGATAATGTATGCCATAGTACAAGTTACAAATCAAAATGTCTTCCATATCCTTGGATGTGATTCCTCTTCTAGATATTCTAGCAGTTACCACTATAATTGAAGCAATATGTGTGTTCCTCGGTGTCTCATGTGGTGGTATTGCATAGTGCTCTTTTAAAAATAAAACATCTAGTAAATGTATAGTAGTATTTCTCTATCTCCTAATTTTTCTCCTACTAATTGTTTAATGAAAAATAATAAATTTATACCTCTATTATTTGAGTTTTTAAATTTAAACAGAATCTACTGACTCCTTACTTGGAAAGATAAATATTTTCTAGTACATTTGAAATTCGAACAGCCTTTGTTCTTTACTAAGTGTTCCAACTGGGACCTCCCTCTCCTCTAAGCTCTCTTTCCCCTGACCCTTGCCCTCCATTACCCCCTCACCCTCGGTTTGCTCATGTAGATTTCATCATCTATTTCTCTGTCATCGGGCAATCCCTGTGTCTTTTTAGGTTCCTCTTTACTAGGTAGCCTCCCTGGAGTTGTTAGTTGCAGTCTGGTTATCCTTTGCTTTACATCTAGTATCCACTTATGAGTGAGTACATACCATGCTTGTCTTTCTGAGTCTGGGTTACCTCACTCAGGATGACTTTTTCTAGATCCATCCATTCACCCACAAAACTCATGATGTCATTGTTTTTCTCTGCTGAGTAGTACTCCATTGTGTATATGTACCATATTTTGTTTATCCATTCTTCAGTTGAAGGGCATCAAGGTTGTTTCCAGGTTCTGGCTATTACAAATAATGCTGCTATGAACATAGTTGAGCATGTGCCCTTGTGGTATGATTGAGCATTCCTTGGGTATATGCCCAAGAGTGGAATAGCTGGGTCTTGGGGGAGATTGATTCCCAATTTTCTAAGAAAGTGCCATATTGATTTCCAAAGTGGCTGTACAAGCTTGCATTCCCACCAACAGTGGAGGAGAGTTCCCCTTGCTCCACATCCTCTCCAACACAAGCTGTCTTCAGTGTTTTTGATCTTAGCCATTCTGACGGGTGTAAGATGGTATCTCAGAGTCGTTTGGATTTGCATTTCCCTGACAATTAAGGTTATTTAGAATAGTATCTATCAATTGTCAAGATTCATGATATAGTCTCTTCTCTAACAATATGTTGTTAAATTAAAAATCAAATAATAAACTAGCACAGTTTCAGTATTTTAAGTATACAGTTGTTTCAGACAAGTATAATTGAGCATGAACGTAAATTATAATAAACAAAAATCTAAAATAATCAAATAATGCCATAAGATTGAAGATATAGACTAGATGAGGTCAAGAAACAAAATATTAAATGTAATTTAAGTACAATCCATATTTTACATATGTATATGCTTGTATGTGTTTATGTATACAGTGTGTGTGATCAATTGACTGAAGTTAAAAAAATGAGTGTACTCTTTATGTCATAATTACAGCAATGTAAGATTCATATGTGTTGAGATATAAATGTATAACATGGGAACAAATAAATTAACATGCAAAACACATCATTTCAGCTATATTATATTGACTAAGAAATTCATGTTGTATTATAATACATAGTATGAACAAATATATTTAATAATCAAATATGCTATGCTATATTAGATATAGAGTTCTATACTCTATAAATAGTACAGTTTCATGACTAAAAGTGGAAGAATATACACAAATTTCACTTAAATAATGATAAACAAGTTGGAGATAAATTGGAAATAAAGACTTTCAAAATGACTAAATTCTGTACATATTGCTGACTCTCTCTCTCTCTCTCTCTCTAGTGTGTGTGTGTGTGTGTGTGTGTGTGTGTGTGTATGTGTGTGTGTGTGAAGATTGAATGAAAGCTAGAATATGATGTCTTGTGTTTCCGTTTCTTACTCTTTTGCTATTTTCTCAGATCAGGTATCCTGAAGGTGAAGAACTTTGGGGTGGTATTGTATTCCCCAAAATATTGTACACCCTAATAAACTCATGTGGGGTCAGAGACAGAACAGCCACTATATACAAAGGCTAGAAAATGGTGGCACTCACACATTTAATCCTAGCACTCCAGAGGTAGAAATCCCTCTGGATCTCTGTGAGTTCAAGGCCAAATTGGAAATGGCCAGGCATGGTGACACATGCCTTTAATCCCAGGGAGTGGTGGTAGAAAGCAGAATGATATATAAGGCATGAGGACCAGAAACTAGAAGCATTTGGCTGGTTAAGCATTTGACTGGTTAAGCTTTCAGGCTTTCGAGCAGCAGTACACCTGAGATTCATTCTGGATGAGGACTCAGAGGCATCCAGTCTAAGGAAACAGAATCAGCTGAGGAATTGGTAAGGTGAGGTGGCTGTGGCTTGTTCTGTCTCTCTGATCTTCCAGTTCACCCCAATACCTGCCTCAGGTTTGATTTTATTAATAAGACTCTCTAAGATTCCTGCTAACTTGAGGCAAAGAGCTCTAAGACTCCTCTGTCTCTGCTCTGGCCCCAAGTGCTGGGATTTTAGATGCCTACTGCACTAATGACATTTATGTAAGTACTGGGATCTAATCTCAGGGCCTCATGACTACAAGCCAAAGCACTTTGAGAACTGATCCACTTCCCCAGGCTCATATCCATAGTTCTTAAAATTAGGACATTCAAAACATATTTAAATGAATATTAGATTAAGGTCTTACAAAATTGGAGTTGAGGATGTCACAGAGCTGGAAAAGTACTTATTTAGCATGTAGGAAGTCCTGTGTTTGATACTGAGCACTTCATAAATTGAGGATATAGTAAATCTGTAATCTCAGCACTCAGGAGATGGAGGCAAGGAGATCAGAACTATTAAGTCATCCTCAGCTATCCCATGACTTCAAGCCCAGCCTGGACTATATGAGATCCTTTATAATAATAATAATAATAATAATAATAATAATAATAATAATAATAAAAGAATAACAGCATTAACAGAATCATAAACAGCATTTGACAACATTGAGTAGTGGGTATAAATATTTATTATCTACATTTATCTTGACATTTTATTACATTTCTCTGTGTGTGTGTATATGCATGTGTGTGTGTTTGTGTTCATGCATGTGCACATATGTGTGTGAACCTATGTGCCACAGAAGACAACTTGCACATGTCAGTTATTTCCTTCTACTGTATTGGCCCTGGAATTGGAAATTAGGTCATAAGCATGGTAGCAAGTGCCTTTACTTGTTGAATGATCTTCCTTGCCCTATCTTGATGAAAATATACTCTAAGAATACATTATAATGAAATAGCTTGTGTTTGTTGACCAAAGATATTCTGGCAACTCTCCAAATCAATACAGTCTATAGCCACTGATCTTAGTTGCTCATCACAAGTTGATGGTGGGACCTTATTGTTAATAGTATCACACACTTTGGTTACAGGACTTGAAGAAACCAACTTGATATTGATGAAGATGATACAGAGACTGCTGAGGAAAAAATGTCACCAATAATCTCACTCAGATGTGGCCTCTGTGAACTATAATAATGACTGGTGCAATACAATATACCCATGGGTACAACAATAACATAAATATTAATTAAGTGAGTAACCATGCACTTTCTAATTGGATTGAAGGTCTGATCTACAGGAGCAAATGTGTGTCTGGTACAGTAAATCTAGCTAAGAATCCATGGTTGGGGAGATCATGAGACCCAAGTTAAACTTTCTCCTATCATTTTACTAATTGAATATAGTATCAAACTGCTCTCTAAATTCATAACTTTATGCCTCCAAATCA
Source organism: Peromyscus maniculatus bairdii (assembly GCF_049852395.1). Taxonomy (NCBI): domain Eukaryota; kingdom Metazoa; phylum Chordata; class Mammalia; order Rodentia; family Cricetidae; genus Peromyscus; species Peromyscus maniculatus. The sequence continues at coordinate 171,170,738 of NC_134852.1, read as the reverse complement.
ACGCAGTACTCAATCCTCATCAGAGATGGTTCTTTATTCAGAAACAGCTATTAATGCAGAAACTCAAAACTGATCAAAGCATAGAGAATAAATGTAGTAGACTGCTCAACCACAAATGGAACAAGTATATCACACACACAGGCACAAAAAAACTTAAGGACTGTCATCAAATAGGAGACAGAACAATTTTGAGAGCCTAAGGTCAGAGAGAAGCAGAGCAAAGTAGTATCTTCTGAACATGGCAAGACCACTGAAGATATGACCTCAAAGCAGCTGAGGCTGCCTTCATAAGATCAGCACTCTAGCACTGAGAGGGTAGAAGATCACAGGCCCCACTCCTAACTGAGGTGCTATGATGACTTCTAGGGAAGGAAGATTCAGTTTCCTTTAAGGTTGTGGTCCCTGGCATATGACACCACACCTATGAATATCTGGAAATGACAAACTGGACTTACTGAGTTATTAAAACGTTAAATAAAAAAAAAAAGAACACAGCTGGAAGGGCTGGTAGTAAATGTAAGAGGAATTAGGAAGAGAAGCCCAGGGTGAACGTGATCAAACTACATTAAATGCTTCTCACAGAATTAATAAAAATTATGTAAAAATAGCTTATGCTAATTACATATTCCAACCTACCTCTTTTCTTCTAACAACTTGAGTGCATTTTGTCATTATCTATAACTGAAGTAGAAGCTGCAGTTACATAGATTTAAACTCTCTGAAATTACAAATTAACTGACTTGCCTCGATATAAAAAATCCTCTTGGTTATTTGATACCATGCCGGGATATGCATTTATAAAGCAGCCTGTTAAATAGCCTTTCTGTGAAATGTGCAACTTTTCCAGACCTGAAACAAAACTCAAAAACTGTGAAGAGCAAGATTGATATATTTTGACCATGTGAAAATTCACATTTCTGGATGTGAAAATTATTGCATGAAAATGACTAAAAGAAAAAGATTAACCATGTTAAAGGGAGTGGGCTTTATTGACATACAAATGTCATAATCCTAATATTCTGATTTTATATATCTAATCCAGTGGGTTTTGCCAGCTGTGAACTTTGCAGCCATCATGTTCAGACAGTTCTCTGTCACTCCAAACATTTCTTTGTACCTTTTCCAAATTAGTAACACTCCATTCTGATGACGCAAAATACTGAGAAAATCAATTATGAATCTACTTTCTATTATAATTCAGATTAATATTTCCAATATTTTCATATAAATAGAATCACATATTATGTGCATACTCTTTTGTGCTGGAATCTCCTCACGATTTTACTTCATATCTTTATAATGATTAATGATATAAAATATCACGTCAGGTGCTTTTAGCCAAGTATACAATCTTCTGAAGTATCTGTTCTATATACTTGCTGGTCATACTATCAAGTGATTCATCCCCTCATGGTTGAGCTTCCAGGGTCTTTTATATACTTGAATAAAACTCCTCTGTCAGTATAAGCATAAGGTAGTACACTGCCAGTGTAGGGCTTATCTTTTCATTTTCTTAATAAATAATTTTGAAAGGGAGTTATCTAACTTTGATACAAGCAGTTCTTCTCTTCCTGAAAAGCCTTTATTTGCCATTTTATTTTAATGACATTCTCCCTGTACATGGAAATCTGTATTGATAAATTTTCCTTTCTGAACTTTAAAAATGCCACTATGATGATTCAAATAAAAATGACCCCCCCCACAAGCTTGTATATTTGAACATTTTATCACTAGGGAGTTGAGCTACTTGATAGGATTAGGAGGTGTAGCTATAGTTTTTCTGTGTCCACCCAGCTCCTGCATCCACTGAGAACCAAGTAAACACACAGAGACTTATATTACTTATAAACTGTATGGCCGTGGCAGACTTCTTGCTATCTAGTTCTTATATCTTAAATTAAGCCATTTCTATAAATCTATACCTTGCCACATGGCTCATGGCTTATGGGTATCTTTATATCTTGCTTCTCATGGTGGCGGCTGGTAGTGTCTCCTGACTCAGCCTCCCTGTTCCCAGAATTCTCCCTTTATATCTTATCATATCCATATTTTCGGGTTTTTTTAATAGATCCAAAAATCTCCATTTTATCTTATCATTTCTATATCTTCCCTTTTTTCAGAGTAGATTCAATGATCTACCCTTTTTTTTATACCATCCCATATCAGAAAGAAGTGTGGCCTTTTTTGAAGAAGTGTGTCACTGGGGTGGGGGGGGGCTTTGATATTTCAAAAGCCCAAACCAGGCACAGTTATCTCTCTCTTCCTGCTGTTTGTGGATCCGGATGTAGAACTTTCAGCTACTCTTCAGTACCATGTCTGCCTGTATGCCACCATGTCCCCCACCGTGACAATAATGGACTAATCCTCTGAAACTGTAAGCCAGCCCCAATTTAATGTGTTCTTTTATAAGAATTGCCATGATCATGGTGTGTCTTCACTGCAATTGAACACTGACTAAGACAGCCACTTTGTTTTATTCTGGATTCTAAGGTTTTTTTTTTTTTAAAAAAAAATATGTCATCAATCTTATGTCCATTCATTTGCATGGAGCAGGACCTTGTTTTTGTGCTCCAAAATAAGTTTATTTACAAACATATAAAGATAATCAGGCTTTGCTTTGTTTGCCTTTTGCAAATTTCCTCCAGCACAGGCCATGTATCACAGACACTGTTTGAAATTGGCTTCCCATCCCCCATTCAGCCTGTGATTGCTTCAGGTCATAAAGCCCATCTATGAACGATGCATGTGGGTGGCTTCAATATATTCTTTCCACAGGTGTATACCATTAGTTTGCTCTAACAATTCTATATTAATAGACATTATATTTTTCGTTTTTAGTATAATTTTGGTAAAAATACTTTGTACGTGATTCTAAGTGCATGATGTTGACTTTTACTGTACAATAAATTTACAGATGTCAACTTATTGGATCAAATGGAATGAATACTTCTTATGCCTAGGAAATGCTTTGTCAAATCGCCTCATGAAAAGTGTACAATTCCCTGTAAGTTTTAGTATCTGCTTCCCACACATTCACTGTTTTGAGAGTCTAGCCATTTAACTCTTTATTTATTTTATTGAATATAGATCTTTTTCATGTAACATATCTGATTATGGTCTTCCCATCTAGTTCCTCCTCACCTCACCTCCCATCCAGATCCATCTTTGCCATCCACAGGAGCTGATATTGGTGGACGAAGTATGGTATAGTGGGATGGGGAAAGAGTGTCTTATCAAAGTCGGCCTTTTACAGAGAGATCGAGACATGGGACCCTCTTGTAAAAAAGGGAATTGTATAAAAAGCCTATCTTTTAGACATGAAAGAATTGATAGGATATGAATATTGTTGTTCCTAAAGCATTGTACCCATGTCTATTACTTTTTAACTTTGTAACCACAAGTAGCTGCCAGCTGACATAAGTATTGTTAAGAGCAGGATGTCTCTGGCTTGATATTTAGTTAAGACTGAAAAATGCTTAACTCTATTTCTAGAATAAGTTTATATAGGGGGTGGTCAAATGTATTTAGGGAAGCATAAAGGGAGACAATAGGAGCTTTTATAATGATTATAATGTGTTTCTTAAAATATGATGTATTTCTTAAAGCCAAAAATAGGAGCCAATAATAAGTTGCTCATGTAATCTTGGTAAAAAAAAAAAACTGTGTTAAACTATAAATAAAGATGGCTCAAGCTATTCAGGGCCACTTGAGTACAATCCACTTGGTGCTCAGAATTTTTTTCTTGCGCCGACACCCCTTCCCTATCTCAGGACCTGAGCCCAAGTCAAAACTGGGCCACAGGACCAAAATCTATAAAGAATTAAAAATCTGGATATCAAGAAAACAAATAACCCATTTTTTAAAATGTGATATAGATTTGAACAGAGAGTTCTCAAAAGAGGAAGCTCAAATGGCTGAGAACCACTTTAAAAAAGTTCAACATCCTTAGTAATCAGGGAAATGCAAATCAAAAGTACTTTGAGGTTTCATGTTACATCCCTCAGAATAGCTAAGATCAATAAAACAAATGACAGCTCATGCTGGTGAGGATGTTGAGTACAAGGAACACTCATCCATTGCTGGTGGGAGTGCAAACTTATACAACCCTTATGGAAATCAGTGTGATAGTTCCTCAAGAAGGTAGCAATTGCTTTACCTCAAGATCCAGCTATACCACTCTTGGACATATACCCAAAGGTTGCTTCGTCCTACCACATAGACATTTGTTCAACCACGTTCACTGATGCTCTATTCATAATAGCCATAAATTGGGAACAACCTAGATGTCCCGCAACAGATGAGTGGATTAAGAAAATACAGTATATTTACACAATGGAATATTATTCAGCCATTAAAACTGAAATTATGGAATTTGCATGTAAATGGACAGAACCAGAAGAAAATCACACTGAGTGAGGTAACCCAGACCCAGAAAGACAAACATAATATGTAATCATTTGTATATGATTATTAGTTTTTAAGTCAATGATAAGCATGTTATAATCTATTGAACCACAGAGGTTATATATAGAGTAAGGAGAGGAGCTGAGGGTGATAGATGGTAGATAGATAGATAGATAGATAGATAGATAGATAGATAGATAGATAGATAGATAGATAGATAGATAAATAAATGATAGATAACAGATATAGATTGCCTTAGTTCATATTAATATCTTAAATTAATATTTTATGTTATATTACTATAGTATATATGTAATAATATGTAATACATATTAAGGCAATCTAGATGACGTCTCCAAATAAGGGATGCAGACCTACAACTGGGCATGTCTTGTCACCAAATGAAGCTTCCAGTACCAGAAATGTGTTACATCTAATTGAGTTGTTGGCCAAAGAGGGTTCCATGGGAACCTCCAAACAACCTAGGCTGTGGCCAAGGCTATAGGTTGCTCTCCACAAACTGATGCCAAGGCCCTGTTGCTGTAAACAACATCTACACAACTCATTGAACACAGAGAATTCGAACTGGTACCTAGTTAGAGCCTTCATCCCTACAGCCTAGTGTTCTTGGTAACTGGGGGTAACATCAACCCAGCTACAAACCCTTCAGTCTACAACAGTGTCTTGCCTGCAAGATGTGCAAGTGCAATTGTAGCACAAAGTTTGTGAGAGGAACTAACCAATGTCTGATTTGACTTAAGGCCTACTCTATGTGATGTGGCAGGGTGTTTTTTAATATTTATTTTCTCTATATGTGTATATGTGTATGTACCACATTAATGCAGGATCCCCTAGATATCAGAAGAGGGTATCAGATCCCTGAAACTGGGAACTGTGAGCAGCCCAGTGGTTCTGGGAATCAAACATGCATCCTCTTCAAGAGCAGTAAGAGTTCTGAACCTCTGAACAATCTCCCCCCGCCCAGCCCCAGTGGCTCTGTTTTATTATGAATTTCCTGAGTTACTTTCTTCATTATAGATTCTTAGCAATTTGATTTCAATATGCCTTTTGTGTATTTTCCATTGATCTTGATGTTTATACATGTTATATTTTTTAATATGTTTATATATATTATAATTTATATATACATATATATAATTTTATACACATATATAATTTTATACATATTATAATTTTTAATATGTTTATACATATTATATTTTCCCACATATGTGGGAAATATTTAGCCATTATTTACCCAAGCACTTCTACTTTGCCTTTTCTTCCTCTAAGACTCAATCCCAAGTATGTCTTCTAGACATTATACAGTAAGTTAATGCAACATCATTAATTAATAGGCTTTCCTATATATTCTTAAATTAAGGTAATTCCTATCATTCTATCAATATGTTAATATTGTTCTTCTGTACTATATAACCTACTATTATCCCCATATAATAAAAATTATTATTTCAAACCTTTAATTTCTTGGGATTTCATTAAACTTCTTTTCATATATTGTCATATTGCTAATATTTTTATGTATATGCCCAAACATATAAAACTCAATAAATGTGTTAGAGCTTCGTCCATTTGTCCTACCATTCTTGCATTTCTGAGTGAATTTTTGCTGACAGGTTCATCTATTGTCCAATATATGTGTTATCTACGTGTCTAATATTTTTGCTTGGATGCTAGAATTTTCAGTGAAGCATTTATGTGTTTAAATTTTCTTGTTTTTATTTGGTTAAAATATTTTTGATATATAAACCATTTGAAAATCAGAATAACTCAACATAGCCTTTATTATAGAAAACATTTAATCAGAATAGTCCTTTGTGAGTCTACTAGGGTCATTACTCAGTTCTCGCTATAGAGTTAGAACTATTTATTCTGGAAGGGAATGGAAAATAATCTACTATATGAGTTCTGAGAATTGTCCAGATCATTCTCCAATTATCCTATTCTGACTGCGTTGCCTCATCAAGCATTGTACTAGTATTCAGCAAGAACTATAAAATAGATATCCATCAGAATTACTAAAACAATTATTTTCAATAGCTTCTTCATCTTTAGAACTTCAGCTTCCAACATCTCAGCTAACCTCAGTTCTAGTCTTTCTTTATTCAACTCTGAAAGATTGCCCTGCTCTGACAGAGAGTCCATGGCTTTAGATGAAGCCAGAATATTTCCCAGAAAATCTTGGAAGTTATAAGATTATCTCAGCTGTTTAATTTTCTTAAAGAACACATATAACCAATACTCTAAAATAAGTATTCTCTACCTTTTGACCAATGTTCAAGTTGTTTATGGAAGCAAGACAAGTCAATATTTTATTATTTTCATCATGGACAGAAACTGATACCATATTTGTATAAAATAAAAATATGACGATACCATCTAAAATAAAAAATAAAACCACTAAGCAAGCATGAAATATATTTAATTCCTAACAAAAAAGAAAATAAATATTTTATAGTATCAGTAAAAAATAAGAAATTTTAATAAGATGCAACATATTCCTTTATCCAATTACCAAATACTTAAGACACAATGCTGAGTATTCTGTAATCATAAAGCCACAGTGTTCTCTGCTACTAATCAGGAAATCTTATGAAACAGTTTTGATGAGAAGGGCCCCATAGCCTCGTATGTTTGAATACCTAAAACTCCATTTGATGGAACTGTTTGGGGAGGATTAGGAGGTATGGCCTTGTTAAACAGTGTGTGACACTGGGAGCAGTCTCTGAAGTTTCTATTCCCAGAGTGTTCTCTTCCTCCTGCTTGTAGATCAAAAGTAAGCTTTCACCTGTTTCTGCTACTATGTCTTTGAGCCTCCATCATGGACTCCAACTCTCTGAAAATATATCTAGTTACTCATTCTCTTTTATAAGTTGCCTTGGTCACAGTATTTACTCAAAGAAATTTAAAAGTAGCTATGACACTTTTATATTCTTTTTTTTTTTTCTGAGACAGGGTTTTTCTGCGTAGCTTTGCGCCTTTCCTAGAACTCACTTGGTAGCCCAGGCTGGCCTTGAACTCACAGAAATCTGCCTGCCTCTGCCTCCCGAGTGCTGGGATTAAAGGCATGCGCCACCACCGCCCGGCCACTTTTATATTCTTACTAAACATTCATTTTTTTCACTAAACTAATTCTCTCACATTCCTGTTATCCACTATTTACAAAGATTCAAACTTTGACTTTACTTCTAGATTCAACTCAGTATTCTAGTCATTATCACAATCTAGGATGTATGGAGGATTATGTGCAAACTTTGGTAACCATACTCACCTGAGTTTTGTCCCTAGGAAATCCACCTGTCCAGACATAGCTAAGGATTTGGGGGACAGGGATTAAAACAATTTTTTCTCATTTAGTATTTGTCTAGATTGTTTTTATTTTGCTCAACTTCTTTTTTCAATGTTGATGACACTTCCCGTGTTAGTTCTGTTTTGTTGTTGTTGTTGTTGTTGTTGTTGTTGTTTTCTCCTGCATGCAAGCATATTCTCTAATTGACTTCACCACTGTAAGGTAATTTACCATGCTACCTCTATCTGGTTGACTGCTGGGACAGTCAAGCAGTGCAAGATGTCCCAGCTTGGGACTGTGAAGACAGCGGATCTTCTGAGCCTTCCTGATGCTCCATACATTACTAGTGGATATTTATACTCCCCATGTTATGTTTGAGTTTCTTTGATTTGGGGACAGTATCTTAGGAATTTCCGCATTCCTACAGTACTTGGCTCCCTCTAAAGAGATGAATGAAAACATAAGCTTATATGAATAAGTTTATCGTGTCAATGATGTTTTCCTGACATTACCACCCTAATATGTGACTAAATTAACTTCAAACTAAAACTCATCAGAAGACACCTGCAAGGGCTATACTAATCAAAGGATAAATTTATCAAGAAACTATTACAATGCTCCAAACCCCTGTGCACCTAATTTCATAAAAAGTATATTAATGAAATTTAAAAAACAAATTAACACAAACCCAAAAATAGTAGGTGATTTCAGCACTCTACTTTCTCTCAGAGATAGGCCATCCAAACAAATAAATAAACAAACAGAGAAACCGCAGAGTTAAGTGACATTTTACATCCAATGGACATAAAAAAATAAAAGGTATTTATAGAGTATTCTACCCAGACACCAAAGAAAAAATTTACCACAGCAATATATGGAAATTTCTTTAAAATAGATAGCATACTTGGACATAGATAAAACCTTAACTAATAAAGAAAATTGAAATAATCCCATGTTTCAGGCCACACCTGCCAGAAAACCAGGTAGGCTTCTGAAGAACCTTCTCCACTTTCCCTTTTACCCCACACCCAATTCTCAGGGTTACCCCTAGCACTGCAATACAGCACCAGCCGCAATTTTCCCTCCCCAAATTCCAGGAGCCCTATGGATCCCACAGATCACGCCCACCTCCTGTCCCTACCTTATCACTGTGTTCCAGAATGCAAAACCTGGGAAGACACTCCTTGTTCAACTATCGGCCACACCTGCCAGAAGTCCAGGTAGGCTGTCTGCAGACCTTCTGCATCCTTTCTGTTCCCTGGACCCAATCTCAGGGTAGTCCCTAAAACTGCAACAGAATACAAGCCTCAGCTTCCCCTTGCCCTGTCTGTACAAATAGGAACTGCAGAGGCATGCTTCACCAACAGAATACAGGAGATGGAAGAAAGAATCTCTCACATTGAAGATACAATAAAAGAAATGGATACATGACATCAGTCAAGGAAAATGTTAAATTTAAAAAGTTACACACACACACACACACACACACACACACACACACATACACACAAAACAGGAAATCGGGTACAATATGACATGACCAAACCTTTAAATAATAGGAATAGAGGAAAGAGAAGAATATCAGCTCAAAGACACAGAAAATATTTTCAACAAAATATAGAAGAAAAGTTTCCTAACCTAAAGAAACAGATTCTCATAAAGGTACAAGAAACACAGAGAACACCAAATAGATTAGACCAGAAAAGAAAGTCCAACCATACATTATAATAAAAACACTAAACATACTGAATAAAGAATAATAAGAGCTGCAAGAGAAAAAGACTAAGAAAAATATAAAGACAGATCTAGGAGAATTACACCTGACTTTTCAATGGAGACTCTAAAAGCCTGAAGGGCCTGGACAGATGTGCCCAGACTACTATATCCAGCAAAACTTCCATTCATCATAAATGAAAAAAAATAAGCTAATTCTTGTTAAAGCCAAATTTGTAAAATATCTATCTATGAATTCAGCCCTATAGAGGGTACTAGAAGAAAAATCCAAACCAAGTAGGTTAACTACATCTATTAAAACACAGGAAGTAATCTCACACCAGCAAAACCAAAAGAAGGAAAATACATATACACACAACATCACTACAAAGAACAACAAAATAACCAGAATTAGTAATCATTGGCCATTGAAAGCTCTCAATATCAATGGCCTCAATTCCTCAATAAAAGAGACAGACTAACAAAATGAATGTGAAACAGGTTCCATCCTTCTGCTGCATACAAAAAATACACCCTAACATCAAGGATAGACATTAGCTCAGAGAAAAGGGTTGGAAAAAGATTTTCCAAGAAAATAGACTTAAGAAGCAAGCTTCTATAGCCATTTTAATATCTAACAAAATAGATTTCAACCCAAAATTAATCAAAAGAGATGGGGGAAGGACACTACATAGTCACCGAAAGAGAAAAAAAAAAAAAACCAAGATGATGTTTCAATTCTTAACATCTATACTCCAAACACAAGGACATCCACTTTTGTAAAAGAAACACCATTACAGCTTAAATCACATATTGACCCTCACATATTGATAGTGGGAAACTTCAATACCCAACTCTCACCAATGGACAGGTCATTTAGACAATAATTAAGCAAAGAAATTCTAGAGATAACTGACATTATAAAAAAATTTTTTACCCAATACATACTTACAAAATATTTCACCAAAACACAAAAGAATATTACTTCTTCTTAGCACCTCATGGAGCATTCTCCAAAACTGACCACATACTAGAATACAAAGCAACTCAAAAATAGCTTCAACATAATTGAAATAACTCCTTGCATCCTATCAGACCACCATGGATTAAAGCTCTATATCAACAACAACATAAAAAATAATAATAAAAAAATTAAAAAAAAAACAGAAAACTTAGAAACTCATGGAAATGGAACAATACTCTACTTAATTAAAAAAATAGGTCAAGACAGAAAAAATTAAAGATATGAAAGACATTTTAGAATTCAATGAAAGTGAATGTATAATATACCCAAACTGGTGGAATGCAATAAAATCAGTGCTAAGAGAAAAGTTCATAGTACTAAGTGCCTTCATTAAAAAAAATGGAGAAATCTTATATTGTCAACTTAACAGAACACCTGAAAGTTCTAGAACAACAACAACAAAATAGTAAGCACACCTAAAATCAGTATATGGCAAGAAATAATCAAACTGAAGGTTGAAAATAATAAAATAGAAACAAAGAGAACAATATAAAGAATCAATAAAACAAAAAGTTGGTTCTTTGAGAAAATCAGCAAGACAGACAAACTCTTATCCAAATTAACTAAAAAAACAGAGAGAGAAAAGCCAAATAAATAAAATAAAAAACGAAAGGGATAACTCACAAAAGACACCAAGGAAATCCAGAAAATCCTAAGAATATACTTTAAAAATGCATACTGCACCAAATTGATAATCTAATAAATAAATAAACAAACAAAATAAAATTGGAAAATCTAAAAGAAATGGATAATTTTTCTCAATAGATAACACTAACCAAAGCTAAATCAAGATCAGGTAAACAATTTAAATAGATCTATAACAGCAAGGAAATGGGTCATTAAAAGTCTACCAGTGGGGGAAAACCAACCAACCAAACAAACAAACAAACAAACTAAAACAACAACAAAAATGGCCCAGAATCACACGTCTATCAGACTTTCAATGAAGAATTAATGCAAATATTCCTCAAATTATTCTACAAAATAAAAAAAGAAGGAACATTTTCCAATTCATTATATGATGCCAGTTATCCTGATAACCAAACCACAGAAAGAGTCAAAGACTCAACAAAGAAAGAGAAGTATAGATCAATTTCCCTTAAGAACATACTGTGAAAATACTCAATAAAATATTTGAAAACTGAACCCAAGAATATATCAAAAAGAACAGCCACCATGACCAAATAGCTTTCATCCCAGAGATACAGGGATGTTTAAACATATGAAAATCAGTAAATGTAATCCACCAATAAATTAACAGAAAGAAAACACACACACACACACACACACACACACACACACACACACACACACACAGTTGTTTAATTACATACTGAAAAAGCTTTTGACAAAACCCATCTCCCATTCATAATAAAAGTCACGAAGAGAATAAGGATACAAGGGCCATACCTAAACATAATAAAGGCAATTTACAGTAAGTCCATAGCCAACATTGAATTAAATGGAGAGAAACTGAAAGGAATTCCACTAAAATCAGAAACAAGACAAGGTTGTCCACTCTCTCCATTTCTAGTCTACATAGTATTTGATGTTTTGGCTAGAGCAATAAAACAACTTGAAGGAAATCAATGGGATACAAATTGGAAAGATGATATGATAACATACATAAGTGACCCTAGAAATTCTACTAGGGAAGTCCTACAGTTGAAAAACACTTTCAGCAAAGTATCTGGATATATGAATAGCTCAAAAATGCATCAATTGTCCCTCAATATGAAAAAAAAAATGGACTTAGAAAGAAATCAGAGAAATAACATTATGGTGGTATTTTATTTGTACTGAAATGTGATTTTAATTGTATATTAATAAATAAAGTTGCCCGGGGCTCAGAGCTGTTAGAGCCATAGCAAGAGTGTGGCAGTGGTGGCACATGCCTTTAATCCCATAGATCTCTGTGTGTTCAGGGATATAGCCAGCATTGGAGACATACGCCTTTAAGACCTGGAGGGCTGTACTTATAGGCAGTGACGAGGCAGTCACGTGTTTGGGTTTACAACCAATGAGAAGGCAGAACAGAAAGACTATGTAAAGACATACACACAGGAGGTAGGCCTCTTTCGGAGAGGTAGGAGCACCACAGGAGGAAGGGTAAGATTTTAGCTCTGAGCTCTGACCTCTTGGCTTTCTCTTTTACATTGGTTCTGTGTTTCTTATTTAATAAGACAATTGGACACATCTACATCACATTCTTCATAATAATCTCAAAGAAAATCAAATATCTTGGGAGTAGCTCTGAGCAAGTTAAACAATTGTATGATAAAGTACTTCAAGTCTTTGAATAAAGAAATTGAAGATGTCAGAAGATGGGAAGTTCTGTTCACATGAATCAGTACGTTTAACATAGTAAAAATGACCATCTTTCCAAAAGCAATCTACAGATTCAACACAATTCCAATTAAATTTCCAAGTCAATTCTTTACAGATCTTTAAGGAATAATAGTCAACTTCATATGAAAAAACAACAACAAAAAAAAAAAACATGATAGCTAAAACAATCTTGAACAATAAAAGAATTGCTGGAGGCATCACTACCCCTGATTTCAAACTGTAATACAAGCTATAGTAATAAAACCCATATGGTATTGGCATACAAACAGACATTTTGATCAGTGGGGTCAAATTGAAGATCCAGTAATAAATTAACATATATACGAATACCTGATTCTTGATAATAAAGCCAGAAACACACACCAGAAAAAAAGAAAGCATCTTCAACAAATGATGCTAGTCAAACTGGGTGTCTGCATGTAGAAGAATGCAAATAGAGCTATACTTGTCAACCTGCACAAAACTTAAGTCCAAGTGGAACAAAGACCTCAACATAAAACCAGACCCACTGAACTTGATAGAAAAGAAAGCAGGGAACAGCCTTCAACACAATGGTACAGGAGACAACTTTCTGAACACCGATAGCACAGGCACTAAAATCAATAATTAATAAATGTGACCTCATGAAATTGAAAAGCTTCTGTATGGAAGCAAAGGACACTGTTTATCTGACAAAGTGGAAGCCTATGGAATGGGAAAAGATTTTTACCACCTCCAAATCTGATAGAGGTCTAATATCCAAAATATATAATGAGCTCAAAAAATTGGAAATAAAAGGCCAAATAATCCAACTAAAAATGGGGTACAGATATGAATAGAGAATTCTCAATAAAGGAATCTCAAATGGCTGAAAAACACAAAGAAGTATTCAACACCCTCAGTCATCAGGAAAATACAAACCAAATATACCTTGAGATTCAATCTTGCACCATCAGAATGGGTAAGATTAATAACACAAGTGACAGCTCACACTATTGAGGATATGGAGAATGGGGATGGGAGTGTAAACTTGTACAGCCACTATGGAAATCAGTTTTGTGGTTCCTCAGAAAACTGGTTTCTCAGATCTACCTCAAGACTCAGCTATATCACTCTTGGGCATATACCCAAAGGATAATCCATCATACCACAAGGACACTTGCTCAGCTATGTTCACTTCAGCCTTTATCATAATAACCAGAAACTGGAACAACCTAGATGTCCCTCAACTAAAGAATGGATAAGGAAAATGTGTTACATTTACACAATGGAATATTAGTCGGTTGTTAAAAAACTAACATCGTGAAATTTGCAGGCAAATGGGTGCAGCTAGATAAAATCATCTTGAGTGAGGTAACTCAACCCATAAAAACAAATATGTTGTGTATTCACTTTTAAGTGGATACCAGCTGTTATGAAAATAATAATCAAGCTATAATCTACAGATCCAAACACGTTAGATACAAAGGAGGGCTTTAGGGGGGCATGTGAATCTCCCTGGGAAGGTAAAATAGGCAGATTTTAAAATAGGTGGACTGGGTGCAGGTAGGATTGGAAGCAGCAGGGATTAGGTGTAGTGAAGGGATAGAGGGAGAACATGTGGGGAGAGACAGCTGGAATTGGGGTCATTGGTGGGGCAGTGTAAAAACCTAGTTCAGTAGAGACTTCCTAGAATATATGAATGCTGAGGGCCATGGGAGTATACAGCAGGTGTCAACTAGTATTTAACAAGTCAACCCATCAGACAAATAACTACCTGTTGGGGAGCCCCACTAGGCAAAGTCCATGAGGTCACTGGCTATGGAAACCAGTTGTTTTCTGTCTGTAACTTTCTTATGTGCCACCACTTACCTCCCTAAAAAGAACAGCTGTCGGGTTCTTTCCACAGCCCATTGGTAGTGTGCTTTACATCTTTGGGCACACATATAACTGTGGATGGTCAGGAAGATGATTTCTGCTTTATCTGTATAATTCTGGTAATACTAGAATTTTTTTATAACTGACACAGGAAAGTAACAGTATTGTCAGTCACAAAGACAGCTAATTTTGGACTTCAGAATAGACTAGCTGAGAATACACAAGGATAAATTCCCAGGTGTTTATTGCTAAATCAAGGTTAGACTTAAAGCTACTTTGGCATACATAACCCCCTGGAGTAATTCTCTTTCTGCACGTACCCCAACCACTCAAGTTTCAACCAACTAACTGTTATTGTTAAGTCCTGGATTTCAATGTCACTTTCTGTCTGGGAAAGAACTATGTGCACTGCCAAGCATTACTCACTGGCCAGTCAATGTGACCGTCCTAGCCTGAGAGAAACAATGTGATTCCTTACATGTACCAGTTTGGCTCAGTCTATGACATTTGTTATAATGTTTTATGTTCCTGAAAATGTTAGTCGTATTTATGCAGAGTTTGGCTGTGGAAGAAGCAATGTGAAGGAACTGTGTAAAAGCTGTGAAAAGGGTAAGAATGAGTGTGTATGTGTGTGTGTGCGCGTGCACACTGAGTGAGGGATGTAGCTGAATGAGCAGAAAGAAAAGAGTAAGAGATTAAAAAAAGAAGTGTGAGAGAAGTGTGTGAGAGAATTGGAACTAAAGAGAACTGCAAATAGAGAGAATTGGAACCAAAGATTTAGAATAGAGAGAATTGGAACTAAAAATTTAGAACTAGAGAATTAGAACAAGAGAATTAGAGATGAAGAGGAATAAAAGGGAATTACCCTCAGATCATGTGTAAATTATTATAGATAAGTAATCTCTCTATCCCTGCTCTTGAGAAGTCTTTCTCTGAGTAACCCTGGGTAATGGTTCTGGGAGTTGAACTCTCGGGTCGCTAAATATGAAGGTAATCCTAGTAAGGACTCCTAGTACTGGAGGATAGGGAGTCTAAACTGGCCATCTTTTGTAGTCAGGCAAGGCTTCCAGTGGTGGGACTGGGTTACATTCAGTTGAAGGGATCCCACGGAGATTTCTAAACAACCCAGGCTGCTGCTAGGACAGAAGATCACTGTCTGAAAACTGATGGCAGGGCCCATTGCTGAGAACAACATGCACACAGCTCATAGATAGGTCAATCCAATTCCTGCATGCAGTTTTCACCCATACATTCTAGTTTCTCTTATGCAAGAAGGTACTCTGCAGGTTATAGAAAGAGAAACCTGGACACCAACTGTCTTAGGGTTTCTACTGCTGGGAAGACATACCATGAACATGGCAACTCTTTTAAAGGAAATTATTTAATTGAGGAGAGTTTACAGTTTCAGCGCTTTAGTTCATTATCATTATGGCAAAAAGCACAACAGCACGCAGGAAGACACAGTGCTGGAGAAGGAGCTGAGAGTTCTACATCTTGACTCACAAGCAGCAGGAGAGTATGTGGCACACTAGGCTTAGATTGAGTTATATAAGACCTCAAAGCCCATCTTCACTGTGACACACTTTCTCTAGCAAGGCCACACCTACTTCAATAAAACCACACCTCCTACTAGTGACACTCCTATGAACCAACTGTTCAAACACATGAGTCTATGGGAGCCATTCTTATTCAAACTGCCACACTCCACTCCCTGGCTCCCATAGGCTTGTGACTATAACATAATGCAGAAATGCATTCAGTCCAACTTCAATAGTTCCCAAGTCTATTACAGCTTCAAACTTGTTTAAAAGTCTAAAGTTCAAAGTCTCTTCTGAGATCCATGCAATCTCTTAATTGTAATGCCATATAAAATAAAAATGAAAAAAATACACATGATCATCTCATTAGATGCTCAAAAAAAATCTTTGATAAAATCCAACATCCCTTCATGATAAACGTCTTAGAGATCAAGAATACAAGGAACATACCTAATCATAATAAAAGCATTATACAGCAAGCTCACAGTCAACATCAAATTAAATGGGGAGAAACTCAAAGCAATTCCACTATAATCAGGAACAAGACAAGGCTGTCCACACTCTCCATATTTTGTCAACACAGTACTTGAAGTTCTAGCTAAAGCAATAAGACAACGAAAGGAGATCAAAGGGATAGAAAATGGAAAGGAAGAAGTCAAAGTATCGCTATTTCAAGATGACATGGTAATATACAAAAAAATTTTGCCAGCGATCTCCTATAGCTGTTAAACATCTTCAGCAATGTGGCTGGATGCAAGATCAACTTAAAAAAGAATATCAGTAGCCCTGATATAAAGGCTGAGAAAATCAGGGAAACAACACCCTTCACAACAGCTACAAATAATATAAAGTATCTTGGGGTAACTCTAACCAAGCAAGTGAAAGACTTGTGTGACAAGAACTTCAAGTGTTTGAAAAAAGAAATTGGGGTATATATCAGAAAATGGAAAGATCCCCAATGCTCATGTATTGGTAAGATTAACATAGTAAAAACAGCCACTTTCCCAAAAGCAATCTAGAGATTCAATGCAATCCCCAGCAAAATTCCAACACAGTTCTTTACAGACTATGAAAAAACAATACTCAACTTCATATGGAAAAACAAAACAAAAACAACAACAAAATCCAGAATAGCTTTAACAATCCTGTACAATAAAAGAACTTCCAGAGGTATCACCATCCCTGTTCTCAAGCTCTACTACAGAGCCATAATAACAAAAATGACATGGTATTGGTATAAAAACAGACTGGTGGATCAATGGAATCGAATCAAAGACCCAGGCATAAATTCACACACATATAGACACCTGATTTTGACAAAGAAGCCAGAATTATACAGTGGAAAAAAGAAAGCATTTTCAAAAAATGGTGCTGGCATAACTGGATGTCAGCAATTAGAAGAATGCAACTAGATCAATATCTATCACCTTGCATAAAATTCAAGCCAAAGTGGATCAAAGACCAAAACATAAATCCAGTTACACTGAAAATGATAGAAGAGAAAGTGGGAAATAGCCTTGAATGCCTTGGTACAGGAGACAATTTCCTGAATAGAACACCAGTAGCAGAGACACTAAAATCGACAATTACTAAATGGGACCTCATGAAACTGAAAAGTTTTTGTAAGGAAAAAGATGTAACACAAATCTTAAAGAGTCTTATTAACAAAAAACAAAAAACAAAAAAAAACAACCCTCACGACCAGGTATTGGAATGAACGCTGAAAGATCAGAGAAACAGAACAAGCCACATCCAACCTCACCTTGCCAATTCCTCAGCTGATCTTGTTTCCTCAGACTGAAAGCCTCTGAGTCCTCACCAAATGGATCTCAACTGAACTGCTGCTGAAAGCCTAAAAGCTTAAAAGGCCTCTAGTTCCTGGTTTCCACACCTTATATACCTTTCTGCTTCCTGCCATCACTTTCTGAGATTAAAGGTGTGTGTCACTATGCCTGGATGTTTCCAATGTGACCTTGAACTCACAGAGATCCGGATGGAACTCTGCCTCTGGAATGCTAGGATTAAAGGCATGTACTACCACTGCCTAACCTCTATGTTTAATATAGAGGCTGTTCTCTGACCCCCAGATAAGTTTATTGGGGTGCATAATATATCGTCCAGAAAAAAGTTACCATCTATACGACAAAATAGCAGCCTACAGAATGGGAAAAGATCTCCACCCACTCCACAACCTCTTTGTGGCCTGGATTTCTGGAATCCATTGTGACTTCTGATCTAGTATGGATTCTCTGTCCAAGTTGGGAGTTGGCCTTCTGGAGGTTAGCTTGGCCTTTGTTGTAGCAGGGGGTCTCTGTTCTTCTGGTTGGTCTGGCCTGCACCTGTTATTCTGACTGGTGTGGCCTTCATCTGAGCAATGGAAGTCCTCTAGGGTTGGGGGCAGAGTCTGTCCTTAGGGCTAGTGATGAGATAGGAGGGGCTAAGAGGTGGTATGGGTCTTTGGAACAGAATCTAGGGAGTGAGGCAGTTCAGCTGGCAGGTGGATCACTCACCTGTTCTTCTGACTGGTGGGGCCTGCACTGGAACAGTAGAAGTCTGCCAGCATTTTGGAAAGCCTGTATTATTCTAAATGAAGAAAAACTCAAAGCAACTTCAGTAAAATCAGGAACTAATCAGGGCTGTCTACTATCTCCACTTCTTTTCAATATAGTGCTGGAAACGCTAGCAAGAGTAATAAGGCAAGACATGGAAATTAAAGAAATAGAAATAGGAAAAGAAGTCAAATATCCCAATTTTCATTTGATATCTTTTGCATAAAATATCCCCAAACTTTTATCAGGAAACTTCTAGAAACAATCAACAATTTCTGTAAAGATGCCGGACACAAAATCAAGTTACAAATATCAGTAGCCTTTCTTTATACCAACAACAACACGTTGAGAAAAAGAGCTTGGACATACTCCCGCTTATAATAGCATCAAATACAATAAAATACCTTGGAATAAACATAACCAAGAAAGTTAAAGACCTCTACAGGCAAAACTTTAAATCTCTGAAGAGGCTGAGTAAGAAAGCACAAGAAAATAAAAAAGCATCTCAAGTTCATAAATCATAGAATAAATATTGTGAAAATGACCATCCCACTAACAGCAATTTATACTTGCACTAAAATCCCAATCAAAGTATCCATAATATAGACTAACAAAATCCTCAGTACCATGCATGATGGATTTCCTTTAGAATGAACCGTTGGTCCAGATAGTCAAAGTGACTCAACTCCCAAAACAATATAAACTGTGGTTGCTGCTCTTGATTGTTGTTGAAGACACAACACCCTCAGGACATAGGATTTGAATTATTCAATCTGGATCTGGCCTAAGAGGCTATTTCCTGCAGTCTAGGTCCGATGATACCAGGAGATACTAAGCAAACTGTCAAGGGAGGAAAGTGTTTAACGCTCCTACCGAACTGTGGTACCTTGAACAACAACAATGACCACCCTAGTGAAACATCCAGAAAGGTGGAGTAAAAGGCACTTACAGTTGTAACCTACAACTATCTAATTGGACTTAAAGCCCACTCAGCAGGAGGAAAACCATACCTGATATTAGAAACAGAGCTGACTTCCTGGGGCTAGTGAGGTCATGGACCTTAGAAAAGAATTTACTGCCATCACTTTGCTAGACAGTATAATCTCTAACTGCATTCTGACTGTTAATTTTATACCAACAGAGAAGTATAGTTATCACCTTCATCAAAGAAGGTGATACCAATACAGATACCAAAGGATAGTGGGAAGCCCAACCCCAATGGACACATTTACAGCACATCTCTTACATCTCTGACTCACGGAATATCACAGAACATGGGGATAGAAAGACTGTAAAAGCCAGAATATGAGGAAGTCCACTACAAAACATTCTCTCATAGAAATGGTTGCACAACAAGTTCTGAACAATTGCAATATCAATAAACATGCTAAATAAAAAGAAAAAGCTCCAAAGCCTTGAATATCAAGTTATTTGAATGTAGCTATATTGCCATATGTGTCAATAGTCAGAAAATACACAGAAAATTTGTGGACCCTGACAAGCAGACTAGCCATAAAATACCTAACCCTATGGCACATCACTCATGTTCCATCATGCCAATCACCTGAGAAAAGTGACCTTGAACATTTAGAGTAGTGGTTCTCAACCTGTGGGTCACAACTATCAGAAAACACATATTTCTGATAGCCTTAGGAACTAAGATACCACTCAATAGCAAAATTTCAGTTACAAACTAGCAGTGAAAATAATTTTATGACTGGGGGGTCATTTCAACATAAGGAACTTTATCAAAGGGTCAAATCATTAGGAAGGTTGAGGCACATGCCTTTAATCCCAGCACTCAGGAGGCAGAGGCAGGCAGATCTTTGTGAGTTCGAGGTCAGCCTGGTCTACAGAGAGAGATCTAGGAAAGGCACAAAGCTACACAGAGAAACCCTGTCTCAAAAAAAAAAAAAGAAAGAAAGAAAGATAGAAAGAAAGAGAGAGAGAGAAAGAAAGAAAGAAAGAAAGAAAGAAAGAAAGAAAGAAAGAAAGAAAGAAAGAAAGAAAGAAAGAAAGAAAGAAAGAAAGAAAGAAAGAAAGAAAGAAAAAGAAAAGAAAAGGATAGTGGGTCATTACCTAGTCGTACAGCCTTACTCTTTCCACAGTCATTTTGGTCAACAAACTGGTGTCTACCATCCTGTAATAAAAATAAACAGCTACTGGAGTTAACAAAGAGAGAAAAGAGAATATTTGATCAAGTTGACACACAGACATAAGGTGAAATTAAGTGTTACTAGAACATTACTTTCAGAAGAAGGCCAGCCAATCAAGTTGATCGTCTTCACGGCATGTGGTTGACAAGTTGTCCAGCTCTTCTCTGTGTAGTCCTCATATGCTGTCTTAGCAAATATCATTGAAAACAACAAAATGAAATATCATTGTGGCACTGGGTCTGTGTGAAACTGTCTTCTGCAGGAAGGTGAATGTTGTTCCAACAGCCTGCAGTCATTTTGATGTGAATAGCTCATGCTTCAGAGGTCATCTCTTCCCCAAAGCAGCAGCTGTTGGAGTTTTCTAGTTGGACTGTTTGCTGTCTGCAAACAAAGTTCCCATTAAGAGGAAGATTCTAAGTGTATCTTTCCAAGAGGATTGCACTCATTTAAATTTTTCTCCTGGCCTTTTTCCATGAGAAGGAAATTTGGGGCTGTTATAGAGACATGCTGTGGAAATTTTCTCCTCCCAACAGATGCCATCATTAAGTTGAATACAAATTTCTAGATTTAAAGAGAGATTGGATCAAGGCACACAGTCGGAGTCTTGTTACTTGAGTCTGTAAACAATCAGCCCTCTTTATTATTTAATCATCAGAAGGAGTTTTTTCCTTTCGTGTGAAAGAAGATGAACCATAGAATAAGAATTAGGTGGCATAAAATAACCTAAAATGTCCGGTCAGGACTAATCTGAAAGTGTCATGTTTTCATCTTTCATAAAAAGTAACTGAAGTAAACCTTAATAGAACCTCTTCAGTGTAAACAGTGAAGAGCAGAAATTAAAAGATTGTGGTTCAGAAAAGCACGAGCCGTAATGAAGGCATGAGCTGCATGTTTGATTGCTGACTAGTCTCTGTCCCCTGGCATGCTCTCTGACCTCTTCTGGAAATAGATGTCTCCCTCTGCTCCTTCAGTTTTCCATATGACACGAGTGTCAAGACTGCCTGAAAAATTATAAACAATTAAAGTGGTGTGAGGAAAAATGGAATGGTCTCATTAAACATCACTTATTTGCGGGTGGAAAAACCTACTTCTTTCTTTCCCTGACTTTCCTAAAAACACATTCAGAGGATAAAACAAAGATGAAATAACATGTCAGACATATGAGATTAAAGTCTGTTTCAGAGTTCTTGGCAACATTTACTCAGTCTTGTCTAGAACAGACAGCAGCAGCAAAACCTTTGCAGGGTCTGCACTCTGGTCACTCTGGAGAGATGGAAAACTAGCCTGGGCTCTGATGAAATGAATTCTTTAGTTATAATTGGAAAATATAATAGGGAGTAAATGATGGATTATTATTCAGCAAGTGTTTGCTCCATTTCTCCTATACTCATCTCTTCATCTGCTAGAGTTAAACAAAATGAAGTTGAATTTACAGAAATAGTAGTAGGTTCATTTTTTAGGTCTTGGCTAATTTCAGAGCTAAAATTCAAATTTGAAATTACCCAGGCCAAAACTTGATTTGTGTGAGGAAGCAGGTTATTTTCTTGGTGTCCATGAAATGGGTAGAATCAGTATTCTAGAGTGGGTATTTCAAATTTAATTTTAAATTATTTTACAAGTGAGTATGCCCTTAGTGATCAAACCAAATTGATTAGCAAGTGCTTGATCACAGATATGACCAAGCTGAATTAAAATGACCTTCTTCCCTGCTGAGCTTTTCATCTGAGATGGAAGACTCTGATAAAGACTTAAGTTCCTCACTCAAAGCTGCCTTATTGAATATTTTTTTATTTTAAAATATTCTTAAAAATACTTATTTTTCAATTTGTGCTGCTGATCTTTTAAACTCACATTCCCTAGTCCATGGCTCTGGAAGCTTCTGTCATTGATGATGTTTTCCTCTATGTGTTTGAGACAAATGAATATATTGCTAAAAATACATGCTTGCAAAAGATTTCCATCAGGAACAAGAAGCCTACTATGAAGGTGTTCCATTGTTCTATTCCTACAGTGTTCTCTACTGAAGTAATCTATGCTATCTTTCACTTTCTTTGCATAGGATATAAATGAAGATGTTGATCTCCTATTTAATTTTTTGTAAATAGAAATCTAAGTCTGGTGGTGAAGAGGTTCCTCTCTGATCCTAATTAGCTAGATGATTTCAAGTAAAGTATCTAATGGCTTATGTGCCTTGATTTCCTCATCTATAAAGTGAACCACAGCAATACCCACTTGCCTATCCATGGAAGGGAAAGGCACCATTAATGTGAAAATGCTTTGTAGAATTAACCGTACTTGTGATGGTAAAATGATGATGATGAAACTGATGATTAAGGTCACATAATTCCTTGGGTTCTGTAGTTGATCAGATATTCAGTAGGATTGCCAGTCTCAGGATAATACCTTTTATTTCTCTAACAGTGAACTGCCCTCATCACTCACTGAGTCATATTTGACTCACAGTTAGATTTCATATGTTGCTTCCTGGTTGTTAGGGGCTAGAATCTTCCTTCACTGGTAGAGTTCTGTGATCACTGCCACATCTTCCAATCTCCACCTCCACCCCTATCCATCCGGTGTGAAATGGTCCTGTGCTGTAGCCTCAGGAAAGTCCAAAAAGAGCAGACTAGTTCCCATGGATACACACAAGCCTTTTGTGCTGATAAGCTTGCACTTTTCTTTGAGCAAACAATTACTCAGGATTGACAGGATGACTGTTAACTTCCTCCTCCTCCTCTTCCTCCTCCTCTTAACTCTTCCACAAAGGATGCTGAGGTAAGAGATGACATAAAGACAGGATTTGCACTGTGCTTTGCAAAGAGGCTGAGTCACCTATTTATATTTGTTGAAGTGACTAAAAGTACAAGAAAAAGTGCTAGCCATTTATGAGTCAGTCATGCTTGCTCATAGGAGTAAAAACCCTGGAAACAGGAATGACCTGTGACGTGAAACAACTCAGGAGCAGAAAGAATTTGGTGTCACGAGTCTACAGTTTAAGAACAAAGAGGAAATTGATCAACCCTGAACCCCGAAAACACATATTTTTCATTTTTGTTTCGTACACACATGAAGTGCCAATAGATATTAAATCAAATTCTTGCTATTGAAAAGTGTCCAGCAGACTTGCTAGGAAGTCTGGTGGTGTCAGATTAAAGGCACAGGCTTTTCCTCGGGTCACTTAGGACTTCAGGGTTTAACTTGATGAAATATTCAGCCTCTTTTCCTTTCACAAATAAATACTTGACTTCAGAAGTAGAAGTGACTGATGATGTGATCTTTTCTCCAAAAAACAGTTTTCAAAATTCAGGTGTCAACAATTTGACTTCAGAATAGACATGAGCACCTCTTCCACACCATATTTCTGTAGGTTTGAGGTTGACAAGATGTGAGGAGCTGAGCAGCTGCCCTTGGAATTCTTAGTGCGGTGCTGTCCCACATAAGTTTAGGACCTGAACAATTTGTAAACCTAGTCACTGAATTACAGTAACACCACTGAAAGAAGACAACTTTTTCAACTTCCTACACACTGAAAAGAAATATTTTTTCCCATATTTCTACTGAGAATGCCGTTTTCATTTAAAAGTTTTTCTGTTTTACATACCAACCACAGTTCCCCCTCCCTCCCCTCCTCCTGCTCACTCCCCACCTTCCCCCCACCCCACTCTCCCATTCATGCCTCAGACAGGCTAAGGCCTCCCATGTGGAGTCAACAAAGTCTTGCATATCAAGTTGAGGCAGGACCAAAACCCTCCTCCTTGCCCTCCTCCCCTGTATCAAGGTTGAGCAAGGTATTCCTCCATTGGCAATGGGCTCCAAAAAGCCAGCTCATGCACTATGGATAAATCATGGTCCCACTGCCAGTGTCTCTACATACTGCCGAAGCCATACAACTGTCACCCATATTCAGAGGGCCTAGGTCTGTCCTATGCAGGTTCCCCAGCTGTCAGTCCAGAGTCAGTGAGCTCCAACCAGCTTGTCTCAGCTGTCTCTGGAGTTTCCCCATCATGATCTTGACCCCCTTGCTCATAGAATCCCTCTTCCCTCTCTTCAACTGGTCTCTGGGAGCTCCACCCAGTGCTTAGCTATGGATCTCTGCATCTGCTTCCATCAGTTCCTGGATGAGGGTTCTATGATGACAATTAGGGTAGCCATCAATCTGATTACAGGGGAAGGCCAGTTCAGGCACCCTCTCCACAATTGTTAGGAGTCTCAGCTGGGCTCATCCTTATGGATTCCTGGGAATTTCCCTAGCACAAGGTTTCTCCCTCATACCACAATGACTCCTTCTCCATCAAGATGTCTCTTTCTTGCTCTCCCTTTCTATCCCTCCCCCAACTCGACCATCCTATTCCCTCAAGTTCTCTTGCCATCCCCCCTTACCTCCTCCACCTCCCATACTCCCAATGTACCCAGGAGATTTTATATATTTCCCCTTCCTAGGGGGATCTATGTATGTCTCTCTTAGGGTCCTCCTTGTTACTTAACTTCTCTGGGGTTGTGGATTGTAGCCTGGTTATCCTTTGCTTTACATCTAGTATCTACTTATGGGTGAGTACATGCCATGTTTGTCTTTTTGGGTCTGGGTTACCTCACCCAGGATGTTTTTTTCTAGTTCCATCCATTTGCCTTCAAATTTCATGATGTCATTGTTTTTTACAGCTGAGTAATACTCCGTGTGTAAATGTACCACATTTTCTTTATCCAGAGAATGCCTTTAATTAGTCCTTAACCTCTTAAAATTTAACCAAAAACCACAAGGAGTTCCTCACTTTAGTTTCTTGATACATATTCAATTGTTTTCTTTTTCTTTTTATTCATTTTTCTTCCTTCCTTCCTTCCTTTCTTTCTTTCTTTCTTTCTTTCTTCCTTTCTTTCTTTCTTTCTTTATTTGGTTTGCCTTTTTCCCACCCTCATTAACAACCACCAGCTTCTAAGACAGAAAATGACACCTATCTCCCCTGCTCCTCACCTGAACTTTTTATGTACTGGTATGAAAGATTCCTTACTTAAAAAGTCACCAGCGATAAAAAGTCTAGTCTCCAGTGTGGTTTACTTTCTTGTTGACTTGGCAGTGATAGCCACACTACAGAAACAAATGCGCATATGTAGAAACTCACTTGTGAATGCAAGCTCATGCTTGAACTGGTCCTCAGTTTCCGTACAGACAATTGCTTTGCTGTCTCTTGTGGAGTAGTACCTACTCCCACAGCAACCTGGAGCTTCAGTGTGTTTATCATCCACAGAACAAGGGAAGGGGTTAGTGCAAAGGGTCGGCTAGTCTCAGTAGGCAGCAGTCTCAGACTCTAAGCATCCCAGAATAGGAAGCTGCAGTTGCTAATTTTTGTACACACTGATCAATAGTTGTAAACTTTCATACTTGGACCAGTGAAAGAAGGCTTTGCCAACGTCAAGCCTGGCCCATATGGAGAAAGTCTTTGCCAATTTCCTATGGTTATGAGGCCCTGATCCCATTTAGGACTTCACTCAGGCAGTGCTTCCTTTACCCCCTTTACTCTGTATCAGGAGGGCCTTGGTGATTTTACGTGTATTTTCTAGAGTACAGAACCCATGAAAAAGCCCAGTATCACAAGATCACTGAATCCAGATCTTGACAGACTGGCCCTCTAGAATTTGCTATATCCCTATCAGCTGAAAAACAGCAACTCCAACTGCCGTAGGAAATCTGTATCTGTTCTTTCTTGTCTCAACCATAAACATGTTAGAGGCATTTATTTTTTTTATCATTACTGGGCTTTTTTGTTTGTGTAGAGAGGAGCTGCCAAATGCCACAACACACATGTGGAGGCCAGAGCCAGGGAACAACTTAGAGGGTTTCATGGTGAGGGTCTTGGGGATTGAATTCAAATTCTCAGGAGTGGCTACAAGTGCTCTTACCTGCTGAACATTTCACCCGCACAACAATCCTCAGCATCTAACTGTTCTCGTTCTTCTTCAATGCTCTACTTTGCAGACCCTAAAGACAACAGTGCGAACAAAAGGTTCTTCCCCCTTGCCACCACTCTTACGTCAACTGTAGCATTTGAACAAAGTTAAAATTATACCTACATCCCTGATTTGTCTGCTGAAGTAAATTAGGCATCATGCTTTTCCTCACTTCATTCTCTCAAAAATTTATACATTTTTATATCATATGTATCACATATATATTATGTACCATTGTCTTAGAATTCTCTATGTAGACCAGGCTGGACTGGAACTCACAGAAATCCACATGTCTCTGCCTCCTAAGTTCTGTTATTAAAGGCATGTGTCACCATGCTTGGCTCACTAGATAATATGTTTTTAATGCTGTACATTGGAGAACATTTTAAAATATTCCAGTCTCTTAATCGGAGCATATCATCCATTTACTGTTTATGGTAAATTATTAAATCTATTAGTCATTTGACTCTCCCTAGACATACATTCAATATTTTCTACATTAATTGCTTTACAAATTAAATGCTACTATTTTTAAGTGTTTTGATACATATATAAAATATGATAGAGTGTGATAAATTAATACTATTTATATAGATAATATTCACTTATATCAACCAATAGTTGTACAATGTATTTTGCTCTTTATTTCTACCTATTTATCTCTCCTCCTGTATTAACTTTCCTTTTGCCTAAAATATTGTCTTTGACATTTCCTTATAAGTTATAAGAAAATGGATAATAATTCTAATCTATTCAACAAACAAAACACTTCAAGATGTCTTTAGTTAAGCTACACATATAAAACATACCTTTACAAAATACACAATACTTCTTAGCCAAATTTCTTTGAGATTTTTTTCAAGCATTATTAAGCTGGCTTCTGGCCTCTATTCTTTCTGTGAAGCCAGACACTGTCTAAGAATTGCTCCTTTGAAGCAATCTTCCTTTCGTTCCAGTTGTTTTCAAAGTGTTTTTAATCATCTTGGAATTTTTAGCTACTTTATTACTAAATGGCTTCATCATGGATTTTTCCATACCCGAGTTTCATCTGACTCTCAGTTTTATGTGTGCTTTTCAGAAAATTCTTGTTCATTAATTTCTTCAAAAAGTGTGTGCAGCATATTTTTTTCAGGCCTCTCTTGCCTGGAGTCTAGGTAATGCATGTTTCACCTTCCTTTACATGATGTCACATTTTATATTTTTCACCATTGTGATCTCATTGCTTCTGTTTGACCATTTTCCTCTGCCCTGCCTTTCAAATTATTCATTCCTCTCTTCATCTGTATTGAATTTGTAAATGAATCCATCCATTGAGTTTGCAATATGGGTCACTAAATTTTTCTACCTAGTAATTCCCATTTGAGTGTCTGCTAAATTTGGATGTTATCTTCCTTTAACCCAGTATATACTGTTAATATTAAATCTCAGTCTATTATTTCTTTGGGTTTATTTATTTCATTAGTTATGTTTGTGGATGTTATTTATATGAATTTGTGTCCCCAAATCAGATTTTCTTACATCCTTTTCTGACCATTTTCTTTACAAGTCACTTACAAAAATAACATAGAATTACCTTTGCTTCTGCTGAGAAATAACTGACATTAATTCTCTGATATGACCTTCACACAAGTACAGAGGCAGCACATCGGTTCATTTTTCCTCCTAATGTGAGCCAATTGGTGTCCCTATCCTAAGGCAAGGAGTCATTCTGCCTCTAACCCTGGGTGCCAGGACCTACCTCTTCAGCCTGAGAAAGGGAAAAAGGGCTGCTCAGCCCCTCATCCTTGGTCACACTGGGTAGTATTGACAAGCACTAAATTCGGTTTTCATTTTTAAGGGGAAAATGAAACCAAGTGTCAAAGCTGCTTCTCTATACCCTTATCTTACCGGGGACCTGGGTCCTATGTGATAAGTTTACTTACTTGTTTACTTTAGGGGTAAATTTTAGATATT
This sequence comes from Peromyscus maniculatus bairdii, assembly GCF_049852395.1. Taxonomy (NCBI): domain Eukaryota; kingdom Metazoa; phylum Chordata; class Mammalia; order Rodentia; family Cricetidae; genus Peromyscus; species Peromyscus maniculatus. Next base: position 171,141,963 of record NC_134852.1, on the reverse strand, counting down.
GTGAACAATGTATAACATTTTCCTTGAAACAAAATTTGCTTCAAACTACCTATTCACTTTCTAAGGCCTAGTTAAATTTTACTTTCCATACAAAGTTCTTTCTGGCCCTCCCTCTGCAAGGCAGAAAAAATTTTTTTTCAACTAGGTGCCCATAGCTGCCATTTAAAACTAGAGGTCAGAGAATTTCTGTCTCCATAGTTTTATAGCTATACCTTTATAAGAGAAAACAAACTTAGTTTTGATATACTCTTCTAGCAATTCTTCCCTAGCTTTGCCCTGTTAGTACTTTGTGAACATCCATGCCCTAAGAATACTACTAAAATTATTTACAGTGGAAAGGCATCGAGGAAAACATATTACTCTCATTTTAATAACACTTCGACATGTCAATCTTATATCAGAAGGAAAGCATTTTAAGCCATTGTAAATTTTGTTTCAAGACCAGCATTGCTTTGTCGTATGATTGAAAACACATACACAAAATGAAAACTCATTCAGAAAACTATGAGTAATCTATAGGTAGATCTTCAAAGATAAAAGAAAAGTACATCTTCTATCTAAGTGGAGAAGGGATAGGAAATGAGTTTGGAAGATGCCTAATATCAACTTGAGGCCTCCTCATGCAGATGCATATATGCACGTATACCCCCACAACATGCAAACATGCATGTACACACAAATAAACACACATACAAATACTTGCAAAAAAATAAATAAACACAAGGATGGGCAGAAAAACTTGAAACTACTCATTGAGAAAATAAAAGGATGTTGATTTTGTTTCTACACATTCATAATACCTATATTATAAAATAAGTTGACAGATAAATTATTGAGAAAGGTGATAGATAGATAGATAGATAGATAGATAGATAGATAGATAGATAGATAGATAGATAGAGAATTTAGATGATGGATGGATGATAGATAGATATACATCCATTTATATTTTCTATCATAACCCTAAGATAATCTCTTATTCTTTAACTTGAAATTTTTTTAATCTACTCCCCCCTTCAGTTCTATTCTTTAATTCCCATCACCTAAAGTTAAGGATCATCACAAATATTTTTTGGTTATACATGTTCATGGAAATTGCCTATTTTTAATACAAAGAAACATTACAGGAAGGTACTCTGCATGCTATCAAAAGAGAAATTTAGCCGGGCGGTGGTGGCGCACGCCTTTAATCCCAGCACTCGGGAGGCAGAGGCAGGCGGATCTCTGTGAGTTCGAGGCCAGCCTGGGCTACCAAGTGAGTTCCAGGAAAAGGCGCAAAGCTACACAGAGAAACCCTGTCTCGAAAAACCAAAAAAAAAAAAAAAAAAAAAAAAAAAAAAAAAAAAAAAAAAAGAGAGAAATTTAAACAACACCAACCCAACCACAAATCCTTTATCTACAATGGTGAACTAACGGCAACACATGCTAGAGCAATGGTGGCACAAAGCTTGTGGGAGTAACCAACCCATAACTAGTTCGACTTAAGGCCCACTCCATGAACGGGACCCCATATCTGATACTGCTTGGGTAACCAAGAACCTGAGACTAGATATCCCAGGGTTATAGGGTAAAACCAAATAATAAAAAAAAAGAACAGAAAATATTGAGACGAAATGTATCCTAATGATATTCTGCTACACTCATAGATGAGTGATTTGTTCAGCTATCAACAGAGAAGCTTCCTTCTGCAGCACATGGGAACAAATAAAGAGACTCAAGCAAGACATTACTCAGAGACTAAGAGCCCTAAATTGGGTGTCCCCATTGTATCCTTACCCTCAGAGCTCCGGGAAACCTGCAGAAGAGGAGGCAGGAAGAGTGTAAGAACCAGAGAGGATAGAGTACACCAACAAACAAGGCCCTTTAAACCAACATGCACAAAGCTCATATGAACTTTCTGAAACAGCATGGCCAGAGCCTGCACAGGCCTGCACCAGGTCCTCTGGGTTTATCTTATGGCTTCCAGTTTAGTGCTTCCTGAGTGTGAGAACAGGTGGGTCTCTGTCTCTTGTGCCTTCTCTTAGGCTCTTCTTCTGTTGATTTGCCTTGCCCAGTTTTACTGGGATAGTTTTTGTTTTGTCTTCTTTTATTTTATTTTGTTATTTTTTTTAAATGAATGAACAAGTGAATGAAAACCTAGCCACTAGGGTAAATGTTAACAACTGAACTGTCACAGCTGCTGAGAGAGAAAAAAATTCAGTTTTATCCGATGGAGTGATACTGGATATATCAACCACTTCAGGGCAGGCTTCCTATTAAGAAGTAACTGACCAATAAATAATAGACTCCACAGCAGTGTGTGTGTGTGTGTGTGTGTGTGTGTGTGTGTGTGTGTGTGTGTGTGTGTAATTTTATTTGGTTACAGTTTGGTGGACTTTGTTTTGTTTCTGTTTTGGGTGGTGGTAGTGTTTTATTTTATTTTCATGGTTTGGGGGGCTTTTGTTGTTGCATTGGGTTGTTTTTGTTTTTTTAGAAAGAACTTAAAGTTGTATGGGTAGGGAGCACGAAAGATCTGAAAGGACTCTGAGGAGGGGAGAAATACCATCAAAATATACATAAATTTAAAAATCATGTTTTATAATTTTTTTAAAAGAAGAAAAAGAACTACATGGTTAAAGATTGATGGGAATCTTTATCTGGATAGTCTGGGTTGCATATGTAGTCATGTCTAAGATGTCAGGAAGCTAAAGTATGCAAAAGTAGGTAAATCTATAACAGAATACCACATTCTCTTCAATGACATGGGCCAGAGTGTAGTTAACTGAAAACATGTATTAAACTAAGGTGGGACCATGTTACTGATACTCTGGATTCATAGATAACTTAAAAAGACATTAGAACTCCCAAGGCAAGGCAATGCTGGCATGCCTCTCTATCATCCTGCCCCATCCACGATATCAAATGTAACCAGAAGTTTTCCTGTGTCCTGCAGTTGCTCAGTCCCAAATAAATACACAGAGGCTTATTATTAATTGCAAGCTATTTGATCCATGGCTCAGGCTTATTTCTAGCTAGCTCTACATCTTAATTTAACCCATTTCTATTAATCTATATTTTGCCACATGGCCGTAGAATTACCAGTCTGCTGGCATCTTGCTCCTTGGATGGCTAGATGGCGTCTCCTCCAATTCTGCCTTTCTTCTCCCCGTGTTTCTCTTGGATTTCCAACCTGCCTGTATCCTGTCTTGTCATAGGCCAAAACAGCTTCTTTATTAACCAGTGGTAGCAACACATATTCACAACATACAGAAAGATCAACCCACAGCAATTGAACTTGAAGGAATGCCTCCTGGAGTAAAGCTTTTCATTTTCTTATGCCCTTTAGATCTGCTCATTTATGTGTTACTGTTGCCAGAAATGAAAAGGAATGTTAAGTGCATGTGAAGGCAGGTGGCAGTGTCCTGTGTAAAATGTCCAAGTACATGTGCATATATATGTCTCTGTTAGTGCCATAAGTGGAGTGTGCACATGGGTGAGGGAGAAGAGATCTGAAGTTACAATAAGGATAAAACTAGAGTTTTAACTTCAGTAGACAAATTTAACAATTTGAAAACATAGGAGAATGTAAATAAGTAAAAATAGTACACTTGAAAAATCCCAAGAACCAGACTTTCAATTTACACTTATACCTAATTAGCAGAGTCTAACGGCTGATCTAAGTTTTACCCCATAGCCCACAAGCAAACAAAGGAAAGAGTGCAAATGACCACCACATGCTGATAGAATGTAAGTGGGAGTTTTTGAAGGAGCTAGACTGTAGAGAAGCTTTGGCTCTTGACCTTGCTTTGTCTTCTGCAATCAACTCCACAGTAGTAAAAAGGAAACTGGTCTTCATACATCCATTACTATGACCTTGACCTCAGAAGTGGGTCTGTGTTAAACAAAAAGTTGGGTCATTTTTTTTGCTTGTTTCCTCATGCTCTGAGTCTGCTTTTAGACTGTTGAGGCTCCCTATTCTCCTCCCAAACCTACCACTTACACCCCTAACTCGTCTATGTCACTAAACATTTCAAAAACACCATGTGAGTCATTGGTGTTGACAGAGTTGAATACACCAACAATGGGGAGTAAGTTGTCTTCCATTTAAGGGGAAAATGGAAAAGATTCTATTATTTAAAGATGGTATAATTTTATTATTCCATGCTAGTTGTGGCCTAGATCACCAATCTAACTTGCTGATTATTGCCAATGCCAGTACAGGGAAATTATTATAAAACTAAAGGTGGTATTTTTGGAAGCCATTATATTGCTTTTAATTGGTATATAAATAACAACCGCACATAATGAATTACCACACTTAGTTATTTTGGTGCCCATTAGCTAATAGTTAATCTTAGAGGATTACACTGGGAAATAGCGGTACTGAAAGCCAGCCACTTTGTACGTACTTTATGGATAGTTTTAACCTTGCCCAGGCAAGCATATGATTTCACCTGCCCTAAAATTCTTCATGTACAATTATTTCCACAATAAAATATGGCATACATGTGGGAGACCTTTATTATCCATTTGTGAGGGCCCTGAAACCAATTTGAGCAGTTTTCTGAGTAGAATCTTGGTTCCCTGGCAAGATCATATGCAAGCAGAGATAGCAGGTACACCTCTATATTTGATTTCTTAGTTTCTTTTGAATTCAGGCAACTTTCCCCATAACTTTATTATCTTTTAGACATTTATATACAAACAGGAAAAATCAAAGAGTTACATGCAGGCATTCCTGTGGAGAATAATCTGTAACTCAGTGCTGTGTATAAAAGCCTTGAACATCTAAGGAAGGTTTATGGACACATTTGCAGAACACTTCGATCAAGCTCTGTGTCCTCTGTACTAGAAGAGGACAGATGAGACTCCCGCATATGTAACCTAGGCCCCATCAGGAGGAATTGCTTCTGTGCAAGCCTAGAAGGCCTCACCTTAGGAGAGGTTTAGAACAGAGCTAAAAGAATATGGCCTGCAAGTGACTAACTACACTATCTTGTATATTGTTCATCATATCACTATTAATTCTTTCTCATTTTAAGAACTGATGAAATGCTGTGGATATCACTGTATAAATAAAATGCTGACTGGCCAGTAGCCAGGCAGGAAGTATAGGCAGGACGAAGAGAGAGGAGAATTCTGGAAAGTGGAAGGCTGAGGCAGAGAGACACTGCCAGCCTCCGCCGTGACAAGCAGCATGTGAAGATGCCGGTAAGCCACGAGCCACATGGCAAGGTATAGATTTACAAAAACGGGTTAATTTAAGATATAAGAACAGTTAACAAGAAACCTGAGCAATTAGGCCAAACAGTTTAAATAATATAAGTGTCTGTGTGTTTATTTTATAAGTGGGCTGTCGGACTGCCGGGACTTGGCAGGACCCAGAGAGAAAACTCTCCAGCTACAATGAAACCCTGCTATTACTTCTCCAGACTTTCTCAAACTCTTTCTTCCCCTTGTCTAACCTCCAACCCCAAAGTACAGATGTTTCCATTCTTGGAATGGAATCTTTTGTTTTAGTGGCCATCAGGTTCTAGTCCATGCCATGTGACAATACCATATGCAAGTTCCGGGAGATGTCTTCAGCTGCGATATTGGTGAAAGTGAAAATCTTCCTTTCTGCTACATTGCCCGTTTCTTGTTTCTTGTATTGTTCATGTGGAGGGATTGCATGATGTGTGTGAGTTCATACACACATGTGTGGGAACATGCACAAATGCCATGGCAGGCATAATAACTTTGTGAAGTATATCTTCTCACCTCTACATGAATTCTTTGGATTAAACTCTGTCATGTTTGCATGGCAAGTGCCTTTACCACTGAAACATCTCACAGGTACTCAAGCCCCACCACAAAAATCTAAAGCATCAAATATTATGTTCCATTATATACCTTAGCTGATGTTCATAACTGTGATGGCACTCTGGCTGAAAATCCTGCTTATCTTCATGGTGAGAACTGGGAATTGTAAAGAATCAAATTATTTCTGTTTCCTCTCTTAGGTATTAAGAACACAAAATCCTCTCTTAGGTACTAAAAATACAGAAGTGTTCAATGTTTGCTTTATTGTGCTGGAGCCTAAAATCTTAACTCAATTTTTATTCAACTTTGTGTAGGGACCTATGCTATACATATAATTTTGTTTCAAATCATTTCTTGTCCTTATTCCTGGCATTATTTTACAAACTCTTACCCACTTTTTCAAACATCCAGTCATTTTTTGTTGTTGTTGTTGTTGTTTTGTTTTGTTTTTGTTTTTTCATTTGCCCTATTCAGAGAAAATACTTTCTATAGCTCAGTGATGAGACAGGACTGACCAGCACTAGATATAAATAAATGCATCCTATCTGCATGTTCTTGGAGCACAAAGACTAGTTAAAGACGCAGCTTTTCAGAGGTGTAAATTTACTTGGCCACCGAGGAGGATGAAGGAAAGTAAAACAGGCAAGATATAATATGATCTCCAACAGCATGCAAATTGCACCTGTTTATTGCACAGACCTCCAGGCAGAGTACAAAGATACCCCATGGAGCTTGGGTCACCACACAGAAAAGGGGAAGAAAGGATTTTAGGAGCCAGAGGGGTCAAGGACACCACTAGAGCAGGGTCCACAGAATCAGCTAAGCTGGGCTCATGAGAGACACAGAGACTTAAGCGACAACCACAGAGCCTGTATGGGCCTGAGCTAGATCCTCTGCATATAGGTGATGGTTGTGTAGCTGGTGTTCTTGTGGGACTCCTAACAGTGAGAACTGTGGCTGTCTGTGACTCTTCTGCCTGCTTTGGGACCCTTTTCCTCCTACTGGGTTATCTTGCCCAGACTTGATATGAGGATTTGTGCCTAGTCTTAACGTAACTTATACTTTGTTCAGTTGATATCACTGGGAGGCCTGGTCTTTTCTGAGGGAAATGGAAGAGTGGGTCTGTGTGGGAGTGGGGGCTGGGAGGGGTTGAGGGAGGGAAAACTGCAATTGGGATGTAATGTATGAGAGAAAACTGGATCCCATTACTTATGGTCGGACACCTTGCTCACTCCTGATAAAGCAAGGAGAGGCTTAGTCCTGCCTCAAATGAATGTACCAGGCCTAGCTGTTCCCCTATGGGAGAATTTACCCTGTTGGAGGAGGAGATGAGGGGTGAGGGGGAGGTTGGGGAGAAGCAGGATGATGGATGAAAGGGGGATCTGTGGTTCATATGTAAAATGAATTAAAAAAAACTAAAAAATAATTCCACAAGGAATGAAAGATAAAAGAACCTAGGCTTCCTCCATTCTTCTATTGTTCTAGGTTCAGGTTACTCTTGGAAGAATTAACTGTAAGGACTGCATTTGGTTCCATTAAGAACCACTCAGAGCTTGAGAGACTGTATCTTCAGGTGTTACCTTCCATCTCAGTTCAGATATAATGAGAGAACCTGAAACTTTAGACCCATGACTTAAGTTATTAATGGAGGAGCAAATAAGGGAGACCAGCATTTGAGGGCAAAAAAAAAAACCACAAACAAACAAACAAACAAAAAAATCCTGACACACGATAGACAAGAGAAAGGTAAATACCCATGGTCACAGGGATAAGACACAAGTAACTAGACTAGATAGATGTTAATGCAGAAGTAATATGTGCAACATCTCAATGTCTTTAAAAGAAGCCGCTTTCCCTATACATTCTAGTTTGACCTCCTCACAGATTAAAAATTAGGTATTATGGTGCTGAATAAGTAAAAAATAAAACGTGTCTCTCAGTGGGTGTGCTCACAGAGAAAAGCTGTCAGTTGCCTTAGACTACCCAACTATGTATGGACTATTAGAGATAAACAATCATTGCATTACATTAAAGAAAAACAAACGCTCATTTCTTCTGAGTGATTGTATCAAAAGATCATTTGGATTCAGTGGTACCACGGATTTTTACTTTTCTTTTATTGTAGTTTAACTTAACCATCATATAACACCAGACATATTCTAATATTGTTTTTAATATTTTTAACTATGCATAGGTGTATTAGTGCATGTGATTATGTGCATGTGAGTGCAGGGGCATGTGGAGAACAGAGGTGCTGGATCCCCTGGAGCTAGAGTTACTAACATCTGTGAACCACCCGACTTCAGTTATAGGTGCCAAACTCTAGTCCTCTGAAAGATTAGCAAGTGCTCTTAACTACTGAGCCATCTCTCCAGCTCAGACATGCTCTTTCCTTTTGGATGTGAATCTCACATCATCCGATTACAACTTGCATCTTGCCCACATATTACCTGCCTTGGTCTGTAACATGAATCTTAAAAGGTCTTATTAATAGAAAACCCAGAGCCAGATATTGGGGTGAATAATGAAAGATCAGAGAAGCAGAACAAGCCACAGCCAACCTCACCTTGACAACTCCTCATTTGATCCTGTTTCCATGAATCCTCAGACTGAAAGTTTCAGAGTCCTCACCCAAATGGATCTCACCTGAACTGCTGCTAAAAGCTTAAAAGCCTCTAGTTCTTGATCCTCATTCCTTATACACCTTTCTGCTTCCTGCCATCACTTCCTGGGATTAAAGACATATATCTTTCCCAAGGAAAGACATGAGATCTCAAATGCTGGGATTAAAGGTGTGTACCACCATGCCTGGCTCTGTTTCCAACGTGGCCTTGAACTCACAGATATTCAGTCGGATCTCTGTCTCCAGAGTGATAGGACTAAAGGTGTGTGTGCCACCACTGTCTGGCCTCTATGTCTAATCTAGTGGCTGTTCTGTTCTCTGACCCCAGATAAGTTTTATTAGGGTACACAATATATAGGTGGACACAGTATATCACCACATTGGTCTTCTTTGAGGGAGGACATCAGTAGACTTCCCAGCTTCTAGTTAAAATTGGCAAATGGGATCCAAATAAAAAATGAGAGGTAGAAAAAGAGTGACATTAGGGTGAGTGTTCCTCTTGGGTCTCCTACCTCAGTTTGAAGTTATCTCTCCCAAGGTCACAGTCTTCCTGAGGCAGCTCTGCAGAGAAGGTTCTTTCTTTCTGGGTTCTAACACCCATTCTGCTCTCATTCCTGGTGATGGCAGTAGCTCCTTGTATACACAGTCTTAGTGTACTATTTCTTGAAGTTCTTTATCAAGCCTACTCTTCTGTAATTGGTTCCAATGCAAATAAGATTTCTTGGAATATTCCTAATTTAAGCTTGACATCTGTTTCCTGTTCAAACTCTGATTGGAAAAAAAAAAACAAAACAGGGTATAAACAACATGAAATTCCTAGAGATCTCTCTTGCCATTCTCTCCCATTACTGTAACAGCATTATTTGTCTTTATTGGTCTTGGATGAATGTTGAGCTTTTTTGTTTCTCAAAGGAATAGTATTGTGCAGAGAAGAAGTATATCTGCCTCTTTTTATCATTTATCCAACATTATATAACTTTTGTCTTTTTCTCAGATTTATCTAAAGAAGTTCCATATGCAATGAATCACCAAAGGATCTGCAAAGATGATCCTCAATGCTTCCTTTATATGTCTTCATTGCAGAGTAATAAAACAGCATCTGTATAACAAATGTATCTTTCCATTCTCTTAGCCTATATATCAGTGGTTCTCAACCTGTGGGTCACAACCCATTTGGGGTCACATATCAGATCATCCTGCATATCAGATGTTTACACTATGATTCATAGCAGTAGCAAAATTACAGTTATGAAGTGGCAACAAAATAATTTTATGGTTTTGGGGGTCATCACAGCATGAGGAGGGAACTGTACCAAAGGGTCACCACAGGATTAGGAAGGTTGAGAACCACTGCCCTGTGTGGTCTTTAACATCCAATTTATCCATTTGTAAAGTAAGGTAATGGGGCCAACAATATCTTCCAAGCTTTTTCAACACAGAATGTCTGGGTTTTTTTTTTTCTTATATTATGTCTGAAAGAGAAATTGAACACATTTATTTTATAGTGTTTTATACAGACTGTATAGAACACTATACAGAAGAATGCATGTGTCAGTATACCTTTATTGTTGAATCAATGTATAGGTACACAAAATTTTTCTTTATTTTTGAAGTTGGTATCACAACAGTCTTGAGAAATATAGTTTTAGAACCAGACAAGAGTGTGAACACTCACAAGCACTGGATCATGCTATAGGAAGGACATTCATCACAGGTCATCTTTAGCCTTTAATTTCCAGTAACTCATCCTTCCACTAATCGCCTACCATCTGACTGGTGAAGTTAAGCAATCCCACCAAAAACACACCATCACCTACATTGATTTTGTGAACCAGAAGAAATGAAAACCAAACGTACACAGACTTAAGTGGCACATCTGTGGTGTGTCGTGTGTGTGTGTGTGTGTGTGTGTGTGTGTGTGTGTGTGTGTGTGTGTGTATGTGCACAACAATATGCGGCTGAACATGTATGGAAGTACACAGGTGCATGTGTACATGTAGAGGTCAGAAAATACCTTCAGGCATCATGTCTAAGGTGTAATCCTTCTTTTTTTTCCAGACAGGATTTCTTGTAGGATTGGAGCTTGCCATGAAGTCTAGGCTGGCTGACTCACAAGGCCCAGGGATCTGCCTATCTCTCTCCCTAGCACAGGGGCAGGTTAACAAGGGCTCACAACTGCACCTGTCTTTTCGTTTGTTTGTATTTTAAAGATGAGTGGGCTTTCATTTATTAATTTTATTTATTCAAAATTTTCATACATGTACACAATTTATCTTGATCACATCAAGCCTTCACTCCTTTCCTCCAATCCCCATGGAATCTTCCAAAGATATCTCCCTACCAACTTCATGTCCTGTTTTGTTTGTTACCCTCCGACTTCAATTATCTCTGCTCATAAATGAATGGGCTTTTTTTGTAACATGAGTTTTAGAATTGAGCCTAGGTCCTCATGTTTGCAAGACAAACACTTTAAAGACTGAGACATCTATCTCATCAGCCCCAGTTTCCCATTTTATCATCCACTCCATCAACTGAGTAGATGGGTAAATGACAACTGCCAATCGCCAACTTGAGATAACACATAGTGGGAGGGAACTCAATGTACATTATAAAAAATAATGAAAATTGTTTAATTTGCCATTGTCAAGCAAGACACAAATCACTACCCTCCCTAAACCCAACTGGACACGATGTCAGTATCCATGCCTGAATGACTGAACCTTTGGCTTATCATTATGACTCTAGCATGCAGCACCTCATGTGACCCACAGAAAACACCCAAATATACCTGACAAAGTAACACATGGCTGGATAAAAGATTGTGCCTTTCTGCTATTACTTAGAACAGATGCAGTATATATTGATCTTTCTTCCTAAAAAAAAAAAGTTCTGGAAGTTCAAATCCTTAGTCTTATATAAATGAACATAAAATTAGTGATCTAATTTTCTAAAGTAAACACTTAATTGTCCTCCAAAATGTATATCCAGATGCAACTAAGTAATTACATATGCAAAACAATAATTTGCAAGTAAAATTACTTGTGTGCATGTGTGAGGACATATTTTACAGGTGCAATTTAGGTGCAAATTTCTGAAATTTTGAACCCAGGCATTCAACCCATCTAACGCATTTTTACAATGATGTGAGGAATAAAATAGAAAAGCTGCCTTGGTTCTGAAAGTTTACTTGTATCTAGACTGCTATATCAAGCAGCTTAATGCCTTAGAGTATTTGGGCAAGGGGAATTAAAAATAATAACAGAGTTATTTCATTTGGGAGTATGGTTCTTAACTTAGAAGTTACTTGAGGTTTAAATTCCATACTTTCTTCACCAGCTCTACAGTCTCCCAGGGATTATCTGCAGGCAAAATAAAGAAAGGAAGAAATTTATCTCAGGATCCCATATTTTGTCTGTTTTTGTCTCCTTTCTCCTAATATCAAGGTTATGCCTCAGTCTGGGAAGTTTTCAATAACTATCTGGCTTGATAAACCAGTTCACAACCATTGAACCTTATATTTTAGGTATTTTGGTCCTCAGAGACAAAATCACACTTGATCTGTCTACAGATAGAAAATAATGTTTTGTCAATTTGGTGAGGATAATAATTGGTGCATTATTAGTAACACAGATTCCACAGGCCAGCTACTAGAGATGCAGATCCCAATCCTGGGAGGCTGTGACACAATAGGTGTTGTTTGCAATAATCAGTCCAAGAAATCCTAAACCAGATTTGGGGAAATATCACCTTAAATCTCTGGTTCTTATTTCCCAAGTTGACATTTAACCAAAAATTTTGAGGTAATTTTAATAGCGGATATCAGGTGACAAGTTTCAGCCTAAGCATTTACAAAGTACACTATTTTTTGTTTGAATTATTTCTTTTAATTATTTTTATTTATTTTATAATTTAATTTAATTTTATATATCAGCCATGGATTCCCCTGTCCTCCCTCCTCCAGTACTCCCCTGCCCTACCCCCAGCCTACCCCTCATTTCCATCTCCTCCAGGGCAAGGACTCCCCTGGGGATTCAGCTCAGCCTGGTCGATTCAATGCAGGCAGGTCCAGTCCCCTCCTCCCTTTGCCCAGGATGAGCAAAGTATCCCTGCATAGGCCCCAGGTTCCAAACAGCCAGCTCATGCATTAAGGACAGGTCCCAGTCCCACTGCCTGGGGGCCTCCCAAACAGTTCAAGTTAATCAACTGTCTAACTTATCCAGAGGACCTGATCCAGTTGGGGGCTCCTTAGCTATCGGTTCATAGTTCATGTGTTTTCACTAGTTTGGCAATTTGTCCCTGTGCTTTTTCCAATCATGGTCTCAACAATTCTCATTCATACAATCCCTCCTCTTTCTTGCCGATTGGACTCCAGGAGGTCCACCTGGGACGTGGCCGTGAATCTCTGCATTGGCTTCCATTAGTCATTGGATGAGAGTTCTAGCATGACAGTTAGGGTGTTTGGCCATCTGATCACCAGAGTAGATCAGTTCGGGCTTTCTCTCAGCCATTGCCACTAGTCTATTGTGGAGGTATCTTTGTTGATTTCTGGGGACCTCTCTAGCACTTTGCTTCTTCCTATTCCCATGGGGTCTTCATTTATCATGGTCTCTTTTTCCTTGTTCTCCCTCATGTAGATCTTCAAAGAAGAGTTAATACCAATACTCTTTAAATTGTTCCACACAATAGAAACAGAAACAATATTACCAAACTCCTTCTATGAGGCTACAATTACCCTGATTCCCAAGCCAAACAAAGATGCAACAAAGAAAGAGAACTACAGACCGATCTCCCTCATAAACATTGATGCTAAAATACTGACAAACAGACTCCAAGAACACATCAAAACAATTATCCACCATGATCAAGTAGGCTTCATCCCAGGGATGCAAAAGTGGTTCAACATACAAAAGTACATCAATGTAATATACCATATAAACAAACTGAAAGAAAAAAAAAACACATGATCATCTCACTAGATGCTGAAAAAAAACCACAAAGTACACTATTTTAAGCCACATCATTGTGGTAATCCAGTGTAATAGAAGGAACTCAAATATGAAGCCGGGGATTTTGCTTTGAAAAGGCGTTCCTCACATTTGGGGAACATACAGAGATAGATGAGCAAGCTCCTGTGCTCCTGGAAGCAGCAGTTGCCTTATAAATCGTCTTAACTTTCTATCCAGGTTAGTAAGGGTGGGAAGCCAGCAAAGAAAAGAGCATCCTAGGCCTGCGTGGGAGGCAGGGATCTCCTCCCTCTGGAAGTGGGAAGTGGCTATACATGAGTGCTCAGAGCCAGGAATTGACCAGGTATCAGGTTCAGGTTTTGTAGGACGAATGACGGAAGTAAGAGTCATGAGCTGTGCATATCAAACCCTCGGAGCCAGATTAGCATGAAGATATTCTAAGCACTCACAGATGAAAACACTGGGGATCAAGTCAATGACTGGCAAATTCCTAAGGCCCACAATACCAAAGTGAAAATGAGAGTGGAACCCCTTTTGGTTGATATTGAGGGCATATAACCTATGAATCGGGGTTCGACACACAGGTTAAATTCATGTCTAAAAGATGTGAGAAAGTTTTGCTGATTATACAGCTGAAGTTGGAAATGAGTTTCAAACCTTGAAGTGTAACGTGGTGGCAGGATATGTAACATGGAGTAGGTCAAGTACTGGCTTGCTTCAGTAGCAACCCAAAGCAAGAAATTCTAGAAAAAAACAAAAACAGAGTGCAGGGCATCTGTCCAGGCTTTTGCTGCAGACTGCTAGAAAAACTATGTCATGAAGAAAAGTAAAATGCATGGTTTTATGCTGGTCATTATAACAATTTCATCCCACATGACACCTGCCCTCTGAAATGAAAAAGGAAAATACCTTGAAGAAGATGCAGATGACCAAGGTTTCAATGGAGAAAGAGGTCGTAGAATACAGAGGAACATTTCTGACATTGAAACATAACTAGAGGAAGACTGGCCTTGCACACCAGTTTAAGGATGGTGGAAATGCTTTCTGCAAAGTCATCTGACACTTCCACAGAGCCCCAAAGCTAAGCACAGTTCTGTTCCTCTCCCAAGTGCATCACAGGAATAAAAAGATAGGGTTCTGAAAGAACAGCTCCTGGTGCATCAGCTGCTCTCTATGGAACCATTCCTATGGGCCTGGCCATGAACCACAGACAATGTCTGTGCTTCTTACTCCTTCAACAAGGCTGATATTACTGTGTCTATTTTAGACAAGGAAATCACTATCTAGAAAAGTTAAGAGGCATATCCAGAATAATCTGAGGGCCTATAGTTAGCCTGACCCTAGAGCCTACTCTGCTCCATAGTCTGCCTTCTGGCTTTCCATGAAATCCCAGAGCAATCTACTTATCAACACAGCTGCTTGCCTCAGTTTCTTGTTTCTTCCTTATCCGTCCTAAGATAATCTCTCCACTATTTCCACATAGTCATGTATGCTGCCACATATGTTATATGCATCTTTATTTAAAGTTAACAAACTAAAAATGAAATATGTGGATGATAATATTGGTGAAATTGTCAAAAAAAATTTCTCAATTTCTCTTGAATTTACTGGGAGAAAAATAGCCTGTATAAATGTTCCCAATTTTATTTTTCTCAGTTTCCTTCTTTTTTAGCCTTGAACCCCACAGAGATGTATGTTTGTAATTTTAAAAAAAATTACCTTCTGATACTAAGAACACAATGCCAAATATTGTCTGGAGCTGCTCAAAATAGAAGCTTAAAATGAAAACGGCTCCTACTACACCTGCAGCCTCAGTACTGTCACACATTACTGTAGAAACTGTGCCAAATTTCAACTGAAATACCTTTTTCTTTTCGTATTCTCTCCACATTGATCTTTCCTTCTATTAGCTTTGCTAGGAGTGACCAAATATTATATAACAATAGTCAAAAATATCACATGCCTTTCATCCTTGTAGCCAAGCATTTGACTGTCCCAAGATAAATCTGTCTTTTACTAATAAAAAATTGATGCTTAGAGAGGTTTATCCATCTCGCCGGAGGCCATGAAGAGCCTGAAGTAGCACTACAAAGTTAATTGTGGAATCAAGTATTCTTCTGTCCCTGGAGTTTATGGTTAGGTATCTCAACTCTTACTAGTATTTTAAAAAGAGTCTTTTTTTTAGGGCACATTTCTTCATAAGCCTTGTTCATTTTTTCAAACTTCTCGGGGGCAGGGAAAGTTCTCTTGGTTATTGGTAGCTAACAAACTATTCCTAATATGGATATTTAGTGATTATAGAGTTTGTCCTATTTCTGTCCCTTCTTAGAATGTATTTAGAGGGAGTTTTAAGAGCATTTACACTTCTACAAGATACCATGAATTAAAACCATAAGTGAAAAGAAAATGCCAAAAGTACGGCTTGGTTACACTTTCTCTCCTGCAAAAAGTATACTAACTGTAGATCCCGTATGGTCTTCTAAATACACTTATAGCAAACGAGTAAGGGGGGTTTGAGCAGTTATCCCTTTGGGTCTCCTACAGAAATAAACAGCTGCAGAAGAGAACTTGATGTCACAAGTTCCTTCCAAAGGACTGTGGAATAGGTGTAGTGCGAGTGACTGACTTCATTTGGCTTGTTTGTTCGCTTTCTATCTCTCTTCCTTTAGGAGTTTGACATATCAACTTGCTACCAAAATTTAAACACTCTAAATAGTTTCTCTAATTCACAAACTTGAGGTTAGCAACATCAAATCACATGAGTACTATCTTCCCTAGGATATAGTAATTAAGTAATATCATTAATTTTACACTGCCTACTCCTCCTCATAATCTGTAGAATTCCACAACTCTTGTCTAGCCCTTCTTGCAAAATTTGAATTTCTGGACAGGTATCTGTAGTCAGGAGAGAAGACAGTAGTGCCACCTGGTGCTCAAAGAGATGAGATTTCATCCCCACCTCCTGTCCCTACCTCCTGCCCCACCTGGCGCGGCACACAGAATCATTTGTAAAAAGAATCTTGCTTATAACCTCCTCATTTCCCCTCCTCCCAGGTTTCCCTGACACTTGTTTCATCAGTTCATGTAAACAAGTCAAATGATCGTAGGAGAGTCACATGATGTGAGTAACCCTCAAGTCTGGCCGGTACTGACTCCAGTGTTAAAATAAAGATGCACCAAAGTGAAACTATTTATTGCATTTTTGGGCATTGAACATTGAAAGGATTCCAAATATCGAGGACCAGGGAGGAAATAAGCACAGATGCCGCCATTTGGTGGGTTGTTGTTGTTGTACATTTTAGAGACAAAATACAGTAAATGTTTTACAGACATAGTTGCATTACTATGCATCCCCTGACATATTGTGCTTGTCACTTTATTATTTAGCATTTATGCTGTGTTTTAACCATCCTATATTATTTTCACAAGCCTACCAAATAGATTAGTTTTACTCCTGTGCAAACCTGGCCATACATGACCAGACATGTTAATATTGCTCTTTCCCACTTGGAAAGCTTTTACAAAAGGAAGTTCAATGCTTTGTCCTGTGACTTCTATGCCATTCACACAATGTCTGATAACAACTCAGTGTGTAAAGAGATGGGAAACTGAGGCAGAAAGCAGAGGTCAGCTATGGAGAGTTTTCACTCTAGGGGCAGTGACTCCAGAGATAAAACAAAGATTGCCACAATATGAGAGCTCCAATTTTGAAATAAGAATGTGCCACAGCTAATATGTATGTGTGCTTGCAGTTGCGGGACATCAAACATTGAAAGGATTCCAAATATCAGATATGATCATGTAGGTGAATTGATATTCACATCATACATTATAGTCATTTAACCTACTTTTATACAAGTATGACAAAGAGAGAGAGGGAATGTTATGGAGGGAGAGAAAAAGAGGAAGGGGGGAACTATTTACAAAGAAGATGGCCCACAGAAGTTCTCATGGTCCATCTCAGCTACTCATGCACATATTGCTTAGGGTAAAGCACTGAGTACCTGTCTAGTTCTGAAGACATGACCATTTCTGTATATGTGTGCGTGTGTGTGTGTGTGTGTGTGTGTGTGTGTGTGCATGTGTGTGTGTGTGTGTGTGTGTCTGTGCGTGATCATAAACCATAAGTTAAGTGTAAGCCAACTGCTTTACTGATGCTTAATTAATGAAAGTACAAACTGCTCCAATACCTGAGAAAAAAGTGCTGTGTAGGACTCACTGAGCACTAGCTGTCAATGGCCGCTGTGGCATGAATATGGTCCTTCATGTTCTATTGATTGGGAGGGGTAAGGGATTTGATTTGCAAGAATGATGATAGCTATCTTTTCATCCTAAGTTCAGGTTTTAAGACCCAACGATATATAACTCAAATGCTTAAGTTGCTCTGGGGAAAGATAAAAGTGTGACTTCTTGCTTCTTATCTGTGTATCAGGAAGTGCCTGAGAAAGAAGATGGCCTTTCAAAGTCTGTCTTAAAAGTGACTAAAATTTGTCCAGATTTGTGAAAATTATAGCTCACCCCAAGAAAATAATTTGCAGAGCAATATACAGAGGCAGAAATGTACAGCAATGTACAGAGGCAGAAATAATTGAAACAATAGCATTTTCTATTATCATAGTCTAGGTGCTTTGGTGTGGTCAAAGGCAAAGTTGCAGTCAGAGGAGCAGTGTTGGAGCTTTGCATTTTACACATTGAGACATCAGACATAACGTCCAAAAAGAAATATCATACTGTATCCTAGAACAATGAAAGGCTGTCTAGTGACTGTACAAAGTGACCAAGCAGAAGCTGGGATAAATTTGGAAACTATTCCCAAGGTACATTCGAGAAACAATGAAAGATTAAACTAAGGCGTTGGCAGTGGGAGGAAATAGAATGCAGTTCTCAAGTAATGCTGAAGTCAAAAATGACAGGCTTTGGTGACAGATTGGATGCAGAAGATGGCATGATTCCCAATTCAAAGATATCTAAAAAGTTGATTTAGTCAAGCCTCAAGAAGTGAGTATTTATAAATTTGTTCCAATTCATAAGAAGAGCTTAGGAATTAGAGACACACACAAAATCCAGTGACCACTTATTGACACAGCTGAAAATGACTGCTACTGATTTTATCGAGAGTGTTTATTAGAAGCACTTACACAAAACCAGTCCATATTTATTATAAAACAATCATTCTTAAAAATCTTACTTGTAGCACGGGTCTAGATCATAATGTAGGGTTGTGCTTGAAAGATTGTGATGTAGTTTAGAAATTAATGTGTAGAAAAGGACAACTACTATGTTAGTTATCTTTTTAAATGAAAAATACAGGACATAAAAATGTATTTCTATTTTTTCCTTATCTGTGGAAATTAAAATCAGCCTTAACATGCTGATATATATATATATATATACATACATACATACACACACACACACACACACATATATATATATATATATATATATATATATATATATATATATACTTGATGGGGCCATAGTATTCTGACATCTGGTCAAATGTTTTCTCAGTGTTTCTGTAAAGATCTTTTTACATATCGTTAATATTTAAATTAGCAAGCCAGGAATGAATTAAACAGATTAACCATCTAAATTTTGGGTGATTTTCAGTTGAAGGCCATAATAGAAAATGATGGTTTTCCTTATGACTTGAACTGTAAGTCTGTCTCCAGCATTTCAGTCTACCCTTT
Organism: Peromyscus maniculatus bairdii; assembly: GCF_049852395.1. Classification (NCBI taxonomy): domain Eukaryota; kingdom Metazoa; phylum Chordata; class Mammalia; order Rodentia; family Cricetidae; genus Peromyscus; species Peromyscus maniculatus. The sequence goes on along the minus strand of NC_134852.1, from coordinate 171,122,902 downwards.
AGGTACATATGTGTGCATGTGTACATATGCCCATATATTTCTCTAGAAAGCCCTGATTGATACACTTAGCTATTACCATAGCCCTAATTGAGGAAGTTCTTTAAAAATTAGAAAATATACTTTGACATTTGAATCCATTGAAATCTGGCTGTGGTAGTTACTTTTTAAAACATGTCACCCTTTTTGACAACCCTGCATGATAAATGATGCGTCCAACAATGGAGATGAAGAAACAGACAAAGAGCACTTAAATGGCATTTGTACCTTGGAAATCCATGAGCCAGTTGGCTCCAAATGACTCCCTTCCTGAGACTGCAGAAACTATGGAGTCTAGACAATCTCAGATGAACTCCAAAGGCCTATTGTAAGAGAAACTTCTGTGACTCCATTTATCATTCTACTTGGAAATGACAGCTTCCAAAAGAAACAAAATGTCTACCAGAATTCGACATCATTGCATATGTTAATAGGCCCATAGCAGAGCTATAAAGTTACATATTCAAACAAAAGGCCAGATAAACAAGGTGGAACTAAGGGTTTAATGAAGGGTGATGAATAGCTGAAGGTCACCAAGAAGTAAGAAAAACTAAACATGAAGGTTAGGGCACATAGGGTGTGGAAGAGAGGGAAAATAATGGAATGCGAGAAGCCTAGAAATTTTCATATTGTAAACTGCCTGTGAAACACTGGGAAATGCAAAAGCAGAATTAGTCTGCAATTTAGAATTAAGCTATAAGCTGTTTTAGAATATACCCACTGTCTATTTCTTCTAAGGTTTGATGAACACATCTGGCCTTGTTTACAAGGCTTTGTCATGTGACAAAAAGCAAGCTCCATCACTGGGAGGCAAAAATTGGCTAGAAGTAGGTAATGACTCAACCAGCCCTCACCCCCGGCCAGCCCTTTAATGGCATGGATTCTGATGGTCCCAGTTTATATTGACATGGGGCAAAAAGGAGCAACAGCCACCTGACACAAGACGTTAGTCAAAGAAAGAACATTTTTACAGGGCAAAAAGATAGAATGAGGCAAGAAGCTCTGTAGATCTCTGGAAAAAAATGGATCAGATGCCAAATGCAAATCGAGATAGCACAGTTTTATTTACATTGTAAAGAATTATAAATAGTGAAAGACCCTATAGGCGTGGAGAGGTTAAAAAACAGCACTGGTTGATAACTCTTGAGTCATACTAATCCTAAGTGTGGCATGTGATTCCTGTCTACACTTCTTGAAGTACTATGCAGCCTCACAGACTCTACATGAAATTCCCTCCCTTCCATTTTGTCTTCATTTGGTTGACTATGAAAAATAGTGTCTCTGTAAATGTTCAAGACATTGTCTCTTCTCATACAGATTTTTTTAGAAGTAACTCCTGATCCTATATGGTTATACACACTTAAAATTCAATGATGCTTTATATCACAAATTAATCATAAATATCACTCATTTCTGAAGTTCAGTGCCCTGACATTGTAGGATATCCCACCATACCACCCAGTTCTGTGAGGTCTATAGATGAGAATACTGCTGATTTTTGTAAATAGAGTTCAGAAATCAAACAAGATGGATTGATCTCTGCTCCTATCAGTGATTGCTAAGTCCATGGAGGTTCTTTAAAATGAAATTCAGTTTATACCCTAAAGTCATATAGCTGGTTGTGTGGTGTTCCATTTCTAGCTCTTTGAGGATTCTGTACACTGACTTTGATAGTTGCTGCTCCAGCTGGTACTCTCATCCACAGTGAGTAAGTCATTTCCCAGACCCCATATCTTCTTCAGCATTTGTTCTCATTTGCTTTTTGTTTGTTTGTCTGTTTTGTTTATTAGGCATTCTGACTTAGTAAGATGAAATTTTAGAATAATTTTAATTTAATTTTCCTGATGGCTAAGAATGTTGAGCATTTTTGGAAAACTTATCTCTTAACTATTTGTATTCCATCTTTTGAAAAGGTCCTGTATAATTCTATGTCCCATATTCTAATTGGGTTATTTTGTTGTTGCTGTTGTTGTTGTCTTGTTTTATCTTTTCTTGATGTTTGGTTTTTTAGTTCTTTGTACATTCTAGTTGCTACCCTCCTGTCAGATGTATAGCTGGCAAAGATTTTTCCAACTCTGTAAGTGGCTTCTTTATGCCAATGATGGTGTCCTTCGCCATACACACACTTTTTAGTTTCATGGGATCTGATTTGTCAATTATTGGTCTTAATGCCTGTTGAATCTAACTTCTAGCTGAGGAAGCATTGGTAATGGATAGCCACTAGGCAGTGGATGGTTTACTTTCTTAAGGAGTGTGGAGCTGGTAGGTCTAAGAGGCTATAGTAGACTCTAGTGAATAGCCACACACGTAAGAGTGTACAGGCAGCACTAATAGGACTTGATAGCTTAAAAAAAATGAGGACACAAAGTTGGGTTGATATAATGGGGGGGGGGTCTGTCAGGAGATGGGCCTTAGGGGGATGAATATGACCAAATTATAATGTCTGAAATTCTCAAAAAAAATAATAGTAGTATTTTTTAAAAGAAATCAGGTCAACACAGATCCTCAAGAGGCAAACATGGAAATCGTGATTTCTTGATTCTTTCAAAACTTCAGCAACTTTAGCTTCAGTGGACTGCGTACTGCTCATTTGCCTCAACTGACCCACTTCGCTTATTGGGTTACTGCCTGACAAGCTGTTTGAGTTTGTCTACTGCTCTGACCTCTGCTTAAACAACTCCCATTTTAGAAAACAGTCCGCCCTACAGGCAACCCTGGCTATTATTAGTCTCTTCAAATTGTTCAAAAGGTTTTTCTCATATTGAATAAATCGGTTTCCCACGAAATCTAAATTGAATTTCAAAACTTCCATCTTTTCTTCTGTTTAGACCTCAGAAATCGAAATGGCATTGCTTTAGTTTCTAGCACACCATCAGCAATCTTCCCCAAAACTTTTCCATCTATGCCAGTGGTTCTAAATCCTTCCCCCTTCTGGTGACTTCCCTCTGGATATTATGCAGACATTAGATAATATTATAACAAAAACAGAATTTTCACAACCTTGTTTGTCATGATTAAATCCATATACATATTAGACTGCAATGAAAATCCTATCTCCTTTTTTATATCTGCATGTTTTATATTTTGGGATAAATGATGGCTTTGGTTCTCCAATTGAGTAATGCAGCTATGTCTCAGAAATTATAACTGTCAAGGACAGAATCTATAATGTTCCCACTCTGTCCATTCTGCATTCATGATGAAGTCATCATGTGGCCTCTGCATGTGATATGTAAATAACTGAACAAGGAAACACTGCTTTTATATTACTGTTCTAAGTTGGAGTGAGTTTGACAAAGCTTATGGTAATTGACATAAAATAACACAAGGAAGCATGTGTGGGGTGGATGTAGACAAATGGAAATGTATTTCCCCTACCCTGCTTTTTTTGGTATAATTTTGTAGACATGTAGACAATTAAATGTTAAAGTCATATATGGGCTGACATTAATTAGGAAAACAACAGCTTGAAAGTACAAGTGACCTGCACAAAGTGACAAAGATAATTACTGACAAAAGCAGATCTAGAGAATCCAGATTTCTTGGATTCCACTTCCCTCCTTTCTTTCAAAAACAAATCTACTTCTTATAACTTCCTAGTACCTTCTCAGATAAAGGTATAATTAATGTATCTTTAAATGTATTGTTTATTCAGAGATTCAGAAAATGAAACAAAATTAAATACAACCTGTTAAGAATCATGATCCATACCTGTAAGGATTTAAATAAAAATCACATGAATCATATTTATCTTTGCCATATATATCTATTCAATGTTCAAGGAAGTGGGTACTCTGTTGGATGAGAAAATTGAATGGGGCTGAAATTGTTGATTTTTGGTGCCATTTTTATTTGCAGGTGCTCCATAATGTACACATTAACTTAATCCACTGCATTTTATATGTTAACAGGTCAAAATTATGCCTAAAGATGAGTGAGCCTTAAAGTTCTGTAAGAATTTCTAGGTGTTTTTAAAAATGCTGCATGGGATTCTTGCAGTGAATTCTGCCTAACTCGGGAGTTGTTTTCTAGCTTGTAAGTCTGAAATGAACATAAATCTTTTTTAAAAGATCTGTGTTAAAGTAATGTATGCTGGAGATTTATAGACGCCTGGGTGGAGAAAACATGAGGCAATCAATTAAAACTTGCTCTGAAACATGCAATTAAAGGCAACACCAAGCAAAAGTAAACAGGCTTTTTTAAGAAAAAAAAAATCCTGCTCTTCCTTCATACCTAAAGCCAAAATAAGATTGATGCCTACTGAACGATGTTACTCTATTTCCTCAACGTCTGCAGTAACAGTGACTGCGGGTGTTTTCCATCCACAAGTTTCAGTGTGTGATGATTGGCATAATGGCCTCTGTGAGTTTCAATAAGGATACAAATGGTAAATCTTGATGGAAACTGCATTTCACTAGTATTAGTAACAGCTGACAAAAATCTCCCAAACTAAAGAATAATCTTTTGTTCTTAAAATAAAACTCATGTCAGTAAAAATGTTACTTTGCTTACCTGATGGTCTCAACAAAATTATCCATTGTGTTAGCTCAAAACAAAGCCTGATTTAGAATGAGAGTCATTTCTAATTCAAGGTCAATTCTACTATGCTAATTACATTTATGATGCTGCATTTTCAACTCTTGATTCTGACTGAATTAATAATATATCAAGATCTTTCTAAGAAGAAACCATTATATAATCAGCAGAATAAAAAAAACAAATAGTGGAAGAAAATGTCTATAAATAATATATCAAGTAAGTATCCAATATCTAGAATATATGAAGAGTACCCACAGCTCAACAACAAAATAATCACATTAAAATATCAAGTGACTTAAATAGGCATTTCTCCAAAAAAGACAAATGACCAATAAGCAAAGGAAAAATGTCTTACATCATTAATCATTACAGAAATATAAGATAAAAGCACAAAAGTCACTTTTCATTTTTATTAAGATGATTTAATGGTTACTCTTCATCACCCACCTGCATGCATTGATAATCACCCAAAAGAACAGTGAGGTACATATCTAGGTATCTGTGAGGGAATTTCCTGACAGGATGCACTAATGAGGGAAATGCTACCCTTGAATGTGGATGGTGCCATCCTCAGAGGGTAAAGCCTATATGAAATACAAGGAGGGGAAAAATGACCACATTCCCTTATATTTTTCTCTCTACTATAAAAAAGCTCTTCCAGCACATGACATCACCATACTGATTTACTATTTCAAAACTGACCCAGAAACAGAGCTAAATGACATTGGCTATGTCAAGGGAACAAAATACACAACAGATACTTTTGGAAAAAAATATACAGGAACAATCAGTATCCAAGCCTTCACTACTCTCCTGGTATTAAGACAGTTGTTAGTCTCATAGGAAAAAAACCACAGTCCAGTTACAAGACTACTGAAATAATTCAGAGTAAGCGGACATCAGTATCAATCCTTACATTACCTGTTTACACTGTTTCCTTTTTCCTATTGTCCATAGAAAAAGACAATAGATCTTAGAGATGATGGATGAGTGAAAGGATAGATGGATAGATGGATGGGTGGATGGATGATGGATGGATGGATGGATGGATGCATGCATGCATATAAAGACAAGCAGATAGATATAAAACTATTGATGTAAGTTTGTAATCTGTGTGTTCCTTGATCCTGAGATGTGAAACTGGTGGTCAGACAAGGATCAGGAAGAAGAAAGGCAAGTAGATGAGATGCATCAGATCTAGCAGTATGCTCACAAACAGCACTGCCCTAGGAACTTCTAGAACTCAACTTAGTACTTGGTCTCACAGGGAATGACCAACAACTGCATATTCTAGCCAAAACCCTGAAGGAAATCCTGACTCTCCCCCTCCTCGCCACATCCCCACCCATTAATTCAATTTCTTAATGAAAGGAGTGCTTAAACCTCATCTGATCATGTTCAGAAGCAATCCCCTGGTCTGTTCTGTCCATCCCATTCAGTCCATGCCTGCTTTCTTCTTTCCCATGGTAACAACTTTTCAGCCACCTCTGTCACCTTCAGCAGGCTTCCCAGTATGTGTGCTTAGCACACAGATTTTCAGATTAGATCAATTTACTTTGTACACAAATTTACACACACCTGTAAGTGGGGTTTAATAATGATAGTGAGATCATCAGATTGCTTGGAGGATTAAATGAGTTGCCACCTACAGAATATGTTCACGTGTCACTTAGTTACACAGCAAGCATCCTGTAAGTGTGAACTATTATCACAACTGTCATTTTATTATTGTTTCTATCATAAAATACAAATGCTTCCCTGCTATTCCTCTGGTTGTTAGCTTTTGAGGAAGCATCTCACTTTGTAGTCCAGGCTAGTCTGGTACTCACAATGTAGCTCATGCTGGCCTTAAATGCCCTTATCTCCTGCTTTAGCATCACCCAAGTTCGAGAAATGCAAGTATGCATTCCCACCCTCATACCAAATGCCAAAGTCTGAAATGGACTTAGGAAGGGAGTTGCTTGAGTTTCACAAGAGGTGATATTGCCATAAGGAGATTCTCTGGGAGGTCAAGGCCAAGGAAGCATGGGCCCCTGAGGTCCCCAGGATAGTCTGGGAAGCATCACAAGCTAACCAAATGTCTTCTGCACTGCTTTCTTTTCTAAGCTCCCATTGCTTTGTTCCTCATGTTTTATTATATCTTTTCCATCTCTTCTCTAAATGGCCAACTCTCTGCTGAGTTTTCAGGCCTACAGCAGCAAGCTGGGATCCCCATATTCCTCACATAAATGCTCAACTACAACACTTAACAGAAACAGTTTCTAAAATGTTGTGTGACTGGAAATGACTGATCATCTTATGGCAGTTGAGAAACAAACAGGATCTGCAGAAAGACACACAGCAATGCTAGTATCTGTTGAGTTCCACTCTAATTTTAGCTACTGCTAGCCATGTCTTCAACAATTTCTCTACAAAAATTCCGCTGGCCTTCTTGGCATACTCATTTCACATAGTCCCTACAATCTGTCAGAGCTCTGACCTTACATACTGATCCTGGTGGACTGTTCCTTTCTAAACTTTCCTTTAACTTCTACATATCCTGCACCTCAGCTTAAGAAAACTGCGCTGATGAGTCTCCCTTCCTTCGTACTGCCAATGATTTGGTCTCTTTTATATATTCTTCAGTTGCAGCAGCCAGCCCTAGAGGTGGCTTGTTACACTGCATTATTGTGACAAGAGCTGACTACTATAGAAATCTTCTTAACATATCCATTCTTCATGACTTAAACTACAAGGAAACATCCTCCAGTTTAGGAAACGGAAAGTAATTCTCACAAGACAAGATTTACATATGTGAACTAATTACAGTTGAGCCTGAGCATTCAATATGTGCCAGGATTTGTTTGCAATAATTGCTTCTAAATCTACCTCTTCTGTGTGAGAAAACTAATTCAGAAACTTGTTTAACTTTCTCCTCATAATCATCCCACCAGCAAGAGGCAGGAACTCCAGGCAGCTCTATCTCAAATGAGAGCACACGCACCTCTTCCTCTCCCACACTGTATCTTAAGATTAATTATGTTACATGTTAAAGTGATAGTCATAATCTAATAACAATTTAGTTTCCAGATGGATGTTATATTCAGATCATTTCTGTTTGTGATTGATAGCTGGTAGAGACTAGTTCAAACTCTTCACATAAAACAGGAAATATTTAAAGCATTTTAACTATACACATTGTATAACTTGTCACTTCACTTAAATTTCAGGATACTATGGCAGTTGCCCCAGTAGACCAGAAGAGAATGTTTACCCATGGCAGCACGGAGGCCCAGAGTCTAAAGTAAAGCTTTCTTTTGCACGTTTCCTGTAACATATCCACTGATGGACATTTGTGTTTGTGCACACACATCTCAAATTGGACAAAGACCAAATGACCATAATTTTACCATTATAAAGAAAAAACATGCTTGAAAAATATGACATAAAATGCCTCAAACAACAATTTAGTGAAAGTGTGGTTGATAGATACCAATTTGGAGTAATTTGCTCTGATTTTTTAGTCTCTTTGGCATCCAAACAAAACCTCTGCTTTGGATGTTTTGTTATGGTTTCTTTTTATATTTCCATTCATATATATATATATATATATATATATATATATATATATATATATATAGTGTCTTTAACACAAAAAATATCTAAGAAGAAAAAGACATAATTATGCTTCTCATTTGAATAGTAAACTACTGTATATCCTGACAGACCACAAAGCAAGTTATGTACCAAAATACCAGCTATATGATCCCTCCAAACAACCCTTCAAAGAAAGCCTTAGTGTAAATAGTAAACATTGTGATGACCCTTTTTCACTGCATCTTCCTATTTTTATTAATTCTTTGTTAGAATAAAGAGTAACTGGTTGTATCTTGGCATCTTCACATGTATGTGTCATTATATTTTGTTTTCATTCTTCCCCATTGACCACTGCTTTTCTGGTGCCCATTACCCTCACCCCCATTGCTTTTTTTTGCTCCAGTTAATCTCTCTTTCTTCTTCCTTATTATGTATATTCCATCACCCTCTGCATTTCCACCCTCCTGTAAGATCTTTTCCCTTCTTATCATGATTCTATTTATATTTTCCTGACCTACACACACTAATATGAATTTAAAGATACTACTATTGCTCTTCTAATAGGACATATTAGTAATCCAACCCCTATAAATTCTTTTAATATGCATAGATTACCACATCTCTGTAGTTGAAAGTTTCTCCTGCCCTTCCTTGCCCAACATTCCAGACGAATCTCTCCCACCCTCAGTCCCACAGCTGCTTATAAAATAACTACTCACAGGCTTAATATTAATTACAAACTGTATGGCCTATGGCTCAAGCTTCTTGCTAGCTAGCTCTTTCATCTTAAATTAGCCCATTCCTGTTAATCTATTTGTTGCCACGTGGCCGTGGTATTACTGGTCTGCTGGCATCTTGTTGCTCCTTTGGTGGTGGGCATCTCCTCCAACTATACCCCTCTTCTCTTTGAATCTCTGCTTGGATTTCCTATCTGGCTGCAAGCTTTCTTACCATAGGCCAAACAGCTTTACTTATTATCCAGTGGGAGCCACACATGTTCATAGCACACAGAAAGACATCCTGTAGCACATCTCTCAAACCTTATCAAGAGGAATTTCTTTCTATAGCAGATAGTGATTAACACCAGGACAATGACTGACCAAGATGCAGAGAGCAGTGATTTTGGAGTGCTCAGCCCCAAGTCCAACATCAACCCATCACTATCTCTTCCTAAGGCTCGTGATCCTCTGGAAAGAAGAGAGAGAAAGACTGTAAGAGCCAAAGATAGTATATGACTACAGTGCAACAGTATTACCTGGACACAATAGGGCAATTGCACAGAACTCACAGCTGTTGTGACTGCATATGCAAGGCCTGTTCAAGCTCAAGGTAGACAAAATACCGGCCTTGAGGAGGGAAACAGACATGAAGTCCCACCCATAGATAAGAAACTGTTGGTGATTGATAGCTGCCAGGAAAGGGGGAGTATAGTTACTTTAAGGATGTGGGCCCTGGTATGTCTAGCAAGCTCCAGTCGCCAGTGGATGACCACACACTTAACACTATACAGATAGTACATATGGGACATGATGGGTTAAAAAATAAGAGCAGAAAGTTGACTGAGTATGGAATGGGGAGTGGATCTGAGAGTAGATGGAATATAGGGATGAAGATGATCAAAGCAGAAGGCTAAAAATTTCTCAAAGAATTAATGAAATATTTTTTAACTAAAATCTAGGGTTTGCATGTGAGAGAAAAATGTGAATGTTCTTTATCTTTCTGGGATTCATCCTATTTTGATGTGCCAAAGCACAGATGAAATTTAAGATATTTATATAGATAATAAGCAACTAAATTTATAAATATTAAGAAATCATAATTTAAAATGTCGGACACTGAAATTGAAGACAAGAATAAGAATGAAGTGTAGCAATAAAATTATGAATTAGACTGGATGTTGGAAGCATCTTAAATTTATGGAGTACAAGGGAAGATCCAGAGCAAATGAACAAAAAAAATAAGTATATTTATTGAGAAACTTCTAACCAATACCACAGCCCCCAGATTTTTAGTATTTTAATTCAAGAATTCAGTTCTCCATAAAAGTTCATTTTAAATTAGTTTGGTGGTAGGTCATTGTCTTGGTCTCTATGCACAACATCCTGCAAACTGTCTCAGACTGAAGGAAGTAGGACTCTGATCCTGAAGTAACAGAATCATTTCTACCTGTGTTCTGTCATTAGTCACAAAAATATGGTCCTACTTACTTGTAAAAGATGCATGGAAAATACACCTACAGTGAATAATCATACCCCAGTGACAAAGTTACCTTGTGAGGAAAAGACACAAAATTTGTTGGACAATTTGCTATATTCCTTCAGAAAACACTAAATTCCACTATGTGTGCCACTGTATGTCATGGGAAACACTGTGAAGTACTTCATGTTGCTTCAACCAACTGTAAGCCACTGTTTTACATGGAAAATGAAACAAACAAATGGCACTTAGAAACATTTACAGCGTAAATTCTCATTCAGATGACCATTTTTAATACAGGCAATTATAGATTGGTCATTTTGCTACTGTTCCTTTTAAGCATATTTCAAAGCCATTTTTTTTACTCAAAATGTTTACAATATTCACATCCACAGACATTGGAAAACTGCAGACAGTAGCATTGGTCAAGATTGGTGTCAATCACATTTGTAACTTGCATTCTGCCTTAGTAAACACTTGACTGGAATAAGCATATATTAATATATTAGCTCCTTTCAAATATTTAGGTTCCCCCAGTCCTTCCTACAATAGAATTTCAAAATTGAATAGAATCAAATGGCATTTTCATGGGCATGAGAATGAAAGAAAACATATTTGAGACTCAAGACAACAGCATGAATCTTAATAGCACATGGTCATTCCTGGCATGTCCTTCCAGGTATTGTGTTTGTACAATTGTATTTGCTGCCAAATACCACTGTGTGATTCAAATACAGGTTAGAAGGTAGATTTTGTTATTATCATTTTATTTCATATGTTTTTTATTTGAGGACTTCAAATATGAGTGCACTGTATTTGTATCATTTCAAACTCTCTCCACACTCCCCTCCTTTGTCCCAACATCCTCATAAACATTTGTTGTGTATTGTTTGCTTAACCTTAGCCATTTTGATTGGAATAAGATGAATTTCAAAGTAGTTCTCATTTGCATTTTTCTTATTGGAAAAGATGTTGAACTTGTTTTTAGGTATTTCTTAGTCATTCTAATTTCTTCTTTTGAGAGATCTTTGTTCAAATCTATAGGCAATGTTTTATTGGATTGTTTTCTTGATTCTTTGTTCTTTTGCTTCTCTGTGTAGTCTGGATATTAATTTTCTATGGGATATGTAACTGAAAAGAATTGTATCCCACTCTAGAGGCTTCTGCTTCACTGGACTGACTATTTCTTTTGCTTCACGGACACTTTGTAGTTTTGAAAAGTTCCATTTTTGTTGGACTAATTCCTGAACAAATTGGGTCCTCTTTATAAAGTCATTTCCCATTCCTATATCTTGAAGAGGGACCTCTGACGACACATTAAAAACAGTCCCTTTCTCACACTATAGGCTCAAGGAACATAGCTGAAGAGCATGCAGAAAGGTTATAAAAGCCAAAGGACCAATGAATCCCCTGTGAGATTGTGTCTCCTAGTAACATCAAAAGCTACGTCCATAAAGTCTCACCAACATGACTGCCTAAACATAAACTGTACAAGGAAAGACACAATAGACATACTAATATGAGCAGGGGAAAGCTTTCAAGGTCTCAGCTCTGCACAAAGTTCTATAAGAAACTAAGGAATTCTGAGAATGGGAAAAATAGTCTTCCCTAGAACACACCACTGGCTATTCTATACCAAACAGTAGGTCTGAAAACATACACAAGTAGCATTATAGAGACTGAGAAGATTGTATTTATGTATTTAGGAATACATAAATTATATATATACATTATATATATATATATATATATATATATATAATGAAAAAAGAGGCCATAAATTTATAAGAGATCAAGGTGGGATATATGGGAGGGTTTGGAGTGAGGAAAGGAAGGAGGAAATAAAATAATTACCATCTCAAAAAAATAAAAGAAGCAGTCTCAAGAGAAAAACTTATAACACTTCATGCCAACATTAGAAAAAAATAAGAAAAACCACAAATAAATAGATTAACGATACAGCTCAAAGTTTGGAAAACATGAACAAGCCAAACCCAAATCCAATAGACCAAAAATAATATAAACCAGGCCATAAATTAATGAAAACTCAAACAAATAAAATAATACTAAGAATATAAGGGCTTGTTCTTTGAAACTTAAACAAGATTGACAGACTCTTAGCAAATTAACCAAAGGAAAGAAGAGAGCCAAATTATAAAATTTGAAATGAAGAGACAACCATTAAAACAGGCTCCAAAGAAATTCAGAAAATTATAAGGGAATAATCTTAAAACTTAGTCTGTATTAAATTGGGAAACTTGAAAGGAATGGAAGAATTTCCACAAACATTCAAAGTACCATAGCTAAATCAAAATAAAGTCAACAAGTTGTAGCTAGAGTTTTCCTGCCTGGCCCATGGTCAGGACAAATCTCTCTCACCCACCAGTCCTACAGCCTCTCAGAACCAACCAACTAAACACACAGAGACTTATATTGCTTACAAACTGTATGGCCATGGCAGACTTCTTGCTAACTGTTCTTATATCTTAAATTAATCCATTTCTATTAATCTATAAATTGCCACATGGTTCATGGCTTACTGGTACCTTATATCTCGCTTTTCAAGGTGGCAGCTGGCAGCGTCTCTCTGCCTTGCCTCAGCCTTCCACTTCCCAGAATTCTCCTCTCTGCTTGTCCCACCTATACTTCCTGCCTGGCTACTGGCCAATCAGCATTGTATTTATACAGAGCTATATCCATAGCAACAAGTTTTTAAATTAATAAATAAGGAGACTGAAACAATAGTAAAGCTTCCCGACTGAATTAAGCCCAGGTCCAGGTGGCTTCACAACAGGTTCTACCAGACTTTCTTAGAACTACAGTCAGTATTTCTCAAATTACTCCAAAAACTAGAAATGGAAGGACTACTTCCAAACCCTGCCTATGTCACCAATATGCTTTAATACCAATGCCGGGTAAAGTTTCCAGAGAGAGAAAGAGAAAGAGGGGATCGCTGTAGGATAATATATCTAATACCCTGATGAACATGAATGTAAAAAAAAAATCTCAAAATAATTGCAAATTGAATACAAATGTGCATCAAAAGCATTATACACAAAACCTAAATGAACTTTTTTTTCCCAAGAAATGGTTAGATGCTTTGCAAAATATTTTGAAACTATTATGAGTGGTATTGTTTCTCTGATTTTTTTTCTTGGCATGCTTTTTATTTGTATATAATAAGGATACTCATTTTTGTTAGCTGATTTTATATCACGATACTTAGCTGAATTAGTTTATAAATTATAGAACTTGTTTAGTTGATTCTTTAGGTCCTTTTTTAAGCTGAAAACAATCATTCTGAGTGAGATCAGTGAACCCAAAGCCAGAAAGATAACTGTCATGTTTTTCTGCATTTGTAAATGTTATCTTTGAATCTTCAGATACTGTCTATTTCATTTGAAATACTGATGGAGGTCAGGAAATTAGTAAAGGGCCATAAGGAGGCTTCATAGTGGGGAAAGTAGAAAGCACTGCTAAAAGGCATAAAGGATAATAATGAAACATGAGGAGTTAAATTGGGGTGTGGGTTCAGAGAGAAGGGTTGAAAAGGGAATACAGAGAGAAATATCTACCACTAGAGGCCTTTCAGAAAACTCATATGGAATCCTACGACTGTAGAAACTTCTGAAAACACATTTAAACACATATATAAAAAGAGTTAAAATGGACCCACTCTATAATGGGTGGTGATAGTGTCCCTACCAGGTAACACAGGCTAATAAATAAAAAGTCCAGTGCTGGTAAAGGGTCACCTCATTTGCAGTTGTTGGCCAGTGATAGCCAATATACCCCCAAATAGTATATATTATTTTGAATTCTATTGGTTACTCTCCAGAACATGATGATAAGACCCAGTTATTGAAGACACCACATAGCTGAGTCATAGAAGATGAAGAGGTTGAGCTGGTACTGACCTAAAGATTGATCCTTACTGGCTAGCCTTGATGATAAAGGAATATGCTACAAATTCTACTAGAGGAGAAAAGTAATCGTCAGTCTTACCCAGCTGTGAACTACAAGCTGAATGCTGTGGTAGTGGCCGGCCTGGCCAGACATGCCCACTGCTGCAGCAGTGGCAAAAACATCATGGGAGTAAACAAACACTTTCTGATTGAGTTGTTAAGTCCTACTCCACCAGATGAAACACGTGCCTGGCATCCTTATCAAGCCACCTGTGGGTAGGCGGGTTATAGACCTTAAGGAAGAACCCACTACTATTATTTTGATAAAATTATATATATATATATATATATATATAATCTTTATATATAATCATACATTATATACATGGACTTTTAATAACAAAACTATACCCATAAATTAATGCATTTCTCAATCCTCATCAGATTTTTTTTTTTTGCAGTAGATGGCAATTAAAACAAAGCTCACAATTGGTCAAGGTGCAGAAAATAAAAGAGTGTGGAATGTTTGGCCCTAAATTGGACATCAATATTACACCCCATCCTCCCAGGGTCAGAGATTATTGAAGGAAAGGAGGTGAAGAGAGTAAGCACCGAAGTGGACGATGATTCCAAGGAAGTAATGTCTTCTGCACACGGGAGGGCAACCACACATAGGAACTGACAGTGGTTGTTCACAGTATTGAGAGGAGAGAAGGACAATCCATCTCACTCCTAGGTAAGGAGCTAATGGCAATTGAGAACTGTGGGTGATGGGCAATCAGTTGTCTTTAAGAGTATATCTCCTGCCAAGTCAATCATGATCCATGGAAAGCCACATACATAAGAATATACAGGCAGCACAAATTGGACTGTCTGGGTATTTTTAAGAAAAAGACACAAATTTCAGTGAGTAGGCAAGATGAGATCTGGGAGGAGGTAAGAGCAGGGTAAATATCATCAAAACATCTTGTATGAAAGTCTCAAGGAACTCATAAAAATATTTTTAAAAGAGAAGGAAATTAAAGCAATAGAAACAATAAGTCAAATTATCCCTATTTGGAGATGGTATATTATACATGAGAGAGCCCCAAGATTTCACCCCGAAATTTGCGAAAACAATTAACATTTTCCGCAAAGTGGCACAATATAAAATTAACTTACAAAAATCCATAGTTTTTCTGTATAATAATAACAAATGTATGGAGAATAAGATTATGGAATCACTTCCATTCACAATAACCTAAAAAGGTAAATAAATAAAAAATAAAAGACACCTAGGAATAAACCTAACCAAAGATATAAGACCTCTATAATGAAAACTTTGTATCTCTGAAAAAAGAAGGAAAGAAGCTGAGGAATTTACTACAAGACAGAAACCTCTCATACTCTAGGATCAGTAGAACTAATATTGTGAAAATGACCGTTCTACCAAAATCATTTTACATAATGCCAGAAGGATTGTCAAGTTATCTGATAGAGGAAATGGAAAAGGGAGGTTCTTAGGAAGGGCCAGGGAGGTAAATATAGATGAAAGTGAGAGGAGGGTAAAGGAAAATAGCAAAACACAGATGTTCTAACAGGGAATATGGAAAAGAGAGGCTTTCAGGGAGAGAGTAAAGAAATACACTGTAGATCAATGGAAGACCCAGTATGAAGTGCTTGTAACTATAGCCACCTGATATTTGACAAATACATCTGTAGTGATATATTGTGCACCCTTATAAACTTGCATGAGGATCAGAGGACAGAGCCAGTCACTAGATTAGGCATAGAGGCCAGACAGTGGTGGCACACACCTTTAATCCTACCACTCAGGAGGCAGAGATCCATCTGGATCTCTATGAGTTCAAGGCCACACTTGAAACAGAGACAGGCAGTGGTGGCATATGCCTTTAATCCCAGCACTTGAGATCTCATTTCTTTGCTTGGGAAGCACACATGCCTTTAATCTCAGGACGTGACATGGCTGGGCAGAGAACAGCATATATATATGACATGAAGAAATAGGAACTAAAGCAGTTCAGCTGAGATCCTTTCAGGTGAGGACTCAGGCTTTCAGTATTAGGAAACAGGATCAGCTGAGGAGTTGGCGAGGTGAGCTTGTCTGTGGCTTGCTCTGCTTCTCTGATCCTCAAGGCAAGCTTTATTAGGACACACAATATAATATATCGCCACAGACATCAAAAGCACAAATAGTAGGAAAAACAGAATCTTTAACAAATGATACTGATAAATCCAGATGTCCACACATGAAAATGAAATCAGATCAATATCTACCTCCCTGCAGAAAAATCCACTCCAAGTACATTGAAGACCTCTCTGTGAAATGCTAAAACAAACTGCTGCTGATTTTCATTTCAGACAAACATTAAAAAGTCAGAAACAATAGCAAGATTCACTTCATACTGAACTCTGGGTTTTAACTTACAAAAAGAACAGTGCCTTTCAATTACCATTGGATATTTATTTTAGTATTTTTTGTCATTTTCTTGGTGTTCTCTTTATGTTTATACTTGCTACACTTAGTGCTCTAAAATACTAAATAAATTCTGTCTTCATTATGACAGATTACACAGTCTAAGATAAAACTTGTAACTGACACATGCAAAGGAAGAGTGGGTACATACTTCTGGGAAGAAAGGTCGGATGATGAAAATTATTTTATTACTTGTTCACTATAGCTTGAAATTCTTTGTGGTTAAGAGAAGCGCTATTACTTTGAAAGTAGGAAAGGCAGTTAAAATGCTTCTATGGAAGCTAATACAGGAACTTAAAAGATTCACAGCATAGGATGACTGATTCTTTCCTGAGAGCAGGCTCTATCACTGTGGGAAGGACAGAATGAAAGAATTGTAGAGTTAAGCTCAGGATCAGAGAGATGTACCTAACCTGCCTCATAATTTTCCTCAGGGCCAATTTTGAGCATAGGTACAGCAAAATTAAAACAGCTAGGTCACAAATGTTAATAACCCATATATAGAGAGATAAGCAAATGGGGCCTAAGAACAGATGGATACTTTAGGTGAGAAACATATAGTACAAAATGGAAGTGTTACAACTTCAGTTTGAATTTACGTCCACAAACCATGTAATCTGGCCAATAAATAGGGTGGGTTCTGGACTAAGTTGTAGAGAAAGTGAAAAGGGTATTTTAAAACGATGCCTCACAGCTTTCTCAAGTATAGAAAAGGATAATCCAAATAAAATTAGTTCATTCCCCTACCTCACAAATAGTCACCAGGTGCTCAAGTGTTTTAGGCACCTGTTGAACCTACAGACAGGGAAAGCAGCTGCTCTTAAGAGTTCTTTCCTAATGTCCACGGCAGGCATTGCTAATCAAATGAGAAAATCTTCACCACTGGTGATAAGTGTAGCCTCTGGTTTGTGACTTTTCTTATTGGGCTTTTAAATGCTGCAGTGTAGTCACTGGAAATTAGAGTTCTCATTTTCCTTACCCCTTCCTTCATTCTTTTTCTTCTTTCTTTCATTTAGTCCTTCTTTGTCCGAAGTCTGCATTTCTAGCATTTCTAGCTAGCTTTCAAGTTTTTTTGAAGGCCATGCTGTGCAATGCAGGAACCTCTCCAGCTACCTTTACAAACCTTT
The DNA here is from genome assembly GCF_049852395.1 of Peromyscus maniculatus bairdii. Classification (NCBI taxonomy): domain Eukaryota; kingdom Metazoa; phylum Chordata; class Mammalia; order Rodentia; family Cricetidae; genus Peromyscus; species Peromyscus maniculatus. The sequence goes on along the minus strand of NC_134852.1, from coordinate 171,105,047 downwards.
CCTCTGTCTTGTGCCCTCCCTAAAATCCCTGCTCATCTTGGGTTCAGCTTCTTTTGACTCAGAGTAGCTTGTAAAGTCCAGAGAAATAGACGTTAAATAGCAAGAGTCCTTTCAGTCTTTACATACCAGCTTTGTGCCACAGTGTTCCTTCAATACTTAGTCACCCTTATACTGAGCTTGAGAGTGAGCCTGGGTGAGAAGCTTTGGATGTTCTCTGTTCTTTGTGAAATGCCTTGCCCTAAGCATAGCACATCTTCCCTAATTCCCACACATTTAGACTACACTTTCTATAGTAATACCTCTAGTTGTTGGCTTCTAGATGTCAGACGATCTATTTTACATTTCAATAGTAATCTTTTGCCTAAAATGTTTACAATTGTGTCGGTTCACTTTACAGAACTTCTGGGTAGGCCTAACCATATCTACAGTCCAAGCTGTGAGTTAGGTGGAAGTAGAAACTAGTACCCTCGGACAATCTTTCAGATAGCCATCCCCCTCCCCACTGCCCGCTCAAACAGAATAAACATACACAACAATCTGCCAAATCATAAAGCAAAGCTCATTGTCAGTGTGGTAAACACAGCAGGCACAGGGTGGCGCAGTGGTAAGCAAAAGCACCGTGGAGGTTTCCTAATGATGACTTTTCCCTTTGCTTGATTCAGCATTGCCTTGGCCCTTAATGTCTCTTCCTGTTACTGTGATGAAATACTCTGAGAAAAGCAATGTTAAGGGCTAAAGGGCTTATTTCAGTTTACAGTTCCATAGGGATATGTTCTACCGTGGCAGGAAAGTCATGGCAACAGGAACAAAGGGCAGGTTGGTCACCCTGCAACCACTCAGGAAGCAGAGAATGAATAGGAAATGTGTCCAGATCATGAAGCCTCAGTGACTCACTTCCTCCATTGAGGCTACTGCTTCTAAAAGTCACACAAACTTTGCAAAGAGTTCCACCAGCTGGGGACCAAGTGTTCCAAGACATGAGGCTATGAGTGACAATTCAATTAAAAGCACAGTGTTCTGCCCCTGACACCCATTTGGCTCATGGCTATCTCTTGAAGCAACATGTATTCATAGTAACTTGAAAAGTCCCCATTTCCTTATTCTTTTTTTTTATTAATTTTTGTTCATTTATTTTACATACTGACTACGGTTTCCCCACCCTTTTCTCCTCCCATTTCCTCCCACTACCTTCCTTCTATGCCCCCTCCCATCCACTCCTCCTCCATCTCCATTCAGAAAGGGGCAGAGTCAACAAAGCATGGCACATCAAGTTGAGGCAGGACCAACCTCTTCTCCCTGCATCAAGGTAGAGTGAGCCAACGAGGCATGGGGATTGGGCTCCCAAAAGCCAGCTCAAGCTCCAGGGACTGGTCCTGATCCCACTGCTAGGAGCCCCACAAACAGACCACGCTATACAACTGTCACAAATATGCAAAGGGCCTAAGATGATCCCATGCAGGATCCCTAGCTGTTGGTTCAGTGTTGGTGAGCTATCACAAGTTTAGGTCACCTGTCTCTGTGGATTCCCCTGTTGTGACCTTGACCCCATCTGGCTCATATAATTCTTCCTCTCTCTCTTAAACAGAATTCCTAGAGCTTGGCCCAGTGGATCTCTGCATCGGCTTCCAGCAGTTCCTGGATGAATGCTCTCTGATGACAATTGGGATAGTCATCAATCTGATTACAGGAGAAGGCTAGTTCAGGCACCCTCTCCACTATTGCTAGGAATCTTAGCTGGGGTCATCCTTGTGGATTCCTGGGAGTTTCCCTGGGACCAGGTTTCTCCCTAACTCCAAAGTGCCCTCCCTGCCCATTAAGATATCTCTTTCATTATTCTCCCCATCTGTCCCACCCCAACCTGCTCAACCCGATCCCTCATGTTCCCATACCTACAATCCCACCCCCACCCTCCAGCCCCCCAACTCATGCCCCCAGTTTACCTAGGAGATCTCTTCTATTTCCCCTTTTCAGGGAAATCCATGACTCTCTTTGGGCCGTCCTTATTACCTAGCTTCTCTGGGTCTGTGGATTGTAGCATGGTCATCCTTTACTTTACAGCTAATATCCACTTATGAATGAGTCAATACCATGTTTGTCTTTCTAGGTCTGTGATACCTCACTCAGGATGATTGTTTCTAGTTCCATCCATTTTCCTACAAATTTTAATGTCATTATTTTTATATCTGAGTAATACTCCATTGTGTAAATGTACCACATTTTCTTTATCCATTCTCTGATTGAGAGGCATCTAAGTTGTTTCCAGGTTCTGGCTATTATGAATAATGCTGCTATGAACATAGTTGAGCAAGTGTCCTTGTGGTATGATTGAGCATTCTTTGGGTATATGGCCAAGATTGGTACAGCTGAGTCTTGAGGTAGATTGATCCCCAATTTTCTGAGAAACAGCCATAATAATTTGCAAAGCAGCTGTACAAGTTTGCACTCCCATAACCAGTGGAGAAGTGTTTCCCTTACTCCACATCCTCTCCAACATAGGCTGTCATTAGTGATTTTGATCTTCATAATTCTGACAGGTATAAGATGGTATCTCAGGGTCGTTTTGATTTGCACTTCCCTGATGGCTGAGGATGTTGAACAGTTCTTTAAGGTATTTCTGCCATTTGAGATTCTTCTGTTGAGAATTCTCTGTTTAGCTCTGTACCCTACTTTTTGATTGGATTATTTGGAATTTTGATGTCTAGTTTCTTGAGTTCTTTATGTATTTTGGAGATCATCCCTCTGTTAGATGTGGAGTTGGTTAACATCTTTTCCCGTTCCCTAGGCTTCCATTTTGTCTTATTGACAGTGTCCTTTGCCTTATAGAAGAATTTAAATTTTATAAGGTCCCATTTACTACTGTCAATCTCAGTGTCTGTTCTACTGGTGTTCTACTCAGGAAGTTGTTCCTATGCCAGTACATTCAAGGCTACTTTCCGATTTCTCTTCTATCAGGTTCAGTGAAACTGGATTTATGTTGAGGTCTTCAATCCACTTATACTTGAGTTTTGTGCAGGGTGACAGATAAGAATCTATTTGCTTTTTTCTACATGACTACATCATTATGACAGCTTCATTTGTTGAAGATGCTTTCTTTTTTTCCATTGTATGATTTTGGCTTCTTTGTCAAAAATCAGATGTTCATAGATGTGTGGATTTATGTCAGGGTCTTCTTATTCTTCAACATTCCCAGCAGAATTCAAAAGTCCAAAGTCTCTTCTAAGACTCAAGGTAATATTTTAATTGTAAACCTCATAAAATAAAAAAAATAGTCAGGCAGTCGTGGTACATGCCTTTAATCCCAGTATTCTGGAGGCAGAGCCAGGCAGATCTCTGTGAGTTCGAGGCCAGCTAGTCTACAGAGCGAGATCCATGACAGGCACCTGTAGCATGAATCTTAAATGTTCTTAATAAAAACAAACCTGGAGCCAGGTATTGGGGTGAACGCTGGAATATCAGAGAAGCAGAACAAGCCACAGCCACCTCACCTTGCCAATTCCTCAGCTGATCCTGTTTCCTCAGACTGGAAGCCTCTGAGTCCTCATCCAGAATGAATCTCAGCTGAACTGTTTATTGCTCAAAAGCCGAAAAGCTTAACCAGCTCTAGTTCATGGTTTTCACGCTTGATATACCTTTCTGCTTTCTGTCATCACTTCCTGGGATTAAAGGCGTGAGTCACCATGCCTGGCTATTTCCAGTGTGACTTTGAACTCACAGAGATACAAATGGATCTCTGCCTCCCAAGTGATAAGATTAAAGGTGTGTGTGTGCCACCATTTCTGGCCTCTATGTCTATCTAGTGGCTGTTCTGTCCTCTGACCCCAGATAAGTTTATTAGGATGAACAATATATTGGGAGACACAATATATCAAGCACCAAAACTACACAAAGAAACCCTGTCTTGAAAAATGAACAAACAAATAAATAAATAGATAAACAATTACACACTTCCAACATAAAATGGCATAGAGTAAGCACTCTTATTCCAAAATAGAAGAATTTTGACATAGGAGAGAAGATTAGGACCAAAGCAATACTGGGCTTAGAATGAAACTGGCTGGGCTACAAATGTCTTAGGTAGTCCTATCCTTCCAGCTCTGCAGCCAACAGCATACATGGCCTGTCTCTTAGGCTGGTTCCACTACATACTTTGGCTTCTCTCAGCAGATGATCCATGATCCTGTCATCTCCAGTATTCTGGGGTCTCCACTGCAACTTAAATATCACCATAGGTTTACACAGTGAACTCTGGAAGTCTGCTGGAAGAGAATCCAAGCCTGTCACACATATCTGAATCTGTGGAGTAGGACTCTATGACTCCATCAATCTCACACTTTCCATGACTGCAAAACCAGTACCACATGAATAATGGTGCCAAGCTCTGCTGCCATCTTGAGAAATAACCTGGCACCTTGGACTATAGATCAGCTTCTGTGTGGTGACCCCAAAGAAACGCTGCCCTGGGCAGCTGCTCCAAGAAGGAGGAAACTCATTTAGTTTAGGCTTTCTTCCTTCAAATGCATTTTGTTCTTTCCAAGTCGGAGCCTCCAACTCCTGGAGTTCTGCCCATGGAATCTCTTTCATGCTGTCACTGTTGAGAGGTTTCTCTTCAGTGGTGCTGATCTCCTTCACAATTATAGCTGTTTTGTCAGCATCAAACTGAGTAATGTCCGTTTTCATATTTCATCTGTCAAACAGTCCATTTTATTTCAACTCAACCTCACTAAAGTTCTCAGGTCGTGGGCAGAATGAAACCATTTTACTCATTTGTTTACTTATTTATTCACCTATTTGTCTATTTTGATTGATTGATTGATTGATTGATTGATTGATTGATTGATTTTGGTCAAAATATCACACGAATGGTCCCTCCCCCAAGTTCTGGATTGTAGCATGAATCTTAACAGGTCTTATTAATAAAATCAAACCTGATGCCAGGTATTGGGGTGAATGCTGGAAGATCAGAGAAGCAGAACAAGCCACAGCTTCCTCACCTCACCAATTCCTCAGCTGATCCTGTTTCCTCAAACTGGATGCCTCTCAGCTGAACTGTGCTGCTCAAAGCCTAAAAGCTTAACCAGCCTCTAGTTCCTGGTCTTCATGCCTTATATACCTTTCTGCTTTCTGCCATCACTCCCTGGGATTAAAGGCTCACTTAGTGGGATTAAAGGTGTGAGTCACCATGCCTGGCTGTTTCCAGTGTGGCTTTAAACTCAGAGATCCAGATGGAGATCCAGATGGATCTCTGCCTCCCAAGTGATAGGATTAAAGGCGTGTGTGCCATCATTCTCTGGCCTCTATATCTAGTGGCTGTTCTGTTCTCTGACACCAGATAAGTTTATTAGAGTGCACAATATTTGGGGGAACACAATACCACCAAAATGGATAGAATTTTTGTTTGTTTTGTTGTTTTGTTTTTGTTATTTCAAGACAATATTTTTCTGTGTAAGAGTTCTAGCTGTCCTAGAACTCACTCCATAGACCAGATTGGGCTCAAACTCACAGAAATCCTCCTGCCTTTGCCTCCTGAATTCTGGGATTAAAGGTGTGCCCCACCACTGACCAGCCTGATAGAATCTTCATTCCCATCTGCAACCCCATCAGACATCTTACAATAAAGGCCCAATGTGCTTTGTTTACAGAATTCAAGGTCTTCTATAGTCAAAAGTTTCCACATTCCTCCCACAAACCAGTTCCAAGGATGCAAGAATCATGTGGTCAGGTACATCACAACTATAGCTTGACCTTGTAGTGCCAATATTCTGTAATAGTTACTTGTCTCATATCTGCAATAAAATACCTGACTAATGCAACTTAAGAAAGCAAAAGTCTTCTTTGGCTTACATTCCCAAGGTTCCATCCTTGCAAGAAAGGTGTGGCAGAAGCAGGAGAGGCTGATCACATTGTGTTCAGTCAGGAAGCAGAGAGCAATGGATAGTCATGTTCAGCTTATTTTCACTTCTTTATTCACTTGGAACCCAAGACCATAGAATGGTATTGCCCACAATTAATATCTCTTCCCACTTCAAGGAGCCTTTTTTAGAAAATCTCTCACAGATGTGCCCAGATGTTTGTCTCTTTAGAGATTCAGGTTGACAATATTTTTAAGGTTTTCTTTTTAAGACCACTTTTATTTTAATTTATGTGTCTGTTGAAGGGAGAATGGATGGGTATGTACAAGTGAGTATGGGTGCTCTGGAAAGGCCAGGGGAGCACATCAGACTCCCTGGAGCTGGAGTGACTGGCAATTATGAGATACTTAACATGGGTGAACTGAACGCAGCCACAGCAGTGCATGCTTTTTGCCATTAGGCCATCACTTCGGTCCTGATAATCAATACTAGCTATCACAGAATGTAATCGGCACATTCTCACTCGTGCACTTTTAATCATCTCTAGATTATATATTATACAAAATATAGTGTAAATGTTAAACAAAAAAAGATTCATGGTTTAGTATAGAATAATGACAAAGGAAAAAGTCTAAATATCTTTGTAAAGATGGAACCACCATCGTTAACCACACAGAACATAAACAAAATGTGAAGCACCAGTGCTCAAATAGTGAGCTCTAAAGAGAAGCCAGAGGTCTACAAAGCATCAAGAGACTCCAGCAAGGCATGCTGAAGTTTATTCATTCACTTAGGTTCAGCCTTGTGTTTGTGCCCTTTAGAAAATTGAAGCTTTGCATTTGTGGGACTTTCTAGGATTTTTTCAAACATTTTCTCTTTGCTCTTATTTGAATCTGTTTGAATCTAAGAATGTAAATGCCAGGACTGCCCAAGTACTTATAACTTTCAGAGAGGCAGAAGTATTTCCCTAGTAGATATTACTCATACCATTGTATTCTCATTGTCTATAACATCATTCAAACACAAAAGGTATGAGGGACATTGGGTTAATCAATTCATATATACTGATACTGAACAATCAATAGATGAGTTCCTATATAACTCGAATCTGGTCCTCTGTGAGTTATGCACAATTTCTGTCCTCTGAGTCCATTGACATTTTTCTCTTCTTCAATCATGCATAGATTGCCCCATTTGAGGGTCTTGGTACTTCCTGTTTGGGGGTATAAAATGTTTTTCTCAAAGTCCTTCAAATGAATGACTACACCTATCAAGTGACTCTCTGAAATGCTGAGAATCTTCATGGTACATGAACAATACCACTCAAGAGTCTTAATCTGGCAATCAATTGCTATGACCACAGAGTTTCAGTGGCCACTCACTGACCAGAAAAAGATAAATTCATCACAAAGTGGATAGCCTTTGTTCTCATCTCTTTACAGCTAGAATATTTTTTAAAATCCTCGCAGAAAGGAAGGCCTGGTGCTTTAAATAGATTTTATAAAATACCGCGTTTCTTTCCATGAATATACGACCAAATAGTAGGTGTTTATATCCACCCTGTGTGTTCACTTATATCTGAACTATGCTACTTTGACTTGCTTTTGTGTCATTTGAAGCATAATACAGTCTGAGAGTCATTAACCTATTCCTTATACAACTTAGTGAATTGAATCCCTGCTGATCAGCCTAAATCAAAGGTATCAAAGAAAACTCTCATACTATTAAAGAAGACCATCCCCAAGCATCATGTTATAGAAGAAACTAGAATGTGATGCAACTATGAGCCTCACCCACTTTAGTCTGAACTTTTTTTTTCAATACCAGTAGGTCACATCACAGCTAAGCACCAATATATTACTTGTATAATTTGCTGAATGTTCTTTTTCCAGTTCATTGAAGATTATCTGATATTCTTTTTAAAGAGTTATTAAGGTAGTAAAAAGCAGACATTTATTATCACTGAATTAGTAAGCAGCTGAGCTTCAGATGAATATTAAGATCCAGCATAAGCTCTTGATTTTGTACATTTCTAAAACAGACATAGGGTCCTCCAGGACCTGATCCTTGTTGCCCTGTTCTAGGTGACCTGTTATCCCATACCACCTACACAGCTAATGTATGTCCATGTTTTTCCAGCGTGAAATACTTTCTCTGACCCTGTACACATGCTTACAGTGGAGTTTTCATCTGTGTAATATTTATCCTCTTGTGCCAGTTCTCATGTTATTTTCAGAAAACTTGCTCTGATCTCCTTTATATGGGCAACAATTTAGAACCTTCCTCTGGTATCATTCTTGTGTTTCAAAGTATGTGGTATGACTACAATAATGCCTGGCCCACTAAAGAATTCCTACATAAAATAACTCATTTATTGACTAGTTAATTACTTAATGACTGTCACTTGTTGCATTATATTGAATTTGTTATTTCATTTCAGTCTAACCTGATCCTTAAAGGCATAGACAGTAGTATTTATCATTGGATCAACAACCATCATTGAAGTCATCAAAAAGAAGATGTCTGTACTTGTCAAGCTGAGTATATATTGTGAAGGTAATCCTTGAAATAGGGGCTCGTAATCTATAAATTTTTCACAGTAGTGTTTAAAGAAAGAATGGAGTTGAATTAAGGCAAATCTAAAAGCCATTTGCAAAGCAAAACATTTGGTTCAGAAAAGGAGTTTAACAGTTTAAATGTGTTTTGGGTTGAAATGTTTGCTCTAGTAACAGGCATTTCTAAAATGTGTTTTTGCTGTTGAGGGTGAAAAAAGAATGTTTTAAAGGCATTAGGACACTGAATGATAAAAACATCTCTAGCCCTCAGTCTAGAAAAGTGATAGTCAGTAGAAATGCTTGCAGGCAAGGATTCTGCTTCACACGGTCTCAAAATATTTCCCTGGGTGAAATGTTCTTAGAAACACTTTAAATTGAAAGAATTATGTTTGCCAGCTTTGCTACTAGCATCATTTCATTAACACAGAGGCCAGCACATTGTCAAAAAGTAAAAGAAGTATTGAATCCACCTAACAGCAAAGCAAAAATTAAAATTAACTCAATATAAAGATCAAAATAACAAATGAAAATAAGCTTGCCACATCTATCCCCAAAGCTAACTCTTCAGTCATAAAATGTGATTCCCTTAAATGCCATTTAATAAAGAAATAAGGAGTGGCACAAGCAATATGTTAAGATAGGTTAAAGCACCAATGGGTGTATATAGATGACTATATGAATCCAAGGCCCTGAAAATGTGCAAAAGACACACAATACCACATAGTCATTCACAAACCACTCTACATAGTTGTCCTGTAGAGAGAAAAAGACCCAGACCTTCAGCATATATTATACTCACATTTCATACAGATAATATGTATTACTTCTATTCTTTTTATTATTTATAAAATTGGAAATTATTCTTAAAATATTTTAAATACAAAATTTTAATGGGTTAAATATGAAATGAGAGCTGGGCGGTGGTGGCACACACCTTTAATCCCAGTACTCAGGAGGCAGAGGCAGGCAGATCTCTATGAGTTCAATGACACCCTGTTCTACAGAGTGAGATCCAGGGCAGGCACCAAAACTACACAGAGAAACTCTGTCTCAAAACACCAAAAAAAAAAATATATATATATATATATATATATATATATATATATATATATATATATACACATACGTACATATATGAAATGAGTGATTATATGATGTAATTTTAAAATTTTATTTTCTGTCCTAAAATTAAATAATATGATTAATATTTCACATTACCAAAAGAAATTTAAAGGACAATAGTTTATAAATCCAACAAAGTACTATTTATTTTTATTTTTTAGAAGTATCTATTTATTCTACAAATTAAATAAAATATAGTTATTAATTGTGTTATTTTAAAATTACTTTTATCATAACATTAAAGTTTTGTATAAAATAGGAAACATGACTTACTTAGAATTTTCTCATGTGTTTCTCCCAATTTCTAAATCAACATTTCAAATACAGAAAATATGACAATATAAATCTTAATTGTATTATTTAGTACTTACTTCACTTATAGCTTAGCTTACTTTTGCCACTAGAAATCCATTATTGAATTAATGGCTACTCATAGAGAAATCTGGAGGGGCTAGAGAGGTAACTCTCTTGCCACTCAAGCATGAGGACCTAAGTTCAGATATCCAGAGCCCCTGTGAAAACACAGAGCATGGTGACACATGTTTGTAATCCCAGTGCTGTGGAGGAGAAGACAGGAAGACCCTGTGAGCTGACGAGCCCCATGAACTAGTGAAAAACTCTATCTCAAAAAAAAAATATATAGATAATTCCTAAAGAACAAAATATGAGGTTAATCTCTGGTCTCTACACACATTTACATGCAAATGCATATGCATATGCACACACAAGAAAAGGCATACACATATACATGTACACACATATTTGAATAAATTATATCTTTATCAGGTGATGCTAAGTTACCATTACAAAAAAGAAATCAATTTTATGGCAACATTTGAACATATTCTGATAGTGAAGTAGTAAATGGAAAAGGTAATGTTAGTAAATTGTGCTATGTTACATACTGGACATAACAAATTGTCACAAAACTTATGGGTTTAACAATAACAGCTGACTCTGCTTATTTATTTTTTATTTATTTATTTATTTATTTATTTATTTATTTATTTATTTATTATTTTGGGGAAGTTTTTCAAGACAGAGTTTCTCTGTGTAATGTCCTGGAACTCACTGTAGAACAGGCTTGCCTCAAACCCACAGAGATTTGCCTGGCTCTGCCTCCTGAGTGCTGGAATTAAAAGTGTAAACCACAACACCCAGCTAAAATTCCCAAAGAATCTCAAAAATGAAGGAAAACAAAAGAAAAGCAAAATAACAAAACATAACAGCTATTGTAGCAGGAATCTTAAAAGTTCTTATTATTAAAATCAAACCTGAGGCGAGTTATTGGGGTCCATGCTGGTAGATCAGAGAGACAGAACAAACCACAGCTATCTCACCTGGTCAACTTCTCAGCTGGTCTTGTTTCCTCCAACTGGAAGCATCTAGGATTTTTGGAGGTGCAGAATCTAGGCACAGGCTACCATAATCCCTTACTCTAAATGTCACAAGGCTGCTGTCACACTGTCAGCCAAGGACGCAGGCATCTGATGAGTCAGGCAGGCAGGCTCAGCTTCTTGGCTCACTTAGTTTTGATAAGATCCAGTCCTTTGAGGCTCCCACTTTATTGTATCACCAGGTCCAGCCACAGTCCAGCCTGTAGATTATGAAAGGAAATGAATACTGAGAGAATGAGCCCTTGAAAGAAAATTGTCAAGATTTCTACATTTTCTTGTAGGCAATTATGCACATTTTATAGGTATAATATGAGGAAGAACAAAATTAGAGAAAGGTATTCAATGGGTGATATTTTATTTGTACTAAAATGTTATTTGTATGTTAATAAATAAAGTTGCCCCGAGGTCAGAGCTATTAGCAAGCCATAGGAAAGCTGGGAGGTGGTGGTGGTGGTGGTGATGATGGTGCACACCTTTAATCCCAGCACTTGGTAGGCAGAGCTAGGTAGATCTCTGTGTGTTCAAGGATATAGCCAGCATTGGAGACACATGCTTTTAATCTCAATACCAACCATAGAAGAACTGGAGGTCTGTACAGACAGGCAGTGACTGGGCAGTCATGTGGTTGGGTTTACAACCAATGAGAAGGCAGAACAGAAAGTCTTTATAAAGACAAAAACACAGGAAGTAGCTCTCTTTTGGAGAGGTAGGACCACCACGAGAGGAAGGGTAAGATTTTTAGCTCTTAGCTCTGACCTCTTGGCTTTCTTCTTTGCACTGGTTCTGTGTTTCTTATTTAATAAGACAGTTGGTTACATCTACAGGAGATTATGAAAGGAAATGAATACTATGAGGATGAACCCTTGAAAGAAAACTGTCAAGATTTCTACATTTTCTTGTAGGCAATTATGCACATTTTATAGGTATAATATGAGGAAGAATAAAGTTAGAGAAAGGTATTCAAAGGGCTGATACAGGAAATCTGAGTAGCCTGCTAGTGGGAAGAAAAATAATAAAGACCCATACCAAACAGCACACATACACACACACATACACACACACACACACACACACATGCACACACACACACACACACACACATTTACACATTCACACACATGCACACACTCACACACATACACACACACACATATAAACACTCATACACACAAACACATACACATACACATACACATACATATGTATGTGGGTGGGTGTGTATCTATCCTATAATGTCAGGATTTAAATTTTTAGCCAGAGGTTTACAAAAAGACGAAGCTATCTTGTCAGGCAGCAGAAGACTCACAAGTCAATAAAATTTATTCAGGTATTTACAGGAGAAGCATCAAGACTCTCTTGGTGTTAGAAATTTGAGTTTCAAGGTAGTTAAGCCAATCAGGATTGAAAATTGAATGCTGAATAGAATGGATTGAGCCATAGAACTGTACAAAGTTAGCCAAACAATTCTTGTTATTCCTCAGTCCAGAAAGCCTCCATTCTAGATCTATTTAGGGTCTGGTAATTTAGAATCACTCTGTGTCAGTGGGTATTTATCAGCATCACATGTTTAGACCCTTGTGTTTTAAAACACAGCATTCAGTGTCATCATCTAAGTAAAATGAACATTTTCCTTCTTTCAGGAAAAAAAAGAACATATTGCAGAGAAATGTTTCAGCAAAAAAAATACAAAATACATTCTATTTTTGCTGTGTACATGTTTGTGTTTGTTGACATAAACATGAGGTATGGAAAGATAGCAGGCAGTGATGTGAGGTTCCTTTGGGTCCAGTGAGTAGAATGTGATGGTTTGAAAGAAAATGGCCCCCAAAGGGAATGATACTATTAGGAGTTATGGGTGTGTGTAGCTAGAGTTTTCCTGCCTTGCCCACAGTCAAAACAAATCTTTGAAACCTGCCAGTCCCACAACCACTCAGACCCAACCAAGTAAACACAGAGACTTATATTGCTTACAAACTGTATGGCCATGGCAGGCTTCTTGCTAACTGTTCTTATATCTTAAATTAATCCATTTCTATAAATCTATACCTTGCCACGTGGCTCGTAGCTTACTGGTGTCTTCACATGCTGCTTGTCATGGCAGCTGCTGGCAGTGTCTCCTTCTGCCTTCCTGTTCTCTCAGTTCTCTTTGTTAGTCCCGCCTATACTTCCTGCCTGGCCACTGGCCAATCAGTGTTTTATTTATTGACCAATCAGAGCAATTTGACATACAGACCATCCCACATCAGGTGTGGCTTTGTTGGAGGAATCATGTCACTGTGGGGGTGGACTTTAAGGTCTACTATGCTCAAGTTATTCCCAGTGAGACAGTTAACTTCCTGTCGCCTTTGGATCAAGACATAGAGTTCTCCACTGCTATGTGTGCCTGCACTGCCACCAAATTCCCAGCCTCCACATCCCACCATGATGATAATGAACTAAGCCTCTGAACTATAAGCTGCCACCTCATTTAAATGCTTTCCTTTATAGGGGTTACCATGGTCATGGTGTCTCTTCACAGCAATCAAAACCCTAACTAAGATACTAGGTTTAAAGATGTTTGCACTGTTCTAGATAAAAGAGCTTCAACTCCTTTAAAAAGCTTATTCTAGCAAGGTGCCCTGTAGGAATTATTTCAGGGCTGGAACAGGAAGTAGAGACGGTGGTTATATGAAGTGGGGCAGAGTGAGTAGTTTGTAAAGAAAGAGAGAGGACATGGGGTGGTCATTAACTGTAAGGAACAGTATGTTGGGAGAGAAGTAAGGCAAGCTCGCCAGCCAGCATAAGGACTAATTGCGACTGAAGTCATGCATTTAAGGAGACACCAATGACACAAATCTTCCCAATGTATTTTCCCATCTATGTCCGGTTGCACAACTGTACAAGTGGAGCATCTGGGCTACCAAAGTTGAGGTTAAAGGGTTGAATTTTCATTCACAGAATGATGAAGAGAGGAGCAAGAAAGATGAGACCACATGGGTAAAGAAGCAAATACACAAACCCAATGACAAAGAACAAAGGATGTGACAGGCAATGAGAAAAACTAAGAAGGTGGTGAATGAAAGGGACTGAAGTAGCAAGGTTTGAGAAATTTGGAACATCAGAGACAGTGGAAGAATCATATCAGAGTGGGAGTGGGTTATGGCTCCTTTAAAAGACTGGTCTTTTTTTTTTCTTCATTTATTCTTCGCTCACACAGTAAGTATATGCTGACCACAGCCTCCCCTCCTTCCACGACTCTCAGTTCCCCCACACACATGCCCTCTCCCCCAGATCAATTGCTCCTTTATTTCATTCAGAAAAGAATATGCCTCCCAGGGATATCAAGTGAATACAGCATAACAAGATGCAGTAAGTCTAGGCATAAACCCTCATATCAACGCTAGACTGGGCAACCCAATGGGAGAACTCCCACTGTTAGGAGTCATAGCTAGAGTTTTCTCTCTGGGTCCCACCAAGCCCCAGCAGTCTGACAGCCCACTTATAAAATGAACACACACACGTTTATATTATTTAAACTGTTTGGCCTAATGTGTAAGGCTTCTTGCCATCTGTTCTTATAGCTTAAATTAACCCATTTCTATTAATCTAAATGTTGCTGTGTATATCACTCTGTATAAATAAAACACTGATTGGCCAGTAGCCAGGCAGGAAGTATAGGTGGGACAAAGAGAGAGGAGAGGTCTGGGAAGTGGAAGGCTGAGTCAGGAGATGCTGCCAGCCGTGGCCATGAGAAGATGTTAAGATACCGGTAAGCCACGAGCCACATGGCAACTTTTAGATTAAAAGAAATGGGTTAATTTAAGATAAAAGAACTAGATAACAAGAAGCCTGCCACGGCCATACAGTTTGTAGGCAATATATGTCTCTGTGTGTTTACTTGGTTGTGTCTGAGCAGCTGTGGGACTGGCGTGTGAGAGATATTTGTCCTGACCGTGGGGCCAGGCAGACTGGAAAAAAACTCTAGCTACAAGGAGAGAGAGAGAGAGAGAGAGAGAGAGAGAGAGAGAGAGAGAGAGAGAGAGAGACTAAACAATCACAACATATGTGCAGAGGACCTTGCACAGACTCATGCAGGCTCTATGATTGCCACTTCAGTCTCTGTGACTTCCCATGAGCCTTTCTTAGTTGATTCTGTAAGCTGTGTTCTCATGGTGTCTTTGACCCCTCTGGCTTCTACAATTCTTCCTCTCCTTCTTTCATGGAGTTCCTGAGCTCCACCTAATTTTGGCTGTGGGTCCCTGCCTCTGCTCCCATCAGCTGCCGGAAGAAGCCTCTCTGATGACAATTGGGCTAGGTGCCAATCTAAGAGTATAGCAGAAGATCATTAGGAATCCTTTCACTGACTTTTTTGCCAGTCATGTTTGGCTCTATGTAGGTGTCTGAGCCATCCAGCTTCTGGTTCCTGGCCATCTAGGCAATGTCAGGCATGGGCTCCCTTTCATGGGTGGGCCTCAAGTTAGGACAGTCACTGCCTGACTATTCCCACAAGCTCTGAGCCACCATTACTCCAGCACATCTTGCAGGCTGGATAGCTAGTGGGTCAAAAGCTTTGTGTCTGGCTTGGTGTCCCAGTCCCACCACTGGATTCCTTGCTTGGTTACAGAAGATGGTCTGTTCAGGTTCCTTATCCTCTATTACTAGGAGTCCTCACTGGGGTCACCCTCAAATGTTACAGGATGTTTCCATTGCACTAGGTTTCCACATCTCCACCTCCAAATGCCTCCCATTCCAGTCATATTCTCCCCCTCCACCCTTCCCTCACTCACTTGATCCCTTCTGTTCCCATCCCACATGCTCTAGTCCACCCACATAATCTATTATGTTTCCCCTTCCCAGGGGGATCCATGAGTCTCCCGGATCCCTCCTTGATACTTATCCTCTCTTTGTCTGTAGATTGTAGCCTGATTGTCCTTTACTAATACCAAATTAAAAGTGAATGCCTATCATGTTCGTCTTTATGAATCTGGGTTGTTTTGTTCATCATGATTTTTTTCTGGTTCCATTTATTTGCCTGAAAATTTCATAATGGCATTGTTTTTAGCATCTGAGTAATACTGTGTAAATGTACCACATTTTCATTTTCTGTTATTCAGTTGAGGGACTGATTCTGGTTGTTTCTGTTTCCATCTTTATCCATCTGTATCCATCTTTATGGATAAAGATGCTCTGAACATAGTTGAGCAAGTGTTGTCATGGTAGGATGAAATGTCTTTCTGGTATATGTGCAAGAGTGGTGTAGCTGAGTTTTGAGGTAGATTGATTCCCAATTTTCTGAGAAACCACCATATTGATTTCCATAGTGGCTACACAATTTTGCACTCCCAGTAGCAAAAGAGGAGTGTTCCCCCTGTTCATATCCTCTCCAGCATGAGCTGGCACTTGTGTTTTTGATCTTAGCCATTCTAACACATGTAAGATGGAATCTCAAGGTCATTATTATTGGTATTTCTCTGATGGCTAAGGATGTTGAACGTTTCTTTGTTTCTCAGCCATTTGAGATTCCTTTATTGAAAATTCTCTGTTTAGATCTGTACCCAGTTTTAATTAGATTATTTAGTTTTTTAATATTTAGTTTCTTGAATTCTTTATATATTTTTAATATTAGTCCTCTATATGATATAGAGTTGGTGAAAATCTTTTCCCAATCTGTAGATTTCTGGCTTATCCAATTGATGGTACCCTTTGCTTTACAGAAGCTTTTCAGTTTCCTAAGGTCCAATTTACTGTCAGTCTTAGTGCCTTCACTACATGAGATCTGGGCTGAAGAGATGGCTCAGCCATTAAAAGCTAGGCTCACAACCAATACTATAAAAGGTTAGTCTTTAAAAGCCAAGTAGCTAGAAAACCACTTAATTGGCTTTCTTTTCATGAAGAATCCAATTGAGTATCTATGTGGTAGCTATTCTGACAACATCTATGAATCACAATATAATAGCTAGGAGATTTTTCTCTTTCTGATCTCCAGTTCAGTTTGTTGAGTGAGAGTCTGTAGTAGACACAGCTGTTGATAATAACAATGACCAAATATAGAGGAGGAGGAGGAGAAGAATTGAGGGTATTGAGAGTTAAGATCCTTATGTCAAAATTACAAACATTTAGAATTGAGATGCAGAGAAGTTAGGGAAAGAAAAAGAAAATCATGTGATGGCATGCATGACTTAGGATTAGTATCATTTGAGAAACATGGTGTGCAGCAACTGAAAAGTAGAGCAAAACTAAAAGAAATTAGTGTTCAACAAGGAAAACAAGCCGTTGCGGAGGTAGCTATGCCCTTTCAAACAGTTAACAACAACAATAAAACTTCAGATTAGATGTGTCAAGAAGTATTGTGGGGTGGGAACAAAGAACAATCTCCATCACCCCCTTTTCTATAATGATTCTTGTGCCGGTTTGGTTCCTGTTGCTTCAATATAACACTGGCCAAAATAAATTGGAGGAGAGAATGATCTATTTCATTTTACATTTACAATCCATCATGAGAGAAGTCAGGACAAGAACTCAAGGTAGGAACCTGGAGGCAGGAACTGAAGCAGAAGTCATGGAGGAGTGCTGCTTACTGGCTTGCTCTCCGGGGCTTGCTTATAATTCATTCTTATTCAACCCGGGACCACTTGCCCAGACGTGGCACCACCCACAATGGGGTGGACCCTGCAACAACAATTATTAGTCCAAAAAAATGTCATACACACTTGCCTACAGGCCAACATGGAGGAAATATTTTCACCTCTGAGGGCCCTTTTCCCAGATGATTTTTGTTTGTGTCAAGTGGATAAAAATCATCCAGCTCAATTCCTAAAGGTGATGGACTGCTGTGCAAGAGCATTTTTTGGAAATGTCAGAGCCATTGTACACACACCTCACAGCAGCTGGGACTGTATATACAATATCAGCACAAGATCAAGCTAATCAAAATCTCAGCATAAATGGGACAAGGGCCTCACAAATTCCCATCCCTAGCAGAAGAGCGTTTGACAATTAATGGTTGCTGTGGAAGGGAGATGTGCCAGTTTCTGCAGGGATATGGCCCCTGATAGGCTGCCCATGCTCCTGTGGAGGGGTCTACACCCATACACATACTAGTAACACTATGTGGGCCCCTTGTATTTAAAATAGAATGTGTAAAGTTGAGAAAGAAAAGTGGTGGTGAAAATATGGGAGGAGCTGGAGCGGAGAGACTAGAGGTAGATTTGATCAAAAAAGCATTAATTGCATATACGAAATTCTCAAACAATAAGTTAAAAAATAATAAGAGATCAGAGACTACCTCTAAATGACAGTAGTCACAGCTGCTGATAAGTAACATGGATATATTAGATAATATGTCACTATTGATGGCCTCTTGTGCCATTTCAAACTATGACCTACTAAGTACGGAGTAATAAGGAATGAGGCAATGACATAACAAATAGCATGCTAACTTCCAAGTAAGGTAGTTTCATAGGGAAATAGGCTGGCACTTGTGGCTGCTGAGAACTATGTCTAAGGATAACTGGCTTGGTGAGCCTGATACAAGAGTCTGCCTAGCTGCTGCTGTTGACCTACACTTATTTCATCTCTTTAGCTGTTCCATCACTGTTTTTTGTTTGTTTGTTTTGTTTGTATTTTTGGTGTTGAAATGGCACAGAACTTTTGACCAAATTTGTTCACTTTTTCCAAAATGCTAAAGCGTTGTGCTTTCTTGAAGCAGAAGCCTGTTTGAGCATTTTTTTTAAATGGAGAATCCAATGGGATTGTAGTTTGAAGCATTCTGAAAACATGAACAGATGATAGCCAAACAGCCTAAAGACTGTTGAATCTACAGTGCTGATTTTCGAGACCCAGATTTCCTACAAAAAGCATTAAAGACCCCATAACATTTGGAAGCTTTCTGTAACATCTTATTTTCTTTAAAGAAAAGAGACAAAGAAAAAAGATGCATTAACCAAAAATGAGAATAATGATGATGATGATGTGCTTGGAAGAATACAAATTGTTATTTAACCAGAGGGTGGAAATCTCCCAGGAAGCTCCTTAAAGAAAATGTTTACATTCATTTTTTTCATATAAAAGGATTCATTTGACAGTGTATTACAAAATAAAACTCAAAACACTGTTGATGATCCCAGCTGGAGTGGAAGGATAGAATGCAAACCAATTTATTACCAACTGGTATAAAAAAGTTGTAAGCCCCGGTCCAGGAGAAAGGGAGGAGGGAAGAGGTTTCGAGCCTAGCAGGTAGAAAACTCACATTTTCTGATCACCAAAATATGAACAAGCTTTGTGCTCAGCACTTTGCAGATTTTTTTTAAAAACTAAAACCCACTTTGGGGCAAATAAACCCGAGGTCCTGTTCAGAGACATGATGCTCACTGAGTTCTGCAAATGGCCTAAAGTGACACTGCCCATCAAAGGCAGACAACCTTTACACGACCTCAAATCCAATGAATGGAGCAGGAAGAAACTCCTTACAGTGTACTTACACCTCTTTCAAGTACAAGAAAGCACAAATGGAAATGATGTAAAGGCTCTTTGCTCACACTTCTGAATATTTGTTTGGATACTAATTCACAGAATACAAATACTTCAACTATGTGGTGATGGCTGAGTGCAAGTGCTGAGGCCTGAAGCCTTCGGGGACTTTTTTTTCTGTGACCAGGCAATTCCCTATTTCACCTTCCTGAAAAAGTGATCAGTGCAGGATTAAGCATACTCACAGCAGAGACCAAAGGATTAACTCCAGCTTTTACAGACTGTAGCTGGTGCAGGGGATACAACCCTCTGTGGTCAGAATTGGACTGGAATTTGGCAGGTTTTTTGGTCCCTTGCTTCAGGGTTGGCTCTGCTCCTGCCTATGATCTTAAACCCAGGCAGAGTCACATTATTTCTGACCCTCGGAGGCATCTGAACTTGTAATCCCTGGACATGATGCTCTAGAAATTTTCTTCTTGTTCCCACACTCCATAATTGTTTAATTTAGAGTTACTGAAATATGTACCCAGATCTGTCAAAATTTTAAGGAAAAAAAAACCCTCACATTGTTATACAGAGAAATTATTTTTAAAAGCATAGGCTTTATGATCTACAGAAGACATCAATCATAAATCAGCATTTGTGGAAAAAGGAAACAGGGATATGACATCTCCCTAGCATTTAACTGGAATGAATTTTTGTATTCTAATCATCAAGCAGTTGACAGATGCTACTAGACACCAACACCTGAGCATGGCCATAAGCTACAGCACTGAGAAGACAAGGTGGATCAACACTGATTTCCTATTGCACACAGAAGCACCTCATCCCAGCTACAGATTAAGAAAGCATCTTTAGTCTCTAAACTGGTGATGTGTCTGAGTCCCTGAAACTAACAGATGAGTTTTCAAAATGATAATAGATTTTTTTTCCTTTAAAATATAAGTAAAATAAAGGAAATAAACTGTAATGTGTCAAAAAAAATTCCTACCCGTGTACCTTTGCAAAAGAACTGCCTTAAGAGAAAAGGGAGTTTTATTGCTTATTTATGAAGTAAAAATTTACTCATCATACCTCAAAGGCTCATGCAAGGTAAAATGTAATGCACCCTAATTGTACAGAGAGACAGACAGACAGATGCATACACACACACACACACACACACACACACACACACACACACGCACGCACGCACACACACTTACACATAATTAAAAAATAAATTTAAAAATTTAAATAATAAAGTATATTCTTCTCTGCCTTAAGAATCACCCTCAAGAAAGTCAGATTGTTTCTCTAAACTCCAAATGTAGAAACTATTCTCTAATTTAATGGATATTTTACAAAATTTGTCTCTCCTACCACAAAGGTGATACTCTATACCACTGCCTGAGGACTGTGACTCTCAGGCATGGTCAGTGCTATTCAGTAAAGAGGTGTCACTCTCTAGAAAAAGGGGCTGATACTCAGTGACCATTATCCTTGCTGTTATTTTGGCTGAATATAAGGACACTCCCAGTTCTGTCAACTGATGTTTTCTAATATGATTCTGTTTTACACATTAATGTATGAGACATCAACTACACAGGGCAAAAACATCTCAGACTATTGAAGAAAAGACACATCTCAGATTTCATTTGTCTCTGGACTTCTCAACAGCCCAGTTACGGGCAGCTTTCTGTGAAGTAGCTTGTCTAAGTGCTATCATTGTGAAATTATCAAAGATCTCGTATGAGCATTATATGCCTCCATTTCTCCATTTCCCATACTGGCCAGCTCCCTGTCACTATGACAAAACAACTTGCAGATCTTTCTGTGAATCGCAGTTCTGGAGGTTTCAGTCTCCAACCACTTGATTCTTATGTATTAGCCTGTGGTGAGCAGGGCACCACACAGGAAGCATATCCTGGGGTGAAGCGGCTCACCCTGTGTAGCCAGAAGCCAGAAAAGACAAGAGACAAATACACCATTCAGGGGTACAGCCCAGTGATCTACTTCCTCCAACTAGTTTCCACCTCCTGAAGTTTCCGGTATCTCCCTGTCAAGCCACAAAACATTACAGATTAGAGTCCTCTGGATCCACTGTGCGAGGGACCGATTCATCAATACATGAACTTTCGGGGATTGTTTTAGAGAGACTGTTTTCCCCAGCAGAGAAAAATTATGTATTAGTCAAACTGGAAACCAAATATCAAGATGGAAGTGACAGCTGCAAAAGTCACTTGCGGGGCAAGAGTTCAAACAGGGCAATGCTTGGAGGACTTCATATGCCTTGCCGACTATGTGCCCCCACAGTGCCATTGATACAACATCTAAGCAATGCTACTGTCTCTTGTTTGAAGTTGCTTGTCCACCTTCTCTGCTGTACAGTGATCAGCTTCACTGCAGTTTTATCATTCTTAGTCCCCTAAGGCAAGACGGAAGTCCTGGAGTCTAGCAAGCAAATAGTAGATCACTGCTGAGCAAACAAAGCCGTGAAACTAAGCTGACATGTTTGTGACTGAATTGTGACAGTGTCCAACCTTGCAAAAATTCACCAAGACGCAACTCCAGATTCATTATCTGAAGCTCACTTTTTAACAAGAAAACTCCAATATTTTAACAATGTCACCCTTTATCCAAACTGTCATTTATGTTCCCAAAATCAAATGTCCTATTCACTTAGTTTTGGGAAGGTCTTTTCTACAGGAGTTCTAGGGAAAGCTCTTAAGGTTATCACATGGATAAAACCTACAGAAGATTCAGCTGAAAGAAAGGACCTTAGGCTGGCTGGCACCACAATGCTTTTGTTCATCTTTCCTGCAGCCCCATGAGAAAAACCATGAGATCTCATTGTATAGATAAGCAAACTGAAGCTGAGAGGAGAAATGCTCGGCGAAAGGCTAGACTTCAAACCCCACAGCTCTTAGCAAGTCATTTTTGGTGATAATTTTCTAAATAAGTCAATAAAATCCAAGTGAGAATATATACTAAATTCAGGTTTATTTTTTAAAGGACTCTAATAAACATGAATTGCAAAAATTTGGAAATAAGGCCCAGGTTTAAAACACAAATTGTTCTGCTTTCTATACAAATAATGACATTACAGATGTAAAAGCATGCCCTGCTGTCTTAAAATCTCACTCCATAGAGAGTTACATATGCATAATGCCCTGGAGATTTGCTACAAGAATCTCAAAATTATTTTCTCTACATTTATATTTTGAAGCCGATCCCTTCATGGGGATAAAAGGAACACAACCTTGTATCAAGTTTGCACATATTATAAGTCAAGTGTCATAATTCTACTGCCTATATTTACTTCAAACTAGCTAGGAGATCTATTCCCTAGAATATGTCCTTCCTGGAACTCTTTGTGTTTCCAAACTGGGGAGTGATAAGAGTGTTTTCAGTGGTGGGAGGAAGGGAATGAGGACTCATGAAGCCTTTAGTGTTACAAATATGCCTGATGTTTGAATAGATAAAGATGTCCACAGGAAGCTGACACTTGTGACTATAATACTTACCAGAAGATGCCTATCATCTTCAACACCTCAGAATTTCCCACTGAAATCCTGTTGAGAGAACTGTTCAACTCCTCCTCTCTGGGAATTCCTGCAGCTACATCGCCACAGAAGGCAATATCTCATTTGTCCATGGAGAGGTGGATGCGAAGTTGAGAGGTTGTCCTGCTCTATAAAAATGTCAAATTACTAGCAGCATTGATTTGGGGATGTTTACACAATCTTAATTCTTCAGACGTTAACATGGAGAAACCAATATTTACTGATTTGTCTGTTTGTTTGTTTGTTTGTTTGTTTGTTTACTAAAATGATATTTCCTTTTTGACGAGCTTGGTGTTTTAAGGATAAACAAGTATTTTTAAATTGGTCCACCAAATGACAAGCCAACAAATTTGAAACCAATTGTCATCTCTTATTCGCCACACCCATAAATCCAGCCTGGGATGTTTTTCCAGTGTCCTTGCATCATGAACAGAGTATTGCAAGAAGGTATTAACTTCTTTGTGAAGTGGTGCTTTGTTTTATTTTTCATGTGTGAGGGATTGGCTATGTTCAGTAAATCAGTTTCCTTGCAATTATTTTATAATAAATTCATGACATATCATTCATTATCCTTTTTTTTTCTCAAATCATCTGCCTTTCAGGGGTGGATGTGAACAGTCCTGACTCACCTGAACTCCATCAGTCTCCACCAGGATGCTCCTGCTCTGTATTTCCTCTCCAAAAGGAAGTAATTTTACCGCCTGTTCCTATATCAGCCCAGTTTGCAGTTTGACTAAGGACATCCTAACAGCTGTGGCTGAGCCTAGGTGTTCTACTGTCAATACAAAATAAAAAGAGGTATCATCATAAAAATCATCTTCAAAGATATTTCCTTACATGCTTAAGTACCACAGAGGAGAAGAGGCGGGAAAGACTGCAGCCTTCTTATATCCTGGGCTTTAGGTATTCTGATTTCTTCCTTGCTAGCAGAGGCAGTGAATTTAACACTCAGATTTGCTCTGACAGGCTGACAACTGATATCACAAGACCACAGCTAAGAGTGGTTTATTACTTTTAGGGGGATTTATTTAATTCAGTCTCACAGCCTGAGGGTGGGGTAAAGATTTAACTTGAAATTAAATTCCAGCAGGAGACCTTTTAATATAAGAAAAATGGGCAGAAGGATAAATGACATACTCAATTGCAATGAATTTAGAAAAAAAGGGGGTGCTATATTTAACACGGAAAAAATCCCACAAAATCATTTCAGTTGTATGATAGAAATAAGAGAAAGTGAAGATGAAACAGGAATGACGATGAAACCCAAAAGATAATATGCTAAAGGAAAGTTTCTGACACACTAAAATCTTCTCATCATGAAGGGGGAAAAAAACCCAGTTTATGAATGCTTTCCATCAATGTCTGAGTAAGTTGATTGAAAAAAAAAAAACCCACAGACACACAGTAGTGTTTTTCTGTTGTTTTAACTTTAAATTACACAATAATTCTTGATGAAACTCTAAAATTCAAGCAAAGCCAGGAGGAGCATTAACTGGTTTTAACAAAAACACAAGGAATGTCTACACCCTCATGCTTCAGAACTGAAAATGGCCCCTTAGAATACAAAGCTGAGAAAAGGGGATCTTGTCCTAACATACAACCCAGACAGGCGCTGCCAGTAGGAGAACTAGGGAGTTCAAGGAGTTGTGCTTAGGATCCCTGGCTTGCTTCTGAGAGTCAGATGTCACCAACACAGGGCAAGGGGACAGAAGACACCTCATGGTTGGTGTGTCCTAGAGCATTTGCGAAGTTCTCACCTTCTTAGGCAGAATTGTTTTGGCTGAGACTTCCTGTGAAAAGATGCACTGTCATCAGAACTATTGATCTCGAATGCTTCCTTTGACGACAAATTTGATATTCAGGCTTTTGAGATGCAAATGCTCAAGAAAAGAATAGGACACAATAAACAGAAGGACCGTTTGCTTAACCCTATCCAATCCACACTTGGGAACAGGGATCCAGATTTCACCAGCCTGTGGTCATCTCTGCACCAAGCGTGGCAGCAGATTCAGCCATACAGGATGTCTCCCTAACCATGTGCCATATATGTATAGCATCTCTTCTCCCTTCAGGAACCCAAGTTGTCATGGCTTTGTTGGACAACTTTGAAATCCCACACAAACTTGCTATGGCCTTTTTTTCTCCCTCTTTATTCCTAAAACCCTGTGTTCGTCCATAAAATCTAAATGATTGGCATGTTGCCTCTCACCTGAATGCAACATACCTCATAATGTCTGGCTTCGTGGCATCCATGTCTGGGTAATTGTTTCATGCCATTCCTTTAATCTATATTAAAAGGAGATGTACTAGACTGGCTTACATGAAATGGTCCAGGTAGTCCAACAGTGGCTCTCTCACACAGGACAGGCCAAGTATGCAATATTTGTTCAGTCCACAAATCTCAGCAGTGCCGATCTGGTGCTGAAGGCCTGGAGGATTCCTGGAGAGCTGGCCTTCCTTTTAGAATAGAATTCTGAAGGAGCTGGATTTTATTTGTGATGAAATGTTGAAGCAACAGGAGATGAACTTCTCAGCAAGAGCGTAGTCAAGCAGGCAAATACCAGTTTCCTTCTTCCTTGGCCTTTCATCTAGGCTGCCACCAAAAAATGTTGCTCCCATTTAGATTGAGTCTTCCCAGTTCAGTGTTAAAGAAAAGCTTTCACAGGGGTGCCCAAAGGCTTGAGTTTCAGTTGATTCCAGATCCAGCCAAGTTGACAACCAAGATTAACCATTACAGAGGCTAAGGAAATAATGAAACATTCTATATGGTAAATATTTAGGTCTAAATGCTTTCATAACCACTTATCACCTATTAAATACTGCTCAAAGTTCTCAAATTTTGGAATACTTCTAAGTTTACCACTATCTTTAAATGGAATACAAGGATCAATATGGTGTGTGTGTGTGTGTGTGTGTGTGTGTGTGTGTAAATCCAAAAAGTGAGTGTGGACATGTTCTTGAAGGTCAGAGGACAACCTTGGGTTTTGATCTTTGCCTTCCATCATGTCTGAAATAAGGTATTTCTATGCATCATACCACAGGATTGTTGGCCCACTAATTTGCCAGGAATTCTGCTGTCTCTGAGCCCCATTTCACAGTAGGAAAGCTAGTACTACAGATATGTGCACTGTTACTGTAACTTTATGTAGGTTCTATGGATTCAAACTCAGAGCCTCACACTTGCATGGCAAGGACTTTATCTACTGAGTCATATTCAAAGCCCTCTAATATTATTTTAAGTACAAGTTGGGCATGGATTGATTAGCAACAGCATACAGATTGAAATTTCAGTGAGTAAACCAGTGAAGAGAGTACTTCATTTTGTCAAAGAATAATTCTCTCTACCTCTTCACACCTACCACCAATTTGTAGAAAGCCTCCTGACTTTTGTAAGTTATTATTTTGCACTTTAAGTAGAGGCTTTATTTATTTACTTTAGAATTATAATCTTCTGACATTGTTGACTTATTTGCCTTTGTCTATGATTTAGGAGGCAATTTCTCACATATTGTTCTGTAAAAACTAATAAGACATTATTTTTTAATTAACAGTGTTTTATGTACTAGTGGGTTTTTCAGAGAGGAGTTAAAGTCATTAAGCAAGGGCTGGGTGTACACTCAAAGCAATATTCCTGAGTGATCTGATAATTGAGATATCACCTTGCTTTATTCTACAGTAAAGCTGAACCCAAGCCCTGTCTGATGAACAGCATAACCAGATTTTAGATTAATTAGCTCCCAAGTGCCTAGTATGTATTTATACTACCAAAGGATCAAAAGGTCCACGATTGAGTATATCTGAGCTGGAGTATCCTTCTGTTGAAATCAAGTGTGAGTATTTAACTCAAACACTTCTCGGCCAAATAAAAAGTCAAATGCTTATAAACTGGTTGTACAAATACATCCTTGTGCTGAAACTTCAAAGGGAGACATTAGAAGTTGCCTTTGTCTTATCTTTAATCCAATGGCATTATGTAACACTCGCCTAAAATTCTTTAAGTTAAAACACTATAGAACATAAGCTGTCTGTGTGAAGGTAGCATATCTCTTACCAAGAAAATACACTTTTAACCAAAGATTATAATGTAGAAAAGATATTCATAGTTCATATTGGCATATAATCTACTTAAAGGCTTCTGTCAAGCAAGCTAGTGGAAATTTTTTATTTTATTCCTTTCCCTAGGACTGTACCTGGGTTCTGGGGACTAATTGAATGCCAAGACACTGAGGAAGGGAAGATGCCTGTCGCACATTGTCTGAGCACACATTCTCCTAGCCTTGAAAGCATTACAATCTGACTTCCCTTTGGTAATAAGTCCCACTGAGGGCCACAGGAACTTTTCTGCAAGAATATAAGATCTACAGTCCTCATTGCTACTTACCCCCCAGGGGATTACAGCCCACATGCTTGTCAGGATGCCTCTGTGAAGGGTTCACCCAAATGGCAAAAGACAGTGATTATATCACAAATACACTGTTAGAAGACAACTAGTTCCCTTTGGTATGAATTGATACTATAAATTAATTTGTCTTTGGAATATGTTCAGTTATGGAAAGAATACAATGTAGGGGAATTTCCTTAAGAAGTTACCCACAAATTCAGGACCCCTTAACATACAACACAACTCTCCTCTTATTATTTTTTTCAAGCACAGTTTATGGTTATTTAAAACTGGATAAACTGACAGATGATAATTTCCCTTTCCAATCTTCTTGATGTATGTTTTCTAATGGAAAGTTCTTAAGAAGCTTCTAAGTTTAATTCATGTGGTGACTTGGATATAATAAATCCCCAAGAAAACCCAGTCATTCAAATAACAAGCAATGAGCCTCATCAAAATCAGTTTCAGTAAAATTCCATTCATAGATTTGGTGGGGGCGGGGGTTGTTTCAGCTCTTTCTCTCTTTGAAGAAACAAAGTCTTGAAAGGCACAACTTCTCCCCCTGTCCTCTCTTTCACTGTAAGAGACCAAGAAGTAACCAAGTGAAGACAAATGTGAACATGCTCATGTTTATAAAGGGACTGAGCAAACTGATAAATAAGTAATGCAATTCAACTTCCTTTCAATAATGGAAGACTTTTAAGGTAAAGTGGGGAGCTGGTTGTCTCGAGTCCCAGTTGTAGTCAGGATACATTGAAAATCCATTTTAAAATATGCTGTAAAAATGTAGAATCCTGTCCAAAAATAATTCATCATTTTAATTTAATATTTATAATTTATCTATCTTTTATACTCTTCCCAGTTCTAACCAACTTTTACCATACTCTGAAAAGACACAGTCACAAAGTTCCCTCTACCATAGATAAGGCACATTCATAGCAGTACTTGGCAGGAGTGCACTAACCAGAAAGCAAATGTCAGCAAGGGGAGCATGAAAAGCCTGCCTCCTTCCACAGCTTTCAACGTGGCTGTTGATTGCACTTCCTTTTCTTTTTGCCTTGCTTTTGCAGCCCATCGATTCTTTACAGCTTCTGAGCTGTTTGCCCAAGGACCTTAAAATAAACTTCCTATATTCTCCTTAGAAATTCCCTCTAGAATCTTACCTCAAGTTTCTCTCCTTTTTTATTTATCAATAATTTTCAGTGTTGGAGTAAGTAGATAAAGAAACAATTCTAGAAAGTAACTTTGAAATCATACACGCTATGATTTTAGATTCATTGTGGTATTTCAAAAAGCCAACTTTGGGCTAAATTAAGCTATATTGAGAGCAGGATGGGGTAAGATCCAGCTCCAGACTACTCAGATGCACTACAGGGCATAAGATTCCTATTACATGAGAATGTGCTTACCTCCATGAATTAAGGGCTATATAGTTTGCTATATATTTATTACTTCAGGTAAGGTTCAAATTTTCTAGTAACAAAAGTTAATAATAATGATCAAAGCAATTTATTCTCAGTATGATATAAGATCATCTCACTCTTTGTACATGGATGTTGATAGGGAAAGTGGTGCTACAGCTTGACCCTCCATGAGGAAATGCATGACCAGATGGAATTTGGGAATGTAGTACTGTGTAAATAATAGCATCCTGGTTACCCAGACCAACAGTGGGAAGGCAAGTTGATGTATGAGTGATGGAAAGGTTCAATATATCCCAAGATACAACTTCCCACCATCAGTAGTTAAGTCCTATGAACCTGTCTTCCCAATACTTTACTCTAGTTATTGCCTTCCCATTCTTGGTGTGTGATATTGGACAATAGTATTCATCAATCAAAAGTTAGGTTTTCCCATTTATAAAATGGGACTAATATTTCTGAGTAGTGTTGTTAAATTGTATAACATAAAAATGATTTAAGATAGTCAATGTTCAAAGTATGATATATACCTTCCCAAATTAATATACTGAACTAATGTTTTTACTTAAGTAAATTTTATTATTCCTAAATAGTTTAGCATCCCAATTTCCTTCCTAGAATCTTAGAGCCTACCTAAATTATTGCTCACCTTCCCATACAGCTAGAATGAACTTCTTTTATTCTCCTATTTCAGCTTTCTGTATACCAGATGGAGTTTTCTATAAAATTAAGATTGTCCAACAATCTTAATTTTATAGAAAACATTAAAAATCATAGTCAGGAAAATATAGATTAAATTTTTTCTTCTATTTCTCCTATAGGTTACATCTTAAAACTATTTCTAGATAAAACATCTCCTAGTCATTTTAGTCTTAAGAACACTCTTCCTTTCTTGGACAGTTAAATTTACTACCCAGAATAATAGCTGGAAAAACATTTGTTTTACTTATCTATTTGAAAAATTCATCCTATTCTTCCTCCACTTAAACCTGGGAAAAGTTTAGAACTTCAAGTTAACATAATAAGGAGAGAGAAACCCTCACCTTATGTCTAAATTTGTGGGAACAGTGTGACTAGTGTGACCCAGGCACTCAGCATCTCAGAGCACTAGTACCTCTATCACAACTCTGGGAAGAGGCACCACATAAACTCTGTGCACTGTTTTCAACAAATATAACTGCCTGGGTTCCAAAAGAACATTGGATATGAATGACGTCAGCTAGGGAACTCCAGGTTAAGAGGCATCTTCATTTGTTCTCTATAGTAAACATTATTAAAGGGTATAACACTGTGGCTAGGGAACTAGTTATAGTCATAGCACCCCATTTAAAAATTGCAGACTAGTACACCTTTGTAAATTTAGAAGTGAGATATACTTGAGCTTGGTATAAAATTTTGGAATGCACCAGGAGGAGAAACATGGCTGGCTCCTCTAAATTTAACTCTTAATATCTCTGGAGTCTTTGAGAAAGGTTGGTTCAAACTCTCCATATCTTGCCTAAATTGTAACTGTACATTCACAACATCTAATTTCTAATGTGAAAGTGATCTATGAACTGTTTTTCATATTTTGCTCCAAGATCTTTTTTGATTTTATTAGTTCATTGAGAATTTCTTTAATCATATTCAATTCCTGACTCCACCCCTCCCAGGTCCACTCTCCTCCCCATCAACCTAACTTTGGGTCCACCTTTTTTAAGACATCAAATACAGTTGGTGCTGCCCTTTTACTTTTGGATGTATAGACCTCCACTGGATGGTGGTCAACCCACTAGAGGCTACAGTCATATAGAAAATTAACACCCTTCTGACAACTATCATTTACTAATAACTCCTTAAGAGGACTCCATGCCACTTACCCTCTC
The DNA here is from genome assembly GCF_049852395.1 of Peromyscus maniculatus bairdii. Taxonomy (NCBI): domain Eukaryota; kingdom Metazoa; phylum Chordata; class Mammalia; order Rodentia; family Cricetidae; genus Peromyscus; species Peromyscus maniculatus. The sequence continues at coordinate 171,074,464 of NC_134852.1, read as the reverse complement.
CATGTTTCTATTTTCTCTGCCTTGAGCTTGTGCAAGCAAGTCCTGTGCATGCTGTCACAACCACTGTGAATTTGTATGTGCAACTTTCCTATTTTGTGCAGAAAACACCAGTTTCTTGTAATCATGCAATGCCGCAGATTCTTAGTTCTGCCTCCTATTTTATAATTACCTCCAAGCCTGGGGAAGAGGAAGTAGAATATGGATGTCCGATCTAAGGCTGAGAAGTCTACAGTTTTCTGTCTCTGTACCTTGGCAATTTGTGAGTCTCTATGTGTCAATTACCATTTTCTACAAAAAGAACCTTCTCTGATGAAGAATGAAAACTACTAATATATGTATATAACGATAAGTCATTAAGAGATGATTTAATTGCTGGGCAGCAGTGGCGCACACCTTTAATCCCAGCACTCAGGAGGCAGAGGCAGGTGGATCTCTGTGAGTTCAAGGGCAGCCTGGTCCACAGAGCAAGATCCAGGACAGGCACCAAAACTGCACAGAGAAACCCAGTCTCGAAAAAAGAGAGAGGGGGGAGGGAGGGAGGGAGAGAGAGAGAGAGAGAGAGAGAGAGAGAGAGAGAGAGAGAGAGAGAGTTTAATTCTATGCACATTTAGCAAAGTAATTGTAGTAGGTGCTCCTGTAAGTCCAATGACTTGTCTAGCCACAGATATTTAACCCTAATATCAATGTTTGACACAAGTTTCATCTTGTGGAGTGGGACTGAAACCCAATTAGAACATGATTGTTTACTCCTGTGACATTTATGCCACCATTACATCAGTGGCCAAGAAAAACCAGGCTGCTAGTTGTTGTAGCTCACAGGGTTCAAAGTAGGGTAAGTTTCATGATTGTGTTGTCCTCTGGTAACATGCATAGCACCTTAAAGCACTATAAAAGCTAGTCATTCGGAATGAAGCTTCCAGGTATCAGCTTTAGTTTCTCTATGTTCTGTGACTCAAATATCTTCAGCAATAGAGTCTTACTATCAAGTTTTAGAAAATAACCCTATTTTCTAGACAAAAATTGACAATAGCCTATAATATTTGAGATCTAGGGGACCTAACTGACCAGCAGCTCCAAATGAAGTAACCCATTCCTGGCACTGGGTTTTCTATTTGTTAACTTGTAATGTAATGTGGGGGTATTATTGCCCAATTATAGTGCAACTCCATTTAGACCTTTTTAGTGTGTGTGTGTGTGTGTGTGTGTGTGTGTGTGTGTGTGTGTGTGTGTGTGTGTAATAGATATATTAGGAAGTTTCTACAGTAGTAGGTTTCCATCTGACATTTTTTTTCTTTTCTTTTTTTTTTCTTTTTCTTTTTGGTTTTTTGAGACAGGGTTTCTCTATGTAGCTTTGCCTGGAACTCGCTTTGGAGACCAGGCTGGCCTCAAACTCACAGAGATCCACCTGGCTCTGCCTCCCCTCCCGAGTGCTGGGATTAAAGGCGTGCACCACCACTGCCCGGGCTTTTTTTTAAAGCTCTTTAATGTTGATTATCCTTCCCCATATTTCTTCCCCTACCTCATCCTCCCATTCATTACCCTTTTTAACCCTTCTATTCTATTAGTCTCCTTTGACCCTTTATAACACTGTGTTCTATATCTCTTTCCCTGAAATTCCTTAGAAAGGCCTAATTAGTTATATATATGGTCCCCAAAGATATTCACATACTATAAAAAATACTGTTCTTCATGAAAGTTCTGTGACAAGAAACAATGAGAGCAGTCCATTTAGTGTCTCATTCTTAGCACCTGCATCAATTCTAATTAACTATCCACTGTGCTTCAGGCCTTGGTTGTTTTTGTTTGGTTGATTGGTTGGTTTTGTTTTAGGTGTTTTGTTTGATTGCTTTTGTTCTTGTTTTTTGGGGGGAGGTTGTTTTTATTTCTAGACAGGGTTTGATGTGTAGTTTTGGAGCCTGTCCTGGAACTTGATTTGTAGACCAGGTTGGCCTTAAATTCACGGAGATCCACTTGCCTCTGACTCCTGATGCTGGGATTAAATGCATGCCCTACAATGGCTTGGCCAGGCTTTGGGGTGTGTGTGTGTGTGTGTGTGTGTGTGTGTGTGTGTGTGTGTGTGTGTGTGTGTGTGTGTGTGTGTGTTATATAACTAATGTCCAACATTCCCCATAAAAGCTATAAATTATTTTATTATTACCATTATTATTATTATTAACCCAAGAACTGCTGTCATATATTATAATCATTTACAGAAAGTCTCAAGCAGCAGATTTCATATTCACTCATTTCTCCCTCAGAAGAAGCACTTCAGCTTTTTCTATTTTATTTCCTTCAAGTAATAAGTACTCTGTCTTCTAAATCAGACTTACTATTCTTTCTTATTGTTTGCATAGTTTACTGTGCAAAATCTAACTAATGTACTTCAGTCACTGAGGTTTCTTTCACCTTTCTTCATGTCCACTCTAAATCATAATCCTTTGTAAGCTGCTCTCATAGTCTACCTGACATGTGAAAAAACATTTCAAAATCAACTTTGAATAGCAACCACATCATTATCTCACATTATCTCACAATCTCTGTGTTAGAAAGTTGGGCAAGACTTGTCCAGGTAGCATTCTTAATCTATGTGCCACTAGTGGGCACATTGCAAGCATCAGCAATGAATGGGATTTCTGGAGAGTCCAGGTTGACTCCTGATTGGTTTGGCCTCTTGGAGGTAATGGCTGCAAGACTAGATCAACATTATCATTGTCTGGAGTACCTACAAAAAATATCTCTGTGTAAAAGTCTCAGAGTAGTAAAAATTTTTGCAAGACCATGTCAGGGTCCAAGAATAATTTTTCAGACAGACACAACGAGGAGCTTCACTGCTTCTTATGATCCGGTCTCAAAGTTTCAAACACTATTGTCCTGTATTGGTCAATCAAGCTCTTACAACCAGCCAGATTAAAGAAAATATATTGGACTCCACCTCTTGAGGGGTGGAGATTCGAAGTGTTTATGATCACCTTTAGTCTACACAAAGGACTTTGATTCATTTACTGAGTACTTTCTGAATCCCTTAATGCATGCCAAACACTTTAGAGGTAAGAATTAAAAATCTGAGGATAGAACAGTGCACACACAAAAATAAGAACCCTGTGCTGCTCTTCCTTTTCTTGATGGACTCTGCTGTTGGGTGGATAGTTGTAGGAATGGATAGCGTCTCCTCTGCAGTGCTCAGAATAAGTTGGTTGAGAGGCAGTAAGGAGCACTTCTTAGCTGCTTGACTTTTTCTGGACAACTAGCATATCTCCTGCATGTTTGATAATAATTCCTGACATTGCCAACATAAGCAGATCCATTTTGGTTTTGATTTTGTTTGTTCGTTTGTTTGTTTTTTTACTTTGCCAGCCTCATCCATGTTAGTATTACATACAACCTAAAATCATTTTTGTAGTTGGGGTTAAAGAAACAATTTGATTTCCAATTCTACTTTTTGAAAGTTCCAAGGCCTACATAGTCTTTGAAAATTACTAAATTCAGTGTGTTTATGAACCTTTCTTCCTCAGTATGAAAATCATTAGAGAATTAAGTCACAATGACAGTGTTTTTATATACCCCTGAGAATAAGCTGTGCCTATGCAGCCTGTTCAGGCTATTCTTGGTGCTTTATTTGTTTTATTTCTGTAAAACTTGATCAAATGACCTGAGGAAATTACAGGAAGCATTGGAATAGCCTGGAACGTCAAGTTGATTCCATATTTTTCTGATGGTATTATATATTTCAATGTCAGTGTATTACCCAAAAGAAAATCAATTGTTATGACAATTATGAACTCAAGACACAGTTATAACGATGCATTTCAAAAAAACATTCAGATGTTTAACAAATATAAAGATGGTAAATTTATGAAGTTTTCATAAAATAACATTATCTTTTTGAAGGATTATTTTAAACAAAATTGCTTTTAAAGGAATTTACAAAGAACATGTTTTTATTATAGTAGGGTTTTATTATAAAGGTAGATTTTGTTTTGTTTTTAATGAAATATCACACAAAAGAGAAATCAATATAGAGAGAAACTTGACTCCTCCTTTATAGAATTTAAAATCTTGCAAAAAACTAACACATGTTGACAAGGTCCAGTGTGTGTATTTTTTGTGTCTGTGTCTGTGTTTCTCCGTGTGTGTGTCTTTCTCTGTCTCTCTGTTTCTCTGTCTGTCTGTGTGTCAGTGTATTTGTGAGTGTGTGTGTGATATTTAAAGTCATAAGTAGGTGTTGCTCAGTGCAGTGAATCATGACATAACATGCCCTTTTAATTTCTTTTTCATCACAAGGATCTGAATATTACCAACCTAACACCACAAAGTCTTCTAAGAACAAGTTTTGGACATTTAAGTAAAATGCCAGCAAGTAATGATGTCCTTTTCTAAGAGGAAATGATATCTGATTTTCTAAAACTTCTCCTTAGAAAATGTCAAAAGAAAAATCTAGGGCTGAAAGCAAGCTCTGCAAAAAAAAATATTGTTCAAAGAGTTGTGATTTGTAATATAAGAGCAAGATTGTCCTACAGACTTTTAGACTTGTAGTTAATGAAATTGCATAGATATAATTCATTTCCTACTTAACAACTGTATTTCATTTTTTATCATCTTTATGGAAATATTTTATAGATGGCTAAAAGAAAACTTCAAAGAAGAAAGTAGTCATTTTCACACACTAATTATAACTACAACCAAATGAAAGAAAATAATATTTATATACTTTGATTTCTATTTTTAGTCTCAACTTTCTTAACTTTCAAAACATATGTTCAGTTTAGTTTAGATTTTTAAGTATGTCACACTGTGGAAGCCCTATGTAAAGATTATTAGGTCAGTTCTTCCTAGATAATTTTGTGATTATGGGTGAGTGTCATGGTCTGAACACTTTCCCAAACAGGTCTGTGTACTAGAAACTTGTCCCAGTCACCATGGTCTGGAGGTGATAGAGCTTCTTGGACATGATTAGATCACAGATGTACCCTTAGAAGTGAATATGTTCCTCTCAGTGGTGGATTATTCCCAAAGGAACTGGTTGTTGCAAAAGAGCATGTTTGGTCCTCTCCACTCTCACGTTTCCTTCAACCTTGCTCTCGTTTGCGCACTCTTACATCTTGAGCCCCTCACCAGACATTGTCTTCAGAATCATCGGACTTCTCACTATTCCAGTAAGCTTCTTTTCTGTGTATGCTACCCAATATTAATTATTTTACTATTCTAATGGAAAACAGACTGAAATAATGATAATAGGATAAATAGAAATAAATTTAGAATTTTATACAAGGTAAATTTAATGTGTGTCCATATTAATCAGCCTATCTTAACAAATCCTCCCCAAATCAGTATAATTTAGCTTATAATTGATATGCAGTTTCCATTAAAATATTGGATATGTAGTAACATTTGAATTTCAAATAAACAATTTATAGTATAAGCATACTCCATGCATATTTGAATCATGCTGTGAGGGTTAATCTAGTTTGTCAATTTGATTGAATTTGTCATCAACTAAGAGACATACAAACTTTTGGGTCTGTACATGTATTTACTGAAAGGATTAAATAACAGCCCAAAACAATATCATCTAGCTTCCAGCCTAGACATAAACATATCCAGAAAGAAAACTGTGTTGCTTGTGGCTGCCTGTCTTTGCTCCTTGCTGGTGAGTGTATCTATCCTCTTGTTGCTGATGCTGTTAGCATCTTCACTGACATCAGAACCCAACTTCTTGGCCATCCAACATGGACTGAAGACCAACAATTCTCCATGTCTTCAGAATCATATTGGGACTGTTGAAGCATCCATACAACTGAATTAAGCAGACACCAAGTTCTCAGCCTCTGCAGTGTGCAGAAAGACAATGTTAGATTACCTAGTCCATATACTATAAGCCAATCTAATAACTCTCTTCATAATATATATTCTTCCTATCAATTCTGTTTCTCCAGACATCCCTGACTAATATCATACTTATACCATGAAATTGCTTATCTGAAAATCAAATTTTCCTAGTAATATTCATTTTTTTATTTTCTGACTTGAAAATCCTAAAAATCTAAATCATTATTAAAAATTCAGAAAACAAAACCCAAAAGCAAACAAAAACCAAAGATTATATTAGTAAAATAAGAACTAATAAGAAATGTATTCAAAATATACTGTTAATATTTTGGGCTCAAAGCAAAGAAAAGCAAAAGCTTGTGAGTGAAGAGGAAATAGGAATGAAAGGAAAGGACCTGGACTACCATATATTAAAACTTCTGTAGAGCTCTGGCTTTAAACACGGCTGTGCTGTTGCAGAAATAGATACGTAGGACTGTGAAGCAGCATGGCAGAGAGAAGCGCCCTTGTGGGAAGTGCAGTATTCGACAGAGGTGACATTGTAAGTCAGAAGTCAGAGGCTGAGTTTTCAGTAAAACTCACTTAGAAGGTTACTTCCCAAATCAAAAATAGTCTAATTATTCCCTAATGCTCCATGATATTCCTTTGTGGAAGTATTAAACTTTAAAAAAAAACTCTAGAAGAATAAATAGATTACCCATTTGCACTCAATATGAGAAAGGTTTGCCATAAGTGGAATAATTGATAATATTGTTTATATTTGCAAGCACAGGTATATACTGGAAATCAACATGGACTATTCTAGAAGAAGCTGATGGGTAGTTCATCTTAACAGACAGAACACAATCCTAAAAATGCTAATGATTTTCTCTGCTGTAAAGTTCCGTAGTTCAACCATACATTGGTTTCTGGCTAATGTCAGCCAATCTGTTAATCTAAAGCGGAGTGTGCAAGTTGGCATTTAATGCTCGCATATCCCAAACTTGCTGTGAAGTCTCTGGTCTGTCTCCTGTTTCCAGATTGTTGCAGAGGAAAGACCTATAGCACAGAAGAACCTGTCCCTGCATGTCTTTTGCCTGGTTACTTAACTGTTCTACTTCTTTTGCTTCTAAAAGAGGATTTTGAGGGGTTGAACCTGGAATGTGGAGACCTGGAGAATATCATTTGGGGTCTTGAGAGGAAATAGGCCCCAAGGCAGAATTAAAGGCACATATGTTATCAATGATTATGCCTGTGGAAGATAAATTTGCTTCTTAGGTCCATTTGATCAGAAAATCTTTTTCCAACCCTTTACTCTGAAGTAATGTCTATCTTTAAAGTTGAGGTGTGTTTCTAGTATGCAGCAGGATAGATCCTGTTTTCATATCCATTGTTAGCCTGAGTCTTTTTTTGGCAAATTGAGTCCATTGATAATAAGAGATATTAAGAACCAGTGATTGTTAATTCCTACTATTTTTTGGTTTTGATGGTGGTGGTGGTAGTGTGTGTGTGTGTGTGTGTGTGTGTGTGTGTGTGTGTGTGTTTTCCCTTCTTTGGGTTTTGCTGGTGTAAGATTATGTATTGCTTGTATTTTCGTGGGTATAACTAACTTCCTTGGGTTGGAATAAATTATAATAAAAAATCAAAAAATAAATAAAATAAAATAAATTATAATCACTTTGAAAGCTTACCCTTGGAGTTTTGGGCTTGGCATATCTGGTCGGTTCCCTGAGAAACCTTATTTCCAAATTCTGAATATGTCAGGGGGTTCCAGACTCACACTTTAGCAAACACTATCATATTTCAATTAAATAAGATACACAGATGCCTTTTGAGCCATAGATTCCTTGAGTCCTGATAAATTCAGTATCGGTTGAAATATACTCAATATAATCAAAACATGGAACTCCTATGGTAATATATTGTGTACCCTAATAAACTTATATGGGGATCAGAGGACAGAACCAGCCACTAGATTAGACATAGAGGCCAGACAGTGGTGGCACACATCCTTAATCCTATCACTTACATTTAGCAATTCATGTTACATTTGGTGCGTGCTTAACGTTTGTGGCATGAATTCACAAAAAAGCAGCTGCCCTGTAGCCTTGCAGTCCCTAACTCAGACCCAAGCTGCACACAGCCAGTTGTGGGATTTGCTGAAGGAGGGGGAGGCAGGAGGATCCCAAGTTTGAGGCCAGCCTGGGAGCCTTGCTGAGGAGAGAAGCTGCGGTCAGGGCTGGGCCACAAACAGTGTCAGCAGGATCATGGAGGCAGTGGCTGCTGCTCTTTGTTGCCAGCTGCTTCATATGGAGTTGGTGGCGGTGGCAGTGCTGCTGCCAGGGACAAAGGGTTTACCAGTGCTTGTTCAGAGAACAATTGCCAGGACCATTGTATGACAAAAAAAAAAAAAAATGGCAAAGGTTGCTTTGGAGAACTTTGGCAAGGCAAGTAGTGGGAGAAGAAGTTGCTGTGAAGATATTCTCTTCTAGGGAAGAACGTTCATAGTTCCGAGAGACAGAGATATATCAGACTGTGGTGTTATGCTATGAAAACATCCTAGGATTTATAGCAGCAGACAACAAAGACAATGGCACATGGACTCAGCTGTGGCTGGTGCCGATCCTTGCCAAGACAAAGTAGGAAGGCTCTTTAGAAAATCCTGTCTCACAGATGAGTCTGTCAGATATACTAGGCCTGTATGCCAAACATGGATACCTCAACATTGCAGAGGAAACTTGAGTGACTGTCCAGGCAGCCTGCTGTTTCTGTCATTTCTCACATTTTCTGGGAGTCATTTGTTTGTACTTCCTCCTTATTCAGTTACTATTATTTCCTTCTCAGGTCTCTGAGGGAGTAGAAGATTAGATAGTTGTGGTTAAGTTTTCCTTGTTAACAAATTTAGAAAAGAAACTCACTAAAGAGGTGTAAAGTGTATAAGTGTGAAAGACATCAAAAGATAATTTTCAGTTGGTAATACAAATTAGGAATGAAAGTGATTAGGTATATTTTGGACTCACCAAAATAGGATAGATAATGGAATATTTTCACTGAATTTGTCAAATGCAAATGAATTAGACATTGTTGATGTATTTATTGCCTGTATATATTGTATCTAGTTATTGTACTTATTGTATATAGTTTTTCTTATAATAGTTATAATTTTTATTTTAGACAAAAAAGGGGAATGTGGTGATATTTTATTAGTACTCTAATAAATAAATCTTGCATGAAGATCACAGGAAAAAGCCAGCCACTGTATTAAACATAGAGGTTAGGCAGTAGTAGCACACGCCTTTAATCCTAGCATTTGGGAGGCAGAAATTCATGCAGATCTCTGTGAGTTCAAGGCCACCCTGGGAACAGAGCCAAGCATGGTGGCACATGCCTTAAATCCCAGTGCTAGTTAACCATAGAGGTCTGGAGGTCTGTACAGACAGACAGGAAGTGATAGAGCTGGGTGCAAAGAGGAAAATGATGCAGCTGGGCAGAGAGAGGAAGTGAGATGGCAGAGCACAGAAAGGCATATAGGGCGTGACTATACAAGAAGTAGCTCTCTCTTTGACTGAGGATTTTCTAGTGGTAAGAATGTGGCTGGCTTCTTTCTGCTTCTCTAATCTCTCAGTTTTCACCCCAATATTAAGTTCCTGTTTTTTTTTATTAATAAGACCCTTTAGCAATTCATCTTACACACACCCTTAGTCCTAACACTTCCATTTAGCAATTCATGTTAGAAACTCCCAACTTAGCAACACAGTACACTGTGAATAGTTGCTTGGTTCTCATGATTTTGTGCAGTGTTAGTGTTATTGTTCCCTGCTGCTACTCAGTATGAATCACACATCACCAGTATGTTAACACACCAAAAGTGAAGAGAAAAGGAGAACACTCATCCACCACTAGTGGGAATGAAAACTATCCAGACACTCTGGAAATCAGTATGGCTATTCCTCAAAAAGCTAAAAAAATAAATCTATCATATGACCCTGCTATATCACTCTTTAGCATACGCCCAAAGGTCTCAGCATCTTCTCCAGAGATACTTGCTTGCTCAACAATGTCCATTCTCATTCTATTCACAATAACCAATGGAAACAACTTAAAAGTCCTTTAACTGATGGATGGATAATGAAAATATGGCTCATACGCACAATGAAATTCTTTTCCACTGCAAAGAATAATGAAATCATAAAATTTACAGATAAGTAAATTGAACTGGAAAGAGCTATATTGAAGGAGGTAAGCCAGACCCAGAAAAACAAATGCTACATATTCTCTTTCATCTGTGGTTTCTAGTCTTCTGGTGTAAGTGTACAACAAAAAGTAACCACAGAAACTGGAAAACTATAAAGGAACCAATATGGACCCTGGAGCTGGAAATAGGAGGATTCAGGTTTATGAAGTGATAAATGGGAAAAAACGGGAGGGAGGCTCTACTTTGAGAGAGGATAGGGAGATCAGTACCAAAGGAAAGGAAGTGGCAGAAGGACAAATAATGCAAGAATGTTTAACAAAGCCTCAAGAAATCATATTGTTTTACATTTAGCTAAAGTTATACAATATATGGGTTTGACTGTGCTTCCTACAAGAGCAACAGACTATCTAACAAAATCTTCAGCACCACACATGAGAAACCTCCATTCCAATTATTGGTCAAGCAAGTCCAAGTGACTGCCCTGATATGTAGACTGTTGCTTTTGCCTTTGGTTGCTTCTCAGAGGTTGAAGATAAGGGGGTTGGGAAGGTTTAGAGGCATTGGTGGAAAGAAAAGAAGATGATCAAACTATATTAAGTGAAAGTTTTACCTTGTTGTATTTTATTTGTCATGTTTTATTGTTATCTCTTAGAAGCCTGTTCTTTTCTAATGAGAGACAGACAGAGGGTAGATCCAGATGGGAAAGGAGGTGAAGAGCATCTGAGAGAAGTAAACGTGGGGAAGGACTGTAATCCGGGGATATTGTATGAGAAAAGAATATATTTTTAAGAAAAGGGGGGAATTCTTAAATGTACTACTTGGACAGATGTATAATACTGAAATTTCTTATCAATTGTTTCTAAATTTACTGAATTTTATCAGTATATATTTATGTCCAATAATCATGTTAAATACTTTAATAAAATGCAAAAAAGAAAAAACTTGTTTAAAGTTTAATAATGATATTTTAAATTACACATTTTTTCAAAAAAGAATTCAAGGGATTAGATACATGATAAAAGATTTTTTTGATACATTAACAATGACATTACTATGTCACACATTATATAACATTTTAACCATTTCAAAGATAAAACCTCCAACTATTCAGTAGTGTTTACCACCACAGTAAAATAATTTAAAATATTAATGATAACATCCACCAGTAATAGGAATGGCATGTATTCTGATGAGTTATGTGTTTTTATTGTTTTGAAGTAACTCCTGGAAAATGGGCACATAAGGCAGAAAGCATCTCTGGAAGAATATGTAGGGTGTGTGTTTCAGATTATTAACAATATAGAGATCTGCTTAAAGTGTTTTTATAAATTCAGAACTTTTTGTGGAGTCCCTAAGCTATTCACCTTAATGACTCATTGAACAAAAAGTATCACAGCAGAGAACTCACACTTGAAGTCACTAACATTTACACTTACATGCTGCCTAACAACTTCTTAAGTAACAACACACTTCATAGGGCCACTTTTGATGGTGGTTCTATAACCCTATTATTGCAGCATATAGTGATTCCATTGCTATTCAGTTTGTGTGAATTCAGCTACAGGCTCACGTAATCGATAGATCTCAGAATGTGTACCTACATAGCTGTACTTGAAAATAATATATTTACTCAGTGACTGCTAGAAGACCTGTGTGCCACAGAGTCCATGTGGGTCAGGGACAAAGAAATGTGTGTTACAAGATGCTGTGGATGGGAGGAGAGAAGAACAAACTTCCAAAAGAGATGATAGGTAAAGTTTGGAATTTTGTTTATGCTACTGAAGCTTTGAATGCTTATTTGAAAGAAGTTAGACACGGAAACTCTGTCTGACTGCACAGACTGTGTCTTAAGATGCTTGTTTAGCTCAATTCAGCTGTGAGTCATCGCTGCGACACTAAAATGTGGATCTGTTATTCACAGTCCTTTTTAAATATGAATAAGAGCATTAATTTTCCTGACTATGACTATATCATAGTCAGGTCAGTTTAATTTGGGATTTTGATTAGAAGGAAAATTGTCTTAAGCTGCCAAAGTCAATGGTTCCCTCATTTGCTTAGTCATATGCACAAACGATGTTCTCTAGTTATCCAGGAAATCTGGTCATTAAGACTTCTCCAGTTAGGGGTCTACTTTTCCATGGAAAAGAAAAGGAAATTCTTGTTAGACATTGGCTTTTAATTAAAAGATGCAGAGCTCCAATTCCTCCTAACAGAAACACTGATTTTCATTTTAAGATATATATTAAGCATTGTGTTTTTGTCTTTAGATGAAGCCAAGTTAAAGTTTTGTTGTCAAAAATCATTGCTGACTTCATTAATGACTAGTTACCTTTGTAGTATATTATAAATCAATGCTGCTCATTCATTTTCTTTTAAATAGCTTTCAACACGGACGTTTCTCATGATTGATTATGTCCCTCCCAGCTGTTTTTTTTTTCCATCCTCCAAACTACTGATATAGTTCTTACTTTGCTATTTCCTAGTAACACTCCAATTCAGCAAAAAGACAGACAGACCTACCATGGAGTATTTCATTCATACTGGGGATGGAGGTAGGAGTGTGTCTGAATTAAAAGTAAAACTAAAATGCTTCTATTGGCTGTGTGCTTAACAGCTACATTAATTAAAACAGACTATTTCTGTGAATTCATCTCCTCACTGCAAGTGGCAAAGAAGAAATCAGAAGCTGGTGTAAGTCCCATGCAAATGATTTTTATTGAACATGTACTGCTCACATTTTAGGGACTGTATTCTACCTAAATAATGCAGGAGTGTGCAGTGCCTGCCAAACCCCACACAATGTTAAAACCCTACTTAGTGTTTTATCTTTAAAGAGAGAGCTCTGCACCCTTTGGCAGCTGATGAGTTCAGATAGAAAACATGCCAGGAGTGTGGACCGATGCATTAGCACACACACACACACCCCTGCCGCATAGCTGTGCCTCATCATATGCCATAACATTGGCAAGCAGAGCCCAGAGCTCTTTAAGAACACGAAGCTCATAAATAATGGTTGAATCACACAGGGGATAATTAAATGAGACAACTGAATGCCAATGGACTCCCCAGCAGAAAATATTCCTCAGTGACGAGCTTCCTGCCACTTCTTTGTTTATTTTTTTTTCTTTCTCAGTTTTAGCTCTGAGTAACAGTTCATTACTGCAGATACTTTTCAAATGGGAGTGCTTTAAAACTCTTCACACTCTAAGAAACATTTTGAGACATATTTAGCAACATTTTTCCAATGTCTATCGACTTGTACATAAACCCTCCTTTTTAAATAGTTTAGCATTAACCACACTAATCTAATGAGATACACCTGTTTGACAAACCACACACACATAACGATCCAGAAAACCAAAAGGAAAAGAATTCTAGGATTGCAGAATCTTGCTCACTTGTGAACTTTACAATGTGACTGGAATTTGTTCATTCATTCTTTTCATTTAGGGTAAATATGCATCGATGTTATAACTGCCTCCTCATTCTTAAAAAAAAAAAAATAAGATTCACAATGAATTTCAATGTTTCTCCACCAACCTCCTCTGAATTCTTTTTCAGAAATACTTAATGTCTTTGGCTTGACAGCTTTGTGCTCAAGGTTGGCAGGCTATTTTTAGTTCCCCTAGTATTTTAGAGGCTTGAAAACACCCTCCTCTGGTTTGCTTGTTTATGAAATATATTTAGCAGACAATTACAGTTCATTTAATATGCTTTCATTGCTGTCTAGGGGGAAAAAGCCCTTAAGGTTTTTTTGTTGTTGTTGTTTTGCTTTGGCTTTTTTTTTTTTTCTTTTTGGCAAATGAAGAGAAATATGAATCTTTGTCCCATGGGGCCACTAGGATGGGACATGTTAACCAAACTACTGAGAACTGGGCAAAATGGAGAGACCACAAGGAGGAAACCCTAACTCAGCTTTCCTTCTGGATCATGAGAGAGAAGGCTGAGTGTGTCTGGGGTCCCCATTCTGACCCATTTTTATTTATTGGCAACAAGATAATCCTGCAAAGCAATGCACAGCAGAATCTCAATTCCCGGTAGGCTTCAGTTATGCAAATGTCCTCGCTGTCGCTTTGGTCAGTTAGCAAATGCTCACTTAGTACCTGTAACATTCCAGGCCTGTGGCAGTTCTGAAGCTGAACACGCAAAAAGAACAAAGTTGGCCCTTTCCTGCCTTGGTGGTAGCCATTCAAGAAATGATTTAAATGGTACTGAAGGAGTCTAACTGATAAAATATCAGGGCAGGGGGAAGTTTGTTTAAAGATCTTTCATTTTTCAGGAATATAAATTTAAAGAAAAGAAAGGCATTATAATTTTCTGCATTATAGCTGATTGAACACGTAAGGTAATTGGATGAGATTAGACCGTACCCTCTGCCTTAAAAGGAATCCATGAAGATACTAATGAGCAAATTAACAAAGCACAATGGCAGTTAGATGGAAGAGGAATGGCAATACTGTTTGCTGAACCCTATAACTCCCTACTCTTAGAAATTGTACATTATTGTATTTAGAAAACATGTATTGCAGATGCACCATCTGCAATCAAATAGTTTAGAAAACCAACACTACATATGTTTATATTTTCTGTAAGAAGAGTATATAAACAATAAAACTGATGGGGTTTGGGGTTATATATTAACAACAGGTGAGTTATAGCTAACAGATGTCCTATTTACTATATTTATAATTTCTCTGTAAATTTAAAGTTATAAATTCATAATGAGAAAAATTTTACATTTTCTCAAGGTGATGAGTTACTATTTTCTAAAATAATAAACAAAGTTGAGGGATGAATCTCAGAGGAGATGAAGGATTGGGGTGAAGATAAACAAAATACATTGTACCAAATTATCAAATAAGTAATAAATGTCTTATAATAAAATCTTTCTCAAGATATGTGGTGTGAATGAGGAAACTATGCCTGGGAAATGGAGTGCATGGGGATATAATCTGTTTTAAAGGGGCCTTGCCACAGAAATTAGCATGCACGATGATGCCCAAAGGGTTTAGGGGAGAAGTGAGCAGTGTGAAGTGAGATAAAAAGCATTCTTAGCACCAGCATTTATGAAGGTCTTAAGGCAGCTGAGCAACTAAACCAAGAGAACCCAATGTCATAGTATAGAAATGGCAGAGAAAATGGGTTGAAAGGATCGTGTAGGGAGGCCAGAGATTCCATACATCCAGTCATAAGACTTGGAAGTTTGAAAAAGGCATGATGGATAATGCAATACAATTCAAGGCAGAGGAAAGACACAAAACAAAAATATAAAGGGGTGGTAGTGGGAGCAGGCAGCAAGAATATCTTCACAAGTAAACATGCCCGGTAAACTGAATTCATTTCCTAGGACATCAATTGGTGGAAGTAGAGAACCGACTCCTGCAAGTTGTCCTCAGGCCTAAAGACACACACACACACACACACACACACACACACACACACACACACACACGTACACAGAAAAGATCTTTGAAGGGTCAAGTTATATCTTTTAGAAAGACAATTAAGTCTGAGTTTCTGAAGGGTAAGGACACACCCATACTTCCCTTCTCCTTCCCTAGAATCCAATGCTGTGGGATGTCTTTCTGTATGCTGTGAATAGGTGTTGCTCTGATTGGTTGATAAAGAAAGCCGATTGGCCTATGGCAACTATGGCAGAGCGGGATGGAGCCAGGCGAAAAAATCCAAGAGAGATAGTGAAAGGAGAAAGGAGAGGCAGGAGAAGCCATTCCATCCAGGTAGCAGCATGTAATGGCCCACAGGTAAAGCCACAGAACACATGGTGACATGTAGATTAATATAAATGGGCTGAGTTTAGTTATAAGAACTTGCTAGCAAGCTTGAACCATAGGACATGGCCATATAGTTGGTAATTAATATAAGCCTCTGTTTGTTTCTTAGGGTCTGAGAGGCTGTGGGACCAGGCAGGACACAGGAAGACTTCCAGATACAATCCAACTCAGTTCTAGTGCTATTTCATCTACTAAGGAAGAAGACAGTTAAAAAGGGACTCCAGACTGGGGCTCCAGGAAACCTAGTGTCGGGTCAGTCTTCGAAGTCAGAAGCTTGAGAGCAAAATAAGCATCGCAAGTCTGAGATTAAAAGCTCCAAAGCACCCTGGAGAGTTTCTGATGAAAGCCTAGGTTCAGGAGCTAAGTGGTGTGGACCCAGACAACCACAGGAAACAAGTGCAGGGTTGGGAGAAGGGCTGCACATGTGACAAGAGCTTTCCCTTTCTGCTTGTTCATTCAATCCAGACATCCAGCCTGTTGAACCATGCTGCCCACATACAGGGTGAGTCCTCTCCACTTGGGTCTTTGACCAAAATGGCACTCTGCTCTGTAAATACCTTTGCAGAAACACATCGAAGCCAGATAATTTCCTAGAAATCCCTTAATGCAGTCAAGTTGGCAACAAAAATTAACCATCACAGTAACTGTCCATGGCTGGCTGTGATTTACTCACTGAGCTGGTAATGCTCTACTGTAAAATTTTTTGTAAATATTAGTCATGTAAATATTTTGGACTAAGATATGTTAGAATGTTTTAAATTTGCTTAAAAATAAGATGCACTTATAAATTAGCAAATCATCTTTTAGAATTTAAAACCCTGTGACAATTTCATCAAAGCTTATGTTTGCATCAGATGGAGACTGTTACAGAAATCTTCAACTGGTCAAAATACAGAGAACCACTAATCATTCAGTGACCAATACCAGTTTATCAATCTACAACAGACCTAAGCTCAGGGAACATGAAGGAGGAGGACAAAATGACCGTAAGAGTCAGAGGACCAGGACATCTGCTATGAGATTTTTTTCTTTTAAATGACAGGAAAAGTACAACCATGAACTATCGAATGAATGGTCACCAAACAAGACCTGTACAATGACAGCACCAGTTGGCATGCTGGTGTGAACAGTGGAAACTTCACAGGACCCCAGCCCTAGATGAACAGCTGCGTGCATCTAATGACTTCTGGAAGAGAATCAGTCTTCCCCAAGGATGAGTCTCTGACAGTCCATCTAATCCCAATGTTCCCCCCTAACATATGTACATACGAACAACACTAAATGAACTCAGCAGGCCATATTCGTGTGTGTGTGTGTGTGTGTGTGTGTGTGTGTGTGTGTGTGTGTGTGTGTGTGTGTGTGTTTGTGTGTATGCAGCAATAATAAAGAAGAGAGGTCATGAATTTGAGATGGAGCAGGGAGAAGTTGGAGGGAAAAAGAGAGAAATGGAAATGATGTAAATACAGTATTCATGTATAAAGTTTTCAACTAATTTTCAAAATTTATATTAAAAACAAATTAAATAAAAGCTTGCCACAAAGCTAGTAATCTAGTAATGCATAACATTGTGTAGGTAATCTGGGCCACAAAAAAGCATTCTTCTAACTAGGATCTTACCACCATAGTGGCAAAATGAATAACATAAACAATCTACAGAGCTGTGCCAGCAACTATGAAGCCTCCTTGAAACCTACTTAATCCATACATCCTTTTCTTCTGCAGACACAGGACTTCACGCGAGGATAGTAGCTAAGAATTCAGATAACTCTGAGTCCTCTCAAGTTTGCTATGTATTCTACCAGCATTAGCTCTAAATGAAGCTCAAAAAAACAGTATATGGGCTTGATTGATTCTCATTAGAAAATGAAAAGGGATTTTTATTTACATATAGCTAAAAATCAGTTCTTTTTAAAATGCTATTTTGCTATTTTGATTCATCAAACCAAAGGGGGTTAATAAAAGGTTATTATTATAACTTTCCTATGTTCTCAGAGGGTTGAATTCAAGAGTTTAATTAAAATTTCTTTACTTTTTCTCATGAAGAGTATGAAATATAAGTATAATTGGGATAAAACTAACTCTGTGTATCCATTTGCAATACTCATATAATTATTTTCATCAACATTGGAAGCTGAAACAAAAACATAAATTATCAGTGAATGATTGCATGCTTAATTTTCTCATTTCTACCCCTAAAATGCCATTAAAGGCATACTAAGTAAGAAAAATGCAGGTCAAAACATATTACTAGAGGTCAAGAATTTTTTCTCTAAGAATTTCAAATGGCCTGCAAATTGTTTAGTTCATCCTCATAGCTTGACTTTGAAATAAAGTAAGAATGATAACTTTGAATGAAAAGGCAGAAATCACAAGGCCAGAGTGAAATTGTAGACAGGGCAGCAGAGCGGCCATTGTCTGAATGGATGTTGAAGTCCAGTTCTTATTTTTCAATGCAGTTTTTGAGTGTTGAACTTTAATCACTCCTGCAACTCAAACCCCTTCCCCCCATTTCATACAAGATCGATTATCGAAGATTCATGCCTCCCACACTGCCTTACCTACAGTTATCAGGCTATCTCATTAATTCCAATAGAAACTCAAGAACTACTCCAAGATAATCCTTTTGTATGAGTGCTTCAACTGGAGAAATTAGCTGGGTTCTGTGAAGCCTAGGAACCCGACATTGTTCAACATCTAGACTGGGCTTAATATTTGCTTCTGGTGCTTAGTTAAATGTATCTGGAGGAGTCTTCATTTTGAGAAGAAAAATTTAATGCAAATTGTTTTTAGCACTTAAGAAGTTTACTGACTAATGAAACTCAATGGTCCTTAGGAAGGGTTGTCTAAAATTAAAGGAATGTCAGAGCTGTTCCTCTTCCTCTCTGCCCAAGGTTCTGAAGCAGATTCCACAGGCTACTTCCCTTGCTCTAAAACCTCATCCTCAGATCAAGAGCTCCATACTTAATGCTCCCTTCATTTCTGAGGTATCTTAGTTACTTTTTCTGTCACTGCAATAAAAACGCCATGAGCAAAAATAACTTAAGGAGGAAAAGGTTTAATTCAGCTTACAATGCCCAGGTCACATTCCATCACTAAGGGAAGCCAGAGCATGAACTCAACACAGGATGCAAGAACCTGGATGCAAGAGCTGAAACAGAAGCCATGGAAAAACATTGTTTAACAGGCTTGCTTCTCATGGCTTACTTAATTTTCTTTCCTATACGACCCAGGACCATCTGACCAGGGCTGGCACCAACAGTGAGCTGGGCCTTCCTACATCAAACAATAATCAAGAAAATGCCTCAGAGGCTTACCCACAGGCCAATCTGACAGGGACATTTTTTTTTTCAATTGAAGTTCTTCCTTCTCAAATAATTCCAGCTTGTGTCAAGTCGATAAAAAGAACTAATCAAGACATGAGGACTATACTAACGAAGTACCACATACTGAAAGAATGAACAAGTACTCATTCCCTTACCTTCTGGAGGCCAGGAAGTTCAAGATCAAGGGTTAGTTTCATCCTGAGGCTTCTCTCCTCAGCTTGTAAGGTGTATATTTTATCCTTGTATCTTCACATGGCCCTTCCTCCCAAGTTTCTGTTTCAAGACCATTATTTAATAAAGATATAAGTCATGCTGTATGAAAGTCTATCCAAATACCCTTCCATAAAGCTAACTTTTTAAGGAAATTGTCTCCAATTACAGTTCAGATCTGAAGTACTAATGCCTTCACCTTCAACATATTAATTTTTCAAGGATAAAGGTTGTACTAGTCAGAATTACTAATGCTGTGATGAAACACCAACAATTTTGGCTGCCTCTGGAAAAAACATCTGTGTGCTGACTCTGAGGAAACACTTCCCTGAAGATTTCACCTCAATGATGCCGGTCTCTTCTTAATCACTAGTTTCTTAGCTCCAGCTCATCATCACAAATTGTCCCAGTAAAGCAAAGACTTTACTTCAGTGGTGGTGGTCTTTTGTTAATCCTGGCTGATTCTTCAACTCAAGTTATCCAGAACCACATATTCTCAACTCAAAATAGCAAAAGATAGAATCTTTAAGGGACTGTCAAACGTCCCTCCGGAAATTCAAAGGCCAGGCCTCCATCATCTGCCATCTGCATTGATCTCAACATTCTTATCTCCAAAACTCCCACAGGAAAGTTCACTGATCTTTAAACACTCAATGGATTTTCTATTCCAGAGTTTCTAAGTGCTTCAAAAATCTTCCCCCAAACAGTATGGTCAAGAATGTCACAGCAATACCCCATGATCCTGGTACCAATTTCTGATATAGTTGGGGTTACTTTTGCTGTGAGGAAAAACAATTACCAAAGCAACTTGAGAAGGAAAGGAACTTATATTTCCATATCAGTGTTCATCATCGAAGGAAGTCAGAACAGGAACTCAAACAGGGCAAGAAGCTGGAGGCAGGAGCTAAGGCACAGTCCATGGTTGCTGCTTGCTTGTCGATCATGGCTTGCTCAGAGTGCTTTCTTATAGAACCCAGGACCACCAGCCCAGGGATAACACTACCCACAGTTGTCTAGACCCTCCCACATCAATCAATAATTGAGAAATTTTCCTACAACCTGATCTTATGGGGGCATTTTCTCAATTAAGGTTCCTTCCTGTCAGATGACTCGAGACTGTGCACACAGGTCAAAGCACAGTGGTACTGATGAGTTCAAATAGTAGAAACTTCCTGAGAAAGAGTAATACTGACTTCTGGCACTAACCCTGTAGAAGTCCCAGAAATCGTGTTGTCACTGTCTTGTCAGTACTTCAGGAGTCATGTGTCCTTTATGGATGAGGTGAATGGGATTAGATTGTCGTTTTTTACCCATCCTTAGATTTGAGGAAGAACTAAGAGTTACATGCAGCAGAAAAGAATGTCAGTTTCACAAAGCAAACATGAAACATCCTCAGGATGCAATAAGGATGGCAGACAACCCTAAACAAATCATGGACCTTAAAGCACCAGAACGTTTGTCAAAATCCTTCAAGCAAGAGAAATAGAAAATCACTATCTTGTATTAATTACAGCAAGTATTAACCCAGAGAAGAAAAACAGAAACAGAGGATGTAGATATGCTCAGGAATAAATTAGTCAGTGTGTTTATTTATTGTTTTATAAACTCTGTTAATTATAATGGGAAAAACAACTGGCAGATGATCACTTTAACCAAAATGATCAAATTTAGCAATATGTAAAACATGGAAAGAAGCACAACTCTGAATCCTATCTGTTATTGTATCACTTGGATCTGAACCAGATAAAATTCATAATATGGAATATTTTGTAGCCTGGCTAGAAAAATGTTTTCATAAATGTCAAAACCATGAAAGACACAAAAAGAACAATAAACTACTCTAGAATATACAAACACAACAAATTAAATTTATCATATTTCTTAGTTAAATTCTGAGTCAAATAAACAGCAAGAGGCAGAGTCAGAAAAACACCATATTAACCAGACAGAAATAAGTGCCAAAAATAGGTTCCCATAGTATAATACTTTATTAGGTTGACGATGGGAGAGAATGCATTGCTGTTATGCAATGAATGCTAAAATATGTCAGTATATCTGAATGCTAAAATCGTATGTGTCCTCATACTGGTTTATTCTGAAGAAGCAGAATAAAAGCCTTTCCATGAAAAATAATAACTGCTTTGATGTTTGATGTTTACACATTCTTGAACTGTTTAGTCTTTTCTAGTGTCAAGCAACTCTTGGTATCTGATGGTTCCATGAATTTTATTTTCCTTTAATAAGAGTATGAGGTGGAAATGATCTGTTATTGTTAAAAGATCTACAACTTTCACAACAGAAAACTGAACATAGAAGAAAGTTGATTCTTCATCAAATAAGTAGCAGTGAGATTAAAGGAAGTGTTGGACACACCACACAAACATTTGTTAGATGCTAAAGACCCACCATATTTGTCTTCATTATCTTTTAAGACATTTTAATTCTTTCATTGCCTACTCAAATTAAAACTGTGGTTTCTTATGCTACTTCCTACCTTTAAATAATATTTAGTAGTATCTTCTTATGGCTTTTTATAAGAAATCTTATCTATTTCTCTGAGAAAGTAATCAAGATGGAAAAGGCCTGAATTAATAGGAAAGATTAGTCAGTTCATTTTAAGAAGAACAAACTACCAAAATGACTGAAAATTTCAAGAAGTCTCATTTCTCATACCTCTTAAAACTATAAGGACTTCTATACTTACAGTTGGTATGTATATTTAGACAACAGAAAAAAAGTTATAACTAACTAATTTCCCACTAATTTGAAAATCTAGAAACCTGTGATACTTTATAAGTATCAAGACACTGTCATGATTCTTAGAGATAAAGAAGTGCTTTGTTTTTGAGAAATTTAATTTTAAAGTAGGGACTTGAAAATACACCTGATCTTCATAATACACCTGTACACTCAGGCCCACCTCTGATTTTATAATATGCACCAAATAATTAGGCTAATCCATGATCACAGTGACTTGCTTATGAGAAATAACACAGACTTATTTATGACAACTGTACATTTACATATTAGTCCCAAGAGAGAAAGATACTATAATTGTCCCAGATACTGTAAAGTATTTCTAGGTATCTAAGTTTCTTTTTTGCAGCAGTTTACATAGTTTCCATCTACTGTTTCTTTCATTAATCTGCATTTGCCTTTTTTGTTCTTCTTAGCAAAAATGTATACTGAAATCACATTATATATTATCACTGCTTTAAAGCATATATTATTTATTTACTCAGTTCTTGAATTCTAGTATCACTTTGAAAATCTGTAAAATACTAGAATACCACATGAAAATTGACTAATGAAAAACAATATTTTTATTACCTTCCACAATTATGAAATATAATCTGAATTAAGCCCAGCAACGTTTTGGTTATTGAAGGTATCAGTTGAAAATGATACCACATGGCCAACTGGGTTAGGATGTCCAAGATGAGCATTCATTCACTGGCCAGTTGTGCTGGTCATAGAGGTACTGAAGTGCCAGCCTCCTCCTACAATGAGCCTCCCATGCATCTTTGGCTCAGTGTGTCAGTGTCTCTAAAAATAAATCCAGTTTTAAATATTGTACATCATCTGTAATCAAAGCAACAATTAAAGTTTGTATTAGAGAAAAATGCAAAAACAAAACCCACCATATTTGCTATTTTTTTAAGTACTGTAAAATACACATCAGTTACATGAAAGCATCTAGAAGGGAGATAAATAGAATTAGTGTTTTATAGTTTCTATGGATTAGCTCAAGAAGAAAATCTGGAAAACACCAATGACCCTAAATTTTTATCTCATAAAATGGCTTTTAAAACATGTAAGCTATATTCAAAATTAGTAAAAATAAATAAAAATAAAGATCAGGTTTATAAACAGAAAGCAAATAAAACATTGACATCAATAAAGTGAACATTGCTTCGATGAAAATAACATAAAATTTAAGATTTTATAAAAATATTTCTCAAAAAACAAGCAAGCAAAATAAAGCACCAATTATCAGGACCCGAAATCAAGAAGAAGCCAAGCTGGAGCTCTTGAACAAGATAGCACTGGGCTGGGGTATGGTTCAGGGTAGAGCACTTGCCTAGCTCCTACAGGGCCCTGGATTTGATTGCAAGTACTTTTTTTCTTTTTTAAGCACAGCACACACTGGGAGGGAATTGTGAGAATTTCTCTCAGAGCCTGACCAGAACACAAAGCTTGGCACTGTCACCTCCTCTCCTTCACATTATGCTACAGTGCCGAGCCAATGGACCGTGGCTAAATTAATGAATGGGGAAGGAATTTGTAATGAAGATTTGCAATGTTTGCAAATGATATAATGGCTTATACAGAACATTCATGGGAATCTACAGAAAAACAATTAGAATAATGCATACATTTGGCACAAATTTGGGATGCACATGCTATACCAAGTATCGAATTTATTTGAAACAATACCCCAAAATTTTGGAAATTATTGGTTACAGTTACATAATTAAAACATGTACCCAAAGTATTACCTATCTACAAATAAAGCTAACAAGCATGCAAATAACTCTGACAAATATTGTTAGGAAAACCTTAAAAATTGATCTGTATATTCAAGTTTAGAAGCAATATTGTAATTAGTTCTTACAAAATTGATGTATAAATTCAAATCAATTACAGTAAAAATATCAGCAGGGTTTGTGACTCTCGTAGTGTGTGTGTGTGTGTGTGTGTGTGTGTGTGTGTGTGTGTGTGTAAATGTACAAATAAATCTTACATTTTTTCAAGAATATGGAAGACAACATTCTTCAAAGAAATTGAAATATTACTGTGCCAAATATATTTTAAATCTAATTAAAATAATAACAACCACGTTCAAGAAAAGCAACCCGGGTATCTGATAGAATAGAGGCTAGAAACAGACACACTCACTTGTGAGTGCTAGACTAATGATAAATGTGCCAATGGAAAGCAACAGTGAAAGACAATCTTTGATTACATAGTGCAGGATCAGTGAGATATACATGGCAAAAAGAGAAACTTGGTCCCTGCTTTACACTGTATACAAAAACCAATGTCAATGACTAGAAGTAAAAACAATCAGGAAAAAAAAAGTTTCTAAAAAATCACATTTCAAATTCTTTGTGATTTTGAGATGCGTAAAATTCTTTTAAAATGATAACAAATAGATATGAGGGGGGAGAACCAAACTTAATCAATTGAACTCAACTAACACTGTGACTTTTGGTTATCAAAGATCTCAAAACAAAACAGAATAATATATGGCAGAAAGTATTTGCAATATATGTAACCATGAAAATATTTGTATCCACAGCATGTGAAGAATCATAAATCATTGAGTTATGCTTGAAGAGGCACTTCAATAAGAAAATATATAAATGGCCTTTGAAAACTTGTAAGAATGCTTATCTTAACAAGTTAAAGAAAGGCAAATGAAAGCTACCAAGAGATGACAGAACCTACATATTTAAGGACTGACGTCAAGGGGACTAATGATGCTTAGTGCTGTTAGGAACAAGCACTCTGAACTATCATAAAAGGCTGGTAGCTGTTTTCCTCTTGGAAAATTGTTCAGCAATATATACTAAGATGTAGCACTTCTGATGACCAGCGATTCTACCACTAGAATATACCAACATTAAAGCAAAGCAATCATGAGGCCAGTAACTCCACACTTTGTGTTAATACATAATAAAACACAACCTAATATTTTAGTACATTTTTAATAATTAAAATTTATCAGGGCAGGAGAGATGGTTCAGCCAAATACTCACTACACAAACATGATGACCTACATTTGGATCCCTAACACCCATGTAAAAAGCCAGGTCCAGCAATGCACACAAGTAATCATAGACCTTGGGTGATGGAGATAGGCAGATCCCTGGAGCTTACCCGCTTACCGCCCAGCCAGATAGCCTAGCCAAATCAGTGATCTTCAAGGTCAAGAAGAGACCTATATCAAAACATAAAACAGAAACTGGATAAGTGCAGCAAATAAGTAACTGTGTAAAGCTCTCTGTGCTAAGTGGGACATCTGCACCACACCCTCTACCCTCAAGGCTCAGGGACTATCAGAGAAGAAGGAGCAAAACAATATAAAAGCCAGAGTTTAGGGAGGACTGCTGCAAAAATGTCCTATGAATATAGCAAGGCCATTGCACACAGGAACTCAAAGTAGCTATGGCTGCCTTCACAAGGTCCACACAGTATGAAGCCAGTAGAAATTCCAGCATTGACATGAGAGGAGAGGAAGTCTCCTTTCTTCAGAGATGTAACCCATGGTAGGTTCACTATGCTCCAATGGATAGCTCCACACCCATGTGCATAATCAAACTCATTGAGTGAAAAAAAAAAGAAGAGGACATGAAATTATGGGGGAGAGAGACATTATGGGCTGTCTGGGAGGAGTTAGATGGGGAGAGCAGAGGAGAGGGGAGGTTTTTGTACAAATTTTTTTCTGAAATAAAATCTCCATCCTGGAGAGAGGCTCCTTAAAATAGAGATGTTCTATTAGGAATTGAAAACATTCCATCCCTCAGGGAAGCTTGTTAATCATAGGAAGTAAGTAATGCAAAAGTTTCAGGAAGTCCCTGAAACCAACCAGATATACTAGGTCACTCTGTCCTCAAATATACATAAGCAGTGAAGACTGCTGACTGTTGAGAGACATTCTCAGAAAAGCTGAGCTGCCTAGAAGAGTCTTAGATCAGTAGAACCACCTGAAAAAAACAGACATCCCAAGGCACCCTGGTAAAGCAAAGATCAGCTTAGCTACTGGGAGAGACTCAGACCACCTGAGCTCCCCGAAAGAGACAGTATCCAACCTCTTCAATAGCCTTCAGGTTGTACAGTATGCTCCAGGTACGCAGCCTTCATGACTGGCACTCATTCTGGAGTTGGACTTATTAGAAATACAGCTGTCTTTAGGTCAGTTTTGCTCCTGGAAATAACCCCTCACCCATATTACTGTAAGTAGTCCCAGTAAAACTCATTGGTTGGCCCATTTCCCTGGTGATATCCTTATGCTGGTCTATCACAGTTTCCTAGATGGTGGGAGTGTAAATAGGCATTTGTTCACATCTCCCCAGGAACAGTGCCTCACAACTCTTGGGTATAAGCAAATTACATTTGATACAAGTATGAAATACTCAAAGCATATATAAAATGTAGATTATTTCTACAAAGTGGAGAGCTATTCAAGAAGGCACCTGAAATCAACCTCTGGCTCTCTGAATGTACCTATGCATGTAGAGCTGTAGGCATATACCCACACATGATCACATATGCACACATATACTACACAGAGAGAAATAAAGGAAAAATAGCAGTTACAAATAGCTAAGATTCAGCTGTCACAGACAGTCATTTAATAAGAGCCTGTCAAAATGTGATATCTCAATATTCCAAGTAAAATGAGACAGATACCAGCTATAGAAAGTTAGAGAATTTTCTGTTATGTCTCTGCTACTCCTACAAAAGATTGCTATTTATGCAGCAAAAAAAGAGGTCTCTGAACCTCTTCTGGCCTGAATTTGCCCAATTGTGTATCATTTCTTGGCCAAATGATCTCAACTTAAAATATTTTATCTATCATTTTGATTGTAAGGGCAGTGAAGTGTCCCAGCAAAGTAAAGGCATTTTTCCACCAAGGAGGATAACCTCAGTGTGACTGCTCAGACCCACATGATGGAAGAAGAAAATCAACTCCAGCAACTTGTCTACTGACCTCCACACATGGCACAGACATATGCAAAGACAAGAGGTACGTGTGTGTTTGTGGACAGGAGCCAGAGAGATACACGTATAAATAAATTTTAAGGTGTTATTTTAATACACATATAATTTCATCTCTGTACAACCAACCACTAAGACATATGTGAGAATTTTGTAGTTACATAAACTGCAATAGTCTCAAACATGAAGCAACCATAATGAAGTCAGCAGTAGAACTGTCATTCAAATTATAAAATGTTCACTTAATTGAGTTCTATATGGCAAAGTAAATGGACAATGTTAATAATACGAAAATTTGGTGAATATGGTAGATAGGTAAATAGAGCTGTTGTGGTAGAGATTAAATGATATTATTCCTATAGAAGATATATTATTTTGGAAAGCCCTTGATAGATAGCATCAGTTTTGCATCGGTGTTTTGGTTTTTTTTTTTTTTTTTTTTTGGTTTTTAGTTTTGTTTCTTTTTTGCTTACATTTCTTTTACTTTCATGCGGAGAGTTTCTCTCTGATGTTCCTTCTTGCTCATAAGTTTATAATATTGATGATCTTCTGACCTTTAATGTGATATCAAGGAAAGACAAAAAAAACCTAGGA
The DNA here is from genome assembly GCF_049852395.1 of Peromyscus maniculatus bairdii. Classification (NCBI taxonomy): domain Eukaryota; kingdom Metazoa; phylum Chordata; class Mammalia; order Rodentia; family Cricetidae; genus Peromyscus; species Peromyscus maniculatus. Next base: position 171,046,820 of record NC_134852.1, on the reverse strand, counting down.
AAAGCAGGATGAGACAGCTCTGAGTTAAGGCATACTGAGGCATCTGAAAGTCTAAGACCACACAAATGGCAGAAGAATTTTCGTGGAAACAGTGCACTGGGAGCACAAAGTTCATTGTGCTCACAGATCACCAGGGAACCCAGGAACATTAATCATGAGGGACTGTCTTTTCAATGGAAAAGAAATGAAACCTGTTCTTCTATCCAGAAGGCTGAAAATCAGAGGTGATTAACATCTTGGTGATGTGCAATATCTGTTGGGCCACGCCATATCAAGCTACCACAACCAGGACAGAAGTGGATAGCAGTCTAAATGACCATTACATTATCTGTATAGCCAGGGGCTCCTCCAACCTCCCACAACCAGGACCACAGGTGGCTAGGAGTATAAATGACCCTTGCATTATCTGTATAGCCAGAGGCTACCTCAACCTCCCACAACCAGGACCAGAGGTAGCTAATAGCCCAAATGACCTCTGCACTATCTATATGACTAAGACCAGACCAGCTACTTCCCTAGGCCCTTAATCTGATACAGGTAGCCTATCTCCAGAACCCATCTTCTTGGAAGAAATGACAAGTACTCTGAGCTGAGTTTCAATGTAATTATGCCTTCTTGTTCACTGGGAATTGGGTTACAGCAGGAAACTTTTTTCCAAATGATATTGTGTTTAAATATGCTAGCGATAAACCACCTGGCATCAGACTCTCTAGAATACTCATTCTTATCTCTTTGCAGATCATTTCCCTGCCTGCCATGACACTGGCAGGGATTCTCTAACAGTGGACTTATTCACAAGAAAATGTCCTGTCCCACTGAATGGACAAAGGGCAAAGAATATTGGACATCAGTGACAGAGCTGCAGCCCACTGCAACACAGCTGAGAACATAGAGAGGAACATGTTACCTAAATATGTCATTCATATGTTCCTATCCTATAGGCTTGGAAAAAGAGTTATACACAAGTTCTGGGGAACAAAGACATTTATTTTGTCGTTGTTGTTGTTGTTGTTGTTGTTGGTGGTGGTGGTGGTGGTGGTGGTTTTTTGTTTTATTTTGTTTGGGCTTTTTGTTTTTGGAGACAGGGGTTCTCTATGTAAGAGGCATGGCTGTTCTGGAACTTACTCTGTAGGCCAAGCTAGCCTCAAACTCAGAGATCCACCTGCCTCTTCCAAGTGCTTGGATTAAAGGTGTGTGCCACCACTTTCCAGTAACAACGACATTTGGAAAGAGAGTTTTTACACATGGGTTTGTGCAATTATTAATTTCTCTAAACGTTATTCAGACCAAGAGTAGCAAACACAGCTGGTCTTCAATGCATGTCTGGGAGAAGATTTGCAGTGAAAGTTAGCAGAAAATTCTGATGAGGTATATATATATATATATATATATATATATATATATATATATATATATGAAACTAAAAACTGACAACTTAGTGAAAGCTTTGTACTTTGAGATCATAGTTATACTCTGTCACTTGCTATGATATGACTCAGTCACCTATTCTCTCTGTAGCCAATCTCATGTCTAAATTCATATTAGAATATCTATCAAACAGAATTAACCTGAAGACTGAAAGCTGAGATAAAAAGTATATATGGTATACTTTAGTAGTAAACAGCTACTCCTAAATAATGATTGATATCTAAAAGCAGACACATTTATGCACACACATGAACATGTTAGCTAAGGAGAGCCTTTAGTAAGAAATTCTATGAAGAATAGAGAACTTTACAGTTTTCATGGAACCAGATATAGGGAACAGGGAATGAGCATCAGTTAAGAATCATCATATTGGGTGCTGGATATACGGCTCAGTAGTTACGAGCATGCACTGCTTTTGCATAGGACTCGAGTTCAATTTGCAACAACCACATCAAGAGGCTCATATCTGATTGTAAGTCAAGCTCCAGGGGATATGGTGCCTTTTTCTGACCTCTGTGAGCACCTGTATTCACATGTACATATTCACATGGAGGCATAAATAAATATGCAATTAAGAATTAAACAAAAATGAAGCATTTGTTAAAAATAAATAATACTGAAGAGAATAAATATTTTGTGATTCATATATAGTATGTTATGCAACTATGTATTATCATGATGCTATTGAAATGTCCTTTGCCAACTGACAATACCATTGCCTATTTGTAAGTATGCAAATGTAACAAAAATCCCTGTTTCCATAAGCTATGTTTTACCTTTTCTGTTTTTCCATGGACTACTTTTCAGATTTCCAAGTGCTAATGTTCAGGGTTAAGGGTTAACCACTTTGATTATTTTAGGATATATGGAATTATAGAACTAGTCTACTGAGCAAATCAGTCTTTACACAGGTTTAGATGGATGAGACTCATCAAGCAAAGAGAGTAAGGGAGAGTAGGAAAGACTTGCTGTCCTCCAAATGAATGCATACTTAATCCAGACACACATACAGTCCTAAAGCCTCTCACAAAGTACGGGCAAATATGAACAAATGGGGCTATTTTCACACTTCCCCGTGTTCTCAGGCTTTCACTGGTTTTTAAATTAATAGAAGTATGACAAAATAAATATAATTATTCCTTCCAAAACCTTTTTGAATGACCACTGTCCTTTGTGACAATAAACAACAGGTAGGCCATTGAAAGTCTTCCTGATGTTAGTAAACACAATTCTTAGTTACTGTTCCAGGAATAATCTGTTTAAAAAGTAATTTGTGTCATAAAATACACCTAATCATCTCAGAAACAGAATAAATTTGATAGTAGCAATTATATGACAGGAAAAGATTAGGAATGAAGAAATAAGGAAACCAAATTTAAAAAGCTTTGAATAAAACACTTTCTGAAATAACACTGAAAATACACTACAATATGTGTAGATATGTGTATACATATATATGTATTATGTATGTATGTATGTATTATGTACATGTAGAAAGGAAGTTATTGTTTGCTGTCATTAAAAATATGTATATGTACATTTTTGTGCATAAATAATCATGATATAATTTTTTACTCTATTATGACTCAAAGTGTATGGAAGAATATGTGCATGCCAAAAATAAAGTGATTTAATACAAGACATGATGGCTCCTGCCTTGAATCCAGAGAGGAAAATCTCTCTGAGCTCCAGGTCAACCTGGTCTACAAAGTGAGTTCCAGGCAAGCCATGGCTATTGAGTGACAATCTATCTCAAAACATAAATTCATTAATAAATAAAAATTAATAAAACAGCTGTACATAATTTTATATAAAGGACTGATGGTTGTGAATTTCTGTATTTGTGAAGAAGATACTGGAATCAGTCCCCTGAAAATACTAAAGGGAGGTTATGCTTGCAGAGAGACAACCAAAGTGGAAAAAAAAATTAGGCTTTGGCCATGTCCACCAAAATGTTAAATTGTCTCACAACAATTTTACTTGTAATAATAAGAAAACGATTTGATTATCTGAAAGAATATAAATTTTAACACACATATACACATACAAAATTAAAATTACGAGTATGGCTATAAAATGAAAGTTTTTATTAAATTTATTCATTTCTTTTGCATCCTGGACTGCAATTTCTCCTCTCTCCTCTCCTCCTATTCCCTTGCCTTCCCTCCACCCTGCCCCTCCCAATCCACTTTTTCTGTTTGTGTTCAGAAAGGGGCAGGCCTCCATGGGTGTCAACAGAGCATGGCAGATGAAGTTGAGATAGGACTAAGCTCCTCCTCTTGTATTAAGGCTGGCCAAGGCAACACTGTATGAGGAATAGGTTCCCAAAAGCCAGCCAAAGGTTTAGGGACAGGCCCTGCTCCCACCAATGCGAGTTCCACAAGTAGAGCAAGCAGCACAATGGTCACACATATGTAGAGGGCCTAGGTCAGTCCCATGCAGGCCCCCTAGCTGTCAGTCCAGACTGTGAGCTTTAATGAGCCCAGGTTAGTTGTTTCTGTGGGTTCCCTTGTGATGACCTTGACTCCTCTGGTGTAGCCAATCCATCCTCCCTCTATTCAACAGAATTGCCCTAGCCAGGTGCAGAGTTTTGTTGTGGGATAATGCTTGTGTACACTGGTTTAATAAAACTCTGGCTGGACAGTAACCAGGCAGGAAGTGTAAGTGGGGCGAGCAGACTAAAGGAATGCTGGGAAAAGGAAGAGCAGAGTCAGGAGTCACCAGTCAGACACAGAGGAAGCAAGATGACAAGGCAGAACTGAGAAAAGGTACCAAGCCACGTGGCTAAACATAGATAAGAATTATGGGTTAATTTAAGTGTAAGAGCTAGTCAGTAATAAGCCTGAGCTAATAGCCAAGAAGTTATAATTAATTGAAGCGTCTGAGTGTTTACTTAGAGGGGGGGCGTGAGTAGGAGAGATTTGTCCTGACCACCAGCCAGCTGGAACACAGGAAACCTTACATGTATCCTCTTTGAGCCCTCCTTGTTATCTAGCCTCTCAGGGGCTGTGGGTTGTAGCATGATTATCCATTACTTTACAGCTTATATTCACTTATGAGTATGTACACACCATGTTTGTCTTTCTCAGTCTGAGTTACCTCAATCAGGATGTTTTTTTTTTCTAGTACCATTCATCTGCCTTCAAATTTTCTGATGTATTTTTTTTAACAGTTGAGTAATATCCCATCGTGCAAATGTACCACATTTGCTTTATCCATTATTTCATTGAAGGGCATCTAGTTTCCAGGTTCTGGCTATTATTAATAAAGCTGCTATGGACATAGTTGAGCAAGTGTTTTTGAGGTATAATTGAACACCCTTTGGGTATACATCCAAGAATGGTAGAGCTGTGTCTGATTCCCAATTTGCTGAGAAACTGCCATATTGATTTCCAAAACTGGCTGTACAAGTTTGCACTCCCACCAGCAGTGGAGGAGTGTTCCCCTTGCTCCACATCCTCTCCAGCATAAGCTATCATTAGTTGTTTTGATCTTAGCCATTCTGATAGGTGTAGGATAGAATCTCAGAGTCATTTTGATTTGCATTTCCCTGATGGTTAAGGATGTTGAACATTTCTTGAGGTGTATCTTGGCCATTTGACATTCTTCTGTTGAGAATTCTCTGTTTAGATCTGTACCCCATTTTTTAAATTGGATTATTTGTTTTTTGGTTTTGTTTTGGTTTTGTTTTTGTTTTTGTTTTTTTTATGTTTAGTTTCTTGACTTCTTTATATATTTTGCAGTTCAGCTCTCTGAAGGAAATGGGGTTGGTGAAAATCTTTTCTCATTTTGTAGGCTGTTATTTTGTCTTATTGAGAGTGTCCTTTGCCTTATAGAAGCTTTCCAGTTTTATGAGGTCCCATTTATTAATTACCAAGTTTAGTGTCTGTGCTAATGATGTTCTATTCAGGAAGTTGTTTCCTGCACTAATGCATTCAAGGCTATTCCTCAGTTTCTATTCTATCAGGTTCAGTATAACTGGATTTATGTTGAGGTCTTTGATTGACTTGGACTTAAGTTTTGTACAGGGCAATAGATATGGATCTATTTGCATTCTTCTCCTTGCTGACATCTAGATACTCCAGCATCATTTGTTGAAGATGCTTTGTTATTTCCATTGCATAATTTTGAGTTCTTTCAAAAATCAAGTGTCCATAGATGTGTGGATTTACATCTGGGCCTTTGATTCAATTCCATTGATCCACCTGACCATTTTTATGTCAATACCATGCAGTTTTTATTACTATAGCTCTATAGTAGAATTTGAAATCAGGGATGGTGATACCTCTGGAAGTTACATTATTGTACAACATTATTTCAGCTATCTTGGATTTTCTGTTTTTCCATATGAAGTTAAGTATTGTTCTTTCATGATCTATAAAGAATTGTATTGGAATTTTGATGGGCATTGCATTGAGTCTGAAGATTGCTTTTGGTAAGATGACCAGTTTTCTAACATTAATCCTACTGATTCATGAGCATGGGAGATCTTTCCATCTTCTGATATCTTCTCCAATTTCTTTCTCCAAAGACTTCAATTTCTTGTCATACAGCTCTTTCACTTGCTTGGTTAGAATTATCCCAAGATATTTTATGTTATTTGGGCTATAGAGAATAAATTCTCTAATATTTTAGCAGTGGTTACTATCAGTTAGAATATATTGTGCAGGAAGGAAAAATGGAATTATAATTTTTAATTTATGCCTTCTTAAGTAATTTGAATTTTCTTATGTGTTATGTATTATCTGTGTCCATTTTTCTTTCCTTTTTCATTCTTCAGATTATAATATGATATAAATACAAGATTCCCTTTTCCCTTTCCTCCCTCCAAACCCCTTCATATACCTGCCCCTGCCTCCTTTTTCACTAATTGTTATTACATTAAGAAAACATCAAGGCCAGGCTGGTCTGCAGAGCAAGCTCTAAGACAGCTAAGGCTACATAGAGAAACCCTGTTTCAAATAAAATGAAATAAAATAGAAAAGAAGGAAAAAATCAGCATCAAGAGAAGGTTTTCCCATTTACAAATATTGTGTGAGCTTTTTATTTTTTTAAGTGATTTGAACAATTGTCTTCTTATCCAAGACAGGACAGCCAAGACAGAAACAAGTTATTTTACCCAAGTGCAGTTGGTGAGTCAATGAATTTAATTGAGATTCTGTATTTGAACACTGATGAAGGGCTACTGACAGGACTATGGACAACTTATAGGCAGCTACGTGGAGAAAAAAATCTCTCCCCTAGGGGTTGTCTCTGTATCCTAGGGGTAGGATGAGGCCTTAGGAACCCTCTCCCCTAATAATGATTAACTGTCTATAAATCCTTTGGGAAGGACAGGCACTTAGGAACACCTACCCCTCCTCCAATTACAGAAAGCCAATGGGCCCAATTTAATCCCTATCTCCTTCACAGCTGCCCACAGTTTCAAAAGGCAATAGCTAACTTATGCCCTGAAAAACAAGGCAAATATAACTGACTTCACAGCGTTACCATTTGTTCCCTCAGCTTGCTTTCTCTCAGATTATTTACACAATCCAGATAGTAAACTTAGACTTTTTTTTTATTGTATTTACAAAAGTTATTGGATAGGGCAGTAAGGAGTATAGTCAAACCTAGTGCAATTTGTGAATAATCATACATTTTTCAACTTTTTCTTTGCAACCTTCTCTATAATTTTAGGATTTCTAATGTGGCCCCTCGAGTTGCCAAGATGTAGTTGTGGGTGCCAAGTCAGCTCCTAGCAACAAGATCTGTGAAAACACAAGGCCAGATCCTGTCTGCCAAGATCAGACCCCCCTCTTTCTCTCCTTCCTTCCCTCCCTTCTTCCCTCCCTCCCTCTCTTCTGCCCTCTCTCCCTTCCTTTTTTCCTCTTTCATTCTCTTAAAGTACAGCTGCCAGCCTGCACCTCAATCTTCTGCTTCCCACTTCTTCCAGACATACTAGATGAAGAAAATATGTTGAGAGTTCTTGGTAAGTCACTTGTATGTCTGAGAGAATGTTAAAAAATATTCCACTGACCAGCTTAAACTGATCTTCACATATTAAAAGAACTCCCCATTTGATTCATCCACAGGTAAATTGGTCTCCCTGAAATTTATGAGCACCTTCCACACTCATAGATGTGAATTCAGAGGGATGGCGTGGAACAGAAGCAGGGAGAAAGGTAAAGGAATGATGCTACAGTTCTGCCTAAACCACAGCATGGCTCTATTGTAATCCCAAATCAGTTCAGGGCTTCATACTTCCTTCAGAGGAGAATAAATGGGAATACAGAAGAATGCTTTTGATCTTTCTTGTCTCTTGTAATGACCCTTTAAGAGGCTAAAAAGGAAACATTACAAGAATGACTAGTAGTATATGTAAACTATTTTGTCTGTCAAAGTCAATGTTTTTATGCAAATTTGTCTTCCATATAATTCCAGAAAGTCTATCTCCCTCCACAAAGTCTCCATAGACCACCCGCCACCCCTGTCAATCAGACCATCAATAATGTATTGAAGAAGAGGAATATGACCTAAGCTAAACCAACTAATAGATTTCAGACTTTTGCTGAAACTATCAGAAGGAAAAATCTCCCAGGACGGAATCATTGAGGTGATACAGTATAAGCTTGAACATCTGGATAGAATCTTTTCCATCTTCAGTCAGCTTGCTGGAGAGAGCAGTCAACAGATAGGGCAGATCTGAAAGAATGCAAATGGTCGGCTTTACCTGTGTGCTTCTTAATCTCAACGTGATACTTCTGACCACACTCTTGTTTCTTTTGTTTTGTTTAAACCAATGCTATTTCTAAAGTATATGAGTACTATTTCTAATATATATGTGTGTATATATATACATATATATATTGCACAAAATGATGGGTTTCCTATGTTTTCATGTATATAGATAGTAAATGTGGAGCATTAGATAGTCACTTACAATCTAGAGAAATCTGACAGTAAGTCATCGAATGCCCATATTTTGAACTTAGTTGGGTAAACCATGAACAGAGAGAAAGAGATGAGTTGTACAAGGAAGCACACTGAGACTCTGATAATAGCCAAATGTCAAATACTTTCATATATTACAAATCCAGAAGTACCTGTTGGGCAAAACACCAAAAACCCGATTTAAAAATATGTTGCTGGTCTGGATAGACATTTTGCAAAAGCAGAAATTTTGGCTGATGAGCATATGAAGAAAATTTGAACATTATTAATCAAGATAATGTAAATCAAATGACTGTAATTAAAAGCATAAAATAGTAACAACAATAAATGCTGATGGGGATATGGAGAAAGGAATATGCTTTTATGTTATTGGTGAGAATGAAAATTGGTAGACCCATTATGGAAAACAGTATGGATATTCCTCAAAATATTAAAAATAAAGAGGCCATATGACATAGTTATCCTATTGCTATTAAGTCATCATGAAATAAAATCCTATATAAAGAGATATTGGCATTTTGATATTTATTGGCTTTGTCCTAGTCAAGATACAAAATCAACTAAGTTGTCTTCCAAAGGATTAATGAATACTTAAAATATGTCATGGATACACAATGGGATATTATTCACCCTTAAGAAGAATGACTACTGTGCTTTGTAGCAACATGGATGGAATGAAAGAAATTATGACAAGTAATAAACAAGACACAGAAAGACAAATAACACATACTTCTACTCACATGCTGATAATATCAAAGATGTAGTGTTCTACAGTTATCACTAAGTGAGAAAAGTGAGAGGAGAACAGAAGGAGAAAGGTAAATGATGGATACTGAAATACAGTTGAAGAAGAGAAAAGAGTCCTGGTGTTCTGTAGCCTGCTTAAGTGCTTATAGTTCACAACAACTTTCTGTACATTTTATGAAGAACTAGGAGAGAGGAGTTAAAAGTTTTCAAACATAAATTCATACATACATACATACATACATACATACATACATACATATTATATGCATTTCCTTTTATAGCATTATAACCCATGAATATCAACATTTATTCACTGCTGGTGGAATTGCAAACTGGTTAACCTATTACAGAAACCAGTGTAGAGATTCTTAAACATAAAAGTGTATCTGCCATATAATCCACCTATTCCCTTCCTGGGCATATACCTAAAGAACTCTGTATCCTACTATAGAGATAATTGAGCATCCTTGTTTATTGCTATTTCTTCACAATAAGAAATAAAAACAACCTAGATGTCTGTCAACTGAAAATGGATAATGAAAATATGGTATATATTTAAAAGTTGGTTTTTATTTATTTGTAAAGAAAAATTGAACTGAAATGTGCAGATAAATGGATAGAGCTGAAGATACTGATTATAAATGAGATACCTCACACCCAAAAAGACAAAAGCTGCATGTTCTCTCATATGAAGATACTAGCTTTGAATGTTCAGAAATGTGAATCTAAAGATATGAATCGTTTGAGCACCTGGGGAAGTCAGAAAACTAGATAGGTACTGGGGCATGGATTTCAACAGAAGTGGACTGTAGAACACTGATGGTATAAAATGTGAAAGAGGAAGTATTTGGAAGGAAGGGTTAAGTAGGATGGGGGCCAGAAGAGCAGGGTACATTAAAGGATAACACTAAAGAACTTTTAAAAATATGGAAACTTACTATTGTAGAAAACTTCAAATAAATAAATAAATAAATAAATAAATAAATAAATAAATAAATAAATAGGGAAATGCCTCTCTCGGAAGCTATAGGATATCAAACAAAATCCCAGTGCCAGGTGTGGGTTACCTCCCTTTGAGTCATTAGGCATTATGACCTATAATCTCCCTTTCCCAAAAACCAATACAGTCTATTGCCATTGATTTGTATCTCCTAAACTTGGTAGTAAGACCCAAGTATTAAAGATACCATATAGTTTATTCATGGGGCACAGGGAAATTAAGCTAGTACTGTATTGGAAGTTCACCCCATTTGCTAATGTTTCATGGCACCAGATGATGCCATCTAAGTTATGCAGGAAAAGTAACCAACAGTTTTTCCCAGCTTTGAAACTTCCCTACTACAGTAACAACCAGCCTGTAAAGATATTCCCATTTGTTCTTAAACATTTTGACAGTAATAAATTGCTTTCCGGTTGAATTTAAGGCCCACTCCATTTGACAGAATTTGTATCTGGTACTGTTAACCTGGCCAAGAACCCATGGAGACATAGGACCTAGGAGAGAACATACTGCTATTCTGCTAAAAGGACATAGCATTCAACTTTCTGATAAATAATTATATTTATAACCACAGATTAGTTACCCTCTTAACTCCCAGCATAGATGCTTCTTTTTATAGTCAATGGAAATTAATAGATTCATAGCTAAACAAATGCAGAGAATAAGAGAATAGGAGATTCTCAGCTCTAAATGAGACATATACATCACACTCCTTATCCCTAGTACTCAGAAATTATCACAGAGGAGGAATTGGAAAGAATTAAGAGCCACAGGTGTAGGAGACAGCTGTAAAACTTCCAGACAGGGCAGTGCTGCTGCACACAGGCATTCATAGCAGCTGAGAGTGCATGCTGAAGACCTGTAAAAGATGAAGCCAGACGGAATTCTAGCATGGATGGGGAAGGGCTCACAAAGTCCCGCCCCTAGCTGGAGATTGATGGTTCTGGGGAAAGAGAGTTTTCCTAAGATGCGACTCCAATAGACTCCCCGTGTTGCAGTATATGGACCAACACCCAGGCACGTATTGTCAGCAATTACTAGACTCAGTGAGTTTTAAAAAGCATACTTGAAGTTGAGAGGGGAAAGTAGTAGGGGGTGAATAGAGGTACAGTTGAAGGACAGGGAAGGTGGCTGTGATCAGAACACCTTTATGAAATTCTCAGCAAAAGATTCTAAATAAGAAAACCAAACGGCATGCAAGTAATGACTATTACATAAAGTCTTTATGCATTTAGAACAAAAATAAAAATTGAAAGGAAGAAAATAGACAAATAACAATGACTTTATGTTCAAAATGATATAAACACAATTTCTTTTACTCTATGCTTCCTCTCTTGATTATTATTTGTGTTTAATAAATCTCAAATGTTCATTTTTGGGCAAAAGATCTCAACAGACATCTCACTAAAGAAAATACACAGATGGAAAATAAGCATTTGAAAAGACGTTAAATGTCACAAGTCATCACAGAATTAAACAGTAAACTAACAAGATATCACCACGAACATGGTAAAATAGCCATGATCCTAGACAATCTCTTGGGGATATGTAGTAATAAGGATGTCATTCAAAGCTGATGAAAATTCAAAATGACACAGCCACTTTGAAAAACAGTTTGGTGGTTTCATCCAAATCTGATCCAGAAATCTCAGACTCCTTGGTATTTTCCCAAGTGAACTTAAAATATATGTCCACATAAAACTCTGTATGTCATTGTTTATAGCAGCTTTTTCCCTAACTGCCACAACTCAGGAGACACGAAGATGTCCTTCCATAAGTAAACAGGAAAATAAATTTGGGGTGTCCAAACAATAGAATATCATTTGGCCATTCGAGAAGTGAATCCCAAGACATGAAAAGATATGAATATAACTTCAGTTCATATTACAAAGTGAACAAAGCCAGTCCGAGAAGACTCCAGAAGCTATGGGATCTCTGAGAAAGGGAAATGTGGAGCACAGTCAAAGGATGAGTGGTTGCCAGAGTCAGGAGTGAGAATGAGCAGACAGAACACAGTGGGTCTGGAAGACAGTGAAAGAACTGTGGGTGATACTGTCATGATGAAACATGCTGTGCATTGGCAAAATCAACAGACTGTGCCACAGGAAGAAAGAATAGTTAATAATGATATCTCAGTACTAGTTCAGAAATTATCAAAGGAAGAATTGACATACTATTGCAAGATGTTATTTTCTCTCAAGATATATAGATTATTGTTTTTACTTTTGAGATTATAATATAATTACATAATTTCCCCCTTACCTTTCCTCCCTCCAAATTCTGGCATACACCCTTCCTTGCTCTCTTTTAAATTCGTGGCCTTTTTCATTAACGTTGTTAAACACATACATACATATATATTTATACATATACATATATATTCCTAAATACATAAGTATAACCTGCTCAGTCTGTATAATGTTACACATATGTACATTTTCAGGGCTGACCATCTGGTACTGGGTAACCAGTTGGTGTGCTCTTCTCTGGGGAAGACTCTCCTGCTCACAGCATTCTCTAGTTACCTATGGTGTGGTGGTATTGTGTTTCCCAAAATATTGTATACCCTAATAAATTTATCTGGGGTCAGAGAACAGACAGCCACTAGATACAGAGGCTAGAAAATGGTGGCACTTGTGCCTTTAATCCTAGCATTCCAGAGGGAGAAATCAATCTGGGATCTCTGTGAGTTCAAGGCCACATTGGAAAGAGCCAGGCATGGTGACATACGCCTTTAATCCCAGGGAGTGAGTCTTTAGTCTCAGGGAGTGATAGTAGAAGGCAGAAAGATATATAAGGCATGAGGACCAGGAACTAGAAGCATTTGTCCTGGTTAAGCATTTGGCTGGTTAAGCTTTCAGGCTTCTAGCAGCAGTTCAGCTGAGAGACATTCGCATATGAGGACACAGAGGCTTCCAGTCTGAGGAAGCAAGATCAGCTGAGAAGTTGGCCAGGTGATGTTAGCTGTGGCTTGTTCTGTCTCTCTGACCATCCAGCATTTCACCCCCATACCTGGCCCGGATTTGTTTTTATTAATAAGAACTTTTAAGATTCATGCTACACTATGGTTCTTTGTGTGGAACAGACTGGGGCCTCTTGTGTTTTCCTCTGTCCACATAGTGCTGATTACTTCTGTTGTCCTCATCCAGCCCATGTTTAGGCAGGCATGTTGGTGAAACTTCATGGATGCAGCTTCTGATGTTACAAAGAGATAAAAATCTCACAGCAACCCCTCTGTTTCTCTGGACCTTTCAATCCTTCCACTCCCCTCTTCTGAAATAGTCCCAGAGCCTTGGGTGCTGTGTGGTAGAGTTGAGATCGAGCTCCACAACTCTGCATTTTGATTGGTTGTGGTTTTCTTTAATGGTCTTTGCAACAAATAAACTTTTGTTTTGTTTTGTTATGAGGAGTAAGAACTGCATCTATTTGTGGGTATAAGAACAAATAATTAGAATGTACTTAGCGGTGTTCTCTCTCATCTGAAGATCCCAGTTCCAAGTCTTCAGAAGTGAGTACACAACCTGGAGTAATTGATGAACTGAAAAAAAGTAAGAAAGGGCCATCACATGAAGGTGGGGCAGCAAGAGAGAGGGGATAGCACGCAGCAAGTGATCTGAGGGGGAAATGGAGAGTTCCAATTACAGAAGGGAAAAGATAAATACAAAAGAAAAAGGAAGGAGGATAGAAGAAGAATAAGGATGTCTGAAAAAAACCATAAGGAATCCATACTATTAACTATCTATATTAAAATATCTACAATATATTTACTGGAAAAATACAGATACATAGTTTAAATAAATTCTCTCCTCTGGACTAAAAACATTCCCTCCAAGAGCTATAGACCATCTAACAAAAACCCCGATACCAGGCATGAGAACCCCTTTTGAGTTGTTGGTCAAGCTTATCCAAGAGATTCCCGAAGTATTATATGATAATGCGTTTGCTCTTGGTTGTCTCCAGATGTGAAAGGTAAGTGTCCCTATTGCTGAAGACATCCTGTATTTCAGACACAGGAACCAGAGGCCTTGGAGCTGGAAGTGGCCTACATATCTCCTTCCTGAGGACTAGCATTCATTGTACCAAAAGGCACCATGGAAGCTTCCAAAGGACAGAAGCAACCACCAGTTCTACTCAGCTGTAATGCCTGTAATCCACAACAATGACCAGCATGACAGGATGCAGCAGTGGCACACACACCTTGGCAGTAACCAACAGCTCTCTAATTGGATGTCAGACCCACTCAACAAGAGGGCCAGCGTGCCTGGTACTGATATTCTACCCAACTACTCAGAGCTCAGGAAATCATGGATCTTATAGGATAACCTGCAAGATGTTAGTAATAATGGACACTTTAAAAAGTGGGGGTAAGGCAGGGTACATGGAAATTTAATACTTTGTGCTCAGTTGTGTGTGTGTGTGTGTGTGTGTGTCTGTGAACTTAATGGCTTCTAAAATATGTTCATTAAAATGTTTGTTCAAACATAACCCTTAAGACCATTATATCAGTAAATTCTAGTTTTATAGTTTGTTTCATGTATTTCTGCATCTGTTTGGGGGGGTCTTCCTTTTTGCTTAAAAATTCTTATAATTATTTACATATATTAGAAAGCAAATTTATATAAAAAGATGACTTTTCAGTGTTGTGTACATCTTGGAATATTTTCTCAAAGTGTGTCTATTTAAACAAATATGATTGTTTCTGATTTTTTATAATTTTCATCATCTTCAAAATTGCTCATGGTTTGACCTCTGTTAAAATACTTTAAGTATTGCAGTGGGTGGTCAGCTTGAATCAATAATGAATGAAAAACTCATCTGTAAATGTACAATAATTCTCCATTTAAAACTATGTTTTCTTAGGCAGCCCTATCCTTTCGAAGTTAGCCTTTACTCAGTCACTGGTTACTGCAACCCCCACATTTTTCTCTTTAGGATCTTTGACCAGATAGTGAATTAGCCTGCTCATCACCATCCACCAGATCAAAACCTGCCTGCCTTTTCCTCAGGCATTCTAATGTTTCCATTTACTGTCCTTTTGTTAATGCAAGTTCTCTACACCTTTAGGGGCAGAAATGCATTTCTTTTTTGAGCACTCTGAGAGCTAGTGAGAAAATGGGCTATTCCACTAGAGAGGCAAACTTCCAAGGCAAAAAAGACCAAGTTACAAACAGTCTAAAGTTGTAGATTTCAAATTTTAAATGAAACATGGACTTGCCAGAGGAGGGATGGTGGTATTGAGAGACATCTGTGTGTGTGGGGGGGGGGGGGGGGGATTAGGACATATTATAGAAACTACTCTTGGTTTCTTAGTTAAAGAAAAAGCTTAAAATAAGAGATGATTGAACTTCCTAATAACTCCTATTCATTTGTAGTATATTTTAATAAAAATAAAATAGACTAGCCTAGAATAATTGCTCTAATGGCTAATGAACACAGTTTGTTATGTTTAATTTCCAGGCCAGTGACCTTGGAGTTGAAATGTTGACTTGATGATCTGCAGTTAGCTTCTCACAGGCAAAGTCTGTCCTCATGTCTGTCCCATCAGCTTCTCTAGTTCCAAGGAAGACTCCTAGTGTTGGCTGGTGGTTGCTAACCCAATTTCTGCCACCAACCCTGCGCCCTCTGCTGGAAATTGGTAATAAAATTGGACCCCTTCACAGGTGAGGTGCCAGCACCAGTCTACTCCCCATTTCCTGATATTCTATCAGTTATCTTCATGAGCAAAAGTGGCAGATAGAAACACTTTAAGAAAATCTTTACAGTTCTTTTTCAACTTACCCTCGAGTTTAAAAGCATAAAATAGTCATGTAACCCTTCTCAGTAGACATGCCTGTATATATGTGAAAATGTGACACAGTCAAGTATTTTCCAAGCTGCATGTTTCTCTTTCAACATTGATTATATCACCCTTTGAAAATCACAGTACGGGAAATTTAGGCCCTTTAAGGTACAATTTCATGCCAGGCAGTGGTGGCACATACCTTAAATCCCAGCACTTGAGAGGCAGGGATAGGCAGATTTCTGTGAGTTTAAGGCCAGCCTGGTCTACAGAGAGAGTTCCAGGGCAGCCAAGACTACACAGAGAAACCCTGTCTCAAAAAGCCAAAAGGAAAAAAAAAGAAAGGAAGGAAAAAAAGAAAGGGGGAAAAACGACACAATTTCATCCCTGTACCTGGCACACTGAGTGTGCAAACTTTCCATCACTTGGAAAAGAAAAAGAAGAAAGATTTATTGTGCATTTGTCAATTCAATAGTAGTCGGAAAGATTCACTCACATTAGTGTGCATCTACCAATTCACTGATATGGGAATTGGATGGCTTTTTTTTTGTTTTGTTTTGTTTTCCCTTTCAACATATAGCTGTACCTTGAACCAACTTTACTGTTTAAGTTCTAAAGAATTTGTAAATAAACAATATGAGTTTACTAAAATAAATAATTTTTGAAATAAATTTTGAAATAATTTCAGAAGCAGCTTAATTCTTGGTTGTGTTTCTTTACAGGGAATAAAAAGCAAAACCCATTTTGCATCTTTTGTTGAAGGGCTGAAGCTATCATTCTGTGTTTCTGGTTTCCTATCTGCACTGTGTGTATTAAATTATTCCAAGCAGAATAGCCCGTTGCTGTCTTCCCCAGACAGACCACTGTGGTTAAAAGACAAGGACTTGGTAGTTTAAAGGTGTCATTGTGAGAACACCACAGGGACTTGATTGCCAAAAAGACAAAGAAACAAATGAAAATGTAGGTACCTCTCCTCTGGGGACCAGGCAATTGATTCTAGTCCTCAGTGATAGCTTGTCCCTTGCAAAGCCAGTAAGCACAGCAAGCTTCCCCTGCTCTGTCTCTCTCTGAGGTTCCCCTCCCCCTTTTCTTCTTCCTTTGCTCCTCTCCATCTTCCAGTTCTAGCCCTGCTTCTCCTTCCTCTCCATAAAATGACTAAGCTGAAACATGTCCAATGAAATATATATACAGTGCACCTTAACTGAGTCTATCAAAGACACATGAGTCACTTCCATGCCTCTCTCAAGCCTTTTTAACCCCTTGTTCTCATTCTCTTTCTGTTATTTTATTGTTACTTTTCATCTCTTCTGCGTTTGTTATTTTGTTTTTCTGTTTTTGCTTGGTTTGTTTTGTTACTTTTTTTTCTTCTGTGTCTTTCTTCTGAGTCCTGGTTGTTGATTTATCAGAACTTACATTCTAATAAAACTTTGTCTCCACCTTTTTATATGAACTGACTGAGATGCTAAGTGTCCCACTAGGGAGTTCATTGATACATGTTCTGAGTCTGTAAAACAGCACACTGATCTTTTGGTTTACTCCCAACACTCTTCCAGAGAGGAAGATGAACTTTTCCAAAATTGATTCAAATACAGTACCTTGCCCTTATTTTCAGGGTGCACCGTGCATTCATATCTTTTCATTCTCTGGACAGATTCTTCAAGCTTCCATATGTGAAGGAATTAGGTCTCCCTTGGCTCTTCCGATTCAAAAAAACATGGTTCATTAACACAAACATCTCCTGGTCTCTGCCAGTGAATTTTAAATTTTCAAATTACATATGTGCATCATCAGTCTAAAGGCTGTTAGGCCTCATGTATGCCAAGCATTCAGATGGGGAAATCTCACCGTGTGTGCATTTTTCCTACAGAAGACCTGGTGATCATAATTTGTTTCTTCACATGGCTTCATTTAGCCTTCCATTCTCTATCCCAAGGAAAGAAATATGGGTGAAAGTCATAAGGACAGGTTTTCACATTATGAAATCTCAAAGGAAAATGGATTCCCATTACCCTACTGAACAATAGCAAAAATAAAAAATGACTTTTTTTACTAAGAATTGGTCTGATTTGGACAGTCAGGTTGAAAACAAGAGAAGGATATTAGTGATTTATAAAATAAAGCCCCATTTTTGATGTTTGAGGTATGTAAACACAAAAATCATTCTCAAATCTTAGTAGAAAATGCTGAATCAAATTGTATACAGGCACCTGTCTTTCAACATTTTTTTTTCAAATTCAAATCTTCAAAATTACCCTCATCTCTCCTTTCATTGTTCATTCCAATTTTTCCCATAATTGAGGCAATCTCCATGGTCCAAAGTTTGGAGTTCATCCAAAGGTTCATATGCTGAAACTTGTTTAGAGGTGTTTGAACTTTGAAAGGTGGTAAAGCCTTTAAGAGATTAATAAACCATGAGGAACCCACCTTCAGATTGGATAGTGTAGTTCTTGGCTGGCCAAGCTTGTTCCTGAAGGAAGCAGTTGTGAAAGAGCCTACTATGTCCTTGCTTTCTTTTTTCTTCTGTACACCTCCAATTCCTCTTCCCCCTCTCCCTCATGTTACAATACAGCTAGATGGTGGCACCATTGAACGAACTCTGTGGATATAAAAATTAAGAACCAAATAAGCCACTTCTCTTTGTAAATTATTTAGCACAGGATATTCAGATATGCAAACACAAAATCTAATTAGACAACTACCATAAAAAGTAGAATTTATATTATTCATGGATGTTTTAAATTTTATAGATTATACCTATAATTTCAATAAAATGTTTTTCCTAAAAAACAAATAATGCACAAAGTAAAAGAATGACCCGGATATGAATTGTCAGACATGGACTAACTAATTCTATATTCATATGTTAAAGAAAACAGAAAATGAGATGAAAGTTTATACTAGATAACTAGAATGTATATAGGAGAGCCAAGTGAAAATTCTGAGACAAAAAAAGAAAACAAACAAACAAAAAACAATGCAGTAACTAAAATAAAACAACTTAATAATATGTCTAGCAACAAAATGTAAGGAAGAAATATTAGCTAGATGGAAGTTATCTAACAAATGTTCTGATGGAGTCTGGGAAGGCATATAAATATAAATTACACTGAAGTGTGAAAGGTATGTGGTACATGACGAAAACTTCTAGTGTGTATGAAATACCATGTCCATCCTGAAAGTAAAGAGAAAGGTGGACAAGCCATGTAAAAGAGTGTGTATCAAGAGTATTCCAACTGATGAATTTTTATGTAAGCCATAGAAGTAAACAGTGCTGCAAACTCCAGCTAATGAAAAGAAAGTTACACCCAGGGCTGGAGAGATGGCTGAGCTGTCAAGAGCACATATTGCTGCTCCTCCAGAGGACCTGAATTTGGTTACAGCACCTATATCAGACAGCTCACAACCACCTGTAACTCCACCTCCAGAGGAATTGATACCTTCTTTGGCCCCCACAAGTACCAGTACTCGTGTGTGCAAACACACACACACACACACACACACACACACACACACACACACACTATAAAAATAAAATCTTTTTCAAAGAAATTCTCTTATTTAAAAAAAAAATAAAGGAGAAGGAAATAAAAATCACTCCTATGTCCATCACAGTAAAACAGCTGAGAAACAGTGACAAAAAAAGTCACAAATGGACGCTAAAGGAAGATTCATTCTCTTCAAGGGAACAGTCTTCCAATGACAGCTGACTCTTACTCGGAATGACATAAAACACAAAACAGTGGAATAGTGTGAATAAAATATTAAAAACAAAGTCGCAAGAAAGAAAAAAATATATTTTTAAAGTAAAGCAGCACA
This sequence comes from Peromyscus maniculatus bairdii, assembly GCF_049852395.1. Lineage (NCBI taxonomy): Eukaryota > Metazoa > Chordata > Mammalia > Rodentia > Cricetidae > Peromyscus > Peromyscus maniculatus. The sequence continues at coordinate 171,027,117 of NC_134852.1, read as the reverse complement.
GATATTCCTATATCATCAGAGCCCAGAAACTTCCATTGCTGTCTTAATCCTATGAGAAAAACAAGTTAAGGAAGAAGAGAGTTTCCGAGGCTTCAGGATACTATGACAGGTGGGTGTAGAAAACTGAAGCAGCTCAGGCTAGGGCAGCTCAGAAGCAGCAAGAAGGGACTGCTAGTGTAATAAGACCTCTCTTCATCTCCTTATCGCTCATCTAGGAATCACAATAGTGGAGAGGGTGTGTGAACTGGCTTGCCCCAGTAGTCAGATCTGTGAATACCCTAACTGTCATCATAGAGCCTTCATTCAGTAACTGATGGAAGCAGATTCAGAGATCTACAGCCAAGCACCAGGATGAGCTCCAGGAGTTTAATCCAAGAGAGAGAAGAAAGATTCTATGAGCAAGTTCATGATGGGGAAACTTCTAGAGACAACCATACCAAACTAGTGGGAACTCATAAACTTTAGACCAACAGCTGTGGAGCCTTCGTGGGACTTGAATAGGCCCTCTGCATAAGTGAGACAGTTGTGTAGCTTGATCTGTTTAAGGTGCTCCCTGGCAGTAAGATCAGAATCTATCCCTGGTACATGAGCTGGCTTTTTGGAGTCCACTACCTATGGTGGGACACCTGGCACAGCCTTGAGGCAGGGGGAGGGACTTGGACCTGCCTCAATTGAATGTACCCAGATCTGCTGACTCCCCATGGGAGGCCTTACTTTGTTGGAGGAGGGAATGGGGGGGGTTGGGTTTGGTGGGGAAGGCTGGAGGGACAGGAAGAGGAAAGTTAGGGGGATCTGTGGTTGGTATGTAAAATGAATTTTTAAAAATTCCTTTAAAAAAGTTGAATGCTTGCCAATTTATGAAACAGGTTTTCCAAAGCAAATAGTAATTATAAAGTTTTGAGCACTGTCATTATTTTTTTTTTTTTTTTTTTTTTTGGTTTTTCGAGACAGGGTTTCTCTGTGTAGCTTTGCGCCTTTCCTGGGACTCACTTGGTAGTCCAGGCTGGCCTCGAACTCACAGAGATCCACCTGGCTCTGCCTCCCGAGTGCTGGTATTAAAGGCGTGCGCCACCACCGCCCGGCGAGCACTGTCATTATATCTCCTTTTATCTTTTTGGATTTATTAGCCTTATTTGCGCACTGCCCATACCTCACACCCAGCCCCCCACCACACACACACACACACACACACACACACACACACACACACACACACGTGTTTACACACACTGGAGTTCCAGATAGTGTCTTAATTGGATCAGTGCATTGTAACAATAAAACACAAAAAGGATGGTTAAACTACAAACTTTTTTCTCACAGTTTTGAAAGCTGAGATGTTGCAGTTAAAGACACTGGCCAGCTCTAAGCCTGATGAAGGCCTTCTTCTGAGCTTACAGACAGCTGCCTTCTTGCTGTATTTCCACCTGAGAAAGAAGAAATAGATATAGGAGCTTTACCCTCATGACCTCATGCAATTCAAATAACCACCTAAAACCTTCTGGTCTTAATCTCTGGGTACCCACTGAGGGTTAGAAAGTCAATGTAAGAATGTAACTTGAGTACAGGTATATGGTACATAATAAGTTAAGTAACCAGCTAAAAGCTATATTGCTAATTAGATGTGAGATTTAAAAAAATTGTTTGCTCTTTTTACTGTTTCATTTCACTCCAGAACAAATGCACTTAACTGTTACTATACATGTCAGTTGCTTTGAAAAGCACAACTTTTGTTCCACATGGCTTTTAATGTAACCATGTGATAGAGAGAGACATCTTAGCAAATGTGTGAAACAATATTTAAAATAGCATTTCTTGTGTCCCTTCATCCTAGTCCAAGTTAGGGACTCACTCAACAACATTTTACTAAGCATATACTAAGTATCAGGCATTATTCAGGCAAAGGTAAAAAAAAAATACTAAGTGCTTCCTTGTATTCTAGAATTAAAATGGGTTAAAATTTACTTATACCTTTGATTTGATAACAATAAATTAAAATACATAATCTAAAACTCTGATTGCGCTATAGAGAAAACAAACATATGCTATAACAAAGACTCACAAACAAGTGCTTTTTGACTAGGAGACATTTCCCCTAAATAACGTGACATTATGCCAACTGAAATTCAGAATTAGGGTAACCCTCTTATGTGATACCCAGACTGAGATACATCTGAAAAGGATAGGGGCACTTTAAATAATTATATAGGGTTTCAAGGCAATCCCTAGTCCATATTCTGAGCCAAGATAAGGGGTGTGGATTATTCTTTTAATGCTACAAGAAAACTATCCTCGACTTAGACTTTTGAAAGTTCTTTTCAAATACCTGGGAAATTGATGGAGTAGAAGCAAGACTAGATGTGGCCAGAACAAAACCTGAGAACATTCTCCCTGTGCAAGCAGGAAAGGGTTAATAGCTTAGCTTGAGTAGGCACTAAAGGAAAAGAAGAAGAAATAGTTCAGGATAAATCTTGGAGGGTATTAGCCACGATAAAGTTATACGGAATATTACATTTGTATTTTAATTCATATTTTACCAAACATGAAAAAGTTTCCTTAAAGTTTTGCCAAGCAACCTGAAAAACCACCTATTAACAGCACTGGTGGGGCTATAAATGAAGGATAAAGTCATAAAGAAAAAATTATCACAGTCATCACTCCCTTTCTCCTTTACCAGCACCAGTTTTGATAGCTTTTTAATCAGTTTGTACATTTGTATTGATTTGCTTATGAAGACTGTTAGTCTTTTTTCTCTTGGCTATGTTGCAAATATTTCCCCAGTCTATTAATTTGCTTGGGAATCTTCCACCATTCAAAATGTGTACTTTTTAATTATATACAGAAAAATACATATTTTCTCTGTGTAGCATAAAGAACTAGCTTTATTTACAAAAAAAATGTCTCTGTCCACAGTGTTTTATGAATACATATAAATGGAACTCTAGTGCTTTTTGTACTTATTTCCACTCCAATTGCACAGTGTTTGTGTTTTCCTCGGCGTTTGAATACCTTCTGGTTCTCACTCTCACTTTAACCCACATTTCCCTCTAGCTCCACACGCACCTCATAATGCTGGATATTACGGATGACATACAGAAAACTCAAGCTTGTCTCAATGGTTTCCTATTTAAAGAGCCTCTTCACCATGCTTGTTCTCAGGGGATGCTCATTCTTACCAAGCTCTTTATCCTCCTGACTCATGAAGCTGTGGTTAGATCCTCTCCACCCTCACCACCTTGCTCCCTGTAGTCATCAGGAGATATCAGAGTTTCCACCTGCAGAATGTGTCCAAAATCGCACTCGCCTTCCCACTCACCTCATTTTTACTGGTGCAAGCCTAATTCCAGGTGACACTATCTCTGATATGAAATGATTATTACAAATTTATTCTCTAATTTGTATGATGAACCCAATTGGTCTATTATTCTTTGATAAATTTTTCATCCTATCCTTTTATTTCCCAAGTCAAGGTTCACTGTCCTGCATTGACTGGCATTTAGCGAACAGACCCTGCAAAGGCTGTACTGTGCAGGGCCAGGGCTCAGGTGTCTGTTTCTTTACTCACTTGTGTATTTTAACCATCCACTTTTTACCAAGCGAAATTCTACACTCTGTCTGTTTAGCACTAAAATAAATATGATCAAAGCAGGCCCCACATTCTTGGAATTTACATCTTAGTTTTTTTATATCTTCGCTTGAACTCTGAATCCAGCATTTTCAGGTTTGTGCTCTTTAACAATCCACTTAGCTTCCTAAGCCTCTGTTGCTTAGTTGGGGTTGGTGTGGAGAATATAACACAGAACAGCCATGCTCTATAGAGGAAGAGAAACGAGATGATTCGTCCAATAAAGCAAATATTAATTCATTTTCTCTCTTCTTTCACTTATGTATTGTTTTTCTTTCCCTGAACTTTGTCTTCCTCATTTCTACTCTGCACATTGGGATTAATTTGTGTTTTATTTAGCCCATGCTACCTTCTCTCATTTTTTGTAATGCACAAAAAATGCATATTTTTACCTTTTCACTTTCAATACTTGTCAAATATGTATCCTTACTTTAAAAGGAAGAACTGAAAATACTAACAGATTATAAAGATTCTATGAATAAAATGCAAATTAATAATAAATGTATAAGTAGGTAAATTTACTTTTATAGTCATGTAAGCCATTTCAACCTTTATATTTTCTTCCCCAATTTTGAAAAGTTTAAAATGCAAGTAATTCTTGTCTCCATTTGCCATCAGCATCCACTGAGTAAAAATCTCTCCATCTGCCCACAATCGCCCAGGATGTGTGGTATCCCAGGAGCACTCCTAGACGCCAGGAATCCTAGGCTTTTGTACCCTCAGGGCTTACCTTCTCCTGTAGGAAGCCCAGCACTACTATTCGATGCAACTGCTATGGCAGTGCGGGTCTGGAGTCCCCAGAGGACCTTTAAAGGTATTCCAGACAAAGTCCAATTTAGAACAGAAATGTATGCCCAAGCATCTTCTTCAGAACCGAGGCAGGGTTTCTCTGTGTAGTTTTGGTGCCCCTCCTGGATCTCGATCAGCTATGTGGCGCACGCCTTTAATATCAGCACTAGGGAGGCAGAGCCAGGCACATCAGAACCTTTCTTTCATCCTTTTTCTTGAATGCATTCAGGGACGTGAACCTCAGTACATTATTTTTCCATATTTAATAGACTCAAATGTGAATTCTTCTTTTTTACTGGCCTTTATAATATTTAAAGGTGTGTGTGTGTGTGTGTGTGTGTGTGTGTGTGTGTGTGTGTGTGTATCTTCAACTTTCCTAGTGTCACAGCTTCCTGAACTAAACAGAGGCAATCTTTCAGTCATTCCTAGTACAGACGTCAGCATTGCCAACACCCCTCCAAGGTCTATAACTAGTTAAACACTCTTCGTGTTTAGACTAACCAAGTGCTAAATATAATGAACCATGGCTTTCTCTTTTTCTTCAAGCATTTTAAGGTTGCCATCATCCTAAAGGCCATCTTTACCTTACCTGGCTGGCTTATCTTAAAGCTCTGTTTCCTTTAAGACACATCTCATCATTAGCACTCCAAGGCTTTACCTGAGGAGTGCCAACATTATAGAGAGCAGATCCACATTCAGCCCTAAGTGAAATCATATTTATGCTGGAGATTGAGTACAGCGCTGTGTGACTAATTGTCATTGAAATTCATCAAAATTGATCCACCAACAAAACACCCTCAAGCCCCAGAGTCAAAAGCAGAGTATAAAGCCTATAATTACTCAGCTTCATAGTTATTCTAATAAAATTACTCACACTGTATTATATATGAACAAGAATATTTTATGACCAAATTATTGTTATAACATTTGAAATATACACATTTGTTATGAGATTGTTATAAAAGCATCACATTGTATATAAGTATTGTGCAAGTTCTTAGAAAATGTTGGCTTCCTTAATTAGAATTTTGAATATTTGTTTTTTATTCCCAAATGGGTCCTATTCAGTTTAATTAAATGTAAAAATTATAGAAACACTGACAAACTCTATTTTAAAAATTTTAGCAGGGCCCCAAATGTCCCAGATCACCAGATTATAGCCAAATATCAGTGCTTACGTTACTATAAAAAATAAATATTTTTGCATCAACATGTATATAGAGTTTAGAAAATTGAGATAAGACTTTATTTATAACCATAGTGGTTTTGACTCAAAGCTGCAGGATATTCACAACACAGGGCAACAAGAGGATATCCAAAAAGAGTCTCAGTGAGGGCCCAGCATCGATAGTGCAGTAGAAGCAGAGGCCTCGAACCAGACCAATGACTCTTTGCAATAAACACCTGCAAGTAAAGATAGATAGAAAAAGTGGTTTGCTATGTGACTCACTGTGTCATACTGTAGCTTCCATGATGAGATTTTTAATTTTTTCTCTTTCTTGTTTGTTTTTTCTCCTTTTTTTCTTTTTTCTCTTAACTTTTCTTTTATTTGGGGAAGGGGGAGTGCAGGGGTGGAGGGCAGATGAGAAGGGATGGGGAAATGAATAGGATAAAGATAAATGATGTAAAAGACACATAGAATAAGTTTTAAAAAGGTAAAAAATGACTGTAGAAAATCAAGAAATATATTTTATACATAAGTGAGTAGTATTGAATTAATGAAACACAAAGCACATGAAAATGTGCACAAGGGAGTTCATTCCATACATGTATTTACTGTCTTTTTTCAAAGGCTATAGATATTTCAGCAACAAAAAGATATTTCAGGATTCAATAATTCATTAGAAACTTAATACATAAAAGAAGTAGTTTTTGGATTTTAAAATCTCTCTTTAATGAGAAATAGAAATAGGAAATAATGACAATAGCAATTACAATGTTTACAAAGGGTTTAAAATTTTCAATATTCCTATGACTCTGCTTGAAGCTCATAAAATTAAAATGATATAGTCACAATTTGTTTCTTAACTATTTTATATGCAGTAATTTTTAATGAAGCAACTAAATTAGGCATAACTTACTGCAGCTTTAATGTAGTTATGATGAATATATTTTACTTGATTAAAAATGATAAAACCAGAGAGCCTTAAATATTATCTTAAAAGATTAACTACTGTGTCAATTAAAAATCTAGGAGAAAGGTATTTATGAAGAATAGCTATCCTGAATAGCAACTTCCTTTTGTTCATTTCATTTAATTAATGACTCAATCAACTTTTACTTTTTCCACAAAATGTTCCTAAATTACACATTGGCTTGCAAATGGAAAGGCACACATGTATTAGTTGCACACTGGTGAAGATTCAAGAATTAATCCATTTCTTATTGGACGGGGCAACTAGTTGACAGTGTACAGAGGACTGAACAACCCCCAATTCTACAACATATTTTGTGTCACAGAAAGTAGATGAATAAACACTGCCAAAAAAAAATCAAGTTGTTTCCAGTGGGTGTGCTACTGAGACCTGTCTCTTTGCTTTCTGACTGAACAGTCAAGCAAACTTTTGCACTTCAGTCTTGCCATGTGACAAATTAACTAAATTATTAAAGCAGTCCCTTACTACACAGAAGGAAATCATCCGTGCCGTGTCATGCATCTATAGGATGTGTTTGCTTCATCTACAAAGAAGGAAACTGCACAAAGAAAAAGTTTTGATGTGTGCTTCATTTTTTCTTTCTGGCTGCAAGTAGACTGTCATAGGAGAAAATTTCATCTAAGGAATGTGAGTAGCATGGCCATTGTTTTAGTGTCAAGCTCCCCTAAATAGGTGTCTCTGGAGAGCAACTAGACACATGCCTTGCTCTTTAAACCTTCACCAGCTGAATTAGAGCCACACCACCTTGCCTTCTAGTCTAGGTTCTTTGCCAAGTGACCTATCACTAAGGTGACCAAAAAGCCAAATGAGCCTGTCCTTAAGTCCTGCAACCAACCAGGGGTCAGAGGATTTCCAAATGCTAGAGAAGTCCATGCCCTTGACAAAGGAACCTGAAACTATGGAGGAGAGAGGGAGAGTGAAGCAGAGAGGGAGAGGGGAGGGAGAGGAAGGCGGGGAGGAACGGAGGACCAATACTAGTCAGTTAGGGTTAGACGGAGTGAGGAGAGGGGACCATTTGAATAGTCTCCAAAAGAAGCTGCACGGAGCTAGAGGGGTGTGGTTTTGTAGTCTACCTCTAAATCTCTAAATGCTGAAGCGTCCAGACACAGTAAATCCCTGCCAGGGATTCTGCAAAGCGCTGCTGTAAATACAAAACTCTCCAAGGGAAGAGAGAGAGAGAGAGAGAGAGAGAGAGAGAGAGAGAGAGAGAGAGAGAGAGAGAGAGAGAGAGAGAGAGAGAGAGAGAGAGAGAGAGAGAGAGAGAGAGAGAGAGAGAGAGAGAGAGAGAGAGAGAGAGAGACAGAAGAGCAGTCCAGCGGGTCCCGTCAGCTTTTGCCTCCAAAGGACCCGCCAGTGTCCCTTTCTAACTCCTGGAGTCAGAAGTGAACGTCACTCGCAGATCGGCCCCACTCGCGGGCAGGTTACACTCGGCCCCGATCGGACCCCAGATAGGACCATCTCTAATTCCCAGTCTGGGTCCCCACAGCCTGGGACACCAGAGTCCCTAGCCCCGCCCCCTGTCCTCAAGCGCGTCCCCTCCCCCGCCTTCCCAGCCTTTCCACGCGCTGCGGGACGCTGATTGGCCCTGGCGCTGACAGGAGGCGGGGCCAGGAAGTGCGGCCAAACCCGCCCTCGCGTATAAGCCTCTTCTGCGCTCGCTCTCTCCACCTCTCTCCTCTTTCTCTCTTGCTCCCTTCCTCTCTGCAACTGAACAGTGAAAATTCACATTGTGGATCCGCTAACAGGCACAGATGTCATGTGAAAACGCACATGCTCTGCCATCCACACCGCCTTTCTTTCTTTTCTGTTTCCTTTTTTTCCCCTTGATCGCTCTCCCTCTTCTTTGTAACTAACAAAACCACCACCAACTCCTCCTCCTCCTGCGGCTGCCCTTCTCCTCCTCCTCCTCAGTCCAAGTGATCACAAAAGAAATCTCCGAGCCCGAGGCGGTGGCATTTTTTTTTTTTTCCAAAAAGCAAGCACACTGGAGAGAAAGAAAAAAGAAACAAACAAACAAACAAAAAAGCAAAACAAAACCCAGGCACCAGCCAGCCAGGACATTTTTTTTTCCACCCTGCCTGAAAACAAACAAACAGCCATCAAAAACAGTCATCAGCAACAGCATCAAAACTGTTAGCATAGCGGCGGCGGCCACCGTCACGCTGTGGCCACGACGTCTGCCTAAAGGGATGCTTCTCTCGGCGGAGCAGCTCTTCGCAGACCGCCTTCTTCCCTCGTGCTGAGCGGGATTTTTGGGTTCTCTGGGGTTCGGGCTGGGAGCTTCATGACTACGCGGAGCAGGACAGCGGCCACACCATGCGAGGTAAGCGAGCCCAGGGGCGCCCAGGGTCCCCGAGGCCATCTAACTCTAACCAGACCGGGAGCTGGGGGGGAGGGGAGAACTCTCGGCCCAAGGGAAGAGAGATTGGCTACGCGCAGCTCCCTGAGTTCGGTTCGCAGGTGGGACAGCAAATGGCCTGGGCTTAGAAAGTTGTGGGAAGGTGTGGAAGGCTCGGGACTTAGGCAGGACGCGGGAGGGCGCTTTTTGGAGACGGGGACTGCGCTAGTCGCTTCTCTCAGTTCTGGATTTGCTCTGAATCTTTTCTGCGCGTCGCTCTCGGGTGCGCCACAGGACACGGGATAGAGGAGAGCAGGAAGCGGGATGACTGGGTAGAGGCAGCTGGAAGCCTAGGTCACGCTGTGGTCTCTGGCCAGAGGTGAACAAGCTGACGCAAGGGGGGGGGGGGGGGATAACACAGGGCCAAGCTGCCAGACGCTGGAGCATCCCAGTCTACAGGCGCGTCCCTTCTCAGGAGTAGTAAACGCGGGATGCTCCGGGAAACTGGATGCAGATGCCTATGTCTGGACCTTCCCTAGGTCCCCTGTTCCTTTCCGCTGCACTCTGGCTGGGCCCATCCCCAAAAAGAGTTGCTAGGAGAAACAAAGTTCAGGAGACTAAAGGCCGCGCTACTCACATCGGGGAAATCAGGGGGCTCGGTCTATTTTCTAAGATAAAGGACCATGATGGGAGCTAGTGCTAAGAAAACCTTCTGTCCAGGGCCACTGCCACCAGCGGCGGTGCGACCTCAGGGCAAAGGATTCGAATGCGAAGTGGCCCGCGGGGAAGACAGAGGTTAGTCCCCTGCTCTGACTTCACTGGGGCTGAGTAGCTGGCCAGGAGCATTTAACAGAGTCAGTTTGTAGATCTCCTCTCCTGTGGCACAAGTTTCTTGCGCTGTGTCCCGGACCCCTCTCTCACTTTACAACTTCTCTCTTTTCTTAAAGAAGCCACCAGATGCCCTCCTGACTTGGACATCTACAAATGCCTAGACACCCAGTTCCAACCTCCAAATGTCCCTTCTTTGATGTGTTGTGTTCCTAGGGAGCTTTTCTCTCTGATTCGCAAGTCCCTCCAGATCCTAAAAACAGAAATAGGCGACAGTCAAGTCTCTGGACCTTCCTGCTGGAAGTGCTCTTAGCAGGACACATTCAGAATAGGGCTCACAAATACCAATCTTCGTCCACCAGGCTGCCTGCTCCCATGCACTGACCCTACTCCCTTTAGGGGGGAGTGTGCATGACCCTCACCCTCGCCATCCTTGAGGAGCCCTAGGCCTGACTTGACCTCGAAGGCATAGATATGCTGGGGCCACCACCTTGGGGCCTGGGCTGTGTAGGACAAGGCAGGAGAAACAGGGATGGAGAGAAGTTGCCCATTACCCGTAGGTATAGGACTCTAAAGTAGAGACAAAGGTATATTGGTGAGTGTCTTGATTGACCCGCGCACTGGAAGTCAGGATCTCTGTGTGTTTGTGCTCAGTGACAACAGCTGATTGTCCCAGTCACGGGATGGTCACATGCTCCACTATCCAAATTCTTTCAAGAAACTGTACTATAGGAATTGGCGGGGAGAGAGCCTTTACTTAGTGAGAAACTGGGTTTTTGTTTATCTTTTTCTGCCCCACCTCACCATCTCACGCACTTTCCTTTCGGTTTCCTTTGCTCCCAACTAAAGCTGCCTAGCCCTTGGCTTTTTCTCCCCTCCCAACAGCCCCCCTCCCCCATGGCTAGGTTCAAACTACCTGAGGGTCAGAAACCACGTGCCACCATAGTTAGTTCCCTGCGCTGATCCTGTAGCCCAGCTGCACATCCCTTAAGCTATGGAGGGTGGAGCAGAGCAGGAGCTGAGTGCAGTTTCCTTGCACTTAACCTTGACTGCACTGCTGTTCTTGCTGCTTCACCTCCAGGTTCCCCTGGGAGATCCCTGGCTGCTGGCTTGAAGGATTTAAGCCAAGGGCTAGTCCTGGTGTATACCTTAGAAACTCAGTGTGAACCCACACCTTTGTCTCAGAGAACATCAGTCTTACCAAGCGGCCCAGGACAGTTCACCAGATCTAATCCAAGATGACTCTCCTGAGGCAGCCTGAAGGGAAGGAAGTTGGTAAAGAAAAAGTCAGGGGTTTCTCTAGCCCTTTTGCCTCTCCTCTCTTGATCTCTTACTGTCCCATTCGCATCCCCTGAAGTCGATGCCTTGTCCCATCTCATCCCGGGCTACTGTTTATTAAAGATGAAATAAGCCCTTCGGAGATTCGATGCCCCGTATTCCCATGGGGAGGGGGGTGTAGAATGAGGCTATCCAGAAGTCTTCTAATAGTCGAACTTGAGTGTCAATTAAGTGGTGAGACAGAAGTATCAAATCATCTTTTCCTTGTGCAAGGCTGCTCAGCAGACCGTTGGAACAGACTCTGCTGGGGGAGGAGCTGCCATTAAACTTGGCTCTGCCTTTTGCCTGTGAGCATGCCATCTACGCCATACACCATGCCCTGTCACCACACACACTGTCTCCATTCCCATGTGGTCCTGTCAGAGCTTTGGCTCCAAGGTTTGCTTCTGGCAATGGTTACTGTCCTGAGTCAGGTCAATTTGCCAGACACAAATGGTGTTGGTGTCTAGGACCGAGCAGTCTCCCTGTGGGTCAGTACAGCAACTTCTCCCCAGATCAGACTACACCACCCAGTAGTGCCTCTGCTTGGGGTATTTCAGAGTATTTCTGGGGAAGCTCTAGGGTAAGTGGGGTGTTAAAAGGGTCTGATCCTAGAGCTCACTGCCCTGCTCTGCAGCACAACCTCTGACCAGGACCAAAGTTCCAGCCATGGCCTCCTGACTCTAAAAGAGAAGGAGGTTGCAGCTTGGTAGCGCACAAAACTTTGTACCCTTTGTCTGTGGAGGGAATCCTATGAGTTCTAGGGATGCTTTTCTTCTTGCTCCTTGAAAGGAAACTTCTGAAAAGGAGGAGACCCTTAAGGCAAGAAAGGAGTGAGGCAGCCCAGCCGGGTGTGGTTTTTCAAGGCTCCTTGTTGAGTAGTCTGTCAGTTGTTTATTACAAAGGACACCTAAATGGTGGCTTTTCTCTCCTGCTTCTGCATAAAATCCCTGCTCTCCCAAGCAGGAGCACAGCTGCCATTGTGATCAATAGATGGCTACAGCTTGGGAGGATTTAACTCTAGTTTTATTCTTGTTGTAAACAAGGAGGGGTCTTGGAATTTTTTAACTCTAGATTCTAAATTCTTAAACTTACAAAAAAAAAAAAAAAAGATTGCTCTCTGAGATGCAGCCACCTTTAAAAATATAAAGGGTCTGAATATTCTTGGATTTTTTTCTTAATCAAATTGTTGCTCTAAATTTTCTCCACAAGTCCCAATTAAGTGACTTAAGTTATATATATATATATATATATATATATATATATATATATATATATACTGAAAAGAACATCTCTGCCAGTACTCTGTTAATTTCTGCTTACTCAGAAATCACCAATGAACTGTCTTTTTAACAAGAAAAATCAATCACTAACAGTTTAAAGAAAAATCTTAAAGCTCTGTTTCAGATACTGTGGGAAAATACATAGCCAAAAAAGCTAAAATATCTCCTAAACAGTTATAAGTACACGCACCCACCTTGTCCCTCCCTCGACAGCCATGGTGAATTGTTAACTATTAGGATACAGAAATGTTACACATCTTGGAGATCAAGGTTAGGCATGGGTCCACCGTAGCTTTTATATTTAAAAAAAAAAAATCAGTAAATGTAAACGTGGAAATTTTGAGTATCAGGCTTCATAAACAAGAATCGTAAAATTATAACTCCTTTGTTTGCACTCGCCTAAAACTTGTAAATCCTTATATTTTTCCATTAGTGACAGTAACTTCTGATCAGTGGAGATCCCTTTACGGTGCTCTCTTCTATCACTGTCAAAGCAGTTTTATGTGCTAGTTTAGCATAAATAACTCATCATGTTATGCTCTTAACCAAATATAAATATTAATGTTAATATTTATTCATCTTGGTACTGTGTCAAAGGCTAAATTATTAAAAACCTCAAAAACTACCCATAAGTGTATTTGCACAGATTATTCTATAAATTTAAATGCTTCCAATTCACAAAACATAATTTTAGAACCAAAAAGGTATCAAGGCACCAAGAAATTGTAGAGAATTTAGAGTTAGTATTCATGGTATCCAAACCCTGTAAAAAAAAAAAAATCAAAAAAAAAAAACAAACTTGTTTTTCTAAAACTAACATATGAGAGTATTGAATACAGATAGTTTTTCTTACATAAAGTGACAAATAAATATTTTAAGCTTTGACTTTTCATTTTGTAAGCATGCATTCACGGTTTAAGAAGATAGAGTTTTTATACATTTTACCTCAACAGTTCTTAGGAATGCAAATGTGAGTCACAACACACTAATTAATTTACTTACATTCATAAAGTATCTCTAATTTAAGGTGAATATTGCAGCTTTTGATAAATAAAAAGTTTTAAATCATTCTACTAAGTAATTTAGTTTCAAAACTGTATATATGAGGCTGCTGGGATTCTAAAAATTTACAAAGTATGAGTTTAAATTATGCAAGATGACATTAGTGCCACTGTGCATTGGCAAAATCTGTGACTTGCAGTTAAGTGTATCAAGAGATAAGAACAGTAACGTCAAGCTGAAGGGTTCAAGTTCTGTCTGATTGAAAACAAAGGTACATGAGTTTGTACATTGTGAGCACAAACGTAACTGAAATGATATTTATCACTCCAGTAGTATAAACAGGGATCCTTAATGTTGAGCCATCCCTATGATTACCCCACAAATACAAAATAAAGTAATAGTTTTTAACTATATCAACATTAAGTTAGTTGATGTTAATGAAATATTATTTTGTGTTAAAATACATAGACAAGTAGAAATTAGAGAGGAAATTGTGCTTAAAATTAAATATGTCTTTTTTTCCTTGATGTAGTTCTACTCTCCACCCATTTTTATCTAATGGGTAAAAATTAAACCAACTAATGAAATAAGTCTTTAATGATGTGATGAATTATGGCCTTTGATAAAATGAGCAGTCTACATAAAAAGTATTATTCCTGTAATTTTGCAATCATCTTCCAATTACAGCTTCTTGCAAATATTTAATCTGACTTTGAATAGAATCTCCGACTTAACAGAATTGCTAGCAGATAATAGCAGTCTTCGGAGGCGTCTGTTGATACACACTGATACGCAATATGTATATGCATGTGCCTATAACCACCCACTCAGACAAAAAGAATGAATATTTGAGAGTGAAAATCATTCTTATCTTTGCTTTCACAATCCAGGCTTCAAACTCAAACATATTTACAGAAACAGAACGACTTCCCAAAGCATTCAGAAAAGGGATGTGAATATATGTGGTACTTGAGCCGCATAAAGAGGAGCTGCTAATAGCATCTATTTATAAATAATCTACACAAAACTCCATTATCCTACCTAATGATAATTAGAGGGAAGGGGAATCAAAGAACTGAGGATTGCCAAATAAATAAAATATTCCCTCTCAAATTAAGCAACAAATTCATAGATAACAAGGCTTCTGCCATGGATTTGAAGGATGTCTCCTTTGTAGCATAAGACAAAGGGAGCATAGAGGAATAAATATTGATTGAACTAATCATCTGATGAATAGAAATGAGATTTACCAGTGCACCAATACAATAGACTATGTTAACTAGTTCTTTCATGGCGCATATGCTGCCCTTTCAACCCCTGACCTCTTCCATTCAGTTCTTAATGAGGGAAACCACAGGTGTTATAACGGTATTTATGGTGAATCTAGCTAAATATAATAACATGTGGTTAACAAACAGCATTGTGTGTGGATTCTTATAAAAGGAAATACTGTGTTAACAGCATCACAAAATTATAGTGTACTTCAAACTACATAAAATTTTGGCTTGCTCGGGTAACCTTTAAGATATAGTTACTATGTGGTCATCAATATTTCAAGTACCATATTTAGTGACTCTATGATACTTGCAATTTCATTAATGCTTATTTGAGGAGGTAAAAAGATTATTTGATATATATTTACCCCCATGGTTGTATATTATGCAGAGTAAACATTTAAAAATAACACTTAGGAAAAAAATGATACTTGGAGGGTAGAGTATTTTATAAACATGGCATGCAATCTTCTTGGTTAGTGGCTGTTTTAGAAATACTGAAAATAAATAATAGCTCTATAATAATAACTTCATAATATACTTTTAAAGTTAAATTGTGATGTTCTTAGTATAGATACATGCTTAAAATGCCAAAACACATGACCTTTTCCCAAAACTAAGCTGGAAACTTATTCAGGAGTGTGCTCTAGTTTAGGATAAAAAGCAATTTGCTTTGACTTAGATGTGTCCATCTCTGCACAGGAAATATTGTATTAGTTGACTAAGTATGCTGACTTTGTAAATTACTTTATTAGAAAGGGTATTTATCAATGATGTTTTGTGTGATTGGTCATCATATTTGTGATCTTGGGTTGTATTTCTCTAATTTAGACAAATTATTGACTTTAACAATTTAGCCTGGTTGTTTACTAAGTGCTGTTTTTGATGATGAGCCTGCCTATTGTTGATTAATCATATAAGACAAATATTTTGCTATATAGTGCATGCGTATGATCTGGAGTGCCTCAGGAAAACGGCTATACTGATTTTACCTCATATAAAAGTTTTTTTTTATTGTACATTTCAAAAAAGTAAAATTTGAATCATATGGTTTTAAAATTTTGTATGGAATATATAATCAATCATCCTTCTTTAAAATGCTGCTACACCATTACCTAAACTACTCAGACTATGCTGTTAGCATATCGTAACAGCACAGGCGCCATGCGTTAATACTGACATAAAAGTATAATAAGCAGTGTTCCCATAATTAGGGGCAAAAAATAGGCTCTTATATTATTTTTCTAAGAAAAATTTTTAAATGTTTTCAAATTGAAATTCACCTCTCCACTTTATACCCCATAAATATGATTCTCTCCTGTTTTGAAAACTATCAAACTTACTGATCATCGTGCTTCTAGGATCTCAAGTTAAGACTAAACCCTCAAGTATGAGAAGGAGATTATTTTTTCAAAGTTGTGTACATTGCCATTTTAAATTTTAAGGGAAAAGGATCAAATCTGTCATCTTTAATATCTATATCCATACCAATAGAAATGAATGTGATTTCTATACACAATAATTAGTTATTGACCATCTATCCAAGATAAACTACAGGAATAGATCCTGAGAATGCTCAAGCTGATACAGTGGTCCATTTGCTTGGTCCAGGCCTTGCTCTGGGGAGAACAGAGGCAAAATCAGCAAGAAAATAGTGAGAAATCCACTTGGTGCTCAGGTCTCACAGGTGAAATGGTACTTACCATAGCCTGGAAAGATGAGTAAGAGGCCTCGATTTTGGTTAATCTGTTAATCTGAATGAGGCTTATAAAAATACTGTCTGGTATATTCTCCATTTAGCATTTGTAGTTGGTACCATTTGAAATTTGGGCTTATTATGAAAGAACTATTGAGAAAATAACAAAATCTAGTGTTTAAAAAAGCAGTAGCATTGTTTTTAAATATCTCACATGATAAAAAAAGAAAATCTAAAGTTCTTATTAGCTATAAAAAAATACTGGGGACAAATGTCAGCATGAGGAAGACTATAATATTTTTTGTTGTTCTTAGTTTTGAATTATCATGCATTTTAATTAAAATAGAATCACAACCGTTCCACCCTTTCCTTTCCTCTTTCCAGCTCCTCCCATGTCCCTACAACTCATCCCAGGCCCTCAACTATTAAACTTAATGTCGCTTTTTCTTGATTATTATTGTTGCATACAAATATATATAACTGTGTGTATACATGTTACTACTTTTTAAGTATCACAGAGTAAAGATAAGTGAAAATACAATACACATATATTTGTTTTTACAAATGAAATTCTTTTTTTCCAAATAAGGAAAAAGCTGAATATATTGAATTTCATTTTCTTTAATGTTTAAGCTATTATCTGAAAGTAGTGATACCACTCTGGGGAGTATCTTAGATTACCAGATATCAAGAAGAATAAATCCACCTCTGCAAGAGAGTTTTGTAGGCAGTAGCTGAAGGCCCCCGTGGTAGTCTTCACAGTCAAGATTCCTCATTTTGAAATGACAGTTTGCCAGTTCTTATCTTATGCATTAGCTCTGTGAGCTTAGTTAAGTAATTGTGAGTCCTCATCCCCATGTTTAGTCCACTCTGAAACAGTGGGGAGATCGAGTTTCTCGGCCCATGAAGCTGAAAAGCAGGTTAGGCTGGGGAGAATTCACCACAGTAAATGTCACCATTCTAAAGCTGCCAAGCAGGCAAATTGTCCCCACTGTTGGCCATAACCCCCTGAACTAGCAAAAATGTTGTTTCCAAATTTCTGCCTGGAAAGCAACATTAAGTCATACTTTGCAGCCCTGAGAAACAGTATTTAGTTTGATGATGTTTATTAGATAGAATTTGTCAGACTGAGAAATCGTGGTCTTCTGTTTTAGCTCCACCCAGCGACATGTTAACTCTGGGTGGTCCTTGAGCTCTTTATTTCTTGATACTAAAATAATTCAAGAAGTAGTTCAACAACCTGACCCTATTTCTTGGGACTTCTCTAAAAGAGTGAAAAATTAGAAAGTCACTCTAATTTTAATAGATTTGACCAAACAGTTATTTCATAAGACAACTGCTTTTCTGAATACTTATTGCAATTTCTCTCTGGTCCACTTACATTTAATGGCGATGGGCATATGCTCACATTTGATGTAATTTCTGGCCAATGTCCTATTCTGGGTGGCAAGCGTAGATTGAACCTAGGAAAAGCAATTCATTAATTTGAGCTGTTATTTGTAACACAAATACAGTTTGTTTATTTGTGTATTTACTTTAACTTGTGAGAAAATATGCCTAGTACTTTAAACTAATTAGTATCATTAAACTAATATTATGATCTCTCATTGGAAAGATTGCTTAAAGGGCAATATTATTAAATAGGATCAGAGTGTGTTGTTCTCTGTAATTGATGCTCACATCAGATCACTGTTTTATTTTTATTTGCCTAAACAGTATAATGAAACTAGTTACTTGAAAAGCTTCATTGAAAATGTTAAATGGAACATGTCTAAGGAATGAATTATAAGAATGCTTAATATAGTTTAATAGTACTCCATTAGTATGAGATTCAATATTAGAAATTTCCCATTTTTATTCCATAGTTTAAGACAGAATAAACACTCAAATCATATTTTTCACTCAGCAGCCATTGGCTTCTAGATTCCAAAACTAAACAATAACGCAAGTTGAAAAGAACTTAGATATGTTGACTTCTTAATGAATGATTTGCTATTATTAGGATTTTTAATCAAATAACAAGATTATTACACAGAACGTTTTCTGTTAACTTATGCATACATTGTGCCTGGCATATGCAGAGGAATTACACACTTTAAAGAAAAGAAGAAACCTCAATCCAAATTCCCACAGTTGTTAAATATGAGCAAATGCTGCACAGTCTGGTAGACCAGAGAAACATTTGCTGGGAAAAACATGTCATATCTTAAGGTATGGTGCTTCCTGGAAATAATTTCCTTTCTACAAAACAAAATATTTTAAATATATTACTTGGAAGATTTGGGATCTTGATATATTAATTAATTAGCTTGTTCTAAAATTAAATTGAAAACAAACAGTGAAATATACTAGACTGCCTCCCTTTCAAAGCTGACTACATTTTAAAGTGAGATTAACTCTTAACACATTCATTCTTACATATATATTTTTCACTGTTTGAAAATATGTTAGATATCAAAGAAGTGGGACTTTTGAATAAACCATCCCAAGGACAATTCAAAAATACAAATATTAAGTGTATTAATAAGTTTACATAAATACCCATCATGGTTTTGTTTCAATTTATTAACTGATTTGACTGAAGATTAATTCTTGCAGATGCTCAAATCAGAATAAATGAACATTTATATTATTAGCTTTAAAGCATGCTAATTCATAAATAAATAAATTAATTTGAATTGTTCCACCGCTATTTTGTTGTATTCATTTTCTCTTTAGTAAATTTTAAAGCTATCTAACATTACTCACTCACATGTTGGTTTATAGTCAGAGAAAAACTTTTTCTCATAATACAATGACTAAAAAGAAATGGAAAGGTTTTATGTGGTACCTAACATTATAAATCAGATTACAGAGCACTTAATATGTGTAAGATACTAAGCCCTCCAAGTAACAGTCTCAAGTAGAAAAAAAAAAGGAGAAAGAAGAAGAGAAGGGAAGAGGAAGGAAGGAGGAGGATAGGATGTTTCCTTCTGAAAGATTTAAAGAATCCATCAGGTACTATCCACAAAAATGTCTCAGATGTCCACTATTGTTTATGTCACTTTTTAAATACAAAAAAAATGGATAATTTGTCTCTGGTTGTTTGTTTTAAAAAGTTACCTAAATTACCTTGAAACGAAGGCTTCTGACTCAGAACCCAGTTCTGTTTTTAATAATCTGCAGTCTGGCCTTATAGGCCATTCTTTTTCTGTCATCTCTGCGATGCATAGTGGACATTACTAATAAATTAGACAAGACATTAATCACTTGCTAGCTATGGATGTAAACTCTGCTGCCATTTCATCACTATATCTCTTAAGATGAAGTTTTCATTAAAACTCTGGCCAATGTTTTGATCACATGATGAAGAATCACATAACAAAACTGTCTATACAATTACAGTATACCTTGGGAAAACATATTACTCCAATTTTTACTCCTTGAATAATCATGATGTTATTTACAAATATGAGGATGAATTAAACTAAGTATTAAAAACAACCTTCAGGTTCTGACTGGGCACTGACTGGGCAAAACAATAATGAATCCAAAGTGTAAACAGTGTTTTTCTTACTATAATTATTCCATTGAAATTTTCAAATATATATAATTTCACAAACTCAACTATGCCTCTCTTTATATCAATTTCAAGTTTTTAGTGAAATTGCACATTTTTCCCCATTAAAAATGTATACTGACTACAGGGAAACAAACCAGGGAAATATTTCTGAAGCTATTGAGAAATGAATATGACATTGCTCTCCAATCAATCCCCAACGTCCCTTTCAGTCTGAGATAAATGTATTTATTTGTCCCTGAGCTTGCCCAATTGTCTGTTTTTAATGTCTGTCAGGAAGACGGTGGTTTCTCTTTATGTATAAAGATTTTGAACAAAGCAATGGGCTGAAGATCATGGCGTACCACTACTTACCCACCTGCACTGAAATCATCCCATCTGGCTGACTAGTATTGGCATCAGAGGTCCCTTTCTGTCCTTCTATGCTTTATACAAGATATTTCTTAAGGAAAGAGCCTTGGCACCATTAGGAAAGTGCCATATCTAATTGTACCCAGTAATATAAAGGGGAAAACCAATTACATTTGACATTAATTCTAAAGAAATACAGAGTTCCACTCCTCCTTAACAACACTGCAATTTAATTTGTTTTGCATTTTGGCTGAAACATAATGCACCTTACATGAAGCTATCATTTATGTGATTAATTTTTACGGTTTCAAATTAAGTCCATTTATGTTTCTTTAAGAGCATGATGGTTAGCTTGCTGTTATTGATTTTTTTAGGCCTCCTCACTATAAACTGTACCATACAAAGAATGGTGTAAAATACTAGCACTACCCTGTTATTTATACTTCGAGGCAGTAATTGATCATATTATATAATGATGCTGACTCCTTATAGTCATCCTACTTCGCCCACAGATACTATTCAAAAGAAAACTGTACGTACTGGGTCATCTTCATCTCATATTTGCTTTCTACTTTGTATAATAGCATCAGGTAGAAAAGGACTGAAGACTTACCTCAAGTGATTCTCTTTGTTTTGCTTTATGTAAAATACCCTCCCTGCTAGCACTGTTTTGGAGATAGTGGCACTCTTCCTCAAAATTGTTAATTCTGTCACTCTTTATACCGTGGCTGCTATTAAGGAAAGTTCTGGAAACATTTTTAAAAGGAACTAACTGTGTAAAGCTGAGAGGAACTGACAGATGCAGCCTCATCCCTGTACAAATGTAACAGCAGGAAAAATAGTATAATAATATCTTGCTTGTTTCTTGCTCTATGGCTCCCAACCAGCTTATGTAGATGCTATCTTGACAGTCCACTCAGCAATCTCGTGAGATATGTAAGACAGGTATGCAAAATAATAGATGTAGGGGAGAAGAGCCAAAGAAAACACTCAAATGTGTAAAGGATGCCTTATAAAATGGTGTAAGCTTCCAACTTCTACATTTCAAAGTAGTCCCAAATTTTAAAAATGTAAGCATCTGGTTTATTTTTTTTAATGAAAAGAAAAATGGTTAATGAGAACTTGGGAAAGGGACTCAGATTCATGTATTAAAGAAATAGAGCGATGGAAGCCGCCTTTTCTTCTGTCAAGTGATAGCAGGTGTGATGGTTTGAGAATCAGTGTCCTTGTGTGCTATGGTGGTAGCTTAGTTATATTAGTACAACCTCTAACAATATCAACCCTTACAATATTGCAGTCTGTCTTTTCATCTTGTTCAATTTTTATCACATCTGTGCTTTCTGCCAGTGATCTTCATCCACTGTTTCAATGGCTCGGTGTCTTCTTTTGGGCTCCTCTTACAAAGTGATAAACTCAAGTACATGGCATTTGTAGATACTGCTCTGAAAAGTCCTGATAACTAAGCAAAGCTGATATATTCTGGAACCTTTTTTCAAAGCCCATAAGTGAAAACTTTGATAACTCACCTATGTATGTGAAAAATGTGTGCATTTATACATAACTGTTTGTGTATATGAATATTCACATTATGAAAGTTATTAATATGTTTTTTTTTAAATCAAAGTCTTTGCTCCAGCAATTCACCTTCTTGGAATTTCTCCAATGGAGAACAAGCTAAAGGGCTAACAGGAAGTTATTTCACGAGACACAGCTGTGGCCTTATTGTGTGCTCTGCAGTGATTCAGAGAACCCTTTCGTGCAGTGCCCTTTATGACGCAGCCTCCATTCATGTGCGCTCACTGTGCATGTGTATGTGTTTGTCATGTATACCATACACCTCGCCAGCATCAAGTATATATAGGTAGCTGGTGATATGCTTTAGAAAATGGGTTAAAATGGCAATAAAAACAAAATTCTCTTTGACCAGAGTAAACACCAGTAAGAAAAACTGTAGTGCAAGAGTTTAGATCCTATAATACCTAACTTACATAAAATGCTTTAAACAAAAGAGTAAAAGCTGCACCTGGAAACTAAGATTTTATTTTTATTGTGTTATTCTTTTTCTTTTCAGTATTTTCAAAATTTGCATATACAGTCAGTATAGATCATTTTAAAGCAAGAAAACGAACACACTGGAGTAAGACAGTACTCTTTCTGCATTCACTATATTTTATTTTAACTGTTAGTCTGAAGTACCTAGTACATTGATAGAATTAAGAATGAAGGCATATTGGGTCCTTGAAGAAATTAACTCTCTCATTCATTCCCTGATATTTCCCAGCTATCCCTAACTTAGTGAAGAATTGTATGCAAGGCACCATACTAAATTCTCATGTATATTCAGAATAGAATCATCTCCATGTTTTAAAGAATTTGGTCTCTTCTTCTTGAAAACCATCTGCTATGTTTCAGATATAAGTACTGGACATAATGGAACTAGGAAGAGGGTAAGGGTTGACAGGTGAAGAAGAGGAAAAAAGCACACTAAAACTTCCTCCATCGTTGAACAAAGCAGAGTTCTGCCCTGTTAAGCTCTTGCTGAGGGTAAATTAACACCCCTCTTTATGTCTCTGAAGGGTCACATTAATTTTGAAAACATATTATTTCAAATGCAGGTGCAAAGAGTAGAATACTCTGCATAGTCAGCTTCCCTGCGATTATGTCTATTGAACTTCCTCTGATATCCCAGCAAAATAGACAGGCTTTGCAATACTATGAGTGTTCATATCCCAACCAGTATTGGCAGGTTTGGATGTCACAGTGTAAGACAGAAAATGAAGTGATTCCTGCACATAGCATTGTGAAAATATTTTAAATATTCCTGTGCTCTGTCACAGATAGGGAATCCCATTGCACCCTTAATTTTGTTGTGAGCTCATTGGTATTTAGTATTTAGGGCCAAATTCAATGATTCACCTCCAAGGTAGTTATCATATGTAAATAATAACAGCTCTAGGTCAGTAGTTTCAAGTAGGGTGCAATTTTGTGACCAGGAAAATGTGTTGAAAAATGGGTATGGCTTTCCACACCCCCAGGAAATATGTGGTAATGTCTAAAGATGGTTTCTACTGTGACAGCTGAGGTAGAATTCTGAGCATCCCATAGGTAGAGGCCAGGAATAACAAGGACCATCATAACTTACAGGAAAGCCCATAGAGCAAACACTCATCCTGCCATACAAATGGCCAGTCCCGATACCAAACAACCTGCCACAAAGTCTGGAAAGAGTTTCTGAACAGAGTGGCTTCCCACATCATATTTTCTGGAAAAGCTACAACTTTTCCTCCTCCTCCTACCTTTGCACAGTAACCCTTCTGCTACCCCAAAGAAAGATTGAACTCCCCTCATTCTAAGAATTTCCAAATGTGAAGCCTTCTGCACTAACAGGGTAGGCCATTCAAATATTGATCCTGGTGCTGAGATAATGAATGTTTTTAACAAATGAATAAGACATTCTTTTGCAAGTCAGATAGGTTCTATTTCTTTGTTTTCCACAAAAATGAAAAGAGGTGATTAGAATTGTCAGTTATCGATCATTCAAAATAGTTTTTGGTGACAGAATGCTATGTGAGTTGAAACATCTACTTTAGAAAGAGCTGGAAGATACAAGAATATGAGTTCAATTGCTATGGCTAAATTAGCTCCACTTTCTTCTATACATTTATATAAATTAGGTTTTTAGCATGTATATTTCTTAAAAAAAAAAACAAAGATAGAGTTGATGATAAATCCCAGTATATTTTAGGAGTAATAGTCAAATATAAGTACCAGAAATAAATTGAAGGGAAAGGTCCTAAAAGATTAATTTCCTTTAAAATTATTTTTGCATTTAGTAATATAAAATTTATTACATAATTTGACAATTTTATCAGTTGTATCTAATAATTATAAAATTTAATTTTTAAACCCAGAAGAAATTTTATTACAGAATCAGTATTTACAGTGAAAACATGTTAAATTTGTACATATTTTTGTTACAATAAAGTATAACCTAGTGATTAAATAAAAGATTCTTAAACATGAAAGTTTTGACATAAATACATAATTCAATGGTATGAAAGCATGACTTCCAGAAGAAAAGTAGATACTATGAAATTTCAGCTAAAGAATTTATGTGATTTTTTTTTAAATCTATGCTATGGATATCAAAATATTGTGACATCTAGATTTCATTGGTGTATTTAAAGAACAATTCATCAATTTTGCTTTAAAATATAAAACCTAAAATTCTTTGGAAACTACATTCTTTGAATTAGTATAAAGGCCACAAAGCTTGCTATGACTATGGTCATACCAGGATGAAAGAGAATGCCCGAGGGCCCAGAACTCTTATCCCATGGTCATCTGCCATATTTTCTCCTGTTCTTGTTAACCTAGTATCATAATTCATTAATGCACCCTCAGAGTCATAATGCATTCTCAAAGCAGTAGCTTTTCCTAATGACTAGGTACTATCCTATCGATATCTAGACCATAAACAACTGCTTATTTTCACTCACATTTTTAAAGCAGCTGTTCTCTGTAGAAATTATGAATAATCACGAACCTTAGAATTGCCAACCATGGGAGAGAAGAACCACTATACTCAAAGAGTAAGAGCCAGTGTATACCTCTAGACCTCTCTGTGTTTTCTGTAAGTCCCATTAGTAAATAATCTTAAACTCAGGGATTGATGCAACTTCTGTGGCTCTCATCACAGCACTCAGTGTCAGAACTCTGCAAAGTAGCCATAGACCAAGTATAAAGACTTATATATTGGGTCTGTGTTCCAATAAAGCATCATATGCAAATAAAGTAGGCTAGATTTAGGTGAGCAATCATTTGCTGACCCTGACACTTCATTGTTAAAGCACTATATATGTCTAAATTTTGTGTTCTCATTCCCCCAACATCAATAAATACTGAATAGGTATAAAAATTTAAACCTTACAAAGATATTAAAAATATGCTGAAATACAATAAATGATTGAAAATAAGAAAAGAATCACAAACCTAATAGTGCTTAGATATTAGAAAGTGCTGTGGGCCACAGGCAGTGGGATAAGGTTAGCACACATTATTCATACACTCTCCCCATAGTAAACAATCAATTATAATTCAAGAGAAACATTTCACATATTTTCCTTGATTATATTTTTCATCATTTGGACCAGTCCCAAGACTAAATCCATACTTATCTACAACAGGTAACTGAAACCACGTTAATTATGGTTTATGAAAGCTGAACAAAACATCAGGCAATTAGCAAAACAATTACCAAATATTTCATAGAGCTGGAATACTTTAAGTTATTGGATGAGATCCACTGAAGAACATTTCTTTGTAAGCAAATACTATACTACACTTCTTACCTGCATTGTTCTGATGTAATTCCTAGCAAATAGCAACAGTGTTAGTCATATAGCAAGTGAGTGATTAAAAAAAAAAAAGGTATCAGTTATTTGTCTTATCTGATAGATGAGGAAGCTGAGATAATGAAAAGTCAGGACACTTGTCCCAGGCCATACATCAAATACATGCAATCCTGGTGTTTGGGTCCCCTACCTCTCATGACTTTAGTCTTACCCTTCACCAAATGCTTTTCTTGATAAATGAATCCCCAGGGTTTCAAAATGACAGGTATGCATTGTAATCTCAGAGAGAACAACACAATAAGGCACCGCCAAATGACTGACACCTGTAAGCTTTGAGAGCCGGAGGAGTACAGAAAGTAAGCAGATGCCACTGTGGTTAGGGAGAGGGTCACTAGAAGCACTTGCTCTTCAGTCATATTCAATCACTATTCGATAAAAAATAATCATTTTCAGTAAAATATCATATTGACCCACTAGGGGACCAGCAAGAATCTATGGCATCTACAGTGAGGTAGTCTGAGTTCCAATCCTCCGCTTTTATGTCAGTTTTCTGAGCTTCATTGACATATACATATGTGTGTCATGTGGTATAATTACTTATATATAAGGTATAATTGTGTGTGTGTGTGTGTGTGTGTGTGTGTGTGTGTGTGTGTGTGTGTGTGTGAATTAAGATAAATAATACCTGTATTCTAAGTTCCTTATTAGGGGTAAATCAAAGTTAAATATTTATCAAGTACAGAGCTAGGACATAGCAATTATACCTTATGGAGTTTGTTATTGCTTTCCAGTTTGTATTGTTACAAACAAAATATGCATGAGAAAGCTTAGCCTCAAGTCACAAACTAATGTTTCTCAATTGGGTAGTACTTTCTAAGTCATACAAGTGTTCCCAGAGAGTTCTCTAGAGGAAATAGAGAGCTGCATAAAGACAATAACGTAAAAATGACCAAACAAGAAGGTATTTTTGTGCATGTTGGGACATATTTAGATTACTGGAGATTAACTTAATATCTGAACTTTTGATTTGAAAGGAAATGTAAGCCTACATGTAAAAGACTACCTCTTAAGACTAAACTCCATGGTATATGAAGAATCAAACAGAAAGAAGGCTTGAGCTTTGGTCTGCATAGTGACTGCAGGCTGAGCTACACAGGCATTAAGCCCTTAAAACCCTGTCTTCTACCAAGCATACTTACTCACTCATAACATTTCTGAACACACACCAGAGGTTTATTTTCATGCTTATTTATAATTTTTTTACAACCTACCTGAAAAAAAAATCTAGCTGCAACATTAACAGGTAAATTGAAGCTTGTCCACATTCCATTTCACTGAATGTTAGGCCAGGGGTGTGTGTTTGTGTGTGTGTGTGTGTGTGTGTGTGTGTGTGTGTGTGTGTGTGTGTGTGTGTGTGTGTGTGTGGCATGTTTAATTTATCTTTCTGGGGACTATTTTCAAAAAAAATCTCATCAGTTTTCACATGGGGGTATCTAATATTTAAAAATATTTTACACACAGCCTTTGGAAAATTCTCCAAGAATTGAGAACAGCTAGGTCTCTTTTTTTTC
Source organism: Peromyscus maniculatus bairdii (assembly GCF_049852395.1). NCBI lineage: Eukaryota > Metazoa > Chordata > Mammalia > Rodentia > Cricetidae > Peromyscus > Peromyscus maniculatus. The sequence continues at coordinate 170,999,977 of NC_134852.1, read as the reverse complement.
CTTTGTTCCTACTGAAAAGTATGCTTTTGGCCAGGGCGGTGGTGATGCACACCTTTAATCCCAGCACTCGGGAGGCAGAGCTAGGCAGATCTCTGTGAGTTTGAGGCCAACCTTGTCTACAGTGCAAGATCCAGGACAGGCACCAAAACTACACAGAGAAACCCTGTCTCAAAAAAACAACAACAACAAAAGTATGCTTTTGATAAGAAAACTCAAATTTTCATCTAGTGTCTACTTTCAAATATATACTTGGAAAATGCCTATACAGTTTTTTAAATGAAACCTGGAATTACATTCTTGCATCATTTATTCCTAAAATAAACAACATAAGTTCTTTCCCTTTTGTCCTTCTCATTCCTTTTTTTTCTTTCTTTCTTCCTTTCTTTGTTTTCTTTATGTAGTGCAGGAGATTAAAACCAAGGCATCCTCATGCTAAGCACACAGTCTATCATCCCCCTAGCCAATATCTCCATAGTTTTTTTCCTCTGAATTGTTGACTTATTTCAACAGATCTATGTTGAATAACTTATGCTACATACATACATGCTGACCTCAGCCCAACCATGTTGTGTGATTATGAACAAATGGAATCAGTTAGGCAGAGGGTATCATGAGTGATGCTCCTTGTGAACAGTCCCAAAACCTGCCTTCTCAAACTGATCCCATTTGGGAATGCAAAGTTTTACAAAGGTAAAAGTTGTAATATTTGAACACATTTGATGAGCTTATGTTTGTCACCAGAAGAAACATTTAATGGACATTTTAAATTTAAAAACTTATTAGCCTGTTTCCCTTAAAAGCAGTGGAAATATTCCAAGAAGCCTTATTTTACCTTAAAGTGTTCAATTCAAAAAAATTTGTTTTATTCAAATTGCCTCCCTGAGTTAAACGATCTTATACAAAATCTTATAAATGTGTAATATAAATAAAAATAAATTATAGGGTCCAATTTCCTCTGAGATTTCAATAAGTTCTTTTTTTTGTTTTTGTTTTTGTTTTTCCCTTATCATAACTAACTGTAGTTTACTGTAGGGTACAGGCTGTGATGATTTGAATGCATTTTCTCAGTTAATTGTCTGAGAAAGCTCCTGAAACTGGTAGCATTTTAATCCATTTTAGAGCTGAGGAACCCCTACAGTAACCTGTTCAAAATCACGCCCATCAGTACTCAGGAAGCTAAGATTGAATCTCTTAACAACTGGGCTATCTAGGTCTCGCACCTATGGTCTCAGGCTGTTTCCAGCTCATCACCTGTGAGTCTCTGGTTTTAGTGGCCCTTTCAGGGGAAAAAGCCCTGATTCAGCCAAGGCAGAAGCTAAACAATGTTCTAGTTCATTTTTCACTGTGATCTGTGTGTGGTACTAATGCCTACCTCCTCTGCATCTATAAGGGAACACCTGGAGTGAGAGAATGAACATTCCGCATCATTGGAAAGAATGTCTTTCTCTTTATTGTACATTCAGACAAATATCAGCAAATAACTTGGCCCTGACAAATTGTTTTTAAGATAGTGTGGCTCACACCCAAGTGTAGGCAGAGGTTAATACACAAAGACAGTCTTTTGGAGACTCCGTGGAAAGAACTCTAAGATTTAAATCAATCTGCATTTTGGTGGCTGGGGCTAATACCTCTTGGGCCCCACCTTCACATCTTAAAACATGTGGGGTGAAGTTATCCTCAGGCTCTCTTTCAGATGTCATCTATAAAATCATCTCCTTAACAATATATGATTTTAATTTTTTTATTTTATATGAGTGCTTTGCCTGCATGAGTGTCCGCTCATCACTTGCATGGCTGGTGCATGTGGAGACCAGAAAAGGGATCCAGACCTTCCTGGAACTGGAGTTACAGTTGTGAGCTGTCATGTAGGTGTTGGGAATCTGCCTCTGGAAGATCAACCTGCCGATGCTCTCAACCACTGAGCTACCTCTCCAGCTCTAAAGATAATGTTTTCATTGCAATGTTACAGGGATTGGTTTTCAGTTGTTTCAGTGTTTGAGAGACAGAGGCTTTTGAAAACTGTCCAAATCCAAACATGCATCTACAACCTTAAGACTGCAGGGTTCCTAAATCCAGAACCAGAGTATTCTTCACAATTCTAGAATCTAATTCCATAAAGTATGCCTGCTGTTGGCCTTGTTAGAATCACAATGAGATCTAGTGCCAAACCTTACAATACACCTTTTTTGTTAAAACTACAGAGAGGTCAAGGCCGCAACCTAGTCTTGGGGCATATCACCACCATCAGTTTCACATCATTTACAGTTTCATAAGGGATCCTACTGAGTCCTTGCCAAGGACATATTTTCTCAGGGATAGGAGAAAGCTAGACGGCCGGAAAACTTGAATGATCCTTCCATCCCTTCTTAACGAGCTAAGATAGGACAGGCATAGAAAGATTGTGCCGATTTAAGATAAATATCTAAGATCCTGGAAGATTCTGCTTAGTGCTGGCTAGAGTGTGGTATGCGCCTGCGCCTGCTGGAGGTATTTAGAGATAGAAGTCAGGGTGGGTAGCCTGTGCAGGAGACAGGGGAATTCATGAAGGGAGACACTTTAGCCTCTCCTTCAAGTACATCTCCCTCCTGAGTGCATTTACTTCCATCACAATGGACAAGAAGAGATCCTTGCTCAGTGGTGCAGAACCCTTGAGATCTAATTTAGCTTTTATAGGAAAATCAAAAAGAGAGAGACGGCACAAGAGCGAGTGAACAGAACAAAGAGATGAGTTTGTACCGGGAATATTGATACTTGTGGACCGTTTCTGTAACTCTTTTGAAAGAAATTTTCTAAGTAAATGCTGACTTGGACTTTTCTGGCAGCGGAAAGCAGAGCTCGGCCCACTAAGTCACGGGACCAGACTGATTCAGTACCATCAGCTTCTTCTCTCTGAGGCTCAGCTTCCTTGATTTTTGATTCTCTGAAGGTCGGAAAACATTTCAGAAAAAAATAAATTTTCACTTGTAATTCCTTAAATCTGTTCTCCCAGGGATGCCCAGAAATAGGTAAGTTACATAAATGCAAATCAAAAACACACCAGTGTCTGCACCCTCTGGTTTTGTTGATTTTTTTTTTCCTTTTCACATTTTATAGCAATTTCCAGGAATGTCATCACATTCTTTGTTCGCCGCAGGTCAATTAAAATATCTCCAAGAAGCAGGTACAATCTTCACTATGTATTGTTCTTCTCCTAGAGTGAAAGGACAGTTTTTGCTAACTGCTATTGGGAAGACACTGAGACTTAGAGAAGTGGGGGGAAAAAAAAAACTCTTTCATTTAACATTTTCACAGACAATGAAGGAAGACATTTCCTCCAATACTTCATTAAAAAACAGCATCAACAACGCACAGTGGCTTAACCCAGCAGAAAGTAGGAGAGGCAAAACCAGAGCCCAGACACTCTTATTCTTTCTCATATATTGCATGAAGTGTAATAAACTGTCATTTACAAGCAATTTTGCCACACAAATATAAAGCTACTCCTCGTGCAAAGAGCCAAAATTACTTTTGTAAATGGGTGTTAACACTGTAGTAGAAGACCGACACTTTCAAAAAGAAAAAGGGGAAGAAAGAGAAACTGAAAATATGGAGCCTTGAGTCAGGTGTTTTTCTACCCCTGAATACATTCTGGGTGCACTGGGCTGGGATCCCTATCCCACTGAATCTCAACTTTCTTAGTTGCCCAGTAGGAGAATGAGACCTACTTCACTGGACAGATACAGGAGTTGAATGGGGTAATACATGTCAAATTTATCAGGTACTTCACTAGTTGTAATATCGTGTGAAAGGCAGCAATCATATATGTTTGCACTTTAAAAACCGGCCTTGCATCTAAGCTGCTGTTCACATTGCTGACCAACTGCCCCCTGCACATTGAGAATCTGCTTGTCGTTCTGTTGATGATACATCTTGCCTGATAAAATGAAGCATTATCTCTCACCTTAGAGCATTTCAAACCCTGACCTACTTACTATCTATAGCTCCAGTCTGTAAGATACAAAAACAAGTGGTAAAATTTTCTGATAGGAATAATTAACCAAGTTGAGGTGTTAAATTGAGCCAATAATCTTCATGAAGCAAACCTATATTTAGTTTACTAGACAACAGGATACTAACTGGCATTCCCTACCTGCTAGAAAGATTCATAGAGCACATTCCAAACTTGAAATCCTGCCAGAACTACAACTCAAGTGTACCTGTACATTACTCACCAAAACTAAGCTGAAACTCCTGTTTTTGTTGTGAGATGATGATTTATTCACAATAATGTTTTGCATAAGGGTCTAATCATAAGTCCCAAATGATTCATATTGTGGAGTCCAGCTGTAACAACAATGGTATTCTCCAGAAAAAGAACCACATGAATATTGAACCTCTTGAGAATTTTCCACAACAGATCTAAGGGTGATAGATCATGCAAACTCATTCTATAATTAACCTAAGTGTTCCCTTTCCTTCACCAAAATCCAGATGGATTAGCCCATGACCTTTTGCTGGGTAAATCACAGAGCCGTGGTTTACTCTATGGTACAAAATTAAATTCAGATTTTAAAATGCAACCCCAAAATCCAAACTCACATTCAAAATTGCAATAAACTAAAGAAAGGAAAGAAGCATTTTGATGAAAAGAAGCATCACTGAAATTCACTAAGAAAACTGAAAATGAAGCAAATGTAAAATGCACATGAGTACCTCCTTTCCATCTTCAAGTTCTGGTTCTTCTAAACCTAGCAACGTCCAACCCAGAAACTGAGTCCCCATTGCTGACCATAGAAATGAGGACAGTCTTTACCACAAATGTAAGGTTAAATAATGGGCAAATCTCAATAGAAATACGGTAACTCTCAAAATGTATCTTAGAACTTTTCCATGGGAATCTTCCAAAACATGCTCATCCTATCATCTGAGTTGATGAGACAGACAAACCTAGAGAACCAAACTTGTGCAGTTTAGTCCTAATCTCACATTGTCACAAGGTACTTACACTGCCTGAAATAGGTCTTGATGACATGAGTACTGTCACAGTTTGAATGAGAAACTTCCTCCATAGGCTCCTATATTTGAAGACTTAGTCTCCGTTTGCTGGTGCTGTGTGGGAAGATTATGAAAACTTTAGGAAGTTCAAGCTTCACTGGAAGAAGTATGTTGATGGGTGCAAGCTTGAGGGTGTATAGCCTAGCCATACTTCCTGCTCTTTACCTGATTCATGGGTGTGGTTGAGAGGTAATCTCTCAGTTTACTACTCTTGCTGCAATGCCTTCCCCACCATTTTGGATATGTAGAGACCTCTGGAACTGAAAGTCACAATACTAATTTGCTTTTGGTCGTTGTGTTTTATTGTAGCAACAGAAAAGAAACTAATTACAAATGTTACTGAATGCAGGCACCAAGGAAGTGAGACCTACTTCAGGTCTCAATTTGTACTAGCATGGAAGCACAGCTAATTTCCTTGGGATGATTTACTACAAAATTATAGGTGTATGATTGATTGATGGATGGGTGGGATGGGTGGATGGATAGATAGATAGATAGATAGATAGATAGATAGATAGATAGATAGATAGATAGATTATAGATAGATAATAGATGATACATATATAGATAGATGATAGATAAATAATAGGTAGATGGATGGATGGATGGATGATAGATAGATGATAGATAGATAGATAGATAGATAGATAGATAGATAGATAGATAGATAGATAGACAGATGATAGACATCTTTCTTCAGAATATATTTGTAATTACTCAACCTAAGTAGTGTATTTACTACAATTATCTAATTTTAGCAGGCATCAAATTTACATTCACATTCTAGTCATCTAAAATTTGGGCACATCTGAAGAATTGCATTACCCTAAAGTCACTGATTTCTGTGGAAATAATTGAAAATTTCCACACTGTCTTAATACAATAATTGGGATCAAGAATTTTTATTTTCAAAGTAGCTGCCATCAAAACTTCACAAACATTAGAAAAACAGGAGGTAAAATTTAACTTTTTCCAAGAAGTATTAAATAAAATAATTCAATATTATTGTATTACTACATTATTTTCAAAATTACATATGTGTAGGTCAAATAAAGGCCAATAAATAGCATTTGCAAGGCTAAGCCAAGAAGTGAGGGCACACTAACAGTAAGGCAGGACCTGGGCATTTGCCTCAAAAAAGTTAAAGTCAATTCTTTGATTTTTTGCTAAAATAAGTGATTTACAATGTTGTCTGTCACTTGCCTCCCTAGCTGATGATAGTAATGTTCGGTCTCAAACAATACTTCCTGAAGGAGGTCCACCAGATATTATAGTGTGTGTAGGTTTTTCTACCCAATAGTAGCCTGTAATATGAAGTCATTCTTTGGTCTTTTACTAAGCCAAGACAATAAGCTAAAGAATGGAAAAAAACATACTGACCAATAGAGGCATCAGGGAAATTCACTACAAAAACTTAAAACAGAAACAATGTAAAAACATGTGTGAGTGCCTCCTTTTCTTCTAGCTCTGATCAATCCCAACCTAGCACACAGCACTGTCTCCCAGGTTCAGGGTGATTCCATTTGAGTTTAGGGCTTAACAAGCATATTTCCCAAGATTTGACTTTGATTGTTAGCTGTGGGTTGTTTGAAAATAGTTGATTTATTTTCTCTCCTAAATTTATACTCTCTTATTCCTGTTGTTTCTGAGTTTCCCCATCATTTTATATGGCTCTAAAACCTTAGGGTTAAAAATAAATAAATAAAAATAAAACCTTAGTGTTAATTTTCTTTCATTAAACTTCTCTTATCTCTTTTATCTTTTTGAGTTTTTTTTTACTTATTTTATCTCACTGATCTTTTAATGTTTTCCCTGCCTATTTTGAAATTTTTCATCTCACTATGTCATCACTTTTTTCTTATTTTGCCCATTTTCACTCTTGCCTTTGAATGGCTCATCCTCAGGCAAAAGATTATCAAGACTGGTACTGGGTTAAGGAAGAGAAGACTGTATTGAACTGGGTTACACACACAAAATAAATATTTAGCACAGGCTGTGGGTCTGACTTATAGGTACATTTATACCTCATCTACACATATATACATCTCACAACTCCAAAAACTCCAGCCAGAATTTTCAAAGTAAAATGTAAACTCAATTCTCTCTCTCTCTCTCTCTCTCTCTCTCTCTCTCTCTCTCTCTCTCTCTCTCTCTCTCTCTCTCTCACACACACACACACACACACACACACACACACACTTTCTCTCTTTCCCTCTCTTTCTCTCTCTCTGTAACTTTTTATTAGTTCATTTAGAATTTTGTACATCCGTGCAATGTATTTTTATCATATTTGTTCCCTACTCCTCCAGCTAGCCTAGGTCTACCCCTACTTCCTCCTAACTTCAAGCTCTTTTGTTGCATAACTCACTGAGTCTAGCTTGTACTGCCCATATACAGGTGGGTATAGGGCCATCCCCTGGAGATAGCCAACCTATCAGGATGATCAGTCTTCATTTACTGTTGAGTATTCCTTCAAAATCAATATTAATTGTGGACTATTTTGGTGAATCAATTACACAGCTGAAGCTATTTGGGTTTAATCCTAGTCTTTAATTCATAAGCTATGAAGTAACCTTTAGAATAACCCGGTATTGCTCTATAATGTAAGTTTAAATTTGTAGACCAAAAATCATGCATAGTTGGCTGCATTTCATTTATATTAGACAGCAGTTTTTAAAAACTACTTTGTTCCAAAACCTGTGCTTTTTCCTGAGGAAGAGGAGTAAAGATACTTTCATATACAAAAGTCACAGATAAAACCAAACAATAATGCCAATACAGTATAAGACCCTAGGCAAGTGACTTAAGTCTGCCTTGGGGAGCAGGTGATGAGAGAAAGTGAGCAAACACATAAATAAAAGTGGTATTCATTCAAAGAGATGATGTGATGTGATAGATAATGAAACCAATCAAAAGTTTGCTATAAAAGATTGATGCTACAGCCTTGTCATTTTCATATCCTCAGTATTGAGTCTTGAGAAGGTCTTGACTTCTGCTGAAAAGCTAATTAACTTTGTTTCTGCTGACCTTTTCATTCCCTTCCTATAAGATGAGCTGTTGCTTTAAATACATGCATGAAAAGGTTTGACTAATTTATAGGAGGAGATAATGTTTAAATATTTATTCTGTTGTTTGCTCAAGCTATCCCTGTAGTCAGTCTCTTCTATATTTGTATAATGTAAACACTTCTCTCAGTCAATGTTAGCTTTTTTTCTTGTCTACTAATCAAAGCTTAGATCAATCATTATAACTCAAATATGAAAATCAAATTCAAAATATATTTATCTTTCTTTTAAATTGAATTACGAGAAAATAATGTGGGATATTGTATCATATTGTGTGCAAAGATCACATTTGAGAAGATAACATTTTTCTTTAAGCTTCTAAAAATATTTCTTGGAAAATATGTCTTTAGTTCTAATATTCTCATAACCTAATAAGAAAGAACTTTAGAAAGAGAAATTGTATTTTCAGCTTGGATTTGCTATAGCATAAATCTAAGGAGATATATATATATATATAGTGTGTGTGTGCGTATATATACATATATAATAATCAAAATTACTCATGAAATATATAATTAATTTTATATAATACTATGTCTACTTAGCAATCTACATCCCTAATGCCAGTAAATAAACACAAAAGATTAGCACAGCCCATATAATCTTTAGATCAAGAATAATAAGGCTAAACTTCTGATTTTCAGAATATAAGCAATATTTCATTTTGTCAAGTAAATGGCATATGAAGAAAGAATGGTGTGCTTGTGTGCCATAATCCCTACTGTGACTTATTAATTCCTTTGTAAGTAAAACAGAGAATTTATAAGGGTTGAAGGTTATATTTATTTTTCATTACCAGCTAAAGACTTGCATACTGAATAAAAGAAATTCTAACATGAAATCAGGGAGAAGTGGTGTTTCTAAGGTCCTTTTTAAAAACTCAGTAGGAAGTCAAACAGTGGTATAGACCAGTTAATAAAGTTAAGCAGGAGGGTGGTGGAACTTTCAAAATCCAAAAGTACAGCAGTGACCAAAAAGATCAAGAATGCTTACCCCAATGAAACCTACATTCCAGAAATGGGAAGCAGAAACGATTCTTAATAAGTAAAATGTAGTATTTATGGTGCTCATCAATTCTGAAGAGAAAAATTAAAGCAAGAAAAGAATAAAGAGTGTCAGTATGGTAAGTTGTGGGGAAGTACTCCTTTTTAGTCTATACAATGAAAGTAAAAATACATCTCCTAGTGCCAAGAATAGTTAGTATTCAAAAGCAGAGGCTTGGTGTCATTTATCTCAACCTCCTGGTTTTCCAGAAGAAAGAACAGAGCGACGGAAGTTCAAATTTTGACTAAGATTTGACACCCTGAGTTCAAGGTCATCCACAGGTGGCCATCACTCTGCATTGTATCATCCACCTCTCTTAGGAGTATGGAAGTTGTCTCTTCAGTACATTGTGTTACTGCAAACAAGTTCAGACTAACTAAAAATGTTTCATTCTTCCAAAGCATTTCTATACATCTCACCAGCAGTGTGATTATAGACTAACACATTGACTTCACACACTTGAGGACAGATGGCTGCTAACACCATGATGTGAGTGATGACACAGTCAAATGTGATCTTCAAGTGGGGTCTCAGAGTCACTTTCCTACCACAGAGATCTATGCAGACTACCAACAATTATATGGTTTACTAAAATGTATTTTAAACTTTCATGTGTTTTTAAAATAAACTTGGAACCTGTCACTTGTTTTCCCCTAAATTTAAGTGACAGAAAACCAGAGATCATTTTTTTTCTGCTGTAGCAAAGACCAAGGGGCCCTGAGGGAAGAAGAACTAGAGATTCCCCAACTTGAGTCAAACTGTGATCTACATAACGGGAGTGGAGGTTCTCGGAGCCCAAGTGTGGAAACACATTAAAGTGCGGTTATTGCTAGAAGTAACTGTGAAAATGGTACTTTGCTGGTGCAGCTGCTCCCATCGCATTTGGTTTACTGAAAAAGAAAAATGTTTATTATGGTTAGGACTACAAGCCTCGGGCATCCACGTCTCAAGTGTCTCCTAATCTCTCCTCGAACAGCCGTCCGTCTGGCGGCAAGAGAGCCTGCAGCTCTGTATGTTTGAATGCAGGATTTAGTGTGCTGGGCCAAAGGCTTGTTACCCTTTCTATTTGTAAACTGTGAGACAAAAAATGGAGACAGTCTGTAGATATACCCACAATTGTTTTCACACTCTCACTCTGGGTTTTCAATAGAAGTTGGGGACAACCTGAAAATTGTCTCTTTTAAATGCAATGTTTTGTCTTGTCTTTTCTTGTATTATTTTACTGGTATCAATCCTTTTTCGTTTATAGTGTCGCACCAGTGCCTGTTGATGAGTTACTTGGGGACAGCTCTGTGCTCTTTGTTTTAGGATTTGCTCACAATTGGGAAAAGTCACTAACAGTTGTTGTGTACCTACTTGTCCCTAAATTTTAGATTTAATCATTTACTCTTAATGGAAAAAAAAAAAATCTTGTGAGTTAGGCACTTGTATTAATGTCATGTTATATATGCGGGAATGCAGCTGAAACAATTTAAATAACATCTCCACAACTGCATATTTAATATCAGACTGTGATTCCAGACCTTCAGGGTTCAAATTCGTGAACCTTCTTTCCATGTAACATTGGAGGACCTCTCTGTTCAACCAGCATTTCATCAAGGGGTTCTGTATTTTTCTATCCATGAGAATGGTTAGGGAATGAAGTACTGTTGTAAGGAGCAGATTTTTCATAATTAAGAAAAATTCCCCAGGCCTTTAGAGAACGGGTAAGCATTGACCTTTACATAGCAGTCAGTGGTACTGACTTCAGGGAGTGCCCTTGAGATTTTCAGAGCACTTTGATGCATAAGCAGCAGCTGACTTCAAAATGATTTTCAGTCAGCATCCATGAGTTCACATCAGCTAGAAGACCTAATCTGGTGACAGGAACACTGGGATTTCCCTGATTACGTCACAAAGACGGATGAAGATGAAACACTAAGTCAAGTTTCTGCTTCTAAGATGTTCTCATAACCCCAAAGTGCCCTGTTCAGAAGGTGTAAGACATTCCTCAGACTGAGAAAGTGGTTCACAAGCTCCCTGTTTTTCTGTGAATTATACCCTTATTAAGGGGTGATCTGGATGCTTAAATACCTTTTTTTAAGTGAGTGATATTCCCCTTTCAGAAAAGCCAAGTTTGTAGTCGCATGCCATCTTATTCCTTCTGTTATGAGATTGGTTTAAATGGCTCAGACACCATAAATTCAAGCATCTGAGTCCATATGTGTATCCATGCACATACATACATGTTCATTGCATAATTGTCTCCTTTAATATGCAAAAGAAAAAGTAAGTCCTACATATTGAATCTTCATTTTAAAAAACTGAGGACAAATGAACTCAGTAGCTTTTCTCTCTCCTCCCCACCCCAAACCCCAGTAAATTTCAAGTAAACCTTACATGAGAGCTTTTTTCCTAAAGATTGCTAACTCTTCTTGCTGATGGATCACATGATGAGGAATGGAAGAGTGATGAATTCCTAGTCTTGAAAGTCAATGTCAAAATTATTGCTATCCAGAGTCATATCATAAATTTTTTTCACCAGAATTAATGCTATGAGGTGTCAGAAGCCTATGAAAACCATCAATGTTTCTTCTCATCTAAGTTGACACACTGTCACTGTGAATAAAATTAAAGAGACATGTAAGTTTGTGGAACTGTCTGCAATACAAGTGGTTGCTCCAAGCTTACCTATCCCTAATTTTTAACATTAGTGTGAGTTTCCAGATCTAAAACTTTAGTAGTACTGTATTAATGAAATTAATCCATTACTTTACAATTTAGCCTTGATCGAGTTCTTAAGACAAGGGAAGAAACGAGTGACATTTTTTGCCAGAATATCACAAGAACAGTCTTTAGCCTTGTTGTGAATGCTGTTCCCCTCTAAAACCTCTTCAGCTGGTCCTCCACAGTCCAAATTGCTCTGTGTACCAACTTGCAGACCCCTACTTAGATAGACTTTCAACCTCTCTTCTAGATCAAACTCCCAAAGTCATCTACATTCCTCCATGAAACAGCATGATCAGGTTCTTCAAAATAAGAACCCACTCCCTAGCATCAATTTCTGTATGTTGTTTTCTATTGTTGTGATAAAACACCCCAACCAAGGCAACTAACAGAAAGAAGGGTCTATTTGGGCTTACAGTTCCACACAGAGAAGGGTCTGTCACCCATCATTATGTCAGGGAAGCATGGCAGCAGTCAGGCATGATAGCTGAAGCACTTAGCTGAGAGCTCACATCTTAAACTGTAAGCAAAGAGAGCTAACAGGGAACAGCACAAGGCTTTGGAGCCTCCAATCCTGTCCAAAATCACATACTTCCCCCAGCAAGGCCACACCTCATAACCTAACACTACCACTAACTGGAGACCAGATATTCAAATTCCCAGTACAATGGGGAACATTTAAACCATCACAAGAACTTTTACTATTCTTCCCTGTGGTGTTCTACACGTAGAGAAACAAACAAGTTATAAATGCAATCCTGCTTCAAGAAAAATCGCATTACCTAGAGAGAGACATTTGAAGATTATTTAAATCTAGCAGATTCTTCATCCTACCTCTTTTCTTTTCTCAATGACCACATCTGATATCCTGCCCCAAAAGCACTATTCCAAGCTTAGTTGTTTTTTTTTTTCCTTTCCAGTTTCATTGACTCTCCATGGACCTTATTTCTTATGATGTCTTAATGCTATAAAGAATTTTCATTCATTTAAAAAGGATGCAACTATATATATATATATATATATATATATATATATATATATACATATACATATACATATACATATATGTGTGTGTGTGTGTGTGTATGTATATATGTGTATATATGTGTATATATGTGTATATATATATATATATATATATATATATATATATATATATATATACTGTGTCTTTATAGTACTGATGGAAAGCTACTCTTTCCTTGGGTCAGTTGTACATCATAATCTTTGTAATACCCTCATCATCAGCATGACCTTCTTACACCATTATCCTTCTGAAGGTGTCAGTAGTGAGCTTGGTGTTAAGGAGATACTTAGTAATTACAAATGATATAACATGCTGTTTAGGTTAAAAATCGCAGCTGGTGTGATGTGTGCATGCATATATTTGTGTCCATGCATGTGCGGTTGTGTGTGTGTGTGCATGCTATGACAGAGAAGGAAAAGCACAGACTGCTTTTGTTTATTTTTCTCTAGTCATTTTATAAAGATTTCTTGAGCAACTAGTGTATGCCAGGGGTTAGAATACAGGCTTCACTGTACTTCTTGAAGGAAGAGAGAGAATCATGTGGGCAAATCATCTCTTTAGTTTTGCTGAACTCATTTTGAATAAGTTGCCTTCGTTTTGAAACTTTGCAAAGAAAAAAAATACCAACTAAATTTCCAGCTCTTTTGTTGAGAAAACCTTGAAAGCTGGTAGATTTGGGTTCATGTCTGCAGAACTGACCTCCACCTTCAGATGGCCATGCCCGCTGCATTTCCAGTTGCTCTCCACCCCTGCTTCACTCCCAGCACTGCCTGCCTGGGCACTCAAGGTACTCGAGCTTGCTGCCTCTGCCCCAGACAGACATTTCTGAAAGACTTTCCGAATCATTTTATAAAACTATCTCCCGAATGCCACTTCTTTCTGAGGGAAAATAATAGATGCTTGCCTCTGATAGGATCCATTCAGTGTCAAAATATTTTTCCTGTGGCTTTCCTCATGTGCATGCAAAAATTTGCCAGCTTTCCGATCCTGTTCCTCAGGAGCCTGCATTCAGTTGCTTCTGCACTGGGAACATGATGAGATCTGCATTTTTTAAATGTTCTGTAAAATGTCCTGAAACATTACTAACAGTGGCAGTGACGGCACCATCTCTGACCTGGATAGTACTAATGACAGTAGACTACAGATTGGAGTCCCTTTGGCGTGTATATTTTTAATCACAGTGCAAGTCTCCAATGACTAACACACTTTAATGCTTATTACGTTGTTGTTAGAAAAAAATGCACTCCCTTTATTTTTTTTAGAAATCAATTTAATATGGACGGTCCTGTCAAGTTTATTTAAAATGATTGCAGGGCTGAACGTCAGTCCAGAAAGACAATGGTGCTGGTTATCACCATGTGCCTTTGTTATCATACCCATGAGCTATAGTCCCTGTGATGCTCTAACAGACAGAACCCAAAGAAATGCTCTGATTCTTTAAAGTATGCATTACTGCTGAAATCTTCAGCTTTAAGGAAACTGATTTTATATTCATACAGAAGAGCTGAAGTTAGATGACTTTTTAAAAAAGACAACTACCTGTTGGGGGTAGCAAAGAGACTAAATAACAAAAGGCATTATACCATTGACTCCTATATTTAATCAGGTGGAGAGGAGGAAAGATAATTTACCTAAATAGTGGCTGGCCACTGTGGTGCCAGGGAGCAATTTTCGCTGACAGAATTACCCATCTCTTCACTGCGTATTCTGCAACAGACTGACTCCAGATGTGGCTTCCTTCGTGACGCCCCTCCTATTTCACAAACATCCCTTTCCGTGTTTCCTCTTCTCTTGCTGTGGTTCAAGTTGCCAGGTTCACATGGGGATACAGAACACATAAAATGCCCTTCAATGCTCCCAGGAGGGAGCTGAGAAACAAGTTTTTCTCAGATATTCTGAATGGCATCTGCCTGTGAAAGGTCACTAGTTAAATATGATTGATGATTGCCTGATACTACTTCTTTGATCTTGTTTCTTTTCCCCTCTTTAATCTATATGAATAGTAATGAAAATGGCTGAGGAAAAAAACACAAGAACACAGAAGCCACTATGCATGTTTTGTGCCCTCCCACCTAACAGGCACCTTTGTCTTTTATGTCCTTAACGTTACTGAGCTTTGAAAAACCTGTAGTGTTTTTATGTAATGCCACTGCAGCTTGTTCAAGGGTCATTTGACCATTTGCTGTCCTTGGTGTTGGAGTGATGGCTTCATCCGTAATGATAAAGGCTAATTCTAATTAGCAGGCCTAGAGGAAAAAAAAAGTCAAACTGAGTTCTGCATTGGTCTGCCCAGCCACTTATATCCCAGATGCTAACTTACACCCCCCAAAATCACAATATGTAAACTCTCCTGCGATGACTGAGAAAGGATGCTGAAGTTACTGTGGCAGCTCTACAGTCCTCACAGTCAGAAAATACTTTGACATATTGGTTACAATAATATTTTCACTCTGCAGATACTGTATCCCAAAGTGGCTATGTCAGGACATCATTCCTTCTTTTTCTGTTTCCTCAACCACAAAATCGGGCTCACAATTGGATTTGTCAGCTGCGGAGCTTTCCTAATATAGCAGCAGATGAATCCAGGCAAAGAGCAGATCTATCACTGTATCTGACTGATCTTTCTCCTTATGCACAGTGACAAATTCTCACCTCTCCATATAGATCAGCAGGCTCTGTAACCAGTCAGTCACGCATAAGTTGTGACAGTGCATCACAAGACTGGCAATTCAGAGCCCTGGAGAACAAGGTGAAACATACAGTCACTCCACATGAAAACTGCAGTCTTTCCCTGAGCAACACGGGGGCCCAGGAGAGTGGCATCAACACAAGGGTAGGGCATCATCTTACAAAAAGAGACAAGGGGTTCTATTCACTTTATTATAAGGCACCAAGAGAAGAGACGAAAAAGCACATCATTGCACCGTGGAGGAGGGATTTGCATTGCCCTTTGGATAAAGCCTATGCAGATCTCTGTCTCTGTCAGCCTCTAAGTTACTCAAAATGGATAAGACAAGGGAGTGTCTGGCCACTGAGATCATGCAGACACTCCCACTGGGATCACAGAGCTCCACCTACAAGCCCAAAAGAAAATGGGGGGGGGGGAGTCCTCTATATTTTCCACCTGAGTTTTCTCATTCCTAGGAAAATACACTTTCATGATGCTCCTAATTTCCTAACAGAGTCAAAAGCTCCTGTTTCTAGCTGTTGATTTTGGAATTTTGAGAAATAGTTTGGGCACTTAAAGAATTTTAGAGAAACTGCCTTTGCCATTCCATGGTAAGCACAAAATAGAAAGTGCGGCTGCTTTGGAATGCTTCAAGGCCGACCTGACAATCTTCCCATGTACAGTCTGAATTTATAACTCTGGAAGGACACTTAATAAAGAGACATAGCAATAATGTTTGTGTTTGATGTATAGATTAGTGGTGTGGAGATTAAATGTATTTTATCCTTGCTCATTCATAAGAAGTAAAGTTGGAAAAAAACAAATGTCTTGACAGCAATATTATATAGGGCTTTACATGTGCATTTTTATTTTTACTTATTAAAAAATACAAAAAGTTGTGACTTGTGATTTTAGGATAATTGTGGATCACTAACTCAACAGATATTCACAAAATGGAAATAACAAAATCAAATATAAAAAGTGAATACATAACTAATTTGTACAATAAACTTGTTTGCTTATATAAGCTATTAAATTCTTTAGTGCAGTTACATATGTACACAGAAACAAAATCTACTCAACTGATGGTCTATCCTAGTATAAATAGCATCTTGGTGTTTAGGTTTAAATCAGGGAAGCAGGGCTAGAGAGATGGCTCAGCAGTTAAGAGCACGTGGCAGTCTTGCAGAGGACCTGGATTCAGCCCTAGCCTCCAGATGTTGGCTCTCAACCACAAGTATCTAGAGTTCTAGGGCCCTCTTTTGACCTCCACAGGCATGCACGTGGTACACATTCATACATGCAGACCAAACACTCCTACACATACAATCCATAAATCTTACAGTTTTATGGAGAGACACATTACTGACAAAGAGCTAAGACACAACATGC
Organism: Peromyscus maniculatus bairdii; assembly: GCF_049852395.1. Lineage (NCBI taxonomy): Eukaryota > Metazoa > Chordata > Mammalia > Rodentia > Cricetidae > Peromyscus > Peromyscus maniculatus. The sequence continues at coordinate 170,983,041 of NC_134852.1, read as the reverse complement.
AAACTGAGTAGCAATTTGACCATGAGGAACAGCAGAGTGCAGAAGAGAAAAAGGAAACTGGAACAAAGGGTACTAGCTGACATTTCTTGTGGGACAGCAAGGACAGATGCTTTATTTTAACTGACTAGCTGTATGAGTTCATGTAAGACCTCAGAAATACATGAACTGAAATTCTTTACCACTTTTTGAGACATTAAAATACCAGCTGTTCAAATATTTGGATAATTGAGAAGATAAACAGTTCAAAATGTCCCTTCCTCTCAGTTTTCTGGAGCAAACTCAACTGACTATCTAATTCCCAACCAGCTGTTCACACTGCCTGTCCTGTGATGATATGACCAAATCAGTAACTCCAAGGCCCCTCAGAGGACTGGGTAGCTGGAGTCATTTATTATGTTGTTCCCGTGGCTCAAAAAACAAGAAACTACAAAGAAGAGACACCAGCTGACTAGCCCAAGGTCACTCAGTGGACAGCGAGAAGGACATCAGTTTAACACGTGCCATTCAAAAGGCTTTGAACTTGCTAAAAGGGAAGGATATTTGAATCTCCTGAAATGTGTTAACCATTCCTAGAACCCACCAGGAACAGTTCTTACAACCTTGAGCATTGATGCTCTGCATACTGCTCATTACTAAATTGATTCCAGCAACTACATGGTAGAAACACAAGAGACAGGAGTGATGCAGAGTTTACAGATACGGAAAATTACTCCCAAGTATGTAAGGAATTTACGTCGGGTTCCAGAACTAGTTAAGAACTGAGCTAGGAACATAAGCACCTTCCATCCTCAAGCATGATGCTGTTTCTAGCATATCAGACTGCCTTCTTTGTCACTGCCTCCCCCAGGTGCTTTCTACGCCCACCCCCCAAAAAAGATGTCTACCTGTTTGAGTAGACATTTGAAGAACAAAGTGCAGATTCTCTCATTTCTGGAGCTAGCAGAGTCAATGAAGCATCAACGTAGAAAGCATCTAAAAAGGGAGCAAAGATGTTTTCCTCCACTGGGCCATCTTGTTTCTAAGTGCCGGAGTTTCTCCTATTCACGTTGGACCACTCAAACAAAGAAGAAAAAGTCATCCTGTATTTCCTGAAACTTGAAAAATCTCAAGCCGGGCGGTGGTGGCGCACGCCTTTAATCCCAGCACTCGGGAGGCAGAGCCAGGCGGATCTCTGTGAGTTCGAGGCCAGCCTGGGCTACCAAGTGAGTTCCAGGAAAAGGCGCAAAGCTACACAGAGAAACCCTGTCTCGAAAAACCAAAAAAAAAAAAAAATCTCATTTTTTTCCCTTCACATGCAACACTCAGTTCTGGTTAAATATAAAACAATCTTCAAGCAGGTGTTTGTTTTCTTTAAAACAAGAATGACATTTAACTTTTGTCATTCTGCTTCAAAAGTAAGCATTTTATTCATTAGTTCAAAATGAAACATTTTCAAAGGGCTTCATTGCTGACTAGCTGAGAGCCATTTGAAGTTCTAAATGTCATTTGATGAAGTTGAGAAGTACGGATATAGAAGTAACAAAGATCATTGTTAACTAATGAATATAAAGCATCCTTGTTTGCAAGAAGCTCCTTGAGTAATCCTGAAAGAGCTAAAAGAAGTGTTACTATAGAATTCTCTCTATATTGCTCTCTGTTTATCACCTTGATTCAAAAATCAAAGGTGAATAAAATAAAACTCTAGAACTGTAAAAACAGGGAAGAAATTTTCCAGGGATTACCTATTTGGCTAAGTCATGGATAATAGTATGCTGGTTTAATGAAGAAAAAAAAAGCTGTACATGTGGTTACTGATAATAAGTATTAAGTTCAAAGTGATTATTACTGAATCATTAAAATTAGTGTACAAATACAGGCATGAGACTAGATACAAGCATTATGTCTGATCTGCTTCATAAAATAATTCTGAATAGCTCATGGCAAAGATAACAATAAAAAACCCACAAATAAATAGGATTATGGGAAAGAGTTAAATAGTAAAAGGGAAGTAATTTAGCCATAATTAGTAGCAGGGTCCTCAGAGTCAGATAAAACCGGGTTTGAATCCAAGCTTGTCTAGATAGGTGACCTTGAACAATTATTTCAAGCTCCACGATCCCTCCACAATGAATGAAAAAGGCATAATAAATAACAGCTACCTCAAAGAAGACGAAGGTGTCTGCAATGTCTCTGTTGATGCACGCTTCGCAATTACACACAAGAACAGAACCCATGCCTGTGCTCTCTGTCCCACATTATGTGGAAAGTAGAAACACAGAGGCTGAACTAAAGCTCGTGTTCTACGGGGCTGGAAAAATCAACCTAAATTTAAAACAAATCCCAGAGAATGCTGGGACTACACCTCCCACATGGAGCTGGAGGTAGCAAGGCAGCGACCCTTTAGAAACGGAGCAGAACGGAACCAGCCATTTATGATAACGTGCATTTGTTTTGGTTTTTACGTTTGCTTTAAGGCAGCCCTTGGGTGTTGTAGGCCTCTCTTTGTAACACTCTTGCAGTATAATACATTTAGAAAAATGTGTTCTATAATGCCACAAAAAAAGAGGAAAAAAATAGTCCAAGGTGGGCTGATGTTGGGATGAAATCAAATCAAGGGAACAGAAAATCATGTGTTTTTTAAAAAGTACTCTCTTCGAATTAACTGGGACTTTCTTTGGGTAACTCCCATGAGAATTTCCCGAGAGGGACCCACACTGGTGCTTCTGCTTCTGCACAGGCTGACACAGCAAGGGGCGGACAAGGTCCTTGCTGGCACAACCTGTTTTGTCATTAGTTCAACCTAAGAACAAAGCAACAGGACACGAATGGCAGGTACCATGAGGGAAGTTCAGGGAGGGCGAGGGGGCACAGGCGCAGCGGGCAGAGGCACAGGGACCCAGCCCCTTAGGTGCCAGGGACTTACTTCAGGAGGTAAGAGAAGGGGCCACTTTCAAGCACAATCCCAGGAAACCTTAAATTTTGTAGCTAAATCCTCCGGCCTCGGCCTACCCCACCCCAAATCAAGTTACCAAAGGAAAACAGAAGTTTTCTTCCTGTCTCAGCCTATTTGGATCTCAGATAAGAAAGACTGTCTTAAAGGAGCTCAAAACATCTTAGTTTGGTTATGTTCAAGTCCCAGCTTCTTTGAGTCAGGTGGCGGAAGAGGGATACTGGGATAAATCTAAGTTGTAATCAACTCCACATCTCTCTTCCGGCAGTATAGCAAACGGAGTATCTTCCATTGGAAAAAAAAAATAAGAATTCTATGTTAAACAAAAACAACTTTGCTTATGTAGTTAATTCTCACAGTTTGAAAACATACGACAACAGGATAGGTTATTGAGGCTTCTTTCTATAATTTCCACTTCATTTCAGATGTATGGGTGTTTTGCCTACATGTCTGCCTGAGGAGGTTATCTGGAGTTACAGATGGCTGTTAAAGCTGCCATGTGGGTGCTGGAAATTGAATCCCTGTCCTCTGAAAGAGCAGTCAGTGCTCTCAACTGCTCAGCCATCCTTCAAGGCCTGATACTGAAGAGTCTTGTCCACATGTAAGATCCACGCATTACTGTGGCCATGCTGAGAACTCTTATCCAGGATTTTTGTTTGTTTCCTTCCACTTCCTAGCTGTGCCACCTCGAAGCATGTTACCTTCTCTGTGCTTCAGCCAGCTCATGGGCAAAAATGAGGGTAACTGGATCCGTGTGGAAGGCTTTAATGAGAGTTACATGGCTCAGTATCAATAATAATTCATATGAGCAGGTAACAAATGTGTTTGTTCAACACAGGCATATGTTTAAAAAAGAATATGCACTGGAGATTTTTCTTGTATACGTAAAAAGTAAAATATAATGATATATTATTATATAATTTGGCTTTTCTCACTTAAACTATTTTACTACTGGTACAGTCATCCTTTTTATTTTCATTGCTGTGTATTATTTCATTGACTACACCTACAATAATTGACTATTGAGGATCATTTGAGATTTTTTTTCCAGTCTTTTGATTTTATGAATAATGCCTCAATAAAGACAGCGCTTTGAAGATGTGCAGAAAAGTCGGCAGGACAGATTTCTAGCAGTGAGGTTGCTGGTGCAAAGGGCAAGAGCGTTTCCTACTTTAGACGGGTTGCCAAACTGCTACCCCTTGTGGTTGTGCCAGGTCAGAGCTCCCCCAGAACCTGGGGAAGCATCTGAGGAGACATTTTGTAAAGATATGTTTGCTGAGTAAAAATCAAATATTTCTGAGGGGGTGGGGAATGCAAAATCTAGAATTAAGAGCAGTCTGGCAGATCATGCTATTATACACTTAAAAGATGGCCTAGCAAGCTAAAATAATTCTCCTAATAAAAATCAACAGTGATATACATAATTAAAAAAAGTATATTAATGTGCAAAAAACCATCCCATCTTCCAATCTGGCTTCATGGTCTTACATGGTATCATCGTTGACTGGTTGACTCCTCTCCTAGACTACAGGTTGTAATGTAGAGCATTTCAGAGTTCTGGGAAATCAGTTATTCAAATTCTTGATTTGTGTTTAGTTTGTGAGAAGTTTTTCCACATTTATCTATGAAATTAATAGCTGTGATCAGTTCATAGATAGGGTAAGAGAACAAGGCATTTCAGCTGCTTTCACGCCTGAGCTGCCAATCACTAGGACCTCCCATTTTGAAGGCTGGGGAGGCAGACTGAGGAGACAGGACCTTCCCTAAACAGGGAGTATACTAAGAAGCCTGTATGAAACAGGAGGAACTGCAATGCCACTGCCTTGATTGTAGAGGGAGAAAAGGTCTTCTTAAGAACTAATAACAAAAAGTAGTCCTCACGTTGCCTGGCGGCACAAATTTATACTATGCATATGGGAAGCCCCAATACAATCCACAAATTGATTTGAGATAATAGGCATTACCCTCAGTGACTTACTGCGTGCAAGTGTAATTCTCTTAAGAAAACAAAAATGGAGTTTCAATCCTGACCTCAATTCACATGGATAAATTGACTATGAAAAATAAAATATTGACAGAAATGAGATATACTAACTGAAACACTAGACAGAATACCCAGATACATCAAGACTTCAAGCATTAAGATTACAAAACCAAAATATGAAATCAGTATTATTAGTATTATATCTCAGGAAATAAAAGGTGTGGCATATGTGAATGACAAACAGAAAAAATATTTTCTTTGAAAAAAGTAAAAAAACTTTAGAGATTAAAAATACTTTAATTAAAGGTCTAGGGAGATGCTCAGCAGTGAAGGGTGTGTGCTGCTTATGTAGAGGACCCAGGTCATTTTCATCTAACTCCAGTTTCAGAGAATCTGACTCCCTCTTCTGGTCTCCACAAGCATCTTGAATGCATGTAGTACACACACATATACACATACATACATACATACATACATACATACAGGAAAATTCCCATACATGCAAAATAAATAAAACTTTAAAACATATTTATTGATTAAAATTTAATGTCAGAGGTATATAAAACTGAAAAACTACAACTCAAGAATAAGTAAAGATATATTTGAAAACCTTACCCACTGTGTCACACAACAAAGAGACAGAAAATATGTAAGACAAAGGGAAAGAAAGAGGAGGTAAAATAGTCAAGCACAAGTCTTTGGAGTCGTGGTAAAAGAGAGGGGATCAGAGGCAATGTGCAAGTTTCTCTATCAGCAGTTTTTTACAACTGGTTAAAAAAATGTATTGCTCAGATTCAACAAAGTTGCCACTTTCCTGATTTATCCAATACATTTTTCAAAAAAGCTCTGTACTAGCTCCACTCAAATTGTTATAATTCCAAGATTAATTATCTAGTTGTATTTGAGTTTCTCTTGGGACACAACCCCACACTTCGAAATGCCCATTTCTACACTAGTCTATGGGAGTCCGAGGACCTGGACCAAGTCTGACATTCACTCATGCTAACTGTGTAGTGTCAGCGCCTACAGCTTCCTGAGCTTCAGTGTTCCTACACTTAAAATTCAAATAATGGAATCTTCCTTAAGAAGTTGGCCAATGAACATTAAATACTTGAGCAAGTACAAAAAGCCTACCACGCTGCCTGTTTATTTTAGGTGCTTGGCACACATTCACTTCATTTCCACCTACTCCTACTGACCATGGCCTTCACCACAAGGGCCCACTGAAGTCCTTCTGTTAGGAACAACACACTGTTTACTCATCCACTGCTTTTAGATGCCAATCGTTTGAGACTGGTGGTGTCAAGACACCTTCTTCTAGTCGATGAAGTTAGTTAGCCATACCAGCCCACTTATAAGTGATCATCACCTCCAAAGGAGTATCCCTAGCCTGAGCTGTGGGGCAGATAGGAGTTCCACATGATATAACATGCCCATCAGAGAGGAACTCCTGTTCGTTCATCATGTGTCACAGCTCCATTCACATCTTGTGGAAAACAGCCATCTGTTTGCTCTCCTTATTTCTGAGAACTCCTTTTATTGGTTATTCATTATCTCAGTCACCGAGTTTATTGAGCCATTCCTTCCCCTGTGCCAGGCCATGACATCAGGACCATATCAGATCTAACAAGTCACAAGCTGTTTCCAAAAGAACACTCCAGGTAAATTTAGGAGTTCAAGGAATTATAGCTTGAAAATAAAAATCCTTAGCTTCAAAGAAAAAGAAGCAAAGGGGCTAGAATTGTCTTGAAATAGCATATACATTTACATGGAAACAAATTGAGTAGGTAAATAATGGGTCCCTAATCAAATCTATCAAAACCTAATATACTCCTCTATCAGTGATCTTGAAAAGAGAGATAGCAGGTATTCTCCTATCATGTAATGCAAAGGAAATTAATATCATTTCATCAGTGTGGGGAGGAAATTACTGGAAAGACAGTCTCAGCTAAATGCATGTAATATGAAAGTTGGTTTCATCCTTATGTGCAAAGTCAGAGGTTATTGGGCTTGTAGTTAAAAGGTACACCTTGAAGCTAGACTCCTGCTGCTACAGGGTGTTCTTTCCAGTGCCCTGGCTGAGGGCTAAAATTGAATGGAATCTTTCAATTGTACCAGGGGCTCTCTATGGTGGAAAGAGAGCAGCAAAAGGTGCTGTCAGCACACACAATGCCTTTTCTCCTTATTTTGTCTTCATTACTGAGCCGCAGATCCTGCCTCATCCAAACACCCTCAGGCTTGCCCTTGCCTCTGTTTGCTCCATTCTCTATCGTTATCCTACTGATTGGAGGACACAGCTATTGATGGTGATTGCTACCTGGTCACATGGAAGAGGCTGAAATGGCCCATGTTAGTCCAGCCAGCCCTCTTTTCTTCACTCTGGAACATTCATAAAGACGACGCTGTAGTTTCCAGTGACCCCAGCATCCTGAGTTCTTATACGTACAATTTGGTTCTGAAAATGTTTTTTTTGTAAAACACACACACACACACACACACACAAAGATCTGGGAAAGGGCTATGCTCCAGTGATGGCTGGATCATTTTCTCGTTTGCAGACAGTGCATTTAGAAAAATAAGCGAATGTACCCCAGGGAAAGCCATCACAGCTTAGAGGTTCGGTTCTGTGTCAACTGACTGGCCACTCTTCAGGGTCTAGAAATCACTTTACCCTTCTTTTGTTCCTCCTAACTCCTGCCACAAGGCTGTCCTGTGATGCTGTAGCTCAGAGAAGTCAATGGCTAGGGAGCCTCATCAATCCTCACTGTGCCCTGGGCTTTATACGTCCCATCCAAAAGAATGAAGATAAACTTCAGAAACAGTTGCTAAGAACTCAGAGTCAGATTGGCCACTAACTACTAGGGTGAAATCAGAGGAGAAATTTATGCTGCCGAAATTTATCTACCTCATCTTAAGTTGGGGATTTGTAATGTAGATACCATAGTAATTTGGTGTGGGGATGGATAGGAAGACTTCTGTGGATTGTTACGAGGTAGGCAAATGTGAAAATGCTCTTCCCTCTCTCTCCATCATCCTCAAAATTCTTTACAGTACCCAGAGTGATAATTGACATCCAGTTGGATGAAGGTCAAAACTTAACTTACTTAAAGTCTCTCTCTTTCAATTGTTGGCTTCAAAGAGATCTTCTAAACATAGTGTTATAACCCAAAAGTTTGGTTCAGTTAGATTTTTGATATTTTGATAGTTCAAGTTTGAGTAACTACTATCTATCAAATATTTCTATTATTTTTCACAAATAACTAACCAATTTGACTTCTTGAGATACTCCAGGTTTATAGCTATAGGAGATATATTTACTATTATTATGGAGAAGGCACTCTGTGTTTTAGTGGCAACACAAATCCAATTTTCCTGTTTATGTGATGGGAAAGCTTTTGTGGAATAGGCAGTATTTGAAAAGAGAATTTGAAAATAAAAGTGAAAACTAGAGACCATCAAGGGAAAAAGAAAGGACAGCAGTCAAAGTTTGAGGGACAACAGCATCAGAAAGATGTTTTGGAAGTCTGCTGACACAGTCATCTCAGAAGTCCATGGAACCATCTCCGAAATAGATCATATATTAGGACACAAAGCAAGTCTTAACAAAGACAAGGAAATCAAAATAATGTCTTATATCCTACTTTCCACAAGCAGAAATCAACAGTAAGGAAAAATGCAGAACACACAGACACTCATGGAGACCTGTGGCACACAACTGAATGATGAAAATGAAAAAAATCAGGAAGGAAATGGAAGAAAACTGCCTGAGTAAGGAGTGTTTTCACAACAAAACACACCAAGGCAACACTTCTTAAGAAGGAAACTTAATACAAAAATGCCTACATTAAAAAGCCCTACACAAGCTGGAGAGATGGCTCAGAGGTTAAGAGCACTGACTGCTCTTCCAGAGTTCAATTCCCAGCAACCACATGGTGGCTCACAACCATCTGTAATGAGATTTGGTGCCCTCTTCTGGCCTGTAGTCATACATGCTATATACATAATAAATAAATAAATTTTTTTTTTTTAAAAAAAAGCCCTACACTTCTCAAATCAACAGTATAGTCATGAAACTTAAAACTTCGGAAAAATATTAATAATCCAAACCAAACAATCAGAAGAAGATAGAAAGAAAATATTAAAATGAATGAAAAAATTTGATAAAACAATGTATGAACAAAAGAGTTAGTTCTGTGAAGCAATAAAAAAGGTCAACAAATATTTAGTCAAACTAATCAAGAGAGAGAAGACCCAAATGAATTAGACATAAAAATGGTGCAATTACAGCCAAGACCAAACAAATTTAGAAAAATCATTGTGACACACCTTAAAAACTTACATTCCAATATCTTGGAAAATCTAAAAGAAACAGATTAAAATCTATATGCATATAACCTACCAAAATTAAACTAAAAGGAAAAATAAACTTAAGCAGATCTATAACAAGCAACAAAATTAAAACACTAAAAAATCTCCCCATCTTAAAGTGCAAGTCCAGATGAATTCACTGGTAAGTTCTACCACACAATTAAAGAATTAACATCAATATTTTACAGCCTACTTTAAAAAAATAGAAATAAAAGGCTACCAAGTTTTCTTTATAAAACCATTATTACCTTGATATCAATATTGGAAAAAGGAGAAAGAAGAAAGAAGGAAAATTATAGGCCAATCTCCCTGAATGTTATAGATGCAAAATTTTCAATGAAGTGTTTGCAAACAAAGCATCAAAAAGATCATCCTACAGGACCAGCCTAACTTTATTCCAGAGATTCTTGGATGGCGCATTATATTCAAATCAATAAATACAATATGTAAAATGAATGGACTCAAGGACAGAAGTCACATGACCATCTCAATAGACCCAGAAAGGGCTTTTGACACAACCTATTATCCATTAACAATAAAAGCCCCCAAAGAGATCAGAAGTAAAAGGAATATATCTCCAAACAATAAGGGCAAGAAACTTGTGGAAAATATTGTACTAAATGAGAAAAATTCAAAACATTTCTGCTAATACTAGTAACAAGACACAAGTGTTCACATAGCTATAGTCTTATGATTTTTTAAAAAGATGTCAAAATATAGGTTAAGAAAAGACAGCCTCTTTAGCAAATGACACTGGAAAATTGGATATCTACATGCAGAAAGAAGGTAGATCTTTTCTCCCTCAATCTGTATAAAAATGACCTCCAAACAGATCAGAGACCTTTAATGTAGGACCCCAAATTTTGTTAGAGGATAAAGCAAGAAAAAATATTTTAAGATATAGGCATAGACGACAAAGAATATTTTTTTAAAGGACTCCAATTATTCTGGAAGTAAAGGCCATAACTGACAGAGAGCCATGAAATTCAAAAACTTCTGCACTGGAAAGAAAAAGATTAACCTAGAGAGAATATAGGGATGTAATGGGAGAAAACCCAGCTAACTACACATTATTCAAAAGATTAGTAACTAGAATATATAAAGAACCTAACAAACTAAGTAACAAAAAATCAAACAACTCAACAATACGCTAATGAAATGAAGGAAGAGTTCTCAAAAAAATAAAGTAACTGTAGTCAATTATTATGAAAAAAATCTCTTAAGAGAAATGCAAATTAAACTTACACTGAGATTCCACCTTTCCTAGCTAGTATGCCGGTTATGAATACAAGCAAGTAACAAAAAATGCTGGAGAAGATGGAAACCCTTGTACATAGCAGGTTGAATAGTAAACTAGTCTAGCCACTATGAAAGCCAGTATGGAGGGTCCTCAAAAAGAACTGAAAAATAAGTCTACTGTATGAAGACTGTATTACCTGTATTACCCCTGTGTATTTACTCAAGGAATTAGATTCTAAGTCAACACATCATGGAGCTACTTGCACATCCTTGTTTCTTGAAGCATTGTTCACAATAGTTGTTATGGTACTGACCTGAGTGCCCTGTAACAGAGGAATAGGTAAAGAAAATGTTATGTGAGATATATACACATATATCTCAGAAGATGGAATGATAATAGAATGATATTACAATGGTTGTGTCTATCAGTCCAGAAGAATGGCAGGAATGAAATGTACATTACAGAGCAAAGAGCTGCTCTAAAGATGTGAGCAATGGGGAAATGTTGGGCCTCATGATCTAGACAAACTACATCATATTAATTTTGAAGTTCTAAGTGTGGTGATGGGAAAAAACAACATCTTTGGTTTAGATGCCATAGTTTAGAAGTACCTGTGAGAAGGTGGAAAATTTTGGATTTATATCTGGAAATAGAAGACATGTGAAAATTTAGGGAAATGAACTTTGGAAATTACTGCAGCGATTAATAATTCCAATATTCAATGTCATAAGAGATGAGGATTAACAGAGAATTGTGGAGGACTGGGTACATTCAGGTGTTAGGGAAAGGATCTGGCAAAGAAGACAATAAAAAGAGAACAGGTGAAGAAGCCACAGAAGGTGGTATGAGAAGGATGCATTCCTCAGCCTCCTGAACTGCTGAAGGATTCAAGAGGAAGGAAGAAGCTAAGAGGGAAAACCATGAAAGTGGCAATAGAAGTCAGTAAGGCACTGAAGTGCTGAATCTGCACAGGTCTTGATTCTGCTGTGCCTTAGTATCACCTGCAGAGTTGTTGGAGGTGGGATTGTGTGCATCACAAACCCACGCTTAGAGACCGAAGGAGTCAGTTTAACATAGAAGCTACATCTTTCATAAGTGAGATGGCTAGTGATGAAAACTGAATGGACCACTTTCTGGTTTTGACAGTGAGAGTTAAGATACACTCGCATTAAAACTTGTTGGGTTGGGGTTGAGGATTTAGCTCAGTGGTAGAGCACTTGCCTAGCAAGCGCAAGGCCCTGGGTTCGGTCCTCAGCTCCAGAAAATAAAATACAAACAGACAAACAAAAAAAAAAAAAAAAAAACTTGTTGGGTCACTTTGAATTCTTTCTTTTAAAAGTGACCTTTAACTACTAAAACGAGATTCTAATTAGTCTTAATAATAAAAACCCAGAGTCAGATACTAGGATGAAAGCTGAAAGATCAAAAAAGCAAAGCAGCCAATCATCGAGACCTCTTACCTCTAGGAAATCTCAAACCAAATGGGGCCTCCTATCTCCAGGAATCCTCAGACTGAATGGCTGCCATGATCCTGTCCCCACCTGCCTTATATTCCTGTCTCCACCTCCCTAGTGCTGGGATTAAAGGTGTGCACCACCACCTCCTGGCTATGTTTCTCTTTTAGACTGGTTCAATCTTGTGTAGCCCAGGATGGCCTTGAACTCTTGATCTTCCTGCTTCCTCCTGCAAAGTGCTGGGATTAAAGGTGTGTGCCACCACTGCCTGGCCTCTGTGGTTAACTAGTGGCTAGCTCTGCCCTCTGATCTCCAGGCAAGCTTTATTTGTCAGAACACAAACAAAATATCATACAACAAAATACATGTGCAGGTTGTTTGGAGGATGAAAACCACAGAAAGACATTCAGAACAGATACCTTCTCACTGGTGAATCATGGCCCAAGAGAAAGAGATAGATGAGTGTGAGATCTGAGGTGTAGAAAACCTGGTTTTAAATAAGGAAGAAGTCTGGTCAATCTTGGGGGGGAGAAGAAGAGTAGATCACATGCATTGTGGTTCAGAGATAAAGAGGAGAGACCACAGGTGACCTCAGCCTCACTAATTAAAAAACTATCCGTTTAGGGAGGATGAAACATCTTCCACTGACATGAAAGGAAACAGGCTAAGAGGAACCAAGATGTGATTTGTCAAAGTTGATTTGAGAAATTCTAATAGTAGAACCATAGTGGAACAAACAAGCTACAATTTTAAATGGCATTTGAGGGGACCTCCATGTCACTTTTGCCCAGTCTTGGAGTGGGTGAGTGAGTAGGTAGGTGGATATCTGCAGCAGTTCCCCAGGCAGAATGGATAACAGATGCAAAAGCCCTGAGATGCTAGAGCTCCAGGTGTCAAAGAGCAGAAAGCAAAGAGATAATAAGTTCAGAGATTTACTAAGGAAGAGGAAGCAGTCTCGTGGTCCCTGGTTGTAGAAGGTCTTGTGTACCTTTTGTAAGAAATCCACTATTAGTTTTACAGATACGTTTTCAATGTAATTCTTTGTATGAGGGACAGAAGGACTGAATATGAAATAGAAAATTAGTTAAGAATGATGGTCCTCTCTTTTGTCTGTGCAGCCAAAGCAGTAATGTTAGCATATGGGGTGGGAGGAAGCTGCTGGGGGAGTGCATTGTGGGTACTGGGCTGTTCCTGTCAGGTGTTCCATATACTCCTAGGCATTTCCGAGTTGCATTGAATGACATTACCTTTATTGAACAAACAAAGTAGCGTTCTGTGTATGTTTTAACTAAATATTTTGACAACTCCAGGCTTTCCAAAATAGTGGTTTCTTTGGGCTGAAAAGTTTAGGAAAAATGTAGCTCCAAGAGCTCACAGAAAAAGCCTACCCTTGACAATAGCTGCCTGGTCAAAATGTGTTTATCCTTAGATATCACCATTTTGTTCAGGTTAGGTATTTTTCTTGTTTCTTATTTTGCACTTGACTTTTTCAGTGGATTTGTTGTTTGGTTTGGGCTGTGCTTCCGGCTGCACAGAAAGTAGAATGTGAAACTCCAGCCACAGCCTGGCCTCTTGTTCCCTGGAGGCAGTCACCTCCAAACCAATGTGAGCATCAAAAGGACAATTGGCCCTTGAAGTTAACATGAAAAATGAATAATCACAAAAATATGAATAAAAATTCATAAACACTTGTAAATATATTGACGAATCTCTTCTTGCCTAATTTGATATGCATATGTATAAAGACATACTTTGTTTTTCTAGATTTGAGCTCATAGAATGAACAAATTTAGTATTCTATTTTTTTTTCAGTTAGAGTTTTCTAAGTATTTCCCCATAATCTTACCTCTTTGCACAAACTTGCTTGGTGATGTTTTTGTAGCAGTATTGGATATATAATTCATTTGACTGATATACACTACAGATAATTATCCTAATCTTCTACTTAACTTTATAGTCTTTAATTTAAATTTTGACCATATGAAAAATGGAAGCAATAAAACAAATGATGTCAGTAACTTAAGACTGAAATAAGCTGTCCAACTGGCTTCCATGAAAGGTGAGCCAATCATAGCCTTATCCTCACCGTTAGAGACATCTCGTCTCATCTCCTATTAGGTTCATGCATTATTTCCAATTCCTCTTTTCTTCAGGCCACACTAAGCAATTGTTTCAATTTATATTATAAATATAAATTCAAAACCATTTGTTGACATTTCCCCAAATATCGAGGAATGTTTGATACATAGCCTCGATGAATTTATTTTAAAAATAATTTTCTATCTCTGGTATTTTTTAAGTTAAAGGAGAAAAACACTAGTCTATGTGCTTCCAATGAGATTAAGGGGAATCTCTCTCAAATATCAAATGAAGAAGAGGACTCCCTCATGAAGGAAAACATGCTTTTCCAGCCCTAGGTGACTGTGATAAGTGGTTCTGAACCTGGACTGCAGACCTAGACCACCTGTCTGTCTCCAGGAAGTCTCTATTAACAGATCGAAGTAGGACTTCAGCAGCTGTAAGCTTTGAAAGTTCCACAAGTGGTCTTACAGCCTAGCCAGGGTTGAAAGTAATTTTCTATTAGCTTCCAATGGAAGAGAAGTCAGTCGTTTTGATTTTTTAGCTCTCTGCAACTTCCTCTTAATTGGCCAATGACAACTTTGGATCTTTTCACCTTTCAATTACCACTTGACAGTGTATGTGACAGAAGAGGATGTCACTTCAAAGCATTTCTCTTCTTCTATAGCTACTCTGGAAGAAAGCAATTGTCGAGTCAGCCCCATTTGCTGGTAGTCATAAACAACAAGATCTAAAAGGCAGCCCAGTGAATGAGTATGTGTTGGGCACTATCTCTCTTTGAGCATTGAGAGCTACAGGGTCCACTATGGCACTAGCAGCCACACATGCCTATTGAGCAATTAAAAACTGGCCAGTCCAAATTTACACACCCTTCCTTAAATATAGGTGAATACTGAAGACTATCTACAGAAGTAAAACTATTTCATAAAATAATTTTATATTTCTCACACATTAAAATGAAATGACATTTTGAAACTATGAGTTAACTAAACACATTTGAAATTTTCTTTACTTTAAAAAAATTGCAACTACCACAGAATTTTAAATTAGGTATGGAGCATTACTAAATTCTCTAGAATGGTGCTAACTAGAGACAAAGCATTTCCAGTGAGACGGATGAAATCCTTCATTTTCACATTATTGGAAAATTAATTTGAGGGCCTAAAATTATATAGCATACTTATAGAGTTAATGTAATTGACTTTCATCATAGTATACACATATGTCTTCATTGACATAGTTGTCATCATATGTTTGCCTTTCAGAAAATTCTTCTGGAGTGGTTTCTGTTCTTAAATGATGATATCACACCATAAACGTGTTCAATACCAGGACAAAAGTAATAGGACAAAGATGAGAGGAGCTTTCCCAGAGAAGGGAAACCAGTATGTGAGAAGGTGAGAGGATTACACTAGAGGAAGCCTTTGAAAGAACAGAGAAGGTCACACTGGAAAGAAAAGATTCCAAGAGGCAATGCTAAGCAGCCTCCAACTGATAGAGAGCATCACAGAAGAGGGGCTATGCATCTCCATAGGCTTCATTTTCCTTTAAGACAAGGTCTCACTCTGTAGTCTTGGCTGGCCTAGAAGGCACTGTGTAAATCAGGCTGCCCCCAAAGTTACAGAGAGCTGCTTGTGTCTGCCTCCTGACTGCTGAGATTAGGTCTGTGGACTTCCAAAAGCAGAGCTCAGACTAAGAAACAGAGACAACAATGAGGGAAATTTGGAGCCAGAATAAGGGGAGATTTATCACAGTTTTCACTGTAAGAAATAGGCTGATTCAGGAACAGTGAGAATTTTATATGTAGAAGTGATCAAGCCTAAATGGAGAATTTATTTAGCATGAAGTTCTTGGAAAGGAAATGTTAAGAGCTAGATCTACCCATTTATAGCATAGTATTTAAGAGCATAGACTCTGCAAATATGGTTCTATATCTTACTATGTCATGAGTCCTAACTGCTAATGTTAATAACTAAGGCACTTTCAGAGATGCCTAGTGTGAAAGGAACTCATGGGAGGAAGAGAGGAGAGAAAAGAAGAGGGCAGTGGGCCAAGGGGAGGGCATGCTCAAAGTACATTATCTAATTCACGAAAATGGCCTTATGTAATCAAGTATTACATATTTATATAAACACTTAGCTTGTAATGTGCACAATATGTTCAGCTAGTGTAAGAGAGACTCGTGTCTTTTTGGAGCAAAAAGATTTCATCCATATCATATTTTCAATATTCTCTTACTCATTTAGCAAACAGAATGAACATAGCAACCATGTATACTGCTGGGCTCCAGGGATAGGAGAGCCAATACAGAGAAAAGATGTTGGGAATGAACAATGAACACCCTGCATGAGTGGAAAAGTTTAACAAATACTGTGAAGTTACCATAGCATGAAGAGGCAAAAAAGAATCACATGCTTCAGAAGGTCTCTCTGAAAGTCTGAATCCAAAAATGTGCAATAAGCAAAAGGTTCAAAAATCAGGGGGGAGAAAATCCATGTAGGGTGTAGGAAGCCACTGGAAAACTACCTGTTCAGGCAATACTGGATGGAACAGCCTTGGTGCAGTTTGTGGCCACAGAAAGCTGTTAGAGGTATGGGGAGCAGAAGTCAAAGCAGGAAGAGCAATTTTGGGCAGTCCTGCAGGAGCAGATGGGCTGAAACAATTTTTTTCCCCGAGTCTAGAGCCTCCAGATGAGACTTACATACTTTGCCTCATTTTCGTTTATATTTTGGTTCTGATTCAGGAACCAAAAATTTTCATTTACTTACATATTTAGAAAAGCAGAATTCTAAATAAATACTGTTAATTCTGGAGACTGTTCTTTTTGCAGAGCAGAATTTTGAGACGCAGCTAGTGAAATTACCTCTTTAAAGTCACAATAACAGAATGATAATCAGAATTAGCATCTTACAATCATTATTAAATAAACTGATCCTCTACTTATGCACTAAAGTGCTTACAGTAACAATTAAAGGAGGGTGGAGGGAAAGTGTATCTAGATGTGATTTTTAAATGAGAGAAATGAACAGAATCACAAGAAAGCCAGGGTTTCACTGACATGAAGTTGGCAAATAAATTCCCCAACAGACAAAATTTGTGAGACTTGATGACACTGTGGTTACCTGCTGAAAAATAATGTTTTGGGGCTTTCAAGCAGTCATTTATTATTGTCTTCTGCTCTATACAATAAGTGAATGATGTCAAAACCAATGAACTCCTGTGATTTCCAGCTCAGGGAAGAAATTATGCTTTATGGCCATTCCTTTGTCCCCTTGAGCCAGCATGAGCAATATGCGACATCTGAGCACAACATGCCATGATGTGCACCACAGAGAAGGTGAAGAGCCCTGGACGGACTAGAGATGTAGCTTAGATTATAGGGCTTCCCTAACATGCACATGGTTCCTGCGGTCCATCCCCTGCAATCTATGTATTCCAAGATCCCTTGAAAGTCATCCTAGTCAGTAGTTCTCAGTGAGTCATTTCCTGACTTTCAGTATGACCATGACCTCAGAAATTGTCAGAAAGGCAGATTCCTAAAGCCCACCCAGACCTGCTGAATCAGAATCAGGAATGGGGCTCAGCAAAGTACACATTAGTAAACCCTGTAGATGAAATTTGCCCACACTCAAATTTGAGGACCATTTGTTACACATGTGAGGCAGCTAAGAATCCAAGAAATAATGTGATATGCTGAGGATAACCCAGCTCAGTGCTAAACCAGCTCCACAATGAGGCCTGCTTGCTTCATGTATTTGCATCCCAAACTGGACTTCCTTCCTCTCTCTGCAAATGCAACCAGAGAAGCCCAGGCTGGGTCCTAGCACCATGGCTTTTTGTCTGTGCCTTCCTACATCACTGAAGCATCTGGGCTCTTTCCTTTCTTTTTGGACAGTTGCTGGAGTGAGTTGTTTGGAAGCTGCATAAATAATGAGCGGGCACAGCCAGCCCTGGTTAGTCACAGCTAAGCTTTAGAAGGGGTTTAGAGTTGTGCAAAGTCTGACCTCTTACCGATGCAACTTGAATAACATGAAGGAAGAGGAGGAGGAGGAGGAGGAGGAGGAGGAGGAGGAGGGAGAAGAAGAAGAAGAAGAAGAAGAAGAAGAAGAAGAAGAAGAAGAAGAAGAAGAAGAAGAAGAAGAAGAAGGGAGTCCCACTATCTATTTTCAGAAACATTTATGTGATTATACTTTGAATTCCAGCTTTCTGTGTATTTGTTTTTGTTTGTTAAGGAATCAGTTGATACAAAGGTAGTGCACACAAATGGAAAGATGGTTGAAAGGCTAGGTTTAAAATTCAGGTGGCTGGTTAATATTTGGCAGCTTCCGGCCACAGCAGCGTACTCCCTGCTTCCTTTGCTTTGAGATGGTGTTACAAATTCAGTCTTCATGAACTAGAGATCTCGTCACCCTAGAACTTCGCCTGGCGTCTCCTTTCTGTGGTTGTGAATGTGGCCAAACGCGATAAAGTTACCCTCGTGTTTGCGTGCTGCTTCTGGTGTGATTGAAAGTGTGTCTGCGTGCGGGAGAGGAAGCAAAGAAAGGCTTGCAGGGAAAAGCAGGCATGGGAGCGAAATCAACACTGGGAAATCAGTCATTCAAACGAGGCACGCACTAATTGCCTGGTCTGGCCCTCTCTCATCTTCCCTTGTGGCCCCTCGACTCACATCCATTTTATCCTCCTAGGCGCTGAGGCTGCAGCCTAGCTGGCCTCTTACGTAAGTCTGAAATCAGATCTGGCATGGGGTTTGTTTTAGCCTGTCACAGACACAGGGCACTGCACTGCCCTCAACAAGGCTGTTCAGCATAGCATATGACTGTAAATCTTCTTTTTCATGCACCACAGTAGGGACCTTTGTCCTCGCTGTGATTTAGCGGCTTTTATTAGCCTGAGAAGCAGCCGGTGATCAGGAGACATTTAAAAGTGCGAGCTTGCCCATTTCAATGAGACGAGTCCAAAAGCCACGAGCGCTTTAAGAAATTACTGTTCGTAGGAGAGAAATGAAATCTTAATGAATAGGAATATATAGTGTGCGCCTATATTAAATTAACAATTGCTCAAACACATCCACATATAATCTAACAAAAACTGGAAAACACAACTGTTCAAATATTTTTTTTTTTTTGCTTCTGCTCTCTGAGTAGATTTCCTTTTGTTAATTAAATTTTTTATTCATTTTATATACCAACCACAGATCCCCCTTTCTTCCCTCCTCCTGCCTTCCCCTAGCCTTTCCCTGTCCCAACCCAACCCCCATTCCCTCCCTGAAAGGGTAAGGCCTCCCATGGGGAGTCAGCAGAGACTGGTACATTCAGGTGAGGCAGGGCCAAGCCCCTCCCCCTGCATCAAGGCTGTGCAAGGTGTGCCACCTTAGGTAGTGGGCTCCAAAAAGCCAGCTCTTGCACCAGAGATGGATCCTGATCCTACTGCCAGGGGGCCACTTAAGCAGATCAAGCTACACAAGTGTCTCGCTTAGGCAGAGGGCCTTGTTCAAATATTTTTAAATACTCTGCATTTGGCATGACCTAAAGCACAGGGGTCTGTTGAACTGAGTTTTCCGAAGCATGCATTTCGAAAAAGTGCGGGTCTTAGATGGCAGCGCACTCCTGCAGGGGCCACTGCTTTAAATTCACTGTTACTCCAATTAGGGTCTCCAGCGGCTGCAAATAAGAAGGAATGATGTTCATTCCACTACTTTCGTATTCTGCAAATGTCTTCTGGATGTGGCAGTTTGCATATGATGTCAGCGTGGGAAAATAAGAAGGTATTAGCATCTGTAAGACCAGCCGGAATTTCTCAGAGGTCCCCTCCACAAGCTGACTCCACAATTCAGGCTATATTTCCATTTTTAAAATGTATCTTGGTGGCGTTTTTTTTAACTGGTTTGGAGAAGAAATTATGGTGTCTTTGTATTCAAAGGGTTTTGATTGATTTTCCATAAGACCAAGTGGTTTCTATTTTTTACTAGAAATCTGTGGTCTCATTACTTTCTGTCACTATAGTTTTTGAACATATAACTCTTGTCACTAATTTCAACATGCACAACCACCAGTGCACTCGCCTGTGGCTGGAATAATTTCAGCATGTTTCTGACCACTGTAGGAAACCAGAAGCATTGCATGATTTTAATTCATTATTTCACGTATGTATTTATATGTTATTGTAGAAGCACAAGAACCTCTGCTGTAGGTCTAGGGACCTTCTGGGCAAGTGAAGAGTGTCATATGACGCTCAAGGAGCACACTGGGCTTTTCAAAGGAAACCTTGGCTTTTAAAATGTAGCATAAACGATCGTATCTTGAAAGCAAAGAGTTTGATCCTCATTCACAATGAGCTGGAGTTAAGCAACCAAAGAAAAGTGGAGCCATGCCCCTTTATCTGAGGATTGGGCACCATCCACAGCGACCCCACAGATCATCCGGGAAACAAAGCCCACCTTGGGTTGTATTATCTGATGGCATAGGCTGTCTTATATTTCACAGATAATTGCACCACACACCGTCTTGCTCTGCTAGGTCATAAAAACTGGCTGATCTGCCATGAGATAAATAGCATACATATATCAAAAAAAAAATTTTTTTTCTACTGAGAAAGTCATTCTCTTAAAGGTATTTGCCTATCCACTGAAGTGCACACTTTGTGTGCCGGGGAGTGGGTTGCAGGGTAGGACAGGGGTGGAAAATAAGAACCTGATAATGGAGCTGACTGAACAGGGCCACAGAGGTATTTCTTACTATCTGGTATTCTTGCTGCTGATACAATAACTGAAGCCCAGAAACGTTATGACTCTTTACGAACTACTTGTTATTGGTAGCTCCAGAAATATATTCTGGATATCTTAACTCTTATTTTGTTAATTTGTTTTCTGTTTCTGCTATGTCACAAAGTAGACACTGTCCTTTGCCTCACCAGTATTTATTATCCATTTTCTTCTATCTGCTAGAACTCTCCCACTCCCTAACTATTTTTCAAGAACAAGCTCATTCCCCATGTAACTCAGAAAACACAAAATTAATGGACTCCTACCCCTGTTACCAAATTGAATCTTAGTCTATAAGATTCAAAATAATCTTTCTTCTTTGCCTGGGGTTGGTCTGAAAAACAGACTTAATCTAATCATCACACAGCATTCTCTGACCAACAGGACTGTATTCCACACACTTGGGAGGAAAGTTCTCTTGTTCTTCCACAGTCTGAATTAAGGAAGCAGGTGGCCTCAGTTGCTACCCCAACACATATCTTGAAGTAGTACAAAAGCAAACTTAAGGAACTAGCTCCTACACATTGCAGAGTGTCAGAGAACGGCCTGAGTCTTATTGGTACTGCACCTGGGACTCTTTCCTGCCTCGGGATGTTTTTAGGGGGTTAGCACAGCTGCATGATTTGTCTAGTTTGAATCAAGGATCCTGTTGAAATTAAAAATATCCTATCTGATACACCTAAAGTATTTAGATACATGCGTATACATATACTTGATCTAAACCAGGACATGATTTTATTCTGACACAAAGTCTCATTGTTGTTGTGTAAATGACTCTCTATAGTCTTGACTTTAATTGTGGTAATGGCTGAGAACTATTTGTGATATCCTTCACAATGCAAGTTACCAAAACTTAAGTGTTCAGGATCTCAGCACACAAAGGAACAAACCAAACCACAGGAACTGAAATTCTGGTTTGTCCTTTTTGAGGTTTTTTTGGTTGTGGTGGTGGTGGTTGCTTGCTGGCTGGCTGGCTGGCTTGTTTCTTGAGTGAGGGTTTCTCTATGTAGTCTGGGCTAGACTTAACCTCTTGATCCTCCTATCCCCACCTCCTGAGTGCTGGAATCACAGGTGTATGCCATCACACCCAGATAGTTTGGCCTCGCTAATAAAGAAAAAGCATCATGTGTAATTTATTTACGGTTGCCCATATTAGGCACATTTATTGGCTCATGTTATATTATCCTATAAACTTAGAAGCTGTTTAGAACTTAAAGTGTGACAACCAATTACTGCATAAAGTTTACAAAGTATCTAAATAAGAAGGAAATGAGAATGACTTATCATTATAGCTTATCACAATTCCACCTTATAGAATAATTGGCATCAGATGACTGCATATGCCTTTCCATTCATGAGGGTATGTTTTCATTAATATTTACATGCACAGTATTTTTAAAACAATTGTGATTTTGACATAACAAGAACATCTTGATTGTAGTAGTGCACTACTTACAGTGTCCCCAGAGCAACCCTTCCTTCTGTGGCTGCTCTTCTGGGTACTGCCTCCAGCTTGTGAGTCTATGGAGTGTAAGCAGGAGGGGTGAATGGGAGTTTGGTAACAGTGTTATTGTTCATTGAGACGATGCGGTCATCATATCGGTGCCCCTGAACTAACCACTTTTCCCAGTGTTCTCTCTCTCTCTCTCTCTCTCTCTCTCTCTCTCTCTCTCTCTCTCTCTCTCTTCCTCTCCCTCTTGTCCTAGCTCTCATAATCCCTTGAAGACACTTAGTAAAACCCAAAAGACCATACAACTTGAGGAACTAATACTTAGTTACATATAAATAATTAGGTATGGTTAATTATAGATGGTTCATTTGGGTGGGTGATGTTTTTATTTATTTCCAAGTTTTTATAATAAAGTAAAAAAAAATAAAAATAGACATGCACACTGGCTTTCTAACTCCATAAACCAAAGGTACTATTTTATCAAATACTATATTCCCCAACTCTTCAATCACTCAAGTACAGATACTGAAAGTCTGGTAGGAAGTGACTCTACCAGTTTATCTGGGATTCAGGATTTCCTCTCTATTGGGGGAGAGATACACAGTCTGACAAAAATAAGAATGGGCTGCTGAGAAGGAGAGGAGAGAACAATGAACCCCACTTCTCCTTGGGAGCTTTTTCAACTTACATAATATTGCCTTACGTAAGCCCCAGCACTGGTTATTTGCCAGCTATCCTGGGATTTTAGCTTCAGAAAGATCTTAGCTCTTGTCTACTAAAATAAAACCCCCTCAGAGAGCGTTCATTAAAAGCAGACACATGTACATGGGCATTGTTAGCAACAATTATAAAATCAAAATTCTAGAGAGAGTGTGACTGACCCATTTAATTAACACTCAAATGTCTTTTATTGAAGCATCATTGTCCACTTTAAAATATCATAACTGTTAACACTAATTTGCTCAATGTATAGGATGTGATGGGTTCTATGGATTTCTTTGGCAGAACTGAGGCAAAGGATTTCTTCAAAGTGTATTTCTTTATATATCTGTGTCCTTTCTCTATGGCAATGGAGGTCAAACCCAGAGACTTGCTGGGTATGGTGATGCTCAGAAGGCAGAGGCAGGAAGATCTTTGTGAGTTCAAGGTCAGCCTGGTCTACATAGTGAGTCCTAGTACAAACCAGAGCTACACAATGAGATCCTGACTCAAGAAAGAAAATAACAACAAAAACAAACAAACAAAAAAGCTGGAGACACATACATACTAAGGAAGCATCCTTCCACTGAGCAACATCTCCAGCTCCCATTTGTGTCCATTTGGCAAATATTTTTATTTATCTTCTATACTATATACTTATATACTATGTACTTATATAAGTCCCAAACGTGTCTCCTAAGCTCCAGGATAAAGAAATGAATGGAAGAAGACAGCTCAGAACTGGCTGCACCTCTCAGAAAATGCAACTAAGACTTGTATTATGTGAGGTTATAGTGTGACAACCTGACCCTGGCCCAAGAAAGCCACTCCCAATAACCTCATCTACTACACTCCTTTGCCAGATTTTGTCTCTGTGAGTTACTTTTCTTTTTAATATAGCTAGAGTTTCACCTTTGGCTTTGCACATTATTGATGGAGCTAGACATTTGATGAAATTTAAAAGCAAATCCAGATATTTCAGACTGGATTATAAAACTCACAAAGACAAGACCTTTGGGTTCTAAAGTTCACTGAGGCTAGATGGGATAATAATAGTAATATTCTGGCTTTCTATGACATCTTCCTACCAAAGAGATGAATATATCTTGATAGTAACATTGAAATATTCATAACACTTCCATCCATGAGACATAAGACTGTTACCCTTCTTTGTTTATGAAGACACCAGGGCCTGCTTCTTTGAAAAGTACTGTAAAAGGTCATAGAAAAATATGCATGATTTGGGACAGTAAACATATTGCAAATATGTAGGAACACTAATGAATAATCCAAAAATTTCATCCAAATGTCATACAACCACATTCTAAACCATCTTCAAAATCCTATTTGAATATATTGATACTGAATAGTCAAATAAAACAGATCCTGTTTGATATTCACATCTCTCAAACAACTAAGTTCTTCAAGAGTAAGGAGAATTGGAGAATGTGTTTATTCTCCAGTTCTCCATTTCTAATCACTATTCTTCAGTGGCATGTGGGGAGTTCAAGGTTCTCTTCACAGTGTCATTTGTGAGTGAGACTCTGTCTCTTGGAACCTCCTTTTGGCTATTTCCCATGCAGTCTAGTCAATGAGTTCACAGTACAGATCATATCTTGAAGTGTGAGGTATTTTTGAGTGCTCATGAGGAGTGATTTAATGAATGCTCTCAGAATTTGAGGAAGGATAGAGAATTTACTGCGACACAGTCCCTTATGATTTTCTTCTAATTTGAGTATATTACCCTCAGAGAGCATGCCAAAGATGATGGTGACTCCATGTGCTATTTTGACATGCTAATCATTATGCACCGTGTACCAAGTTACTGAATGGAAAACACCAGAGGGGGGAAAAGTGTGATGTGGTTAGGGTTGATTATTCATAGACTTAAGAATATACAAAGGTTTCCCTCAAGATTTGAGCAGTGGTGGTCATTCCAAGAACACTGGAAACTTCCAGGTTAAATCTTAAGGTAGAGGCTGGGGGATGTGGCTCCATAGGTAAAGTGCTTGCTATATATGCATAGAAACTGGAGTCTGGCTCCCCCAAGCTCACATGTAAAAAGCTGGCTTCTGTGACATGAGTCTCTTACCACAGCACAAAGAAGTGTAACTACAGCAGTATCTCTGGAGCTCATAGGTCAGCCAGTCCAGCAGACTTGATGAGCTGCAGATTCAATCAGGAACTCCATCTCAAGAACTTAGGTGGAGAGTGACTGAGAAAGACACTCATTGTACAAGTCTGGCCTCCACACAATCACACAAACCCACATGCACACATACATACACAAGCACATGAACCTACATGCATAGGTACACACACACACACACACACACACACACACACACACACACATACGAGAGAGAGGGGAGGGATCTATAACTCTGTCTACAGAATTTATCTAGTCAGATAAAATAAATTTTAATAATGTCAAATCTAAATAGCTTTCAGTGTCAATAATATATAAATATAACAAGTGATTATTGCTTTAGAATTACTTGCCCAAGTAAAAATCAAAAGTAAAACATATCAGTGGCCCTTTCCTACAACCACGTGGACTTCTGTCTCTCTTATTTGTGGCTTTCAGAGCAGTGGAAATGTGTCATTCTCCATGATGCTCTTGGTAATTACATTTGTATCAGGGCTTCAACTCCAGCTTAAGGCAGGAGTTGTCTTTCAGCCTTAATGGGACGGGAATCAGTATTCCTCTAAGCTCCTGGGTCAGAATAAAGATGGTGTTCCCTCCAACAATCAACCTCCCTTCTATTCCTGTATCAGAGAAAAAGAGCCACATTCCTCTACAAATTCCCAGTGGATAGAAAGAAGCAGAGGAAATATTAGAAGCAAATTGTAACAACACAGACCTCTGGCTTGCCTGGGTCAGCACTGAGGCTTCTCTAGAGGTAAGAAATGAGTGAACTGAGCTCACCAACATGCATCTCCAGCGCTTGTTCTATATGTTAATCAAAAGGAGTACTAAAATATCAGAATCAATATTCAATAAAGTACCGCATTTCTTTAAAAAATATTCAAAATAAACCTTTTTTGTAACTGGCATAGGCTTATGAGATTATCATTTGATGCTTATCTTTAAGTATTAACTGAATATGAGTTTAAATTTTTAACCTTTTTATTTTACTACAAAATAACATTTTCAAGTTAGTGTGATTTATTCCTCTTCAAAATTGGAAACATTCAAGTTAGAATTATCACAATTTCTTTAGAGAGCTAGTCCTAAGTAATATTTTATTATTTTGAAAAAATGAAGACTGACAGTAAGGTGCAAAAATAATGCAGGGATTGTACAGATATACATTATCCAACTTCCCTCAACAATTTTAATAATAGGGTGGTTTGATCAAAACTAGTAAGTTGGCATTGATACAGTATTCCTAGTCTACCGACCTTATTTGTATTTCACTAGCTTCTTCTTTATTGCTTGTTTTCTCTTCCAGAGTTGGATATAGAACCCCACGTTGCATTTAGTTGATGATATGCTTCCTTAATCCATGATTTTTGATATCCTCTCATTGCCTCTCATATTTGCAGCCCTGTTGATGAGTATTGATCAGACATTATAGAAGGTGCCACACAACTCAGGTTGGCTTTGGTTTATGTTTTCTCATGAAGAAACTGACAATATGCATCTTTAGCCGTAATAACAGAAGAACCCTGTTGTGTGTTTTTCT
The DNA here is from genome assembly GCF_049852395.1 of Peromyscus maniculatus bairdii. NCBI lineage: Eukaryota > Metazoa > Chordata > Mammalia > Rodentia > Cricetidae > Peromyscus > Peromyscus maniculatus. The sequence continues at coordinate 170,956,389 of NC_134852.1, read as the reverse complement.
ATTCTATTCTGTTATATTATACCAGGGACAGTGTATGGTAATAATATGTCACACTGCTGATGGGGTTTCCCTGTGTATTTCCTCACAGTAGGAGTTTCCATATCACTAAAAATTTTGCATCTGTTGCTTGAGAGTTAGTAAAAATGTTTATATCTAAGTTGCTGCATATTTGAGTCTACTATTCTTCTATCTTATTCCCTATCATATGAGAGGTGTGGTTTTATGTTTTACTTGTGTGGATATGCCAAACTATTACTGTTCACTTCTCAAAATTGAATTCAGTAAGGCAGAAATTTAAATAAAAGACTATAATGTACTTTGATCCCTGCAATCTTCTCAGCTGCATGGGTGTGTGTGTGTTTTAATAAGTTACTGCAATGATAACTCAAGATTACTGTGATTCATTTCATGTCAAAAATATCAAGATATGTATAAATGTACCCTGACTTTAGAATCCTGTCTGGTAGAGTGGGGAGCACTGAACATTCTATGAGGCATCTGATGTTGACCTGCTCCCTCTCAGAACTGTGTGCCTCGGATCCTGACCCGCTGGTACCTCAGAGGGCTCTGAAGCAATCACAGGGTTAAACAGTAGTGTCATCATTTCTTTTTTTGTTCCCAGTATCAGGAACCAAAACCAGAAAAGTTGTAAGAACAGTACAAAATACTGCAGTGGCTGCCTTCCCCAGATTTCTCAATTGTTAACGTTTTAGCACTGTCATGGCTTTCTCATTCTCTGACCCTCTTCTCTTAATCTCTCCTATCTGAGTAGTGTGTGTGTGTGTGTGTGTGTGTGTGTGTGTGTGTGTGTGTGTGTGTTTCTATGTCTGTGTCTGTATGTCTGTGTATTTAAATTTTTCTGTTCCATTTAAAGCCAGGTGAGGACATGTTATAAATTTATTAATTTATTTTTTAAATACATCAAAGAGCACTTCCTAACAATAGGACATTATCTCTTATAATCACAATACAGTCAGAAAAAATACAAGAAATTAACAACTAGCCATTGCTTAATGCATAGCCTTTACTTGAATTTCATGAATTTTTTTCCAAAATGGTCTTCACAGAAAAGTAACAACCTTGTATGAAATTAGTTCCAGATTATTCCCTGCACTGAATTTCCAAGTCTCTTCAGTTTCTTTATATCTGGAATGTTCTCTTAGTTGTTTTGTTTTTCTTGACATTTTGGAGTATAAAGGCTAGTTATTTCACACAAGTTCCCTCCATTTGGATTATTCTAATCTTCCCTTGTAGTTAGATGAAAGCCATGCATTTTTTTATAGCAATGAGTCTTGAGAAAGAGATTTGTACACAGGAGTGAGCAGGACAATGTAACACAAAAGCTGGGAACATAAAGGCACGTAGAACCACAATAAAGGAAGGGATGTGACCTCAGACCTGTCTGTGGTGAACTAGAACCTTAGAAGATGTAAGGAGGAACTGAGCAAAACATCACAGGAGGATGGACATGGTCAGTGCTGTGGTAGAGCACCACAGAATCAGGAGCAGACTCTCCAGTGGCTACCTACAAGGAGCCAGAAGTCATGGAACACAGCACTGTAGCTCGTAACTTCTAGTCTCTGGAGGACCAAAGCAAGACAAATACAAAACCAATGATGGACTTGGTAGGTCAATGGAGAACAGCTTCTACAAAACTTAGTGGTGTTGTTTCTCATCCCTCTTCTACCACTGCATACCATCCAGCTGTAATATATAACTTTACCCCCAAAAATATAAAAACTCTACATGATAAATCAGAAAACCTGGGTTTAATTATTAATTTCCATTCCTTTGCCACATCACCTTGGGACACATAGGCTGTCTGAATCTCTGCAATGACAGCATCCTAGCATAGCCATCTCCTTTGTGGTATGGTTGCAAAGATTACTATTATGTTTTGAAATGGGTACAGTCAGCCACTTCATGGCTGAGAGTAAAAGTAAATGGAGCATAATGATCTGTGTTTATAACTCATATACAATGTCAGAATGTCTGCCGGGCAGTGGTGGCACACGCCTTTAATCCCAGCACTCCGGAGGCAGAGCCAGGTGGATCTCTGTGAGTTAGGCCAGCCTGGTCTACAGAGCGAGATCCAGGACAGGCACCAAAACCACACAGAGAAAGCCTGTCTCAAAACAAAACAAAAACAAACAAACAAAAAATAATGTCAGAATGTCTTCTTATGAGAACTATTATGCAAGAAAGCCATTTTCTTATGTAGTGTTGCTGGGGGGGGGGAGCTCATTCATTTCTGCTTCTGATGAGAAGCAGAAGTCATAACTGGTTGTTACAAGTCCACTATTTTCTACCACTTGGGAAAATTCTTGAAAAGAACTATAACTGTTTTCACTGTTGTATCTCTGCTAGTATTTTTCTTGATCATTTGATTAATTTTGATCAGTCAGTACTCTTAACAATCACTAGTAGAAAGTATATAGAATGTATGTAAACATGGTTCTTATATGTGTTTTTTTTTTTAAATGCAACCTTTACTAGGATCCCAAGGAATTGAGAATGAGAAGGTTTTCGTTGCTCTTTTAATTTAATAGGATCAGATAGAGCAATGTCATTCTGATCTATAATGGCGTTTCAGTTCCAGAACCCTTAAAAAATCATGTAGAGTCCAGGAGATTATCTTTACATTGGTGGCTTTGAGAAAATGTGTGTTTGGGGTTTGTTTGTTTGTTTGTTTGTTTTTGTTTTTGTTTTAATATGGTAACAGCTCAGTGGTAGAGTCCTTGTTTGAAGGCGCAAGGCCCTGATTCAATCCCCAAGAGAAAAAGCTTAAGAAAAACCTTCTGAGCCCAGTGACTCATGCCTATAATCTCAGTGCTCAGGAAGCTGAGAAAGGAGGACTAGGAGTTAGAGGCCAGCTTGGGCTACACAGTGAGATCCTGGAGAGCAGGTGAGGAGGGACTTTGTAACCCACAGGAAACACTCAGGCCATCTTTCTCTTCTGTATACTCAATGTGAAGTGAGAAAATGGCGCTTCAGCAGCACCTTTGAGCAATGGTGACTACAGGGATGTCTTAAACACTAAAATACATGAGTAAAGAAAGCACATGTCTCTTTATTTAAATGTCTCATTGGATAATAATTCTGTTTCAGGGGTAGTATCTACTTAGTGTTTCTACTTTGTACACAGGACTGGTTTCTACACTATACAGTACCTAATGGAATGAATACCAAATACTTAGCTGGAAAAACTGATCATTGGAGGATGCACTACAATTTCTGAAGGTAGTTCCTGTGCACAATGCATTTATTTACAAATGCGTATAGGCAAGTTTGATGTATGGTAACTGCTCAAACTAATGGGCTGCTTTCCACCACTCCTTCCTTGGCTTAACAATCAGTTACCTCTGGTAGACTATCAATGACTGAGACAAATTCACATCAAACAGTGTGTTGAATAAAAATCACATAAAATGATGGATCTGGCCACTGTTCTCTGCCAGATCTTGCTGGCTGATATCAACATCAGATTTTTTCACAAGTATTCTTACCCTACAGATTGACATGATTTTGCCAATTTTTCAAGACCCTCTTTTTGGCAATGAGGTATATGGCCTCTTAGCAGTTAAATATAGAATGTAAGGTTAAGAGGAATATTAGCTTCACATTTTTGCAAAAAATAGGATTGGAAACCAGTATCTTTTTTTAAAATGATTGTTTTAAAGTCATCTTCACATTCATGAGTTCTTACCTGTGCCTTTCTGCTTGTGTGCCAGCACATGAGTTTTTTGGGTTCTGTGTAGCTCCGTGGATGTTTGTCCAAGTGAGATTTCCTAGTTTCTTCCTGTGTCTGAGCTTTAGCCACAGTCTCCTTCCTGCCTGGCACATGAACATCAGAACCGCCTAATTCTAATATAACTGTCCTGATTAAAGATAAGTGCTCTTTGAACAAGATGCTCTGATGATCTCCAATCCTAAAATTTTCTGTTTAAAAAAATATGTAAAAAAAAAAAAAAAAAGCATCCTATGTGGAAGCTTGCTCTCATAGACTGGCAAAGGGTTAGTGAAAAGACCATAGTCATTTATGTACTTGTCATCTGTGGAGGAGATGACAAACCTGCTCCCCTCCTCCTCTGTCATTTGCCATGTATGATTCCCTCTAATGATGAAAGGATAAGTGGGGAGATGATGAAATTCGAGACCAGGAAATCAGTTAGATAGAATATGCCCTTTTATTAACACCTTTTATTAAAATCTTTCTCAGCACTCAACTCTTGCAGCTTTCTGGAATCTAACCTCTTCATATTAGAATCACAGAATAATTCTGTTTCATATAGTCATCGGAAAAATACAATGCATGTAAATTTCCTCACGTGTTTTGACGACCTACTATTTCCATTGCTTTCTATTTATATTAGTGTTGGTTTTATTATTCTAACCTACTGCTATCAATAGTTTTATGTCTGTACAGGTTTTTTTTTATATCCCTCTCCTATACTTCCCCTTCCTAAATTTATTTGGGGAGTGGGTAAGATACGATAATAATAATAATCAAGTTATATCAATGAAGAAACAATCATTCCCACCATTAAGCCATATTGATGTTTCTTTTGCTACCAAATGTATTTTCAAGCAAAACTCTGCGATATATAGTTTTTTGTTTTGATTTTGTTTTTTATTCTTTGGGGGCCCACCAGCTACCAAATAAATGCACGGAGACTTATTCCTAATTTATGAGTTTCCAGCCTTATCTTGGCTTGTTTCTAGCCAGCTTTTCTAACTTAAATTATCCCGTTTCGGACCGGGCGGTGGTGGCACACACCTTTAATCCTAGCACTCAGGAGGCAGAGGCAGGCGGATCTCTGGGATGTTTGAGGCCAGCCTTGGCTACAGAGTGAGTTCCAGGAGAGGCGCCAAAGCCACACAGAGAAACTCTGTTTGGGGGTGGGGGGGAGTTATCCCATTTCTCTATAGCTACATTTTGCCTCTGGGCTTTTAACTTTATATATATATCTTTCCTTCTTACTCCATGGCTGGCTGTGGCGGGGTGGCTGGCCCCTGGCATCCTCCTCTCCTTCTCCTTTTATTGCTCCTCCCCCTTGCCTAGATTTCTTCTCTTATTTATTTTCTCTGCCTGGCAGCCCTGCCTATCCCTCTCCTGCCTAGCTATTGACTGTTCAGCTCTTTATTAGACCAATCAGGTGTTTTAGACAGGCAAAGTAACATAGCTTTACCAAGTTAAACAAGTGCAACCTAAAAGAACTCAACACATCTTTGCATCATTAAACAAATATTCCACAACATAAATGAATGTAACACATCTTAAACTCATATTCCACAACCAAGATAACCCAGAAATTCTTGCTTCAAGGACTTTATGTACCAGTTGTTTTCAATCTCCAAAAGCTATCACTTTCCCACGTCTTTTGGGTCAGGATCATCCTATATTTGAGGAGACCCTTTAATTCAACTAAAGCCAAATGGACTACAAACAGAAATAGAGACGGACTTGAGATAAGACTGAATCAGACCTTCCCAATATCTTCTCTGTCTTTGATCTCTCATTACCCAGGCAGGAAAAATAGAGGACTTCAGGACACCTAGTTAATGGCAAGGGTAGAAAAACAATGTTCCCCAGTGTCAGGACTCACAGAAACAGGAAAAGGACAGTGTGGGGGAAACCATAGTTGTGGTGGATGACACCTTCTCCTCCAGAGGAGTGATATGTGTAAAATGTCTACTCACTCTGAAACTTGCTGCCAGTCCCAGGAAAGCAGTACCCTCCGTGAAGCCTAAAGCACCAGAGGTTGTATTTTCAACTGATCAACCCAGCACATTCCTTCCCCTGACCGAGGCGGTGAGTGATGCTTGCTTTAAAGACCTTTGAAATACCGGTGCTTCCTTTGCAACCAAAACTTAGTGAGAGAAAACACATGTGACAATCACAGAGCAAGCACGTGTCTGGTAACTTGTTACAGTGCCTTAATGCCTGGTTTTATTTTATTTTATTTTCATAGCTCAGGGTTTTCTACATGTTTATTAATTGTCAATTTGTGATATAAACAGGTATGCCCTCCTGATTACTAATCTATCAGACCCAGGTCTTCCTTTTTCTCAATATCCTAAACATAGTCCAGGTACTCCGAATTTTAATGACATCTTTTGCATGTTAAAAGTGAACAGTTTTGCTGAGCAAAACAAAATAAAATTCAGCACTGACTAGCACTCCCCAGCGCAGCTTCCCTTAAGTGAAAAATATTCTGCCTCTACACTGGCCTGCAGCATCTGAAACAGAACCCTCTCCTGCAAAATAAAAAATAAAAAATAAAAATAAAAAATAAAAGCATTTTAGATCATTTCTCATAAATAGTGAGGCCACCAAGTTAACAAAATGAATGTAATTATAAAAGTGTAGTCATCACTTGTTTTCTCAAGAACATAAACTGGAAAGTTGTCTTTAAACTGTTCGGTAATCTGAATCACCACCTGGAGAGAAATGAACATTTAAACATCTAAACCTGAAGTTGCATTTATTATTATAAGTAAAAGCATATATTAAAACATTTACAGGTTCTTCCTTGGAATGTAGTGTCACATTTCTATAGCTATAAGGATGTTTTTATCATCTACCCAATATTAAATGATCATACACTCATTTGAACCCCCATTGCAAGAAATCCTCTTCTCCAAACACACGTGGTGTACTCCTAGCTGGGCATATCACTCTGAACGTCCAATGTGAATGCTGTTTTTGGCTGAACAAGTTGTTGCAGGATGAATATCAACCATTAAGTGGGAATTATGTAAATAAGGCACGAATCAATCTACTCTGTCACAATGCACAAATGAAATAAATTAATCAATAATAATAAAATGAAACCATTTTATGTAAGACCAACTTTGAGAAAAGTTATTAATATAGTGGAATATTTTTATTTTTCAAGCTTTTACTACAAAGATTTTCAGTTGTTGTGAATAGGCAAAAGCACTTTTTACAAAAAATATATCATTTAGAGGTCTGAATATTTGCACGTATGCATATTTTACAGCTGTATTTTTCATTGTTGTGACCAAATGGCCTGATGAAAGGTGACTTCATGGAGGAATGATTGACTTTGGCTCACAGTTTGTGGCTATTGGCTATGACTTCAAGGCACGTGTGTGGATAGCAATGACTGGAAGCTGTGAAAGTGGGAGCTTGGTCACTTCTAGATGGATTAGCGAGCAAAGGAGAAGGGAGACTGTGCTGAGCTGCCTTTTTCCCTGTCCCCGTCACATTCGGTCCAGGACCCTAGCCTACAGGGTGGCTCAAGTGCCATTCAGGATGGATCTTTTATCCTCAGGTGAACTTCTCAGGAAATACACAGGCATGCCCAGAGGTGTGTCTCCTAAATCCAGCAGGTTGACCCTGATATGTAACCAGCTCACCATCCATAGCAAAATGTGCTTTAAAAACAAAGTGCTAGGGTTTGCTAAGTTTCATTACAATGACAGTTGACAGAGTGAGGTCCATTCAGTTGGTCACATAAAAATCAGTAAGTGTGTTCAGCTTATTTTTTGATGACTAGAGATGATATAAATACACAAATTTGGTGGTTCGCCATGAAACAGCAATGGAAGGACCAGCCAGAGGCTCTGAACTCAGAGATCCTGTGTGCTACTGTCCCAAACCACCAACCCCTACCCATCATCACTAAAACAACTTGGTGATATCAAAATGTAGATGTAACCAACCGTCTTATTAAATAAGAAACACAGAAACAATGTAAAAGAGAAAGCCGAGAGGTCAGAGCTCAGAGCTAAAATCTCACCCTTCCTCCTGCTGTCCCAGCTTCGCGAAAAAAGAGACCTACTTCCTTTCGGTTCGTATTTTTAAAGTATGTTGTTCTGCCTTCTCATTGGTTGTAAACCCAAACACATGACTGCCTCGTCACTGTCTGAATGTACAGCCCCCTAGGTCTTAAAGGCATATGTCTCCAATGCTGGCTGTATCCCTGAACACACAGAGATCTTATGGGATTAAAGGCGTGTGCCACCACCGCCACACTCTTGCTATGGCTCTAATAGCTCTGACCCTGAACACACAGATATCTATGGGATTAAAGGCGTGTGCCACCACCGCCACACTCTTGCTATGGCTCTAATAGCTCTGACCCCCAGACAACTTTATTTATTAACATACAATCAAATTAATATTTCAGTACAAATCAAAATAATATTTCAATACAATTAGATTACCACCACATTTCCCCTTTTCTATTTTAATAAAAAGAAAAAAAGCAAAAGGTTATGACTAACAAAAGAAAAACTATATACAAAAGTACAATAACTATATACAATATATACAAGTAATAAATACCTAAACAGGTATTTGACGAATCAGAGAAAATAATTCCATTATCTATCCTATTTTGATAATTCCAAGATGTATCTAATGTACTTTCTATCCTAATTAATTTTCAACTATAACTAACTAATCTTCAACCATAACTAACTAATCTTCAACTCCCTCAGAGACCCAAGAAGGGAATAATATTAGCTAACAAAAATAAAAACAGGAAGTGCATGCAAGCAACTTCCAAAAAAATTTTGTGAGTTGACAGAAACAGCCAGCTGCCTGGGCAGTCACCTGAGGTTTCTCCGCAGTGTTGGGGCATCATCTTCAGCCTATAGGCTTAGTGTATCTGACAGACTCATTTGTGAAGTAGGATGTACACAAGGTCAACAGTTCAACCTCACATTGGGTGAGAGCAGTCCACGTACCAGAAACACCTGAATTCCACTAGTGTCCTGTCATGATTCAGGATTTTAAATTCTGGAAATTGTTGACAGTTTTTTAATTCAGCTGTCCATTCTTCTTGGCTGTGTATATATGGCTTCATCTCAGCATCCCCTTCTCCACATCCCTCTATTAAATGCCAGTCTACTTTTGAGAGGCATGAGCTTTCAGCTGCTGTTCCATTGTACAACAGAATCCATCGGCCCTCTGCCTGTTAAGCTGCCTTCGAAGAAAAGGGCACCGTACCTTTTCCGGATGCGAAGGCCACTTCAGGGATGGGGCCATATTGTCCTGGCCTCAGAAGATGCCTTTTGATAAAGCCATAACCACACTTGTTTTGGCAAGAATCAGTAGTCCCTTGTTTCGTGATCTGTCTGTCAATTTTGTCCTGTTGATTCGAGGATACTTTGTTGTCCAGTGGCTAACTTTTGCCAGAATGAAAGTTGACTCCATATGCAGTTTCTTCAATGCCCATATTTTCTCTAAAGTAGATTGGTACTGCCAGGAGCCGACATGTCTCAAAAAAGAAAAATTTTCTAAGTTATTAAAACATTTTAAATGCCATATTCTGTAGATCTCTGAAGGGTTTGAAGATGACCTGTCTAAAACATCTCTGCTCAATTTTTAAAACATATCCAATATGACTACAAGTTCTATGATAATGTCTAACTACTAGCTTTCATTTCTTTATATCCTAATAGTTGATAATAATAACATTCAAGGATCAGAAATTTGCATTACATTGTTAAATGGATGGAATAAATACAATTAGAAATATACATATAGCATTTTCTAACAATCAGTTTCAAATTTGTGTACAATATAAAACAATTCAATCCAATGTAAAGTATTTAAAACTAGTAATTGTCTTTCTCTTTTCTTTCTTTTTTTTTCTTTCTTTCTTTCTTTCTTTCTTTCTTTCTTTTTTTTTTTTAAACAAGAACCTTAAATCTAATCTCCTTTGCTTAGCCTTTTTCCTAACCCTTGACAATAACTTGTAACCAACCCCCCTAAATACTGAAAATTATCCCAGACCCAGAACCCATTAAAAAGACCAAAAAACCACCTGCCCCACACCACCTCTTTGGGAATGTGGGCGTCGTATTCTTAAAATTGCTTCCTGCTGGGTATGGGCGAAGTTTTCTTTATCCTGAAAGAAAAATTTTAGGTTAATTGTCAAATTCTAAGAGAGGTAACTATATCCTTCACTATCCAGTCTGTGTATAATGCCAAAGTTCAGGGTTTATCTCAAGTCCTTATTCAAGTAGTCTTTGAGACTGGATCATCTCAGCTAGTCATCTCAAAATTGCTCTGAGCACCTTGTAGTTCAAAGCTGATCTGTGGATGATGTTTGTCAGCTTAATGATATTATTATTGTCCACGTGGAATTGTTGTTGTTGTGGGGCCCCATCTTCTTTCTGGAGACTTCAGTTGATATTAGGCCTGGCCGTGATTTCCTGCAGAAAACTGATAAGAGACTCGAACACAAAAACATATATATGCAGCTAGCCTTTTTTCTAGAATTAGTTAGTACTCTATGTGACCATTCATATCTTAACAAAGTTTAAAATGTATATATATATATTAATCTTGTAAATTTTGATATAAAATTTATACTTTGAGAAAAGTTTAAAGAATCAGAATAGAATCAAAGAGTTGAGATTAGTAATAGAATAGTCCCTTAATTAATTTTGCTTTTGTCCTGTACCATAGCAGAAGATGGCTCTTATTCTGGCATGATACAGGGAGTTTGCATTTTCCTTTTAACAACATGCTTGATTTTAAAGAAGGAGAGAGCCATTCTCCAACTCCAAAGTCAGCTTTAAATTTTAATTGAACTGGGACTGTTAGAAGACCAATAGTGTTAAATCTTTAGAGAAAAGCAGAAACAAACATTTAGGAAGACATAAAATTTTTTTTTTAGATAATATATACCCATACACCGTTTCACTCTGTTTCTTGGGATAGATGATTTGTCCCTTTTCTTCAGTTGTCTCATTTGTCCAGTGTTCTTCAGATTCCTTAACCTTCATTCTCCTAAAAGACAAAAACAAAAACTTTTCCCCAAGACTAATTTTGGGGATGTTCCTTTTTGGCAAGTTATTATCTGATGAAATGAAAAGGCATGTTTTATTGATACAAGTTAGTTTAAATTGGATGTTCATGCTGGTTGATGAACTATCACCTCCTCTAATTAAGAGGTCTCTCTTGTTCAAATCGAACCTTTATCAATTTTGATGGTACCCACAGCTTATCTTCTCCTGTAGAAACAAAAGCAAAACCACGTCCCCAATGTAATACATACCCTGGTTTCCATTCTGAGGTCAGCACATCCTTAAAATATATAGGCTGATTTAATTCTGTAGTTTTTTCTATTATCCAATGTCTCTCTGCAGCTGTTGTTCCTTTCTCATTGGCATTCAGAAAATTCAAAGTTAGAAGAGCATTATGCAGTCTATTTCTGGGGGTTTTTGTTACCCATTTCTGTTTATTTAGCATATCCTTTAGAGTTCTGTTTGATCTTTCTATAACTGCTTGACCTGTAGGATTATGTGGTATGCCTGTAATATGCTTTATATTGTAATAAGCAAAAAACTGTTTCATTTTAACAGAGACATATGATGGAGCATTGTCAGTTTTGATTTGTGCAGGTATACCCATGATGGCCATAACTTCTAGCAAATGAGTGATTACAGAATCAGCTTTTTCAGAACTCAAAGCAGTTGCCCATTGAAATCCTGAATAAGTATCGATAGTGTGGTGTACATATTTCAATTTTCCAAATTCTGCAAAGTGAAACACGTCCATCTGCCAGATTTCATTTCTCTGAGTACCCTTTGGGTTACATCCTGCTGGTAATGGCGTCTGATTGTAGAAGGAACAAGTAGGACATTTCTTTATTATTTCTTTGGCTTGTTGCCAGGTTATGGAAAAATCCTTTTTTAAACCTTTACTATTAACGTGATGTTTTTTATGAAATTCTGAGGCCTCCAGCACATTTCCTATCAATAATTTATCAATCTCTTCATTGCCTTGTGCTAGAGGGCCTGGCAGACCAGTATGGGATCGAATGTGAGTTATATATAAAGGATGATTCCTTTTCCTGATTGTATCTTGTAATTGAATAAATAGTGAAGTTAATTCTGAAGCATCAGGGATAAATTCTGCAGTCTCAATATGTAACACCACTCTTTCAGCATACTGAGAGTCAGTTACTATGTTGAGAGGTTCTGAAAAATCCATTAATACCAACAGAATAGCATACAATTCTGATTTTTGCACTGAATTATACGGACTTTGAACCACTTTACTTAAATTTTCTGATTTGTAACCTGCCTTTCCTTCTTTGTTGGCATCTGTATAAAATGTACGAACTCCAGATATGGGTTTTTGCCGTACAATTCGAGGCAAGATCCATTCAGCTCTCTTTATAAGATCAATTCTATTGCTTTTGGGATATTTGCTGTTAATTTCTCCCAAAAAATTACTGCAAGCTCTTTGCCAAGGTTCACTTTCTGTCCATAATTTTTCAATGTCCTCCTTAGTTAATGGTACGACAATTTCTGCTGGGTCTATGCCTGCTAATTGACGAAGTCTCAATTTTCCTTTGTAAATCAAGTCAGAGATTTTTTCCACATAAGTTTTTAATTTTTTATTTGGTTTATTTGGTAAAAATATCCATTCCAATATAATATCTTCCCTCTGCATTAATATTCCAGTAGGAGAACGCCTAGAAGGTAAGATAACCAAAATGCAATCCAGCTTTGGATCAATACGATTCACGTGTCCTTCATGCACTTTCTTTTCTACCAATGCTAATTCTTTCTCAGCTTCAGGTGATAATTCTCTTGGACTATTTAAGTCCTTGTCACCTTCTAAGGTTTTGAACAAATTAGTCAGTTCATCATTTTTTACCCCAACAATAGTTCGTAGATGAGAAATATCTCCAAATAATCTTTGAAAGTCATTAAGAGTCTGTAGTCTATCTCTCCGAATTTGCACCTTTTGGGGTCTAATTTTTTGTAGCTCTATTTTATATCCTAAATAATTAATAGAATCTCCTCTTTGTATCTTTTCAGGAGCAATTTGTAATCCCCAGCGAGGCAAAATTTTCTTTACTTCTTCAAACATTATTTCTAAAGTATCTGCATTTGAGTCAGCTAGTAAAATATCGTCCATATAATGATAAATTATAGATTTAGGAAATTTTTTACGTATCACTTCCAATGGCTGTTGTACAAAATATTGGCACAGAGTTGGGCTATTCAACATTCCCTGTGGGAGGACCCTCCATTGAAATCTTTTAACCGGTTGAGAATTATTATAAGTAGGCACTGTAAAAGCAAATCTTTCTCTGTCTTTTTCTTGTAAGGGTATTGAAAAGAAACAGTCTTTTAAATCAATAACTATGAGAGGCCATCCTTTTGGTAACAGAGTAGGCAAAGGCATCCCAGATTGTAGAGAACCCATTGGCTGAATTACTTTGTTAATTGCCCTAAGGTCTGTTACCATTCTCCATTTACCAGATTTCTTTTTAATAACAAATACAGGAGAATTCCAAGGGCTGGTTGATTCTTCAATATGCTGAGCATTTAACTGTTCTTCTACCAGCTCTTCTAAAGCCTGGAGTTTCTCTGTTGTTAAAGGCCATTGCTGGACCCATACAGGCTTGTCTGTTAACCATTTTAAAGGTAGAGCTGTTGGTGTCTTTGGAAGATCATCAGTTATTGTGCCCTGTTCTTGTATAATATGGATGGCTGGTGACCACTCATTAGAACAATATCTTCTAATATTTCTCTCAGTAACATGTGCTAGTTTATGATTTGTTTCTGAGATTGGAGGGATGTTAATCTGAGTATTCCATTGTTGCAACAAGTCTCGACCCCACAGGTTCATAGTTATGTTAGCCACATATGGTTTTAATTTTCCTCTCTGTCCTTCTGGACCTATACATTCGAGCCATCTTGCACTCTGTTTCACCTGAGATAATGTCCCAATTCCTAACAGTTGAACGTTTACCTCCTGAAGAGGCCAAGTTGGATGCCAAAATTCTGGTGCAATTATGGTAACGTCCGCACCTGTGTCTACCAGACCAGACAACAAAACACCATTTATTTTTATCGTTAATTTTGGTCTTTGTTCATTAATAGAAGTTTGCCAAAAAATTTTCTTTATGTTTTCTCCTGAATTTTCTATTCTCTCTGTTTCATCATTCTGACCAGCATGATTTATTCCAATAGGCATTTGGTTATTTAATCGCTCTCCAGAGCAGGCATTTCCTCTATGGCTGCCGGAAAGGTTTGAACTGGATTTGCACTGGGGGCCTGCCTGAGGCCCCTCTGGGAGTTTCCCGAAGACTGAGGCAAAGGATTACCCTGTCTGTCCTTTGTTGATCTACATTCGTTGGTCCAGTGTTTTCCCTTACCACACCTTCTGCATACTCCAGAAGGAAGGGGCATTCTGTTGCCATTGTTCCTTGAAGAAACATTGTTTCTGGAAATGACCTGTCTACAGTCCCTTTTCAAATGTCCTTGCTTTCCACATCCAAAACATCTAACACTCCTCAAACCTTTTGAAATTACTTCTCCTACCCATGTATCATCATGCTCATCAGCTTCAACATTAATTGTTTCTCTAATCCAATCTTCCATAGGTGCAGATCTTGCCCTTAATGGCCTGATTATTCTTTTGCATGCTGCATTCGCATTCTCAAAGGCCAAAGATTCAATTATTGCCTTACCAGCTTCTGAATCCGAGACCGTTCTCTTTACTGCTGAAGCCAGTCTTTGTAAAAAATCTGTAAAAGACTCTTTTGGGCCTTGCTTCACCTTTGTAAATGACTCAGATTTTTTTCCTGGTTCCTCAACTTTGTCCCATGCATTCAAGGCTGCCGTTCGACATAAAATTAGGGTTTGGACATCATATAAACATTGTGCTTGTGCTGAAGCATATTGGCCTTCGCCCATAAGCTGATCCTGGCAAACTTGTACTCCTTTATCCCTCCATTGTTTTTCTATGTTTTTAGCCTCCTCCTTAAACCAAGTCAGAAATTGAAGTCTCTGGCTGGGTTCCAGAACACCTTGTGCGAGGTCCCGCCAGTCCTGTGGTACTATCCTATTATATGTTGACCAAGTGTTTAACATTTGCTTTACATATGGGGAATGCATGCCATAAGATACTATTGCCTCCTTAAACCTTTTTAAATCCAACATTTCAATTGGAGCCCAAGTATTTTGTGTAGCCATTTGATCAGGCATCTGCTGTACTGTTACAGGATAAATTAAGGGTGACTGTGTGAAAACAGGCTTTCTTTCTGCAACCTTATGATCCCGACTTGAAACAACTTCACTGTTAATTTCTTCTGTCTGAATTTTTACAGGTTTAACAAGTTCTTCTAACGCTGTTATCCTGGCACTTAAATTGACTATCTTTTTAAATATTAAAATGTGGATTATTATAGTGATGAGGTGCATAATTCCACCAATACTAATATTATATAGTTGTTCCATTGCCAGACTGCCTAAAATTTCGAACAAAAACCAATTTTCTTCCAATGTACACATAAAACCCATTTGTTTTTTAATGTGGAAAAAAATTCTCTTTTAGATAGTTTCCTTTAAAATATCTGATATATTATGACTTACCAAATCTGCGTAGAACAGTAGAAATCCGAGGGGATTTTCAAAGCAGCCACCTAGTGTCCCAGGTGTAAATCCAGAGAGAGAGAGAGAGAGAGAGAGAGAGAGAGAGAGAGAGAGAGAGAGAAAAGAGAGAACGCACAAGAAAGCGTAGCCGGCTAAAGCTTAAATGCAGCCACGTGTTCCCTCTTGTGCCGAGTCAAGGCTTGGGTCTGGCTTCCTTAAGCTCCGACCACGTGCGTTGGTTTTACAGGCAGGGCCCTGTTCGGCAGGGCAGGTCTGAGTTGTTTGTAGCACCGGCTTTAGGCAAGCTGCTCACAGACCTAGGCCCGGGCTAGAAGTTGCTACCCGGACTAGGACGCCAGCAGCTCAGACTAAGAGGCCGATCGCCGCCGGCCGCCGTGTGCCGCCGCTGCCGCCGCCGCCGCCACCGCGGGCCGCCTGCCGCCCTTGCGGGAAAGCGGACCTGCCGCCAAGCCAAGCAGTTTTTAATGGATTCTTGTCACGTTGGGCGCCAGATGTAGATGTAACCAACCGTCTTATTAAATAAGAAACACAGAAACAATGTAAAAGAGAAAGCCGAGAGGTCAGAGCTCAGAGCTAAAATCTCACCCTTCCTCCTGCTGTCCCAGCTTCGCGAAAAAAGAGACCTACTTCCTTTCGGTTCGTATTTTTAAAGTATGTTGTTCTGCCTTCTCATTGGTTGTAAACCCAAACACATGACTGCCTCGTCACTGTCTGAATGTACAGCCCCCTAGGTCTTAAAGGCATATGTCTCCAATGCTGGCTGTATCCCTGAACACACAGAGATCTTATGGGATTAAAGGCGTGTGCCACCACCGCCACACTCTTGCTATGGCTCTAATAGCTCTGACCCTGAACACACAGATATCTATGGGATTAAAGGCGTGTGCCACCACCGCCACACTCTTGCTATGGCTCTAATAGCTCTGACCCCCAGACAACTTTATTTATTAACATACAATCAAATTAATATTTCAGTACAAATCAAAATAATATTTCAATACAATTAGATTACCACCACATCAAAACAATCTGAAAAATTAAGAAATTTTAGTAACCGTTTGTAGACACTTTAAAATACTCAGAAAAAATATAAATAGAAGACCAAATGTCATGCTTTCCACAAACTGACTCTGTAAATTACAATTTAGATGCAAATTTCTCTTTGGCTACGTCAGTAAGTCAGACATCAGGCATGCTCAATTAGAGATTCAGTTGTATGTTCTCTCCACGAAATATTTGTAAATGTAAATTTTTATTCCATGTTTTTATCTAATTAAAGTACTAGATTATATATTTTTTAAAATAAAAATTCCTTTACCCTCCCATGTGCCTTTTATTTTTCAACAGAAAGAAAAATGTATTTAGTGCACAGTAAGAGGCAGTGGGTGTAACAACAATGCCAACTGTGCAGCACACACACCACACACATACATGCATATGTACACACACACACACACACACACACACACACACACACATTAGGAACTAACTATAAAACATCAATTGATGTTATTTATTACTAATAAAACTATACCCATCTTATAAATCCTAGAATCGTTCTGGGAATGTCAGAGAATAATCAACATAATAAAAAATCCTTATGAAACAGGTTTGTTTTGCTTTTTTGGCTTTCCATTTTTGATTTTGGTTTTGAGACAAGATCTCGTTAAGACAGGCTTTCAATTTGCTATATAGCCAAATGTGACCTTGAACTCCAGTTTCTCCTTCCTTGACCTCCCTGGAGTTTCTCCATTAACATGTGCCAGCTGGGTTCCATGCCCTCTCTCTTTGCATTATGTGTGCCACTACATGCCATTATTTGTTAAATTAATAGAATATTACATGCAGGATATATGTGCAGAATATATAAATGAATATGCATTTGTCATCTTTGATGTATTTAATTTGGCTGATGCACCCATAAAAAAGCCTGCAGCATATTTGCATAATTAAGCATAATATTATGATAAACCATTTCAAGAGAAAAAGTTGGTCTTTCAATCACAATGTGGTTATATTTTTAACCTTGTATGTTCAGAATTCATTCGTGCTGAGAACTGAAGGTAGAAAAGATTGCCTTTGCCTTTATGAATAAGGGTGAAAAGTTTATTTAAATTAATAGTGCACTATGCTGAACTAGAACCCAAATATTACACATGACTGGCATATTCCAGACGACAAGAATGTCTTCTTCACACTTCACATAAGAAAAGAATTCTAGGGGCTGGAGAGCTGCATCAGCAGTTAAGCTCACTTGTAAATGCAAAGGATTAGGGTTTGATTTTCAGCACCCACATAGAGGCTTACCACCTTCTCAGGCACCAGACATGCATGTGGTAGATAAACATACATGGAGGCAAAACACTCATATACATAAAATAATAAAAGCAAATCTAAAAATATTTTCAAAAGAAAAGAATTCTATACTGTGGCATTTGTTGAGACTAAAGTTTCTACAGTTCACATACATGTGTGTGCATGTATGTTTGTGTTATGAAGGTTTCTGTATCTCCAACTCAACCTAAGACCTGGAAAATAGGGGGGAAATGGAAAAATACCCATTTTTCATGAATATTCATTTTCCCTCCAAATTATTCTGAGTGACACATGTGTAGGTCAACTAGCAAGTGGATCTTTTGAAAGAACAACTTTTTAATTTTATTACTAACTTTTATTTTTATTTTTGTTATTAACTTTTCTCATACACATCAAATTGTGAAAGTCTGGAGAATCATACCATGGTTGTCAATTCATTTTTTTAAAAAGCAGCAAACTAGTACCAATTCCTCATTAGTTTAATAAATACAGCAAGAAGTCATTAGCAAAACATATAACAATTTAACCTATAGTATAGATGAATACATGCATTAGTCTCATCCCCAAGGCTTTGTTTGCTATTGTAGTTATTGGTGACATCATGTGGTTGATGTTGGTATCGACAGCAAAATTAGACCATTTCCTAAAGCTGGTTGAATTACTGCCAGCAAAATGAAAGATTTTTAAAGCTATATCGTTTCCATTAAGTTTGAAACAAAGAATTTTCCCTGTTCCATGACTAATCATTTCTCCCTTAAATTTTAGAATGTCTTAGATTATCATGGTATATGAATAAATTATGGTTGTATAGGCAGACTACACACAGGGTAGTAATTGTTACTGGAGTTATCTGTCACTTTTCAGATGGAAACAATACTCCTGAATGCTAGAATCGGGGAGTATTTGTTCTGCTCGATAGAGTGTAGAATTTTCTATTCACTGCCTCATGTAATTACTGGGAAGATGTTTCCATTGTTAAAAGCTAAATTAATAGCTTTTATTTTATTTATTTGTGATAATTTAGTTCAATATTGTCCTTGCTGGAGAAGATGTACTAATCCCTACAATTAAGAAGTGCTTTGTCATATCCTCTTTTTCAATTCATCATAGAAAAAGAAAAGTTGAGGCAATTTGTCCTTAACTTTAACCTGAGCTATCTTCTTAAGAGTGCCGGTACCTAATCTGGTGACTTTCCCCTATGTAATATCAGTGTCATGTTCCTGTCATTTGATTAAACGGGATATTTTAGTCATTAATCTAACAGCCCTGTGATGCAGGAAGGAAGACATGACATTGTGAAGGGAAGGATCATAGAACTAAGGCAAGGAATCCCTTACTGGACACTCCGGTGGGTTCCCAACTCTGCACTGCTCTCTCTTGCCCATAATCTTCCCTGGTCTCCAATTTACATGATACTGCATAGGACACAGGTCTCTGGGGACTTCCTTTTCCTTACCTAGAAAAGGACTTCTTCACTCTAACATATCATTAAATGAGATATCAATTTGCAACTTTTGCTAAGGTTTAGTCAAACCAGGCTCCCCAGAGGTTCTCCTATTATACCCCGAGGTCCTAAATGAAAAGCCTTCAGTTTCTCTTCTTTACAATCCAGGCTGCTAAACTCAATAGGATGGGAAACCATACACAACATGTATTTATAAAAGAATTTGTCACTGGTCTTAAAGGAAAATAGGAATGCTAAGTGCTGGAAGACTTAAAGAAAATATGGTCAGTTATATCATAATACCAAAGTCACGAAAATACAATTTTTATTGACTTTGCACATATCCCAAGGAATGCTCAGGAATGAACTCTTTTCCTGATCACAGATGCCTGGGGGAGTCTGGGAGTGAGCCTGGCACTGCAGAGCTGGCTATTTTTGGAAGGAGCCAAGACCTGCGATTGCCTCTTGTGGAGAAAGATGTACCACTGTGATAGCCGGTTATTGAACTGGGGGCATTGGCAATTGATGAGGTGATGGTATCGCCCTTAAAGCGCAGGTCACAGGAGGAAAAAGGGTGCTCCTGAGGGTAATGAGATACAAACACAGCAGAGCCACACTGCCATTGCCTTCGGCTTAATTAAACACAGAAAGGAAGAAAAAAAAAAAAAAAACCTTGGAATATTTTTCCTTCTGCACTCCAGGCCAGTCACGGGACCAATTAGCTAAATTCAGCTGAAATCCCTTTTTTCCTCAATAGGTTTTACTTAATTACTTCATGTTTCCTCATCCAGGTGTAACATGACAATGTATGTTAAAATGAGTCCCAACGCATCTTGTGAAATACATTCCCCATTTCCTCTCATGTGAAGCACAGAGGAGAATGTAAGGAAATTGCCTCTTGAAGGACTGTTCAGAAATTAGCAAACTGGCTGAATTCAAGAGGTTAATTCTCACCCTTCAGAGCCTTTTAATTGTAGTTCACAGAGATCTCGGCTCTTCTATTAAATTATTTTGGTAATTCGGTCAAGTGTCCCATTTTCCCAGTCTATAAAATATGTAAGAATGTGAACGTAACACAAGCATCATACACATTTCTCTTGCTGAAAAGGCTCTACTGGTTTCCCTTTGTTAAAGCAGAAGTATGGCATGGCCCACTTTGGGCAATTAATCAACTGGTACATCTTGTGAAGAATCTGAGCGTGTCTGTCAGTGTTATGAAGGGCTTCCTTATCAGACACCGACTGGCAATCAGCCACTTGAGAATGTCACTCATGCAAGTGGAGTTCCCCATTCTATTTGTCTCCACCTCAGAGATGACTTGTGTGCCTGGATTTTTCCTATAGAATGCAGGGAGCCATTACATTCCCGAAGTGCCATGTGACTATCATCATCCAAAGGCTGGATTTTTTGCTGCTAGAAAAACCTGGGCCTAATGATCAGTGCACGCAGTGTCAGGATGTTATTGGCGTGCTCTGTGTGACTGTAACAGTGTTGACCTGAAATCAAATTCAATTAGCATAGACTTGCTAATGACCTACACTGCTTCAAAAACACACAAGGACAAAACACTTGGCCAAAAAGCTCCCATTTCCCAGAGTTTCCAACTCCTTTTGGTTGTTCGTTAGAGCAAGAGCCAACTGCCAGATTGTCTCCATAGATGCACGTTAAAGCACTTCACTAATGAAACACTTGACCACGCCTGTGTGTTATGAAAGGGAGGAAGCGGGGGAGTTCTGTCCTCAGGCGCTCTTGAAGCCGTTTCTGCAGCCACTGTGGAGCACACACTGCGTCTCTGGAGGATACGTTGGCTGGACAGGGTATCAAAGCAGCTAGGGGAAATAAGGTCTGTGGTCAGGATAGTGTTTCAGTAAAGCTAGAGGCGCCCTCACAGAATGTTCAGGAGGCCAACCCACTATCCGAGCAGCACTTTAAAGAAACAGAGGAGCCTTTATGATGTCCCGCCATGCCAGGAAGATGAAGACGATGTCCACTCTAGATTTCCACAGCTTTGACTGACTGCCTCCCTATTGTTTCTTTCCTAGTCGCCTGACAGGCTCATTGTGACGCCCTCTGTCTCCCAGCAAAGAGCAAGGACGGCTCTGATTCACCTGCCCTCCCCTGTCCCACCAGCAAATAGACCCTGCACTGAGTCACTATCGGAAATTCTCTGTGAACGCAGCAGTAAATAATAATGTGTAATGTTTAAAATGCCTGCGTTCCACCGTGCTGTTTGTTTCTCATGTTAACACTTCATGGTCTCCTTCCAGGCTTATCCTCCAACTTTCTTCTCTCTTGTATCTTATAGATGTTTTCCCTTGATATCACATTCTTTATCAAATATGCTGTTATAAGCATGTGTATAAAGTGGTAGCATGAAAGAGTTCCAAAAAGGAAATTCATCCACCTGGTATAAATGTGCCTATTTCTATGTCTAGGCATTTGCTTCACAGTCTTGCCAGGCCACTCTAAAGTGCCAAAGCCTCCCCTAGCCAGGGTCAGCACAACTTCAGCTTCCTAAATCTTTTACCATCATAAACCCAGAAGCTCAAAGCACCGTGAAAAAGCCCTGAACTGGCCATATACAACTTCGAAGCCAAGTCAATAATGAGAGGATTTTGACAATGCTGACTAAGAAGAAATTTGAAAAGGCTCCGGACTTCATTGCTTATAAACACGGAGAAATAAACAACAGGGGAATGGCCGAGGAAGAGGCACCATTAATGTGAAGGAGGCCATGCATCTCGCATGCAACCATGCTACCAAATTCACATGGAACATAGGCCTGGCATTGTTCAACAGCAAAGAAGCATTTGCTCAAGAGGAATATAGAAGCAAATAAATATAAGGAATGAATACTACTCTCAGACTCTTGCAAACACTTAACACTTGGTTGACTCATGGGGGGAAAAAAGCTTTAAATTCTAAACTATTACTGAACAAAGAAGAAAATGCCTTTTAAATGTTAGGGGTGACAATACATGTTTCTTGTGGCCCAACTCTAGAGGAATCATTTGTTTACCCTGCTAAGCCCCTGTAGAGAGGAATTATTCTTCCCACTTTACAAATGAGAAAACTGGGTCTTAGCCTCAGTGATGGCTCCATAGTTACTCTGAAGAAACTCCTGCTAGAAGAGCTCCCAGGACAGAAGGAAGGTGGGTAGCACACTGAGGATCTTTGTTTCTTAGATGCCACACTCTCCCCCTATTTGGCATGATTTAGCTCAGCCAATCTCTTCACCAGAGAAACTGAACAATTTTCCTCAAGTCAGGCTAAGCTGTGTAGTAAATGGTGAAGCTTGGCCACTTTGGACATGTCCAGCTGACTGCATAGGATCTGCTATTATGGATAGCCTACAAGATTTTCTATACATACAGCCTGGGCATCCCCAGTCAAAAATATGAAATCTGAAAGGTTCTGAAACACAAAAGTTTTTTTAGTGCCATCCTGATACCAGAAATAGATATTTCCACACCTGGCCTCCTATAATGAAATTATTGTGAAAAAAAACAGGTACAAATATGCTTCAAGGTTGCTTTCAGTTTAATATGCACAAGGTAGATATAAAGTATAAATTAATTTTGTGTATAGACTTGAGTCCTATCCTTGGTACAACTCAACATACCTGTGCAAATGTTCCAAGATTGAAAAACAGAACCTGTGAAATCCAAGTGCTTCTGATCCCAAGCATTTTCAGAGAAGGAACTCTGAGCCTGCAGAGACATCCATTGATTCTTTCAATGCTCCAGAAAGAATGGTGTGTGGGAGGCCATTCACTCAGGAACAGTTCATCTCGAAAGGCCCTGCTGTTGAGGAGCTGACTGCCCCAGCTCAAGAGACAGATGCCAGAAAACCGTTGCAGCTTCCCTCACAGCGTTAAGAGATTTACCTCAAAATCTTGTACCGATTAAAAGTCAGAAGTGGGGAAGAAAGAATGGTCTACCTATTGAGCAGCACTGGGAATATTACACTCCACAGAGCAGGAAGGACAAATCGAACACAGAACTGTGTGAGGACCAAATTAAATGGCAAATACACAAGCTCTTTAAATTAGAGAGCCCTGTGAAATATAAGCAGCGTTGCAGCTAATATTATCACATAGGGTTCCTCTGCCCCTCTTCTTCATAAAACAATAGTTTCTTCAAGGTCCCTAGAAGCCAAACCAGTGACTATGTTTCCAGAGAAATTAATGTAAAGGTAATTGTGGATGTTCAATAAATATTAAACAGCCTCTCTATTTGGGGGACGTTTCAAGTATGTGATTAAGTTGCGGTGATAGTAAAGGAAACCAGAGTGATCTTTAATTATAAAATACCTGTTGGGTTTGGTTCCAGTATAATGCAATTACCTCGAGGCGGATGGATATATCTCACAAGAGGTTCCATTCTCCACATGAAAGCCTTCGTGGACGCACATTAGACTCCATTGTTTGGACTTCCTTCATGGGCCCTGGCTCTCGTCTGCAGCAGCTAATCGGCACTAGCTTGGCAAGCCTTGCAGGAAATCTCAGTTGTATGCCGGCCATTCTGTGGCCTGCCTTGAAGTGTGGAAACATCACAGAAGTAGGGAGAAAGGCAATGGTGGCAGGCCACAGTTAGCCAAGCCCAGGCAGCAAAGAATCTGAGGAATTCGGGATCTCTAGGGGACACAGGAAGGCTGTAGGGGAAGGAAATGGAATTGTCCCTGTCCCTTGTCAGCATTGTGATGATTGTAACGCAAACATTGGTTTTTTTATGTTGTTGCTATTGCTTTTGGTTTTGGGGTTTTGGTCTTTTTTTTTTTTTTTTTTTTTTTTTTTTAAGTCCAGCAAGAAAACCTTTGGGTTTTATTTTAGGAAACTGTCCACTTACTTGCATAACTTCATTTTAAACTGATTTTTTAAAACCATTGCCTGGCTTTTGAACCCATGAGTGCAAGTAAATGGTGAACTAAGGAAATGTTATTTTGAAAGTCTTTTTTGTCTCATGCTGTCAGGGTTCCAAAAGCCTTCTATTAAGATTACTCCTATGAAATAATCATAGCCAAAACATTGAAGTGAGCACCACATGCCACTGGCAAGTGCTTCCCTTATGAATTCAGTTCATTTCCATAATGAAATCATGGGGAAACTGAGGCAACATAGTGCTAGTTAGCTTGTCTGTGACCATAGAACTTGCAATGGGAGGAATCAGTTTTCTCATCCGGACATCCTACACATGGGACCCTTGCTCTTTCGCTCTACCACCAACTGCCTCTGAGGTTTACGCTGCAGAGATTTGTGTATATGTGAGTCCCGAGAAGGACTGCATGCATGTGTATTCACATATTCGGTTTAGGTCCTGGTTTCAAAAAGACTGTTTTGTGCATCTTCTTACGAACCAAAGCAAGCGGACTTCAATGTGTTTCTTTTCTCTCTGTTCTTTAGTTTATTTCTGAACAATTCGTTCCATAACCTGGATTTAGTTTCTTCATCGGTATCAGAATGGTTCTGCAGAGAGAGGTGCCTTTAAACAACAAACTTAGCAACTCCCTCCGCTTTGATTTCCAAATTATCCCTGCTTTAATTTAGAGTAGAAGATGAAGTGCAGAGGGGCTGTTGATTTACTTGCAGGAATCCACCTTTCCGTTTGCTTTGCCTCACCCTGAATTTGTTCAAGTCAGCAGTTCTAAAGGACATGATTCTTCAAATGGAAAATGTAGTCAATGGGAGACACTGTGTGTGTGTGTGTGTGTGTGTGTGTGTGTGTGTGTGTGTGTGTGTGTGTGTATGTGTGTGTGAGTGTTTTCTCTTAAAAAGAAAGAAACAAATTGTGGGCTGTCCTCGGCTGCAATGGGGAATGCTATATGAACTTTAAAGCCAAGAGTAAAGCACCACTTGGAGAAAGCTGGTAGAGGGGGAACACATGTTCAATGTATGAAGTCAAGTCAGAAAGATGCATAGGAACCTTACTGACAAGATTTCCCAACTCTCCTGCTTTTTCTTCAGTTAGCCTGAATGATTCTCAATGAACAACATTGTAAAACAAAAGCAACAATAATGTAGCTTTGTTGTGACACTGAATAATGAGAACCCCTCTAGAATCCTGGACAAAAGCTACCTGGCTAGTTATTTATTTAATGAATCATTATTTCTTTCATTTTTGTCCCAAAGTATAAGGAAATACTGGGAGGACCTTTAAAGATAAATGACAACTTCTAGGCTCCAACTAGAACTGAAAGAAATCCAAAATACTCTCTGCCCTAGCCAGACAAGGTATTAATCTATATGCAACTGTCTTGGTTAGGGTTTCTATTGCTGTGATAAAACACTATGGCCAAATCAACTTGAGAATGGGGCAGGTTTATTTCATCTTACAATACTCAGATCACAATTCTTACAGTGAAGGAAGTCAGGGCAGGAACTGAAGCAGAGGAACACTGCTTGTTGGCTTGTTCCTCAAAGCTTGTCCAGCCTGCTTTCTTCAATCAAGCAGGGACACCTGCCCAGCACTGGCGCCTCCCCCAGTGAGCTGAGCCCTCCCACATCAATCATCAATCTAGAAAATGCCCTACAGACTTGACCTCAGGCCAATGTGGTGGGAGCATTTTCCCACTTGAGGTTCCCTCTTCCCAAATGATGCTAGCTTGTGTCGTAAAAACTAGCCAGCACAGCAACCTATTGTGCAGATAAGAAAACTGAGAACCAAAGGCAGGTAGTTAGCTCAATGTGCTAAGACATCTACTGAGTGATGGTGATAAGGCAGGAACTTGCCTCCCTTTAGGAACAATTTTTGTTAAACTTGGTGCCTTTCTTTGGACTGAAAGTCTTAGGCCAGTAGGGGTCAGGCAAGAGTAATCCTTGGTCCAAATCATCTTGCTTCTAATTGCCACCAGAATCCTAAGAGGAAACAAGGGACAGGACATGCTGAGTTAGAGTTGGTCATCACGGCTCAGAGAAAGATAGGAATGACTGCTCACAGAGTTATTAAGATCAAGATTTAAACTATTCTGGTGGACAGTCCATCAGTCACACTGTGTGGTTCAACAAAGTACCTTTCCAGTCATCTTTGGCTCTCCTGGATCAGCAGACAGTTTTCTTTTGAGATGTCTAAGTGACCAGAAATCATCTCATATAAGAAGTAGTTCAAAAAAGGCATAACAAGTGTGTCAATCATCTTTCCATCACTATAACAAAATACCTGCTATAGTTAATTTATGAAGAAAAAAGGACTGAGCTCATGGATTTAGAGATTGGAGCCCATGATAGGGCAGATTTATTGCCTTGCTTCTCTGACCAGGATCCCAGCGGCAATGATGAGAAACATATGATGGAGCAAACTGTCCCCCTTGTGGATAGAAAGAAAAAAGGAGGAGGAGGAAGCAGGGAAAGGCAGAGTTTTACTCCCCCTTTCCAGGAACACACAATAGCCTAAGGACTTCCCACCAGTCCCCACCTCCCAAAGGTTCCAGAACCTGCTGATGGCATCACACAGAGGACAATGCTGCTAACTTGTAGGCCTTTAGAATGTCTTTGATATCCAATATTCGATGTTAAAGAAAGCATTTATTTAGAAAGAATGAGATTTGGAAATGGCACAGATGTTGTATGCCTTAACAAGAGTATGACTAGAGGGATGAGGATGACATCAGCTAGCTAAGATAAACTCCCCGTGACAACAAAGTCTCCAATATAGACACAAGAAATACCTACACGTTTTTCTATGGCAATCTGCTACGCCAGTGTTATCATGGCAAGATTAGCATGAATATTCTAGAAAGTGAAGCTTTTCTGGTGGGCTTGCCATGTAAGTGGGGTCTGGAATCACAATTCTGAGAATCAACCCAACAAATAATCTAAGCTGCAGGCTGAAGAAATGCCAGAGAGCTGTCACTTCTCACCCATCACTTTTTCTCCTTTTTATTCTATAATCTTATGTTAAGGAGTATGCTCCTTGTGTGATGAGGATGAAGAACACAAACATGGATCCATCAAGGACAACAGATCCAGCAGCTAAAGACATCCATCAGTGCACAACCCACACAACTTGCCAAAATGAGCCCAATGAAGTGTCAGATACTGAGTTGCCAGTGGTTCATAATGGCATGGCTTCACCTAGGAGAAGCCTCTGTGACACTCAATTTAAATAGTGCCCCCATTACTTTGACTGTAAGGGGAACCTCTAAAGACAAATATAGTAGAGGGGAAATTTTCTCTAGAAGTATGCAAATAAGAGAAGGATATGATTCATATCCAAAACGCCCCACAGAATCTGCAAAGGTGAAGGAAGATTTGTCCCATCATTCTATGAGGAGAATTCTGAGCTCAGATGGGGATGCAGTCTGACTTATTCTTTCTACTCAGGACTCATTCCTGAGTTGTTCCACACCCTGGTAGCTCAGGACCATAGAACCTTTAAATAACTTCTCTATGCCCCTAAGTTGGAATGATATATTTGAAAGCTTCTCTCTTCCTTCATAAAAATCCATCAGTGCCTTGAGAATCTTTTTTTGGTTTTGTTTGTTTTTCAAGACAGGGTTTCTCTGAAACCCTAGTTTCTGTCCTGAAACTAGTTCTGTAGACCAGGCTGGCCTCGACCTCCCAAGTACGGGCATTAAAGGCATTTGACACCATGTCTAGCTATTCTCTCATACTTTCTTAATGATCTGAAACATCAGAGGAAAGAGTTCCCTGCAGCCACAGGCATTGAGAACATGTCTGTGACATAAAAGGATAGTTGTAAAAGTAAGGGACCTGAAGTAGGACCCACCACGTCTCCTCTTTGCTAGTGACAAACAGTCTGTGTGAGTTCCTCTCCCACACCATGGGATTAATAAATTAAGGCCAGTTCCAGGAGACGTGAAAAAGAGCTCATCTACTAAAAAAAAAAAAAACAGGCTTATTTTGGTTTTCAACTCTTCTGCCATGAACCTAAAACCAAAGGAAATTTTCTGAGAACAAGTGAGGTTTGTCAGAAATGAGTTAATTACTTTCACAGCTTCACCAAAGCCGTGAAGAAAGGAAAGTTTGCAGACCTTCAGCCCTATTGTGAAGGCATCAGCCATAAAGCATGAAGCCAATTGTATTCTTCAAACCCCATTCTTCCCACGTGTCAGGCATCTGCATCCATAATCCAGACACCCCTATGATGAAATACTCTCATCTAAAGTGATTCCTCCCAAGAGCCAACATCATCTGACATTGAATTCATGACCATTGGTAGGCATCAGGACATGGCAACATTCTTCTATGAATTATTCAATCATATATTTTATAGCATTATTACTCTAGAGCTTAAAAATCTCAAAGGTGCTTGATAGACAGTGTGTATGATATTTTATATTTAAAAAATAATATGGTTGTTTTAGTTTGTAAAGCCAATACTCTTGAATTGAAATGGAGAATTTTTATCTGTATCAATCAGTTCAAAGAAATTTTTGACTGATTTTAGGATTTGTGGTGAAAACAAGTTTTCTATAGTCTAGTCCATGTCTACTTATATTTCTCATTCATTTTGGGAAGCTGAACAAAATATCATATCCCAGGAGAAGAAATAAACCCAAAACAATGTTCTGGAATGGGATAAGCATGAAGCTCAGCAGGGTTACAACCACACTAAGTTAGTTAGGCCATTTCATTAATAAAACAATGGTTTTGATTTGAAATTATGAGCCAATTAACTATTTTAGGATAATTTATTTCCTATTTACTTCTAACACCAATTTTTATATCAGTTTCAGCATATATACAAACAGGAACTAACTATAAAAGTGATTATACTAATGGGAGTCTCCACCCACATCAGAAAAGAAGTTCTGACTCTTTGTCTCAGGAACGATAGGAACGTTCAAAACCGAACACTCAAAACTGAAAAAATTATTAGATTGAAAAAACGACAAAGGTTACAAACTGCCAGGATGCCCACTAAAACAGCTCCCACAATATTGTTTTGCATTGTTGTCTACAGTGTTAAAAACAAACAAATCACTTGTGAGGGTTGTGCATCTAACTCAATGGATGAAGTCCTTCCCATGCAAGCATGAGGACCTGGGTTCAGTTCCCAGCACCCACATAAGATGCAGTCACAGTCATATACATTTATAGCCCTAGCTCTGGGTAAAGGAAGAAACAGGTAGATTCTCAGAGCTCTCTGGCCAGCCGGGTTAGCCAAATTGTGAGCAGTGGGTTTAGGGAGAGACCCTGTGGTTCAACCAGTAAAGCACTTGTTACAACAGCCTGAGCTCCTCCATCACCAGAAACCATGGTAGAAGAAGCAAACTGACTCACAGACGTTGTCCTCCAGCATACACACACACACACACACACACACACACACACACACACACACACACAATGATGATAATAATGATGATGATGATGATGATGAACAAATTCTTTAAAAGATTGGAACATTTCACACATAAATCTGGGTTGCCTCTTGAGTTTTTGTTCTTTCTTTAATAACCAGCTGTTTCTGAGCCCCTCTGGCTTTTCTGATAGAGCATGCACTCACTGGTTTGCCTGTCTCTACCATACCCATTGTGTTCTTTTTATCGCCATTCAGTTACATACATTACCAGCTCAAGCCCCAGAAGGCACTGAAATTTGCAGCCTCCTAAAGCTCCTATCTACAAATGACACTCAACTGTGGACCTGAGTAGCCTATCTTTTGAAAGAGAAAAGTGTTCTATCTACTCATTTAGATGGTGTCAAATACTGCTTTCAAGGAATCATTAAAAAAAAAAAAGTAAGTGCTGATACATATTCAAGACTACAGTCAAGAGCTCAAGACTTAGCACTGCATTATAGGGGTTGGTATGTAAAAGGAAAGAAAATATTTTTTAATTTTTATTAAATAAAAAATAGTTTAAAAAGGAAATAAGCTAGGGTTTCTCTTCAAGTAAGAGGTGACTATGAGATGGATGAACTAGGCTTTACCTTACACAAATAGAAAGGTGCAGGATGTATATATCATTTATTCCACCCACTCTCTCTACCCCCAAAGTATCCCAAGCTTACCAATCATTTCAAGAATGGACACAATCCCATTTTCCAGTCAAGGGCATATTGTGTTTCTCTGTATACAGTTACCATTGACTCTTAGTCTCTGTATTTGTTCCCATCTGCTGCAGGAAGAAGTTTCTGATGAGGGCCGAATAAGGCAATGATCTATGAGTATGGGAGAAAAATCACTAGGAGTCATTTTGTCGCTCCTTTTTCTTTTTTAAGACCAGTAGTCTTTG
The DNA here is from genome assembly GCF_049852395.1 of Peromyscus maniculatus bairdii. Lineage (NCBI taxonomy): Eukaryota > Metazoa > Chordata > Mammalia > Rodentia > Cricetidae > Peromyscus > Peromyscus maniculatus. The sequence continues at coordinate 170,926,034 of NC_134852.1, read as the reverse complement.
GTGTTACCCTATGTCTCTGGACTATCTAGTCTCTGGTTCTTGGTCACACAAGCAGTGCCTGGTTCCATGTCATGGAGTGGGCCTTCAGTCAAACCTGACATTGGTTGGTTACTTCCACAAGCTTTGTACCACCATTGCCCTAGCATATCTTGCAGGTAGGACAGCATTATAGATTAAAGAATTTTTTGCTGGCTTGTTGTTTACATTTCTCTTTCAGTGGCCTGCAGAGTACCTCCCCATACCAAAAACATCAGATCATAGGTATGAAGGTTCTAGATAGGCATCAGCTCCACCTCTCAATGTTTGATGAGTTGTGTGAGTGTTGCCTTCACCAATGGGGCCTTGCGTCAGTTTGTGGATAACAACCCACTGTCTTGGCAACAGCCTGGGTTGTTTGGGGTTTTCCATAGGATCCCTTTGGTCAACAACTCAATTGGATGTAATCCAGTTCCAGTACTGGAAGCTTCATTTGGTGACAAGAGATAGGATTCTGCCTCCCCCATAATTTGAATACTTCAGTAGGATCACTTTCATACATTTTATGGAGTTTCCACTGCACTAGGTGTCCATACCAACCCTCAAATGCCCCTCAATTCTGTAAATGGCTACAAAAGAAGTTCATGGGGGAAAAAAGAAACTATTGTGTATTTATGTATGCAACTCCCACAGCCATTCATACCTAAACTTCTTCTCTAACCATCAACCTGTCCATGCAGAAATATTACATCTTCCTGCACACAGAGATGAAGATTATACAGCAAGGTACCACTTTGCCTCACTCTTTGGACTGTTTGTTTCCAAATACATGTAATCTATTTTGTTTTGGTAAATAATTCTATTGGTAATCACTTATTGGCTGAATAATTGCTTTACAAAGTAAGCATTTTCAATCAGGTAGAGTCCCAAGAGTTTCAGGGTGATACTCAGTTACAGAATACAATTAAGACCACAAAGCACACTATACCTTCTTCAAGACTTGGGCTGGCATGAGGTCATGCTGAAGGACAGCACCTAAGGAACAAATGTCAGTTAGTACTGAGCCTCCTCATTTGTGAGACCTGAACAGCTAGATACAAACATGGTCAGTGTTAGTTGTGATGGGACTTCTCCAAGCTTAAGATCACACTCCCTATAAAGTAGAATTTAATATTTGCCAAGCCAGAGGATAAGATGGCCAGAAAATAGCCTCAGAATTTTGATGGTGGTGTTCAAGATTATGCAAATGCTGTCTTTGTATAGCACCCATACTGAAATGAAATTTTCTGAGATAACATTTGGAAGACCTCACATGCTGTTCCTCTATGTGCCAAGCTTGATATCCATAAATAGTCTCTGCAACCTTGAGTGTTTGGCTGAGCAAATATTCATAACTTTAAATGCCTCACTACTGGTAGGCTCACTGTGACAAATCATATAGAAGTTATTTTTCCCATACCCTGTGAAGACTTAGCAATATATACAAAGGATCCTGGCTCGCCTCTTCTACAGCAGGTGTAGGTAACATGATGACCTGGTGGGGTGATTTGGGACCCAATCAGTCTGAAGTCGCACTGGCTGCCTGATTTTGGGCTGCATAATCTGTGTCTCAATTTCCTCATGCAAAATGAGTATTAGAATAACATAGCCACTTGCCAGGCTATGGGGATGATTAAGTGAGATAATATATAAAAGTTATTCCACAGTGATTAGCATTTCTAATATACTCATTTAACTATTAATTTCTTAGTATCTCCCAAAAAGTACGGTGTGCTTGTCTCTGATTGCCATTGGGGACTTTCACTAGGCTATTTATTGCATCAGAAGGGATTTCTATTGATTCTGAGACAGAAGTCCACTGTCCTTCATATCAGCTCAGTAGCAGAGATGATAGAAAGCCATTAATGTGCTTGGCTTAAATATTAGTGCAGCCTACTTCTTGCCACTAGTCATTGGTAATGGAGACAGAGAGTCCACAACTGTCTCAGTTGTGTCTTCAGGAGCTACTGTCACAGATCGCCACACTGTTGGAGCTAGTAGCCAAAGGGTAATGGAAGGAGTTGAAGCAGGCTGCCTTTAGAGGGGATGAACAGCTACGGTAACAAAACTACCTGGCAGTAGAAGAGTGTATCGGGATGGAAAGATGGCCTGTTGGAAATAAAGCAGCCATGCATGAATTAATGTCATGGAGCATGCTAAAAGTGGTCAGCCTCAAAGCTCTGGTAGGCTGGGTCTTCATCCTCCTTTCCAACTCCATCTCAGTCTTAGAGTGATATCCAACCAGCAAACAGCAGGGTAGCAGCAGAGGCATCCAACCTCCATAGCCGCCAAGGTTTGCCTGCAGGCTGAATAAATATTGTCTCAAATAGATACTTGAGCCATGTTTCAAGTGGAAGTGCTTTGCTGAGGACACTGGCATCATCTCTTAACTGGAAATCCTCTATGTCAACAGACTCTGAAAGTACAGCTTAAAGCATGAGTCTGAATTTTTGTCTACTGTAAAGTCTTTTTTATTCTACATTTTGGAAGCTACTCTCCTTGTGTTCGGGTTAGAATACAGCCAATCAGCATGATGTAATTTTCTCCCATAAGGAAGAACAACCTTTTGGGTTCTATATTGTGGACAAGACCCTTTTTGCTCCCTGTACATGTACATGGCTTCTGCATAGTGTCCTTCAACTCTCACAGTCAGTAAGCACCAAATGCTTTCAAATAACCAATTCAATACTCTTCTTCACAAAGGATAATGAAGCATAAGTGACCTTAAATTTCACTAACACACTGATTGTCCACAGACACCAAAGGAGCATGAGATCCTAGAGTGAAGTGGCAACTTATATTACAAAAAAATTTTTCTTTTACTTGTATTTGTATTAAGGCTTCAGAGAAAATAAAATTGCATATGAATGAATGTATATGTGAGTGTCTATGTGTGTATATAATTGAAGGATATTTTATTTTTGAAATCTTCATTCTTCTTTCTAGTTTTATAACACTGGACTATTTTCTGTGAATCTGGCAAAAATTATTTGTGTTGTCCCTGAGTTTGAACTCAGAGTAGAGACAGGCCTTGATGACAACTTGATTAGTGTGTGCTAGTGTCATTAGAGTAGGTTAGATGGAGCAAAATAAGTAACTTGTTTAGTCATACAATTAAAAGCACAGCCCTTTTTTACTCTGTGCCCCTGTAGACATACATTTCAACCTCTATCTACTGTCCCTATTAAAAGCCTCACTTGATTTCCAGTGAGTTTCTAACCTATCTGTCTACTATCTTGGTACAGACACTAAGCTAACTGGCTAGAGCAGGTTGTTTACTTTTGTATTTCAATTTTCCCCAGCAGCACGATGAACAATTTTGTGTAAATTTCAAGTAATAAGTAATAGAACATTTGAATTGATGAAAGTCAGATGGTAAATGGAGCTCTACCGTGTGCATGCATGCACTGTGAATTGATGACTTTAGGATCTGGGTTGGACCTGAGCAGAGGCTCTGTGTTCCCATGGGATGCTGTTCATATCAACTCTTCCCTGTTCATGCCCCAGGGGAAGAAAATTCTATATTAAAAGTTGCTGTTGTGTGAAAACATCTAACACCTCTAAAGATGAGAGAATTTGAGTGGCTTTTGTTTCTTTAATGATCTAAAAATTATCAACCTAAATGGATGAACCTAGAAACATACCTTCTCACTTCATCTATTGTTCTCTGGGTTCTTCAGTCACGTGTATTGTCTCCATTATAAAATAAGAACACATGTGCCAGTCTGTCTTATGTCCTAACATACCACCCCCAAACTCAGAAGCTTATAAAAATGAATATGATTCTGTGGGCCAGCCAGGTCAGTGTAGCTGACCTCTGGGGTTACATAAAATCTTGACTGGGGATGACTGATCCAAGATGGTCTTACTCACATTTCTAGTGATTATAAGGTTGTCATAGAGGAGTCTCTGTTGGCATGACTTTTCCTGAATGAGCTAGCCTAGGCTTCTTCATATGAGGCCTTTGGATTCCAAAAAGTAATGCACAATGTCAAACACCAGTTATTCAGTGAGCACAGATATGTCAAACTTGTTATTTTCAGATTTGCTATTGTCCATTGGCCAAAGCAAGTCACTTGCCCAATCTAGACTCAGTGTAGGGGGCTGGGTTGTAAAGCATAGAGCCGGAGATGTATACACAACCCTGAGGACCTTTAATGCAACAATACAGACTAATAGAATGAAAATTTCATTCAGACAGATGGCTTTGTGTGTGTGTGTGGGGGGGGTATTTCACTGAAAAATCACTCAGTACAAGTCTGTGTTGTTAATAGGTTTCGATCACTTCTTTCCTTCTGTGCATGGACCTTGTGTTACAAGATTGTATGTCACTCTTAAGAATTAAGAAAAAAGAAATGTCCCTTTAAATTTAATAAGCAACATTCAAAATAGATAATGAAGACGGGAGATATGGAGCAAGAGCAGCGGATGAAGCTTACACAGGCATGCTTTTGACCCATGATTTGGAGTCAGGGACAACTAAGACTTCCTGCCCAGTGAGAATAAGTTTCCTCACCCAGAAATCAAAGGATTGATGTTCAGCCTTCACCTATCTCTTGTGTTCTGTAACTATAAGACATCTGGAGTGCCAGAATTGTACTAAAACTGATTCTGATCCAGTAAACATATCAATGTATCATACTTTGATAAAAAAATATTGACATTGGCAAGTTCAGTTCAATACATATATTTGTGTCAAAGAAAATCAATGTCTACTTTTTATCTATACATAAAGTAATGTTGGTAAGATTTAAGCTAGTGATGGAAATGAGTCTGCCTTTTGTCCTAATAAATGCCATTATATACAATGTAATATTGTTATGGGCCATCATTCATTATGGCTGGGTATTCTTTGATTTAAAAAAAAGGGTATTATAGTCTTAATTCATCATCTAGTTACATTTCCTTCTGAGGGAAAGATAGAAAACATTTCTCATTCTTTTGGGGCAATTAGTACATGAAATAGTATATTCATGACGTAAGAATGGGAGCTTTTAAGCTTTCGATGGAATCTTGTTTAGTCAGCTAAAGCAAATGTATTGCCTTGTTGTATGGGTACAAAGTGATTCAAAGCAAGATATCATTTAATCCTCCAAGCAAAGCAGTTGTATGTTTTTCTGGCCTGCTTGCACTGTTGACGTTTTTATTTTCCTCTGGATTTGACTCCGTTAGATGAGATTTTTTTTAATCAAGGAACTCAGAAAGAATTGAAAGCTTTATAGGCAGGATTGGCAAAGGAATGACTTTAGCAGTCATTTTCTGAGAAGTAGTGTCAATATCCACAGTATACAGGTAGCACTTGGCCTCTGGACACAAAGCACCTGTAAGACATCCTTCTCAGTGGAGTATCTACTGATGTAGGAGTGTATATGAGGTGTAGGGTCAGGATACTCCTTGGTCCCACTTGTCCACATTTATATTCAGTCTAAAGATTTGTAATTTGTCAAATAGATGGGAAAAAAAAAACAGAAGGTGCAGTTAAGGAAGCCGAGGATTTTAGTAGTAAAAAGAAGGAATCTGTGAACAGAAAAAATAGTTCCAAGTGGGCTGCTGTTCCTTTCCTATCTCTATCACTACTGGAATTTAACTACTAAGGTTCTCCAAGCAAACAGAGAGAGAGAGAGAGAGAGAGAGAGAGAGAGAGAGACAGAGACAGAGACAGAGACAGAGACAGAGACACAGAGAGACAGAGAGACAGAGAGAAGGGAGAAATCTAAAAGAAAAAGAAGAACCTAACCAGGATGGAATTTCAATTCTGACTTTGACTAACTTGTAATGAGGCTTTGTGCAAGGGACTCTGTAAGCCTCAATAGTTTTCTCATTCTAAGATTTGTGACAATCTGTAGAAGTAACCATCATATTAAATAAGAAACACAGAGCCCATGTAAAGATAAAAGCCCAGGAGGTCAGAGCTAAAAGCCTTACCCTTCCTGCTTCAGCGATCCTCTTCAGCCAAGAGAGACCTACTTCCTGTGTGTTTGTCTTTATATAGACTTTCTGTTCTGCCTTCTCATTGGTTGTAAACCCAACCACATGACCACCTCGTCACTGCCTGTCTGTACAGACCTCTAGGTCTTCTGTGGTTGGTATTGAGATTAAAGGCGTGTGTCTCCAATGCTGGCTGTATCCTTGACCACACAGAGATCTACCTAGCTCTGCCTACCAAGTGCTGGGATTAAAGGTGTGCACCACAAATGCCCAGCTCCACTATGGCTTACTATTAGCTCTAACCCCCAGGCAACTTTATTTATTAACATACAAATAAAATCACATTTCAGTACAAATAAAATATCACCACAACAATCAACTCATTTATTGAAGGAAACACATCAGGCAGAATACCTTGTACACGAATATAGTTTTTCTTTTCACACTCTGATTCCTCATCTTCATATCTGTGAAAACTAAATTTGTAAAGGAAAGGAAAGGAAAGGAAAGGAAAGGAAAGGAAAGGGAAGGGAAGGGAAGGGAAGGGAAGGGAAGGGAAGGGAAGGGAAGAAGGGAAGGGAAATAGAGGAAAGGGGAAGTGAGGGCAAGGGAAGGGAGGGGAAAACCATGGGATTCTCATGGTAGAAGCAACATGGAGGACTTTCATGTGCTCTTGTGGGTATCCCATTATCTCTTTCCTAGAGACTTGCTGATATGGACAACTGCGCACGAAAAGCATTGTCATTCCACAGGCACCAGTTTGGGTCCCCCATTATACACTCCATATTCTTCTTTGCTGCAGTTTTCCATTTCTTATTAACCAATTCACAAGACTTATTAGCCTTGTGTGGTGGATCAGAATATGGACTCTGACATCAGATTATTTAGATTAAAATTCTACCTTCTTCACTAATGACCTGTGTGAACTTGCACACTACTTCATGCTGCTGTGCTTCACTGAACTGCCAGTCAGTCTGAGGCTCAAGACTTGAATCCACCACCACATTATGGAAAATTGCCTTAACCTTCTTCACCATTGTGCTTCTTCATTGTAAGCAGAAATTTTCATGAGGACTAAATAAGAGAGTACATGTAAAATAAAGAGCATCTGCACTTACTTAGAGTCAGTTCTTCCTGTGATGGCCTGTCATGCCACATCTAGATGTCTGGCCCAGCCAGCAAGGGGTTCTGTCCCTTAGGAGATATCAGGAGGTATTTCACAGATGCATGTTCCCACCCTGTGAGGATTATTTCCATTTCACCCTAGAAATCCTCCTAATCACAGTCATCCCATTATTTTAATGGGAATTTCAGATCTAGCTAAATGGTATTGAAAAGGAGAAAGAATGAAGGTTCAAACATTAGCTAGAAAGCACTTAAGTTCCCAGCTGATTGAGTTCTTAAACAATGGGTTTTGATGTAGACTGAATATCTAAACTTTAACCAGCTCCATAACGCTTATAAAAATTTTCCTAGTATTGGGGCTGGGGGATGGGAACATGAGGATCAGATGTGGGTGCATGGGATTGAGGGAGGGAATGAGATGAGAGATAGCTAGAACTGAAGGGCATTTAAGGGGTGATATGGAAACCTAGTGCAATGGGAATTTCCTAAAATACTTGAAGGTGATCCTAATGAAGTCTCCTAATAATGGGGTTACGGGTCAAAATGAAGCTTCCAGTCAAACAGGTCACAAGGGAATCCCCAGACAACCTAGACTGTTGCCAAGACAATGGATGGCTGCCCACAAACTGTCAGCAAGACCCCATTGCTGAAGACAATACCCACACAACACATTGAACCTTGAGAGAGGGAGCTGGTACTTATATAGAACCTACATTCTAATGTCTGAAGTATGGGAAGGTACTCTACAGGCTACCAAAAGAGAAACATAAACACCAACCTAACTACAAACCCTTTGATCTGCAATGCTGTCCTGCTTGCAAAATACGCTAGGACAATGGCGGCACAAACCTTGTAGGAGTAACCAACCAATGCCTAATTTGAAGTAAGGCCCACTGCATGAGATGGAGTTCGTGCTGGCACTGCTTGGGTGACCAAGAACCATGGACTAGAAAGGCCAGAAACCCAGGGTGAAATGAAATACTACTGGTCTTAAAAAAAAAAAAAAAAAAAAAAAAAGAATCAGTTTCCGTTGCAGCGTCAGCATCTCTTCAGCAGCCAGAGCATCATGGTTCTCCCTGATTCTTCCCTAACATGAAATTCCTAACCTTAAAAAACATTTTAGAATACAGGTTGTACATACTCATTACAAATAAACAAAACTACAGATTCATGCCAAATAAAGTAACTAAAACAAAGCAACAAGCATTCTTCTTTTGATATACATGGCTGATATGAATGACCATAAATCATGAAGTCCCAGTGACTAACTATTCATTTGACTGCCTTATTGGATATTGAGATAATAGTCAGGTCTTCATAAAATTTTACACTATTTTTATATAAAACATGTTTTTTCTTTCAAAGTGAGATTTACTTGAATTCTTTGACAGCTAGAAGCTAAGTAAATTTGCTTTGAATTCTTTGCATGATGAGGATTCTAGTAGGCATATTAAATACATTTCATTTACTAACGTACAACTATAAGTGACCTGGGTTCTCATTTTTTTCCATTTTTAATTTTTTAAATGAAAACAGTTTTTGATATAATGTATTCTGATCACGCTTCCCCACTCCCCCAACTTCTCTCAGATTCTCACCTCTTCCCCAATCAATTCCACCCCCTTTCTCTCTCTTTGAAAAAAATAAACAAAAAAACAAGAAACACATTAAAAACACATGAAAATGAAAACCAAAACATACAAACAAAAGGCCAATAAGACAAAAAAAACCCAAATAAAACAAAGATAATACCAAACAGTTTACAAAAATACCAATGAGTTCAATTTTTGTTGAGCAACTACTCCTAGACATTGGGCCTACCCTGAAGTGTGGTTACTTACACAGGATGATTCCTTTGGGAAAAATTAATTTTTCCCTTGCCAATGGGCATCACTTGCAGATAGCTTCTTGGATAAGAGTGGGATCCTTTGTCCACTGCCCTGTCTCAGCACTGGTACTCCTCTGACTTGAACCTGTGCAGGCCACGTGCATGCTGCCACAGTCTCTGTGAGTTCATATGTGCATCAGTCCTGATGTGTCTGGAAGACATTGTCTCCTTGAAGCTATTCATCACCTCTGGTTCTTACAATCATTTCACCTCCTCTTCCACATAAACCCCTATGCCCTTGGGGGAAAGGTTTGATGAAGACATCCCAAATTTAGAACTCAGTGTTCCAAGCAAAATCTCTCACTCCCTTGCACATCGTCCACTTTCTATGTTAGTTCCCATTTATTGCATGAAGAAGCTTTTCTAATTATGGCTGAGCGAGATCCTGATCTATGAGTAGAGCAAAATGTCATTAGGGGTCATTTTATTGCTATGTTCCTTTAGCAGAATAACAATATTTGGTTTTCCTGGTGGTCCCATGTTTTTTTTTTTTTATTTCCAGTGCTTAGAATGTTACTTGAGGGTGTGTAAGTGTGTGTGAGAGAGAGATGGGAGAGGATGTGTGATGATAGTTGATCATTTGTTTTTGGTGATATATTGTTGCTTAACTTTGGTCTTTGCAAAATAGAAGGCAATTCACTGTCTATAATAACCCATATTTTGGTAATCTAGAAGCAGAACATTGCCACCCATATTCACTTTCCCTAGAGCCCTTTGTTTTCTCTTTTTAACATTCACACATCCCAGAAAAATTAAGGAATGACAAGGCTGTGCCTCAGTTCCTGGCCAGGTTAATGTGGTATTTGAAGTAGAAATATACATGAAAGGTGTTGACTTTCCAACCCCCTATGGACCTGGTGAACCAGAATCTTTCTCTACAGGTGGTCTGCATATTCATTGAGGTTTTGAGAGTCAGTCCTCTGTGAGATTCTTCCCACTGCTGGCCAACATCCTCTTTGGAATATCCCTGTGATACTAAGAATTCTCTAGTAGCTTAGAGTAGAGACTCCTCTGTTACCACTCATTGATTGACAAGGCCACTTTCTGGAGATAGATGACCAAAGTGCTTAAGGATCATAGAGCATCTCAGAGATAGACGTACATGTGCTTGAGTAGAATCTGAAGAGCCAGGTCAGGCTGGCCAGCAATGGTCAATGATATGTATCAAAACCTACAGTGGAAGAGAAGGAGACACTGTGAGTCTGCCAACACCAATCCAAAACCAAAATTGAGGGATGGAGAGGGATCAGAAGCTAAGGAATACAGTCAGGGACAGGCCCAGGTGGAACGTTCAAAGCCGAAGTCTTCCTAGTTCCTACAGACTGTTACTTAGGCTTATTAAGGTGGCAGCAGCTTTTTACTTGTGCTGTCTTGAGGAATGGCCATTTGTCCATCCATTACTCAACTTTCAAGTGATATAGTTCCAAAAAATGCACACCGAATTTTGTTTAATTCAGTTTAGTCAATATTTAGTGATTGTGTGACACATGCCATAATCATGACCAAAGAAGAAAAGTAAAGCTATAGAGTCAAAATTAGCAACCAACTGAATAAATGCCAACCCTCTTCCATACAGAATCACACCCGATGAATGCTTCTGTCTACCTTTATTTTATGTGTTTTGATCCATTTTACACACCATTCCAACAATCTCGGTTACTTATGTCTGAGACCATTACAAGAAGAATGAACTAGAGCAAATGGAAAGAAAAAGATAGCACAAGCAGTGCTGTTCCTTCAGGGGAACACACTGATCCAGTCAGAAAGTGGCAGATTGTCATAAAATGAAAGAAAAGACATAAATAGAAGACCAGAGCTCAGGAAGCATATAGCCCTCCGGATTTACTTTTACATGGATACCAACATCTGTCTACACCTCATATGACCTAGGTCTTTTCATTTCACATCAAGGCTGTAGGGCCTTGAAAGAGAGCTGAGCATTTACAAAAGCTAGCATGTGTTCAGAACACTGTATCTGAGAAAATTAAGATTATGTAACATATTTTATAAAGATCTCAAAAGAGGATCCAAAGGAAAAAGCACGGTGCTGGAAACAGCAGGCACGGTGCATCTGGGAGGTTTGCAATGGCTCACACCACAAACGTCTGAACAGCTGAAGCTTCAGTATGTGTTTAAAAGGGAGAAACGTACTCGGCACAATGACAAACAGGCTGGAATAAGGAAACTCTTGTGCCTGGGCCCTGATTTATCTATGTGCCTCTTGCATGTGGGAGACTTGTGCACCATCAGCACCAGCTGTGCACTTATGAACACTGCGTAGCCCTTCCCATCTGAGCTGTCAGCACACACTCCACATGCTCCAACCCCCCTGGTGGTTAATTCCATCAAACCTTTAGGAAGCTCCAGACAGGAGCTTATTTACCTGTTCCTTAAGGAATATTTTAAATGAGTTTGTCTGGCTAAAAAATATGAAAATCATGTGCACAATCTACATATAGTATGTATATTGATATAGTGTATTAAATATAATTATCACATATAAGAAAACAGAGAAACAGACAGGTAGACATGGAATTAGAAATATGCATTGGAAAAAATCATAAAAATACACTCTAAACTCTTAATTGATTTTCTTTAGGAAATAAAATTACTTGTGATTTCCTTTTTTCTTTATATCTCTGCATTCTGTCAATATTTTTTGGTAAGATACCACACATTTATATTTACATATGACATCCCATATAATATGGGAGAGAGATAGGAGAGAGGGTACTGAAAAAGGGAGAAAGAAACATATAGAAGGAGGGGGAGAAGGAAGAAAGAGAATAAAGGAAGTTAAAAGGATGAGGAAACAGGAAAGGAAAGGGAAGAAGGGGGAAGATGGAAGGTGAGAAGGATGGAGGAAAGCATAATGGACTGGGTGAGTGTGGTGGGTAACTTTATTGATTTCTCAGTTGCTATCCATCCTGTAATGTGTACTTCATCTTTCTCCATATTAAAATATCCTACCATCTTGACAATATGGAGCTTCCCTGACATCCCCTCTTGATTGTTCTACATGCCCAGTCCCTAAGGAAGTCCCTCTCTTGTGGCTGATAAAACCAAACCCATGCCGGGTGGTGGTGGCGCACACCTATAATCCCAGCACTCAGGAGGTAGAGCCAGGCGGATCTCTGTGAGTTTGAGGCCAGCCTGGTCTACAGAGCGAGATCCAGGACAGGCTCCAAAGCTACACAGAGAAACCCTGTCTCAAAAAACAAACAAACAAACAAACAAAAAAAAAAAAGCCATAAGGACAAAAAAATTCCTGTCCTTGGACATGGACAAAGATGGAGACCCTCCACCAATTGTGGCAGCACCGAACTCCCCTCTAGGTCTATGCCATACTCAGTCAGGTTATCTTTCTGCTCCGAAACATGGGCATAAAAGTGAAAAAAAGAAAACCTTGGCTCCTGATGGCAACCACTTTGCCACAGGCTAGTACAAACAATGGCAGGCCGAGATGAAGACAGGATACAGACCAATCTGGTCTGACCATTCTTTGGAGCTTTCTACTCAAAGGGTAAACAGGGCCCAAGACACCTGAGGAAGCCGTCTTACTTTTCTCTGTCCTAAACACGCCCTTTCTTTGTATGCTGGTTAAGTCTAAACGGCATAAAATGGGATTGACATCATGTAATTACTTGCCTTTTACACTGTGCTAACTTAATTTGCTTTTCATTCTCAGGTATTTAAGAGGCCATTATTTTCCCATCAGACGTTGCTGTCTGCCAATTAAAGCATTAGATCGATGAGTGAGAGAGAGCACACCATTCAGGAAGATTTCGGGTGGGAAAGCAACAGCTTTGCGTCACTTTCTCTATGTCAAAGACACAATTATGTCACCAGTTACCCACTTAGATGATACCCTTTGTTCATCATATGACATACTTTGATTCTACTTGAAAATAAAATATGGCTTCTCTATAGAATAAGTTTTGCAACTAAATATTAACTAGGTCCTCTCTAAATAAAGATTAAGGGAGCAAGGGACAGTGTCGGGAGATGGATTCGTTGGGAATGCATATTTACCCTTTTATGGGATCCTGAATTAAAAAATACGTGGTAAGGCCGTGTTTTACCAGATGAGAATTTCATCAGAAACCACATCCCAGCTCCATGGCACCAGTTCAATTTCATGATCAAATACGATCTGTGTCTGAGGGATGTAAGGGTTTGAGCTGTTTAAGTACAGTGTGATGACCTGAACCAAAAAGAGGAGGGGGGAAGCATGTCATTTTTCTTCTTACTCAGTCTTATTTAAGTAATAAGAGCTGTGGCACTGAGGGCTTTCTATCTCATCCCTTGAAACTCAGTCATTTTCTCTTTCTCTGTGTCATTATGGTAAGCGCCTGTACTTTGGAAGTGCAGGAAATCATAGTAATTGCCCAAGAACAGTGAAGGGAGAAAGGGTCCAGGACAAAGGTACAGACATTTGTCAACTCCAGAGAGTACTTTCTTAAGAAAGAGAATTACCAAGTAAGAAGAGGTCATCATAAGCAGAGCAGATGACTCGCACTGCACCATTAATAAAGTGGTAGGCTGCCTGTTCTGATAATTCAGAGGCCCAAAGAAGAGAATGGCTTATGCAACCATTAATTACAAAATATGATTGTTGTTTGTAGTGGCCTCCTGGCCAGACTTCCTGATTCCGCTCCTGGTCTAGAAAAGTAAGTGCATATGCGTTTATCAAGCAAAGGACTATCGACAGTTTTGATTACCCTAATCCTAGGTTTAGAACACATACTGGTTTAGTCTATCACGCCCTTCTGAGAGTCAACCCCTGGGAGATAAGGCTGTTGACTAACAGCTCTGCCTCAGAGTTAACCCTGAAACCACTGCAGGTAGCTAAATTTAAATAATTTAAAATTATTTAGGTAGCTAAAGTTACATTGAAAGTGAAAATTAAATTGAATGTAATTCATAATTTTTCATTTGCACTAGCCAAATTCCAAGGAATCCCTAGTCGGGTCACCAGTGGCTACCATACTGGGGAGTAGAGAAGCTGAACATATTTGTCATCACAGGAAGTTCAGTGAGGCACTGTGTGACTACAGCTCTTGCTCTCTTGACATCCCTCCTCTTCAAGGTAAAGCGCAGCCCTGCATAGGCATCTAAGGTAAAAAGAGGATTCTCCCTGAAAGTTCCCTCAGAGGATACAATTTGCCTTACTGTGTCTATGCCCAAAACTAGTTCAGGCTAGATGGGACCCCATGCCTCTAGACCTCAGGTATATTACTCCAGGACATGTCCAAATGGAAACTAACCACAAAAACAGGAGTTGCTAAGGGACTGCTAAGCAGGAAGCAACTTACTCTATTGATTGATGTAAGGTCTACTAGCAGCCTGATACAGGTGAGGCTCCTAGGTTGTTGGGTGCATTTCGGGGAGAGGGGTGTAGGTATAGCCTCTTCCAGAGGTCCTGAGTTCAATTCTCAGCAACCACATGGTATCTCACAACTATATATATATATATATAGTAACAACAATTAATGAAAAAAGAGGCCATGAATTTGAAAGAGAGCAAAAAGGAGGGTTATATGAGCAAATTTTGAGGGAGGAAAAAAAGGGAGAAATGATGTAATTATAGTATAATCTCAAAAAGAGTAGAAATATTTCTAAGTGATCAAAGGATGGAAGGGTCTGACACCAGATACAACAGAGAAAGATGTGTTCAGACTCAATATTGTCCTTGATCAAATGGAAAATAATTATCTATCTACAAATGATGGTTATCTTCATAGCAAATTAAGACAAGCATCCCAGTTCATGACTGGTGTCTTTGTTTGTTTTCTTTAGCTATAATAAAACACCATGACCAAAAATCAAGTTGGAAGAGAAATGTTCTATTTCATTTTACAACTCTCAGGTCATATTCCATCACTGAGGGAAGTCAGGGCAGGAATTCAAGGCAGGAACTGCGAGGCAGGAAGTAAAGCAGAAGCCATGGAGAAATGCTGCTTACTGGCTTGCTCTCCATGGTGAGCTCAACCTGCTGTTTATACAACCCAGGACACCTGTCCAGGTATGACACTTCCCACATTTGGCTGGACCCTCTCACAGCAATTATTAATCAAGAAAATGCCCCCACCAACTTGCCTAGAAGTCAATCTGATGGAAGCATTTCCTCAAAGTTCTCTCTTCCCAGATGACTCTAACTTGTATCAAATTCATTAAAACACAGAGAGAGAGAGAGAGAGAGAGAGAGAGAGAGAGAGAGAGAGAGAGAGGGAGGGAGGGAGGGAGGGAGGGAGGGAGGGAGGGAGGGAGGGAGGAGGGAGGGAGGAGAGTCAGCACAACTGAGGTGTTTCAATTACCTCACTGAAAATCAAAACAGACATGGAAACCTTGAGGAAGCCCTGTGGGCCATGAGTATCATGGGGTCACTAATGAGCCACACAGACTGCCATGATAGCCCCCACTTCGGATCATCATCAGTCATAGCTGACTGTAAACTGAGACCTGAGGCTGGCTTTAGAATAGCTTTCTTACTGGGGTTGACTCCGATCTAGAGACTCAAAGGTAAATGTCAGAACTAGAGTCATGAGCACACGGAACTTCTCTAACTGTGAGTGTGGTTTATTAGGAGAGGTTGGGATTAACAAGCAAGCCATCCTCCAGTCACAGAAGAATGGTTCAGAGTTTACCAGATCACAGGAAATCTAAATGTACTTTTTTCTCAGCACTGAGCAGATTTTTCTTTAGTTATATTTTTCATCTATTTCTATTTCCCTATTTTTATTACTTCTTCTATTTTTATATTAAATTACATCATTTCCCCCTTCTCTTTCTTCCCCTCAATCCCCCCACCTATATACCCCTCCTTGCTCTCTTTCAAATCCACGGCCTCTTTTTTCATTGATTGTTGTTAGATACATATATATGTGTCTACATATGCATTCCTAAACACAGTCTGCTCCTTTGCATAATGTTACAATTTTGTTGGACTAATGTTTTGGTAAATGGTGTTATGTAGCTACAAAACATACCAGAACTAAACTTCACTGTTCAATAGCAGGTAGAAGTCAATCTCTCATAAACTGTGTCATTTTATCACAACGTCACAGTGTCCAGTAGCAACTCCTCACCTACAACCTCAGCAGTGGCTGTTTTTAGACACTGATGGTGTTCAGTGTTAGGCTGGGGATAATGTGATGGGCATGTTCACAGACTGCTCAGTGTTTCAAAGAACCTTTAGCATGACTGTAGTCTTTCTGAAACTGTTCTTCTAGGAAAAGGAAGAGCAAATAGATATGTGCTATTTATAGGAGGAGAAAACTCTTAGAAACAATGAAATAACAATTTGTAAGGAAATTAATTTAAGCACATTAAATGGGGTAATATTGCATAGATACTGAGAGCAGCTATTAATTTAAAATTTGATTTTTGTTTTTTAATTGGATTTAAAATTTCTGATGTGGTCTATCTGATTGGTATATAGGAAGTATTTTAGTGGTACTGAAGCTTATCAAGTAAATATTCCTTCCATAACTCTAGTCATTTGCCCAGGAATAATCAGTATGTGTCTAGTCTATATATTTTAGCATATTAAACATATTTTATGCATATCTAAGTTCTAAAATATGTGAACAAAAGTTTACTTTCTTCATTGTGGTAAAAAGAAGGTCCTGCATTTTGTGGTGGGGCATCCAGTTCCCTGTCAAGGACACCTCCTTACTGTCATTACATAAACTTCCTTGGGCAGCTGAAAATGTCTTTGGCAAATGTCTTTTTTGCTCAGAATTTGAGTTTGTTCCTCAGAAGAAAACCATAAGATGAAAAAAAAAGTTTTATACAAAGTGTTTTGAATTTCTGGACCTGACCTACAAGTGTTCAAATGTTTTCCAAAACAATGCCTAAATGAATGAATCCTATATTACTGTACCATGGAATAAATGTTAAGGATGTTTGTAGGACATGTTTTACTCCTGCACACTGTGTTGAGTAAAACAAGCAGAACAAGTAAATGCTCTGGTGGCAACAGAAGAAGCTGGGGCTGTATTTGAGGAGAGCATGTGTTAGGTATCTTCTCTGCATGACATTATAGGCAGCAAGAGTAGCATGGCATCTTTCTGAAGGAAGAAATAGATGGTCTATGGGAGAGCTTTCCACCGTACACTATCTGACAAGTCATCTTTCAAGTATTAATCCCTAAAACAGGTTGATCCCTAACATGAACCACTGGGTGCACTCAGATAAACACAGGCACCCAGCATGTCTGGGGCTGTGACTTTTTACTGATGCAGGGCAATGGAGCCCAGCTATAAGGCAGAAAGTGTTCCTGTTTGGTAATAGACACAACACAATGGCGCTGTCTTTGTGACAGACACAGGTCAATCACCTTTCAATGGGATTTCATTTTATTCTTTCAGCAATCTCTGAGACAGGAATCATCATACCAGTTGATTCATGAAGAAACAGACACAAAGAAGTTTATCTTCTTGGCCAAAGATATGTCTCTTAAGGGCACTAGTCCAAATACTGACTAGTGCATGTCCAAGACCCACACTGCAAACCAGGGACTCCCAAGGTCTGGTCTTCGGCCACATTCTTCCAGGCCAGCTTCTCTACTATCATAAGCCTTCTCTGGGCTCTTAAAAGAAGCAAGTCACAATTCCACTGAGCTTCATTGTTTCCCAAGAACAAGATTCAACCCACTAGGCACTTAGTGTATTGCTAGGTATTAAAATACATCTCAACCCACTAGGCACTTAGTGTATTGCTAGGTATTAAAATACATCTCACACACTGTAAATTCGCTCTTTGTGATAGTGATAATGAGGTGTTGTGTCTGGTTTCCTTTGACATCATGGTGAGGGATTGCATTTGTGAGTGCTGGGATGGGTAACCTTGGGTTTCACACATGCTAGACAACTTGTCTACCACTGGGAACATCCTATCTCCAGCACTACAGAGTTGTTGTTTTCTAGTGAAGACAGAGAGATGGAAATCCACTGGTAAATGGGAGTGAGTAGGAGAAAGCAACTAGAAAGTTTTTGCTTGCTCACATGTATTGCAATAAACTTTTTTAAAGTTGAATATTTTCCTTATACCCACTTGTACATGAATGGAAACAAGCAGAGTGGTATTCTTTTAGTAACAACATCCCTAGTATTGTTGTATTAAATGTTATTTTATATAATATAGAATTATTTAAGAAGCTCCAATAACTATCTTTGAACTAATGACCTGAGATCTCAATTATAAATCAGAAAGGGCACACACAGTGCAGATGGTAATCTGTCTCCAATCTCAAGTGAAATTCATTTTGAGTATTGTTTGAATATTTTGTCTGTTTAAAATATCCTAATGATCCTGCCTTTTTCATATCCAAAGCAATATCAACTACTCAGCACAGCCATTTAGACTCTTCCAAAAAATCAGAATAAGCACTTTTGTCAGACATACCTAAAGCAACTGCTTGGTCGACACATCACCCCACCAACTGCCTTCAGCAAACAAAAGATAATTTCAGATTCTGAGTGCTAACTATTCTTGGACCCATTAGTTGCAAGGTCACAGGCAAATTGGATTGTCTATTCTATCAGAGTTTCCATCACAGAGTTGAGGATATGTACTGACCTTTATTTACTAAAATGCCCCTACAGCACTCATGCTCCAGTCTTTAACTGTTAGGGTACAGCTCTTAATCTTCAACCACTAGATAATAATTCATTATTCTTCCAGATCATAAAATCATTATCTGTTAGTAAATGTGGGGTGTTAAATACCAATTGTTTCTACTTGACGATTTTTATCTCAATAAACAAAGAAAAGAATTGTCTGAATAGGATGAGACAAAAAATCTTCTCAGCAGTTGATATGACATACATCACTGGAAACACCTCGGGCTCTGCTGACCCCCGATGCAACTATATTTTAATAATGCTTTCCAAGCAGTTTGAAAATAACTTTACCACTTAATAGTGCTAAGGACAGCAGCTTGCACACCTAATAAGCATCAAGGATGAGAAACAAACAGTGAATGCAGACACTACCACACTTGCTAAATTCTGTCCACATTTGGACCTTTTCCTTTTCTTGTGGCAAAACAAGGTGAGCTTCCAAGTTGTACACAAAACCCGGTTAACCTCCAGAGCTAAGGAGAGAGAGAACATCATGGACATGCATTTCTTTGCTCTTTTTTTCAGATGCCAGAATATGAAATAATATCCAGCAAGAAGTATTACAAAGGTATTACTGAAACTAAGTAAAACATATAAATGAAAAAATGCTACTAGGTATACACATACCAATAATCTCAACAGTCTAGAAGCTGAAGTAGGTTGATCACAGGTTCAAGGCCAGTCTAGACTGCATAGAGAGTTCCAGGCCAACCTGGACTACATAGTAAACACGTCATTTAAAAAGAGAGAGAGAGAGAGAGAGAGAGAGAGAGAGAGAGAGAGAGAGAGAGAGAGAGAGAGAGAGAGAGAGCAGCAATGCAGCTGAGTAGTTCTGGGTTCACTCCAAAACTCCTCATTGCTGAGAAGAGAAAAAGAAGTAAACAGGACTGGAGGGAGTAGGGCTGGGGAAGGGGGAAAGAACAAGAAAAGCCAACCCTATTTAATGTATGATTGGAAGGTATAAAAAAAAAAAGTAAAAATTCTCATTTGGAGACAGATTTGTGAAAGGTAATCCAATTTCATGAAGGTGAAAAGGTTCCAAACAGACTTTAGGGCCAAAACTTGGAGAACAGTTCTTCCACATCTAAAGAGAGACAGTCTGGGGAAATTTAAACCCCTAACACTACTTTCCATAGTACCCCCAGTCTATCTTACAATGGCAAACCCTAAGTTATCCCTCGGAATAAAAAGATACCTCAGTATTTGCTTCTTATCTTAAAGAGGAAGGGGCTTGTGCAATATACAGCCTGTGTTTGATGTGTGAGGACCAACTTGCCCTGAAATTATAGGACTTAGGAACATTATTCAAGACTTCTTCAAATAGAGGGAATAAGCACTTAAGACTTCAGACACTTTCTAGAAGTGTCCCTAAAATCACTCACCTTTGAAAATGTCTATTGAGTAGCTGAGAGAATGAAATGAGGTAATACATTCAAAGAGACATGATTGTTCCTTCATTCTATGGATCCTTGAGGGTTCTGGAATTGAAAACAGAGAAGGACTTAATATATTTGCCTTTGATTGCATCTCTGGATTTTCTCCTTTTTACTTGAGACCAAACTGGACTGTTTTGAGTTTGAAAAAAAATCATTCTACATTTAGTTTGACAACATGTGGTTTTATATTCTTGATTTGTTTTTCACTCCATTCAGTAAAATATTCACAATTTTAGTTGGCTGCAAGCTCCTGTAAGATGTCCCAGGATGAATGAGGGAAAAGGACCGTGCACAGTTCTACTTTATAAAATGCTTCAGGGACAAATTTCTTCCTGCTAATGTAAACATGGGCTGCCCATAGAGATAATGTTGTTATTCTTGGGCGTTTCTACATTTTTAAGTAAATTCACTGTATCTGGTCATTAAGCTGTCTCTTGGTGAGGATGTACCTTAGAAGATATGAGATGAGAAACTCAACTCTTTTCTTGTTTAGAGCAAAGCTGAGTTAGTTTAGTACTAATGACTCTACCTGAGTTCTTCATGACAGGATCGCCTAGTTTTCAGGGAAATGAAGGTTTCTTGTTGGTGTCTTAGTACAGAAGGGGGAATAAGGAACAGTATTTAAGCAACTGTGATAAATGAATCTAACCTACATAGCTACTGCTTAAAAAAATCACTAGTATAAAAAAATCACTAATGTTTACAGAGAAAGAAGTTATTATTTTTTCTTATGATCACAATCGAAGATAAGACTAGAGTTAGAAATGTTTTTGGTAGAAAACTTTGAGCTAACAAAGATCATGCATAAGTGTAATAATAGTTAGTTCCTCAGTGCACCAGCTGGTCACTATGTCACGTGGACTAGACAATCTAAGCCCATCCTGTGATGCTACATATTTAGTTAGGCACAGACTTACTGCTATCGCACTAACATCAGACAACGATGGTCTCTGTGGCATGTGAGCTTCCAAAGGAGTTCACCTTCCCAAGTTGTGATCCCTTGGAAGTGAGGCATATGTTTCAAATGCCTTTACATATTTTTGAAAACAATGACCCCCTCCACACAGAAGACTGCCCTTCAGACTGGGAATACGTAGAATGTGCACCATGAGAAAAGAACTGAAATTCACCCCTAAATTGAGGGTTATAATGGTGATGCTTGGTGCTCAAGTCTCCACACAAAACATGTACTGAGGGGGTGGTGACAGATGCAAGTATATCTCCTTTGATGGCATTAGGAGGCTCTTGGAACACTGAAAAACTTCCAGAGAACTAGAAGTGAGTGAAATATCTCACATTCAATAACAAATAGAGAAAAAAAAAACATGTCTGTGTTTATACTATAGAGTATTCATGTACACATACATAAATGTCATTACCACATCTTTAAGCATATATACACTATGCACACTCAACAGCAAGGCTCTAAGACAAATTTCCAGCTAGAGCCATAAGTGGAAGTGAAGTAGTTCCATTTGCAGTCATCTTCCTTGACAGAACTCAGTGATAAACTAAGACCTTAGCGCTTGTCATCTGTTTTACTACACTGGCGAGATCAACAGAGCAGCGTAGAAACCCCATTTCCAGTTCAGAGAGTTTGTGGATGTACTACGGACGCAAAGGCTATAGGGAGGATGCTGCTGTGATCGATCAGGTTGAGGGCACAATAGGGAAACTGATTGTTCGGACAAGGGCTGACCTCCTAGGTAAGGAACATTCCCAGGTGGGTGGTGAGCAGACGGAGAAGTCTAAAACTCTTCCAAGACACTGAGCTCATGAACTAGAAATTTCAGGAAACAAGGTATTTGACTCAGTTATCCCATATGTAGTCAACAAACAAGTATTTGCAAAATGAACAAGAACAAAATTTAACCTTATTTCCTAAAGTCCTGGATATCATTCCTATAGAGTTAGGGTTGCTACTGAATTAGAAAGAGTTTACTTAATATAAAAATAGATTTTTTTCATACAACATATTCTGATTACAGTTTCCCCTCCACCTGCTCCTCCTAGATCCTCCCTCCCCCACTTCCCCAATGACCCTAAACCACACCTTTTTCTTCTCTCTCTCTCTCTCTCTTTAGACTATAAACAACCATCAAAAAATAATAAAATAAGATAAAAATAAAAATAAACAAACCAGAATAAGACAAAAAACAAACAGGAAAAACAGAACCATAGAAAAAGCACAAGACAGAAAACCCCTAAAAACAAAATTACAAACCATAATATACAAGCAAAAGATCGGGTGCTACTCCTAATTCAAACTTTTTCTAGTCCCTTTGTTACCTATTCTGCTACTCATATAACTTGAGAAAGAACTTGAAAATGTGAAAAGGTTCAGTTTTATATCATGGGTCTGATTCAAAGTTAAAATATTTGAACACTCAGCCACCAGAATAATAGCTTTAGATTAATGCAATAATCTCTACTCTATACTCCACCAAAATTAAACTGCTAACATTCCTTGGTGGATTATGCAAGATGAGTGCTCACTGGCACAAATGCTTCATTTGTAAAACTGTAAATAGATTACCCCATACCTCTGTGTAGACATTGAGAAAATGTTATGAGCATTTAATCATTCTGATTCCCTACTCAAAGAAGAAACGGATGAATGGAGGCACAGTCTCTGTATACAGGCCTGAAGAAAAGATTTTCTTCAGTGCCTTAGGGGAAAGACTGTCAGTACATACATTAATAGTGGATGGTACTGATAAATACTTCCAATGTATATAGAATTTTATCTGCATTTTTATTTCTCAAACAGCAAAATTATAACTTTACAGTTAGAAGCATTTCCTGGAAGAAGAAACTAAGGCACAGCAGTGTGGGTGAGTTAACTCACTCTAAACCAGTGGTTCTCAACTTTCCGAATGCTGTGACACTTTCATACAGTTCCTCATGTTGTGCTGACCCCCAGCCATAAAATTATTTCATTGCTACTTCATAACTGCAATTTTGCTACTGTTATGAATCATAATGTAAATATCTGATATGCAGGATATTTGATATGAGACCCCGCAAAAGGGGTCATGACCCACAGGTTGAGAACCACTGCTCTAAATCATATTGTCAAGTACTAAATTCTAATTTGTACCCAGACACTGAATGCTAGAACAGATTATCAATTGAAGGCAATGTTTAAAAATCTTGTGGGTCTCATAACTAGGGGTAAGGGTGCATACGTGGTAGCTTAAGATTATTTAAAGTCCACAGAAACACTCCCCAGGGGAAAAAAAATTCTCCAGGCCAAAGTGTCAATAATGGGAGATGTAATCCCCCTCTAGAATGTAACTTTTATCATTTCTCTGAAGTTTTATATTATGGAAATTCTGGTAAAATCATGGTGCTCATCAACACAGCATCTTGTGTCACTGATGAGTAATTCTTACTCAAATGTGACCTTACAACTCTTTCTCATTGCAATACTTATTATTGTAATCATTACAATAGTGTGCTATCTTGACCTAAAAGTCATCTTAGCTTATCTATAGGATAAAAATTCTGCTGTCATTTCCCAAAATTCTTTCTGAATTAGTCTGGCATAAGACTTTTAGGAATTAGATAATTTTTTCAAGTTCCCCAAGCGTTTTTAATGTGCAGCCAAGTTTTAAGAAATGTGTAGAAAAAAAATAGCAGATATTTTTAAAGTATGGAACACTTTCTTTTCTCCAATGAAGTAACAGTATAGTAATGGCATAAAGTTACTGACTGGCTTATAATATGGCCAGGACTGGTCTAAATTAAAGAATTAACATACTTAAAATTCCCCAACACCTCCATCAGAAAGGTGGATGCTCTTACAATTTGAGCTGTTATAATAAGTTATGAACTGGGTGGCTTATAATTCTGGAAGCTGGTAATCCACAGTGCTAGCAGATTCAATGTCTGGAGCCCCCTCTCTGGTCCACAGATGGTCCTCTTGCTATGTCCTCATATAGTAGAAATAGCAAGGGAGATCATTATGCCTTCATCACCTAATGACCTCACAAAAGAGCCACCACCAAAGCCATCACCCAGGAAGTTGGGATTTTAGCACCCGCACTTTGGAGACAAGAACATCCAGACATCACCATTTTACAGACGGTGACAGGAAAACATCTGAAGATTAAAGAACTTCTCCAGTCCACACAGCTAGTGTGTGACAGAGCTGTGAATTAAATGTAGCTCGTTCTGACTGGAACCCCGTGCTGTACACCAGTAACTCTGAAACATAAGCGTGCATCGAACCATCTGGAGAACTTACGAAAACACAGACGGCTGAGCCCCACCCCTAGAGTGTCGGATTCAGTAGGCCTGCAGCAAGGAGGGCCTAAGAAGCTGCATTCCTAATAAATCCCCACTAATGCCGCAGCCACCACTGCCACCCTTGCTGCTGAGGTGGCAGCCACCTCCGACCCGAGGACCATATTTTGCAAATTGTGTCCTCAACTGGAACTGTTGCCTATATAGTGAAGCTGCTTTCTCTTACCTTGGGGAGATTCATTCTCTTGTTTCATCCTCGAATCTTGGAAAGGTTTTGTGGAATTTTCTGGATCATTTTCCTTTTAGACCGGAGGTGGTCCATGTTAGTGGGAAGAGCTGGGAGTGGAGATTGGAGACCATCTTGTCTCTTCTAGTGAGAATACTCCTGATGAGAGAAATCTACCAACAGGATAGAGGAGAGACCTAGATCAACAGGATAACAATCTAAAGTGACAGTGATGATTAAAAATAAGACTAACAAGAGGAAAATCAGTGTATCAAGGAAAAGGAATTAAAAGAATTTTGTTTCAGCTTCTTGTTTATCTACTGGAACCAATTTATAAAGAACAGAAAGAGGCAAGAACTTGCTTTCACTCTTAACCTTTTCTTCATTTTGCCTTTACAGTAGCAGGAAAGCAAACATGCCACAGAAATAAGCAATCCATGTAAACATGAGGTGGGGAAGCTAAAGAGACAGAGTGTGAGACATGTATAATTCTTCAGCATGTGAATGAGCACATATACCCTCACCCATTCAGACTCTGTACTAGGCTAGACGTAAGAGACACAGGAAGAGGGGGTTTGATTACTAAGGAGCTTACACATGGGGTGAAAACTAAGCGTGTAAACAAGATTAATGAAGCACTCCAGGACCGAATGGATGGTAGAGACACAGGAGCCCGCTGTAGACAGATGGTCAGGAGACACTAAAAGGAGATAGAGGGGACTGAGTTGAGTCATAAATTTGGGTAGCTGGAGAACAGTGGAGAAAGGCCTTAAGGAAGACAGAAAGGAGGGAGGAGAGACAGGGAAAGGATGCAGGGATGAAGCACTTGGGGCTGGCTGTTCAGGGAGAGTGGCATTGCCTTAGGTTCACAGACAAGGACTTGAAGACAGCCTGTCCATGTGAGGAAAAGCCCAGGGAAGGGTAAGCATGAATTTATCTTGCGGAGCCCAGAGAATCAAAAGGTTTCCATAAGGAAAGCAATCCAATGCAATCAAGATTCTAGAGAATTCCCACTTGCCCTTCTTTCCTCAACATAGGCTGGATTCCCTCCTCACATACAAGCTGTCTGTCGTCTCCCACCCTGCACTTTGCTTCAGTGGGACAATTCCTCTCTGATGAGATGCATTCAATTCACTTCCGGGCCTCTCATAGCCATTGCTTGAATGACCGGGGCAGGGCTTGGATTTCTTTTAAGATTCAGGAGGCCTGGAGAAGTGTAAGATATTACTCCTGGCATTTGATTTTCAGTCCCTATGAACGAGGCCTATAAATTTCATTCCAAATAAGCTAGGATTTGGTAATTCATAAAAAAATTACCATGGTGAGAGGGAAGAGATGGCTCAATTAATAACATGCCTGTCATGTATGCATGAGAACCTGGGTCTTTATACTCAGGAGCCACATAAAAAGTCAAGCACAACATCAGTAGGACGTAAGGGGAGACAAGTGGATATCTGAAGCTTGTTGGCCACCTAGTATAGCAGCCACATCGATGAGCTCCAGTTTCAGTGAAAGACTCTGTCTCAAAAACCAAGGTAGAGAGTAGTTGAGGAAGACGCTTCATTTCAATCTGTGGCGTCTGCATGAACATGTGCACACACGTATAGGGGAAAGAGAGAGATATTCAAAAAACCATTTATGTCTCCACAATTAAACCATAACATACAGAATACATGAAATACTGAATTCAAATCTATTTGCTTACTTTGCCACATTGGCTATAGGCCTTCCAAGAGTATAATTTTTTAGTTGTATACATAAAACTAGCAATGACAGTAGAAGAAACTAAATGGGATTAAATCTGTAATCTTTAAGGATACACTGAGCCCCTGGGTGGTGGTGGCACACACCTATAATCTCAGCTCTCGGGAGGCAGAAGCAGGTGGATCTCCGTGAGTTTGAGGCCATCCTGGTCTACAAAGCAAGTTCCAGGACAGCCATGGCAAGAACACAGAGAAACCCTGTCTCAAGAAACTTAAAAAAAAGGTGTATGTGTGTGCGTGTGTGTGTGTGTGTGTGTGTGTGTGTGTGTGTAATATTTATTTTTAAAAAAGGAATACACTGACCCATGAACTTCATCATCTGTATTTCCTAAGTGACTTGCACAAATAATACTAATTGCTTAGTAGTTAATCAATATTGACTATGTTAATTCATACATGATAAGTCAGCTGCCTAAATGCTTATCTCTGAGATAAGCAAATATGGGAAGATTATATACAACTACAGTTACTAAATTACAGCTCCATTTCAGACAATGTTAAGCACTTTCATACTTACTCCTCATGTGAATAGGTGCTCTGACAATTTCCGAAATATGTAGCCTCAGGCCCTTCTGCTGAACATTTTGGAGGTTATGAGTGTCCACACTGACTACAAACTACAAGCTTCTTTGACTCAGGTTGAGAGAAACCCAGGTCCATGGGTGTAAATACAAATATTTAGGAGGAAGTCTGACAAAATGACCATTTAGCAAAATAACAATACCAGGTACTACCATAGGGCCTTTGACCTCACTCTACCATGGGATTTTGACTGGGATTACATTACCAGGCATGAAATTTTCTTCTTCAAAGCAAGCCTCAAATTAAAGTAAAAGGCAGGTATAACGCTGTAACAACCATGCCACTATTTCATTAGTGGGCAGATCTTGTCTGGCAGGTTGGCAGGTATTATAGTATGCAGGGCTCAGAGCTGGTTAAGACCATTTATTTCTTTTATCTCCCAGCAGCCTGCATAGCATCTCCCAGCATCATGAAAGGTGCAGCACCGGGAAGAACTTCCTACTCAGTAGGACTGTGTTATGCAGCCAAAAGTTCATGGTATCTTTAACAATAGAATCGTACCATAATTATGGTGGGTTACCAAAAGTAATGGCAATAGCCTTGGAGAACTCTGTGGCTCCCTGACCAATAATTCATAAGGAGGTATCCCATGCCTTGCATTGCAATGTTTTTCTTTAATAGGTCACATCTTCTGGGAGTGGCTCTGCTACCCATGCAAGGTACCTCCCTTTGAGCTCATTTTTACTTTTGTTGTTATATTTTGAAATTAGCTTACCAACTAAAGGGTTTTCCGTGACATTTTCTCATCTGTCTTTAGTTTACATCAGCACATCCTCTATCCTGTACCCCCCCTCCCTCAGCCCCCAACCCCAATCTTTATGAACCCCAGCAAGGTCCAGGGACCATCTTAGAAGAGAAAACAAAAAACACATTAGGAGCTAGCAGACAGGGATGAGTAGTGAGAAATGTCATCTTTTAGACATGGTATGGCTGTCACACTCATGAGCTCCCAGCAGCTGTGGTTGCCTGCCCAAGATCTGCACCCTATCAAACCGCCGAAATTCCCACAAAGATGAGATAGAAGACCTGCAGGCCTCACCCCTTGCCCAGAAACAAGGGCTGAGAAGCAAAACTTTCTGAGTATTTTCATCACTCTGATCTTACGAGAAGAAGCACTGAGCTGCTCTGATCGAATGGAGTCACTTAGACTTCAGGGTTCGTGTGAAGTCTGTGCCCTGGTACCAGACTGTGTTGTAAGGGGCGGGGGGCACTGAAAGATACAATTTCTTCGACTGTAATGTCTATGTGTCCCATTAATTATCTCACAGACAGCCATAATCCAATACTGGGGAAGACAGGAGAACAGTAATCCTTATACATTAGACCTCGGTTTAAAAAAAAAAAAAAAGGGACAAAATAATTACAAACCAATTCTGAATGAAGTCTGTGCCAGACTCTCGGAGTCACAGCTTACCTCAAGTTATTTGTCAGATGCGTATTGGATCTGGCTCCAGCAGATTGAAAACAAAAGGGGACTAAAAGTACAGAAAGAATACACAGCTACAGGATTTGTGGGGGGAGGACAAGGGTGTTTTAAACTGCTTTTTACAATTTAGCAAATGTACTCTTGGGTAAATATCAAGAAGAAGAAAGGATTTTTCTCTTCCCTCCCTTCCCAGTGTGAGAAAGCCTCTCTCATGCCCTTCCTTAATGAAACAGAGCAGTCGATGCCTCTAACTCTTCCATCTAATCCCATTAATGCAGCCTGTGGGGATTCTGGTTGTGGGATAACGTAGGGGCAGTCCGCAGACCTCAAGTGAAACGGGTAATATTTTTCAGTCAGGCTTTTCACTGCTCCGTCAGAATGTGTGAGAACCAGCTCAAAACCAAAGCTGACGCCACTGGTGAGTTGTACTTTTTCTTCTCTCTGCTGACGTTTGGCAGTGTAAACCATTCTTGGATGAGAAAACAAGCGTTTAAAGGCTCTAAGCAAAATAAAACAATAGCTCTATGTGGGGACAACAAATTGTTTTTGATTTGGGAGTATATTTAATAAGACAATCACCCAACCTCGCTTTACACTAGAGAAGATGTCTATACATAAATATTGTCATATCCTGAGGTGAATTACTACAAACGTTTGTTTTGACCCTAAGCTGAATTTTTTTCATGTGCCATATCATGTTGATGTTAGGTTGACAACATAAACATCATTGGAGTGATTTTTTTTTTTTAGCTTTAATCTTACCTTTTAACATTGCTACAGTTGTTACTGTAGTTACTTAGTTTTTTAAAAATGTTTTAAATGTTGATGTAGTTTGTATACTATGTAGAAATGTATCATGTATAAGAAATCTTTTCAAAAAATTGTTTGGTCAAAAGGTTATTAACAATGTGATGAATTATGGGGTTTGAGGATTTGTTTTTTACTTCTAATTTTTTTAGTAAATTAGGACATGTTTCTCTAAGCATGTGTTATCTCATGAGTGGATAGGTCTGAGTGTCTGTTTTGAAAACATTTCAAGGTAAAAATTACTTTTTGCATTTTTATTAGTACTAAATAGCCACAAACAGCAGTTGCAAATATCATAATATAAAAGATACAAGTTGTTCAAATAATAAAAAGAAACTTCACAATTTTTTCTAAACACTTACTAATCAAACTAAATCTCCACATATCCCAAAGGCAGAACTTCATCTTTCATAATGCACAAGGTCCCCTTAAAAGAAAACAGGCATTATTTCTATGCTATGACTCACCACATTCAAAACCTGTGTTTTAAAGATTGGATTGGTGGAAGAAGTCCTGACCAACAGATTTCAGCTCTGACATCAATGGAGTCTTTAAACAACTATTTATCCTTACTACTGACAGATTAATTGAGGATAATGTTGCTATTGTTGTTTAGAAATTAATAACAGTGGACATATTAACGTCTATGTGCTTAATCTTCTTTAGTTCTGAATCGCAATTAACAGAGACTCTCAGGTGAACATATATGTTTCTTTCTCTCTAATTATGTAAGTTAAAAACATATAGATACTGTTTGTTGTGAAATTACACAAAACATGCTGTTTAATTTTAGAGATTCCTGCCTATGCAGACACATGTGCGTGTGCGTGCGAGCACACACACACACACACACACACACACACACACACACACACTTCATTTAATAAAACATGTAAACTAACATGCTTTTACATTTTGAAAAGAGAACAAGGTTTTGTTTTTCTTTTTTCTTTTACATTTTTGTGGACCTACAAGGTATAATCTAAATTAAAGGTGAAACCTTAAGGTCAATATTTCTCTAGACTACTTGGTGTCATGCTTAGCAATTTTTAGATTTCATCAATTTTTTTCTGCATAATATTTTCCCCAAAGACAGATATACCCCTTCTATAAAGGCAATTTAAATCTCTGAACAAATGGAAAAATAAAAAGCCAAACATCTTCCTACCAATGCAATCTACACTTTAACATACAAATGCCTTGGTACAAATGAACAGTATAGGAAACACAAGCAGTGGGGGGGGGCACCATATTCTCCCTGTTTAGATGTTATTTGTAGACTGTCAAACATGGCTAGAAATGCCCCCGCCCATAGAAAAAAAGGAGGAACAGTTCAAAGGGAGGAAATCCGTTAAAGCGGAATTTGAAAATCACATCCATTCTTACTACTTTTTGTGACAATAATGCAGAGTGATGTTACTGCAGGGGACAGGAAGGTATGGTCTCATCTTGTTCAGGCACCAGCCAGCTTACATAAACATGGAGCAAAGCTGTTGAGGATTATGTGAGCATGCTGGATCTGATGAGCTCAAAAATAAGATAGCTCGGCCCTATCATATTTAGGATTATGCTGGTAATCGCCTTAGAGAAAGTGTGCAGTATCAGCAGAACAGCCCCTTCCGCCTTTGAAGGGGATAGCATTGACTCCAACTGTGTGGGGCAACAGGCCTTTGTGACATTTAGCATGGAGTAAAACTGTAAGACGCAACTTCTGGAGTCACATCTTATGTGATTGTTTGACCCCTGAAATAGTTTCTGGTGCTGTGTGCACATAAGAAAACTTCCCAGTGGTTTCTCTCTCCCTTTGTTAAAGGCCACTTGTTGAACAGTGGACTAAATCCAAATATGCTGACCTCCAGCCTCGGCACTACTCTTGTCGCTAGAGATGACAAGAATCAGGGTTCACTCTAATTCTCTGACTTCCCTCCATTCGGAGTCAGTGTTAAGAAGTTAGTGTCTGGTCTGCAACTTTGCTACAACATAGATATCATGATGACATGATTCTCAATTGAAGATTTTGTGATTATTTAGCCAGTGTAGTATTATTCATGTTGGAAATGATCAAAGCTCTTGTAGATGATCCAAAATATAAAATCTTAAAATATGACGTTTTGTGTGAAGATCATTGGTATTAAGTTCTTTCCCTCTCCCTCTCTTTTCAGCCTCTCTCCTCCAATCTCCCTCTCCCTATATTTAATTAATGATCAAAAATGCAAATTCCATGGCTTCATTTTTATATTAGTCAAGCATGCCATGTATCAATTTTTTGAAGTATTCTGTCCCTCTTTTAGTTTTTGTGTTTGTTGTCTTACTAATTTTTTTTAAGTCTTGCTGTATAGACCTGGTTGGCCTTGAACTCATGATCTTTCTACCTCCACCTTCTGAGTGCTGCTATTAGAGGGGTATAGGATGTGCCTGGCTCTCAAATATTCCTGAAAACGACATAATGTAGGGGCTACATCCTAAAATACAGCAAATAGTAAAATACAAGGTTGAGTCACATGAAATTCCCAACATCAAACTGATTTTTTGCACAGAAAAGTAGCGATTTTGTGTAAGTCAACTTAATGTATGCTAATTAATACAGATAAAGGAATGCATGTTGATAATTCTAGAAACATCTTACTACTAATTGCTTTGTATTTAACCCCATTAAAAGGGGCCCCCCTCAATAAGTTTACACAACCTGGACATTCATTCTTATAGTTGGTGTTTCCTCTTTTAGTCTCTGTCCACCAGCTTGTTTTCCCTTTCCCTATACATCTCTTTCTTAAAATTCTTCTTGGTTTCCAAGGTCTGGCTCAAAGCCGGCTCAGCACTCAGGCTCCTCAGCTTCACCATGCTAAAGTCCCCATTTTTCCTCTCCCAGGTTCACTTTTCAATCATCTGTCTGTTCTTTGCTCAGGTTTTTAGGCATATGTGGCTGTGCAATATGTGGTTTTAAAGATGGCATGTATCTGTGGTCCAACAGATTGAGGCCCAAACAAATCTCAAGTTGCTAAATTATGTATGTGCGTGTTTGTGTGTATGGTGTGTACATGTATACATTTTTGTGTGTATGCACACTCCAGGCTAAGCTTGTGTCAGCTACTGATTTCATTTATTATTTATTTGTTATTTATTTATTTGTTTGTTTGTTTGTTTGTTTATTACTTATGCTGTACAGTTTTGAGTTTCCCAAATGTGTAGCTAGAAGCACGCTGGCTTCTTTTACTTAACATTATGCACTGGCGTCTTCCATGTTAATGTTGCTCGTGGCATGGAAGCTCTTTCACAGTGCCAAATGACATTCTGTAGCTGCAGTTTTTCTGTGTCCTGCCTGGACTGCAGTAGGGACAAATCTCTCTCACATGCCATTCCCAAAGCTGCTGGGACCCAAGTAAACACACAGGGGCTTATATTAATTAAAACTGCTCAGCCATTAGCTCAGGCTTCCTACTGACTAGCTCTTACACTTTAACTCAGCCCATTTCTGTTCATCTATATGTTGCCACGTGTTCCATGGCTTTACCTGTTTGTCATTACATGCTGCTCCCTGGATGGCGGACTGGTGTCTCCTGACTCTGCCCTTTCTCCTCCTAGAATTTTCCTTGTCTGTTTGTCCTGCCTATACTTCCTGTCTGGCTACTGGCCAATTAGTGTTTTATTTATCAATCAATCAGAGCAACACATTAACAGCATATAGAGCGATATCCACAGCAATATTCCACTTATCCATTCAGCTATTGAAATGTATCTTGTTTCCCATTTGGAGAAAATATGAATAAACATTTATGTACATGTTCTGTGTGGACATGAGTGACTCAGATACCAAATACCGAGGAGCACAACTGCTGCTAAGGCTCACTATGACTCTACAAATTTGCTGCACTGCCTTCCAAAGTGGCTTTGCCATCATCTTGCCTTCCCAGCAACAAATGAGTGCTCATTTTGCTCAGCCTCTTTTCCAGCATTTGGTGTAGCTCTCGGTTTTTAGAGTACAGCCTTCCTAGTAGGTGGTTTGCAGTTCAGTAACACATGAGACACTGGGCATCTTCTAATGTACTTGTTGTCTTTTAGGAAGCAGATCTTCAGATCTTTGGCCCATTAGCTTTTAATTTTAGGAATTATTTGTATGTTGTAAGCATATGTTTATTATTTGACATGTGTTTTGTAATATTTCCTCCAATCCTGTAACTTTTATATCTTCATGCTCTCAATGCACTTTGGTTTTTAACACAAAAAAAAATCAGGGGTTTTTCTATTGTCTAAAGAGGTGTTTTTCCTCTTTATTAATTAATCTACAGGGAACAGACTCTGCCCGGTCCATTTTGGTCATCTATGAACCCAATTTCTAATTCTTCGCATTCCCCCTTCCTCTTCCTTGAAGGAGGTGCTACATAAACATGAGCTTCTACTTCAAGGGTTCAACTAAGTGGAGATTAGGAAGCGAAACCAGAACATGAGAAGCTAAAGAGACAACAGTTTCACCTGCAACAGAAAGGACAGTTTCTGGTGTCAGTCAACACGCACCATTTGCTTTTTGATTCCTTTGGTTTGGCCTGGGGCTCACTGATGAGACGAAGCTGTCTAGCTGACAAGTCTCAGCAATCTCTCTCTCTCTGCCTCACCAGCACTAAGACTATGAGCATGTGCCACAGCATCCAGCACTGTTACATAAGTTCTGGGGAGTAAACTCAGTTCCTGGTGCACACCAAGCAATCACTTAACTGATTAGGCCATTTCTCCAGTCCCTAGACTACATTTTTAAGGACCATGCCAAAAGCAACTTTGGAAGTAAAGGGTTTATTTGGTTCATGTGGCTTTTCAATCAAAGTCCATCATTGAGGGAAGTCATGGCAGGAACTCAAGGTAAGAAAATAACCTGAAGGCAAGAACTGAAGCCGAAGTGCAGAGGAGAGCTGCTTACTGACTTGTTCTTCATGGTTTGTTCAGTCTCCTTTATTATAGTATCCAGGACCCTGAGCTCGGAAATGGCAACCCCCAAAGCAGACTGGCCCCTCCTACATCAATAATTAACCAAGAAAATGCTCCACAGATTTGCCTACAAGTCTTCTCATAGAAGCATTTTCTCCATCACAATTTCTCTTTCCAGATAACTCTAGCTTATGTCAAGTTGACAAAAACTTGACAGCACAGTAGATGAAAAACAGCAGCAAAAAGAAAAACACATTGCTTGATTTTTCCTATCCATCCAAAGAAATATACTTTGTTCAACTACACTTTTAAAATAGGAAAATGGTATTTAAAAAGAAAATCTCATCTAGGCATAGTGGTGCATGTCTACATGCCCAGACTCAGAGGCTGACCAGGAG
This sequence comes from Peromyscus maniculatus bairdii, assembly GCF_049852395.1. Taxonomy (NCBI): domain Eukaryota; kingdom Metazoa; phylum Chordata; class Mammalia; order Rodentia; family Cricetidae; genus Peromyscus; species Peromyscus maniculatus. Next base: position 170,891,649 of record NC_134852.1, on the reverse strand, counting down.
AATTACAAGTTTGAGGATACACTTAGCTATATAGTGAATCTAAAGCCAGCCTGGACCACCTAGTGATAAAAGAAAGAAAGAAAGAAAGAAAGAAAGAGAGAGAGAGAGAGAGAGAGAGAGAGAGGGAGGGAGGGAGGGAGGGAGGGAGGGAGGGAGGGAGGGAGGAAGGAAGGAAGGAAGAAAGAAAGAAAGAAAGAAAGAAAGAAAGAAAGAAAGAAAGAAAGAAAGAAAGAAAGAAAGAAAGAAAGAGGGAAGGAGGGAGGCAGGGAGGGAGAAATGGACGGACAACAGATGGACGTATAGAAAGAACCCAATAAAACAAAGAGTTTAGATGAAGATGATTGAAATAGTAAAGTACTCTTTGCACAATCATGAAGACCTGCATTCCAGCCCTGGAATCCATGTAGAAAGCTAAGCATGGTGATGTGTGGTTGCAATCCAGTGCTGGGGACAGGGGAAAGAGGCAGGGAATCACTAAGGCCCACTAAACAACTATTATGGACAAAAACAGAAAGCTCAAAGCAAACAAAGGAGAGACCTTGTCTCAAAACAAAAGCAGGCAGTTTCTGACAGTAATACTTGAGATTGACCTCTGACTGCCACATACATGTAAACACATACACATGCACATACACCAGTACTTACACACACACACAAAAACAAATTTTTAAAAATTAAAAACCCAGAAGAGATTAAAACTTGTATTTTTTAAAAAAATACAAGAGTAGACTTTTAAGAAATAAGAAGAATTGTACTCAGTATCCAGAAAATGACCTCTGTGCTACAGCCTAAGGAGACACAGAAGAGGGAGAAGCTGCTACCCAAGCAGTGTTAGGACATAAAGGAAAAGCAGGGCAGATCTGTCTGCAGAGGAACTCTGCTGTGCCCTGTGTTAAATGAAGCAATGCAAGAGGTTGCTGGAATGTACTGGTTTCTCTTCTTTTCTGCATCATCAATTAGTAACCAGAGTTGTGAGGGTTTGTTTTTGTTGTTGTTGTTTTGTTTGGGGGTGCGGATATGGAAGTGTAACTCTCCAACTGTTCTACTGCCTTTATGAACAAAAGAAGATGTATAAAAAGCAGTAGCAGAGAATGATTTTTCCAGAATCTTGTGAACTTTTTTATTTTAGCATCAGGGATATCAGAGATCCATCCACTCTCAGAGTAGCTAAAACTGTGTTCACATGGCATCACAAGACAGTGCTTTCTGAGCTTTAATACTGTCCTGGGAGCTTGTTAAAGAGCAGATTTCACATCAGCTGAGCTTGGGTAAGTATTCACATTTGCACTTGCTCCCAGGTTATGCCAAAGCCCCTGGTTCATGGGCCTCTCTGAGTGATAACAGATGACATCAGGTGCTCTCTACTTGAATGACATCAAGTCATCAAGTTCTACACTCATATTTCCTTAATGTTAAGACATTGATAGTACAAATTTTGTTAAGTAGGAATTAATTCATAATTTAGGATCTTTTAACTATTACAGCACTCAGACATGTTTAAAAGTATTGGCAAGAACAACACTGAATTTATAGTCAATACAGTCCCTCCCCCCTCCAACTTTACCCATATATTCCAAGTCTTCCAGTGGATACTTAAAATAGTGGCTGCTACCAAACACTATATCTAGTGTGTTTTTCTATAAATGCACATCCAGTATTAATCATTTTACTCATCACTGCGACCAAATACATAACATAAATAGCTCAAGGAAGAAAGATTTATCAGGGTTCATATTTTGACAGAACATTAGTGCAGGAAGGCATAGTAGTGGCAGATGACTTCACCTCAGCAAGTGTGTGATATGGGATGGTCTGTATGTCAAATGTGTTGCTCTGATTGCTCAATAAATAAAACTCTGATTGGCCAGTAGCCAGGCAGGAAGTATAGGCAGGACTAACAGAGAGGAGAATTGAGAGAACAGGAAGGCAGAGAGAGACACTGCCAGCCATTGCCATGTAAAGCAGCATGTGAAGATGCCGGTAAGCCACTAGCCATGTGGCAAGGTATAGATTTATAGAAATGGATTAATTTAAGATGTAATAACTATATAGCTAGAAGCCTGAGCCATTGGGCCAAACAGTTTAAATAATATAAGCATCTTTGTGTTTATTTTATAAGTGGGCTGTCGGACTGCCGGGCTTGGTGGGACCTGGAGAGAAAACTCTCCAGCTACAGGTGTGAGAGGCAGTTGCTTGCCAGGAAACAGAGAGCTCAAGCTGGAACCAGGTCCAGGTTATCACCCAAAAAGCCAAGCTCTGCTACTCACTTCCTCCAGATAGGCCCTACTGTGCATCACCAAATGAGGACCAAGCGTTCTAAGATAGGCCTATGAGGACATTTCACATAACATTCTATAATAGAGCTTAATTCATAAAGTAGGTACCATAAGATATTTACTACAACTAAGGGTAAAAATGGAATGTACATAGATATTCTGACAATTGATCTGAAAATCAAGACAGCTACTAAATGGCTAACAGTTTGGTAGCATATACAGTGTGTATATATTAGACAAAAAGATGGTTCAAGTTTTTTGCAAGGTGGCATGCAACAGTACCAAGTTTTCTTTTTCTACTCAGGCAGCATGTAATTGAAAACTCTGAATTGTTTATTTCTAGAATTTTCCACTTAATATTTTTATATAATGGTTGTTGTCTTCATTAGGATTCTATTGCTGTAAAGAGACACCATGATCACAGCAACTCTAATAAAGGAAAACATTTGATTAGGGCGGCCTTACAGTTTCAGAGGTTTAGTCCATTATTGTCATAGCAGGAAGCATGGAGGTGCACAGCAGACATGATGCTGGAGAAGGAGCTGAGAGTTTTACATCTAGATCCCCAGGCAACAGAGAGCAGGCTTGAGTTTTTGAGAACTGAAAGCCCACCCCCTAGTGACACACTTTCTTCAAAAAAGCCACACCTCCTCCAGCAAGGCCACACCTCCTAATAGTGCCACTCGCTATAGACCAGGTATTCAAACACATATAATTATCCTTGGGGAACTAAAGCAATGAAAAGTGCCCAGTAGGGTAAGAAAGAATTTCTGTAACTCTTTTGTGCTAGTTGCTATTGTTATTTGTTGGTTTCATTTTCTATTTCCATTGTTTCTGTTCTAAAGAATAGGCAGCACTATGTGGGTATTACAAGCTGTTACATGAAAGGTAAACCAGTCGCAGTGTGATCCCCTTACAACTGTCTCTTTGCTATTGTCATGCTTTCATATTTTTTCTTAATCTAATTTCCAGTCACATGAAATATAAGGAATTGTAATAAGATAAAGAAAAATGTATCCCTAAGTCATTTAAGAGCTATTTATCAACCAAATGGAAGAAGAGTTCACCTCCCAGAGAATTACAGAGAAGAGTTCAAAGAGGCAGATGCAAGGATGTTCTAATAGAAATACAAGTACTCGTAATCTCATAAGCACAGTGGGGCTTTAGACTGGAGTCTGGTACTAAGATACATGCTTCCTGGGAGAGGTACCCATGAATGTAGCCTGAACCAAAGTCAGGACTCTTAGAATCACCATCTAGCATGGCATAGGGTACACATTCCAGACCCTGTGTGCATTCCATCCCATCCTTAAGGCTATTGTCTGATTAATCTCAGTTAGAGTGGAACTGAGTCTTAAACATGCCTACATCATTACACTCCTTTGAGTTGACTGTCATGTGGCCTCAGAAGATTTCATACTAAAAAGGTGGATACTTAAAGGTCTGCCAGGGAGAGAGGGGACAAGTACAGAGATTTTTAACTTGGATTTGTCACAGATGGTAGATGAGATACAATTTGGGCAGATGACATAAGACATGGGCTACTGAGACCATCTGCAAAAGGATTTTTAACCAAAATAGTCATCTTTATTGGAAATTTTTACATGTGTAAATTGTGTTTCACACCGACATTAAGAGAGTTAATTGCTCTGTCCACTTTTAGCCTAACTGCAAAGTTATGAGAAACAGAAACTAACAGGCAAGCCCAGCACCCTGGGGTACAGCCTGTGCTGTGTTGGGAACCCAGAACTCAGCCTGGTATGTGCATCAGAAAACAAAAGACACTGCAAAACATGATCCAAAAGCCAGAAAACTTCAGTTACTGGCTGTTCCTGACCCAACTGACCTTACCCAGGGTTTTGTGCCTTTGAGGTAGTTTGCATGTTAGAGGGAATTCCTATCTAGTAGATTGATTCATTTAATTCTTAAAAGCCATATTATATCAAAATCACCTCATCCAAAATACATTACTCTGACGATTCTGAAAATTCTGTTTCTTCTTTTCACACCAAATATGACAAGTCAGTAATTCTTAAAGCCTTTTTGGAAAAATAAGTATGTCACATCTCTTATTTGCACTGAAAAAATAAAAGGAGGTTTGGAACCACAGGTTTGGGCCCCTTTAGACAACATAGAAAACAAAAAGCAAGGGTTGGGGAGATGACTCAGTTGATAAGGTGATTGCTGTACAAGCATGCATAGCTGAGCTCAGATCCCTAGCACCCACAGAAAAGCTGAGCACAGCAGGGGCATACATTCCCAGCTAAGGGGAACAGAAACAGGCAGATGTGGGGGCTCACTGGCCAGCCAGTTTAGCCAATATGTGAACTTTGGGTTCAATGAGAAACCCTACTTGAAAAGAAAATGTGGAGAGCAAGAGAGGAAGACACTGTGTTGACTTCAGTCTTTCACATGTAAATGCATTAGTATGGGCATCCACCATACGTGCATACGCCACACACACACACACACACACACACACACACACACACACACACACACACATGCAAAAAAGCAAAGCCTTATCCTTGCTTCAACTTAGAATGCCCAGAATATAAAAATGGCCAGGCTGAGTTGGGAGACTTGGATAGTGGGAATGGAAAGCTTCAAAAGTATGTGCAGTAAAATGCACCACACTACCACCCCCCAGCATAAAATACCTGACAGGCTCAACATCAGTGCCTTCCTGAGGGATGTTTTTAAAGAGTCAAAGTATTTTCCTGAGCCATTTTCTGGTTAACTCATTAGCCTGAATTGGTTTTCTGACCTTAACACCTGCTGTAACCAGCAGGGGCTTGAATGGGGCAGAACTAAAGAGGCATATATTTCAATAAGCGGGAAAAACTGAGACAAAGATTTTGTGCAAAGTTGGGCAGGAGACTCTGGGCAAGGAAAGGGCAAGAGGGACTTCATAAAGTGCGCAAAATAAAAACTGAGTAAAATTTCTCTGTCAGGCCATTCTAGATCCTCTAAATTTGTTTCTCAATGACTGTTAAACTGAAAAATCGATGATAGATGATAGATGGATAGATATAGATAGATAGATGATAGATAGATAGATAGATAGATAGATAGATAGATAGATAGATAGATATAGAGAGATAGACAAGAGATAGAAAGATAGATGGATAGATATAGATAGATAGATGATAGATAGATAGATAGATAGATAGATAGATAGATAGATAGATAGATGATTGATAAATACATACATACATACATACATACATACATACATACATACATACATACAAAGATAATAGATAGAAAGATAGATGGATAGATAGATAGATAGATAGATAGATAGATAGATAGATAGATAGATAGATAGATGGCAATAAATCTCCATGAGTCAAGCAAAAGTACCGAAGACCACTCCCTCCTCAGTTTCCTCCTCTTATCTTCTTTGTCATAGCTGGTGAGGTCCAAGCAGCCACAGACCCCTATAATGCTCAGTTTGAAGCAATGATCAAGAACAAGGTATTGGATCTGCACAGTGCAGTTCCAGGGGAGGTCATGTAGTTGCCCTCAGCAAGACACTTAGAAACAGCAAGCACTGAGCAATGATGTAGTCTCGTATCCTCAATGGTGTCTGAAAGCCTGTCTTGAAGGTATGCTGCATGAAACACAAAGTTAAAACTGTAAAGTTACAGCTCAAAAACGGGATTTTAATGAAGGGAAGGGAAAGTAACTACTACTTTAAATGATTCGGACTTATCCTCACTTCCAGTAAACCTCAGATGATTTATCCTGCCAGAAGAAAAACAGCCACAAGATTTCTAAACTGAGAACCCCCTTCTCCCACATCATAACACATATATACGTTATAGGTGACTTCTCTCTCTTTAAAAATGCTGTTAAAATGTTTGTAGCTCTCCAGGATTACATGTAGAGCCAAGGTTATGAATATGTATAAATATGCAGATGCTCTATTGAATGTTCCTTATCTCATTTGTATTTCTGAAGATGTATAAGATAACCTTTGTGTCTTTCAAAAACATCTTCCTACACCTCAGGGAGCAAATTACCTCTATTTTCATTTCCTTTAAAGTTAGATCATTTTATAATTAAGAATGTATTGAAGCAGATTCTCCCACATGTAAGCTACTCCCTGGGGAGTAATTTATGCAAAGAGAGCCTCTGACTTAATATCATACAAGCCAAAAACTATTCAATGGCTACCTGGGATTATTTTAGTCATTTTATAGTAACTATAAATATCCCACTGTTTGAAATGTTACTGTTAAACTGAAATCCATAGTATAAATAAGTCATAATGTGATTCATTGAAGTGTTTTTAAAATATCTTTTATAAAGATACAATAATATATTAAATTGTGCTTCTTTTCCAAAATCATTAGAAAAAAAAATCAGTTAATGGGTATACTGATGGTGATGATGTTGATGGTGTTGATGATGATGATGCAATGACATTCTTCAGAAAACACCCATTTTATTCTCACAATTCTATGAGGTTTGTTGATGAATATTATATTTATAAGTGACAAGATGTAGGTTTGGAGGTTTTATCTTAGTTATGGCTCTAATGAATAGATTAAGGTGGTCAAATAAGAATAAAACCAAACCTCATATTTCCCCATGCCCAAATCCTGAAATCATTTCAGTCATACTGACATCCCCAGTTTCCTTCCTTCAATGCTTTATCTTACAAAATAAGAGAGAAGGTTCAAATTTCTGTAGCTTATTTAATTTTTAAAAACTTAACCTGCTACCCTAAGGCTAAGTATTATATTTATGTAAAGTAATAACAAAAGATGGTAATGCTTTACATTTATTTCTTTTGTATATCTGAAAATAGAAAACTATAGTAGTGTATGCACGTGGCAGCTTTATGTACAAAGCATTTTGAAGGATATTTTGCATAATTATCTTAAATTGGGAAAGGAAATAGCAGATCTTTCTAGTGTGAATAATTTTAACAACTCTTTAGAGTACTATCAAACACAGGAATTCCTGCATTCTAAATAACCTACATGATGACAAAATCATCCTTCCAAAACATTATACATTCAGGTGCCTGTGAGATGCCACATAAAAGTGTATGTGTCCCAGTCCCACATCACACCATACTCCACAAATGTCCCCGTTTCTATTCCAAGGCCAAACCTAGCTCTCACGCATGCTAGACAAGGCTCAACCACCCAACCACATCCTCAGCCCCAGAGTCACCATTTCAGTCAGTCCTATCACTACCTCATTTCCAATTCTTCACCAGCTTCCACTTTCCTCATCTTTCAGCATTTAATCTCACTTGTGCCTCTGAACCATTTTCGAACTTGCTTCACCACCTCCCTTTGTCCAATGCCTTCTACACTGCCATTGCCTAAGTCTCGGGTCAGGAATAACTTTCATTGGTCTTCTGGTGCTCTCTGGTTAGCCTGCTAAGCTCTAAGGTTCTCCCTTCACATCTTACATAGGGATTGGTTTGGAGGATTGAATTTAGGAATCTGCTCACCCTGTGCAAGCACTCTAACATGGAGCTACAGCCAGCCTTGTTTTCACCATTTATTCACTCTTCATTTTGTCCATTCCTTGTGGCAAATAGGATCAGGTGAAAACTCCCCTGCCTAACTCTAGTGGCTCCAAAGTCTGGTGTCACACTTCTGTGTAGCCATATGACCCAAATTTCCCTTAGAGCCAATTGCTCTGTGTGATAGCCAGACACGGTCATACAAGACCTCTGACCTGTTTTCATTCAATGCCCCTTTCCTTTCTCCTCAGCCTAACCAAATTCCACACACTCTGTACAATGAGCTGTCTTCCTGATTAGAGCTGCAGTGATGTGGAGTAGTTGCGGTGTTGCAGGTCCAGGGATAATTACCTTATCTTATGCTTGCTTTAGTCCCCTGGATGGCCATTCTTTTCCCACCACTGTGTCAGAACTAACATCCTATGACTAATAGATAAAACTCTTTTGGAATCTATTAATTTAGCAGATCACTAGCTTCCATCAACCCAGAAGCTCAGAATGTCATCAGACAACATCTGAGACCTATAGAAAAGCTTCCCCTATCTTGCTGTGACCACCCCTCTGATCTACTCATCAATGTGTTCCAAACTTGCCTTGATTTATGACTTCCTTTGTTCTGTAAAACTCTAAAATTTTATGAAACTCTTTCCACATTTCAACATGGAATATGGGATAACCTAAATCTATGACCTGGGCCATGGTCACTCAAACATGCCCCAAAATAAACTATCTCTTATACCCTTTTTAAAAAATGAAACCTCTTCATTCCCAGTGAAATTAAGTGCATGTTAACTTCCTATATAACTTTTTTTGACTTGCTCATTATTAACTTTTTATTAGTGAGACTATCAAAATCATTACCATATCTTCTCCTGAGTCATGTCTCCATTACCTTACAGACATTTAAAGCATGCTCAGTTAATGTTTAGTTGGTCATTAAAGTTATTTTCTCATAGATGACCAGTCCATCCAGCCACACAACGTGTACAGTCACTATATACCAACACTCCAGTCTTGCTTTATTTAGCCACTTAAAATATTATTGAGATAAGGGCATGTAAAAAACTCCTAATGACTTCCTATTTAAAATGTAAAATAAGAAATATAAAGGCATGAGTTCACAGGATTTTTCTGTCATGTTATTTTAAGGAAGACAAGTTTTAAAAGGAAAAAACAGTGAAAGCAGGAGAAAAGATCTGGTCTCTAAACATGCATTGCAAGGGTATGAACACAACCTTGGAAAAAGCAAAGAGTGATAAATAGATCTCTTTTCCTAACAGCCGTTCTCAACATGTAGATCGTGACCCTTGTGGGGTCGAACAACCCTTTCACAGGGATCCCCTAAGACCACTGGAAAAACCTAGATATTTATACTACAATTCATAACAGTGGCAAAATTATAATTATGAAGTTGCAATAAAAATAATTTTATGGTGGGGGGTCATTAGGAACTGCATTAAAGGTTGAGAACCACTGCCTTAGAAGAAGGCTAGGAAGGCCATTCAATTAGTAATGATGACCCCAGGACATCACTCTCACCCAGCATCCTCTAACTGTTAGCATCTAACACAAACATCATGGCAAAAACAGGTAAGTGTGAACATAGAAACAAGAAAAATAAAAGAAGGCAATTATGGACATTCAAATTTTTTGTTGTTTTGTTTGTTTGTTTTTTACTCTTTCAGCACAAATTGAAGTGATACCATGCAAAATTTGTGGCGATAAATCCTCTGGGATCCACTACGGAGTCATCACGTGTGAAGGCTGCAAGGTAGGGACTTCCATATTGTGGTGGTATGTAAAGACTTTAAAGAAGACACAATGAGGGATGTTTGTGCCTGCTGCTGACAATAGCTGAGGAGATACCTCATAGGTTAAGAACACTAATTGCTCTTCCAGAGGACCCAAGTTCACCTCCCAGCACCCACATAGTGGTTCACAATCATCTGTAACTTCAGGCCAAGGGTATCTGATGCTCTCTTCTGACCTCTTTGGACACTGCACACACATGGTACACAGACATACATGCAGACAAAATACTCATACACTCAAAGTATCAAAATAGTAATAAAATTTTAAAAATACTGGAAGCATTGGATGTTAGAAGTAGACTCTAGATCAGTCAAAATTCATCCTTGCCCAAATCTTAATTTTTCAATGAGTTCCTGAAGTAGAAACAAGATCTTCTTTGACATATGCCACTGATATAGATATGGAAAAGAAACGGATCAAGGGCACAGGTTGTTTCACATTCTGTCCAGTATTTCCTCAGAGAGACTCCATCAACCCAATGGCAAACTCATTCCTATGAGTAAGGTGTTTGGAAAATAGAGGGCTAAGGGAATAGCAGCTACCACAGACCTAACCTGAGATAATCAAAATTTGAAAATTAAGAGGAAGGTTCTTAAAGTAATCTGAAAGAAGGGAAGAGTGAGAATAGCAAGGGGCATTCAAAACAGTTCTACAATGAGTTTTCAAGGGATGGGCAGAACCAGAACAAAACTCAATTGCCATATGCAGGGGGCATGGTGGATGGTGGAATGTCATTGGCAATATGCAGGCAAGGTGAATCACTTATTTGAGTTCAGTAAACGAGAAAGATGTGGCATAGTCATAGACTCTAGGATTCAATCATCATCTTAAGAGATTTTAAATGTAAACAGGATAAAACAGATTATAAAATTTTAAAATTAATGGTGCCTTCACAAGTCCAAAAAATGAAGTACTTTGGATTGGAAAAGAAGAGAATAAAATAAAAAGAAATGAGTGAAAATAATATGATAGAAGAAAAATCAGCATAGTGGAATAGTCTGGAATGGAGATGATCAGTTATATCCTTAGGCAAAGCTGATAAGATAGCCCTTTATTATATTCCTCTACAAAGCTAGAATTAAGAATTATGTATCATCCACTATCATGCCACTTTTTATTCCATCAATAAGAAGCAATAAAGCAAATAAGAAGTTGGCTGTTTCTTCGACCCTCCATAAGTAAGTTATTTTCTCTGGGTAGGCAGACAAATACTTTTTGTCATAAACATTAGTAAAGTTTGTGATGAGAACTCTTTCTGGTGCAGGCATTTCTTCAGGCTTGTTCTGCAGGTTTAAGAGCCATAGTTTAGTTTATAACATATCCACTGTAGTTGTTCCTATATGAATGCTGCATGCTCATTATTCCATCATGTAAGGCATTTGGAAAATGTTGGACTTCAAACTGCAGAGATACATTCATTTTAAGAAGCAGTTTTAAACCATAAGCTCTTAAATATTGGATAAGTATAGCCCAACATGTCAACAGCAGGAACAGTGGTTGAACTCCCATCATCTTTTTAATCCACTGTCAAAGAAATTATGCAGTCACTAGGAAGCATATTCTGAGGTTTTTGTCAAACTGGCTACACATCACATGACTTTTATTTATTTCATGAAAAAAAACCCACATGTATAAATATGCTACAAGTTTCTCCAGTAGAAATCCCATTCAAAATCAGACGTCAATGTCAGCACATTCAGCTATCAACCTCTTTGAGTTTTTATAATAATGCTCTGGAGTCAACATACACAACCATTTGAAAACATCAATTGAGCTCACAAACTTATTCAGTTCCTACTCATTCAGTAAAATGTGATGATACAGAATCTATTTTTCATGCCAAAAATCTCACTTGCAATAATGAGCAACAGATAAGCAAGAAATGACTCATAATTAATGTCAAATTGGCTGTAAATTAGGGCTTGTGGCTGTGACTTCAGAATGTCTTCCCTGCCAACTCTTTTACTAAGTGGCACTCCAGTATCCAAAGATAAAATCCACGTGATTCTTCCTTAAGATGTAACTTCCAAAGCATCTCTATCAGCACCAGGACACTATGATGATGCTTCCTCACAGCTTTCTTGGTATATAAAAGAGGCATTTCAGCCCCTGGGGACTGTTTCTAGAATCCAATAAAACTGAAACCATGGAGCCCTATTGTGCAATCACTAGTGTAGGGAACAAACACCACACATGAAGATGTAGAGGTGAAAGTAGTCCTTCCTAAGTGGATCTGTGCTTAAACCACGAGATCAACTGGGAATATCTCTCCAGGGCGTCATTGGCCACACAACCATTCTAAGGTTCCTTTTGGTCAACAAAGCCTCTTCATCGTGCCAAACTAAGACATACTGAAATCCAAGGCAAAACCAAAATCCAAGGCAAAACCAAAATCAATCCTTTCTTTAAAGTTTTAAGAATCTTCACACTGATATTGATTTTTAACACTTTATTGAAATATCCCCCTTTCCTAATTGCCTCTATTTTTATTGAACCATAAATTTCATATCCAAGTTGGTCTTCTTGCATGCTTTATTTTAGCCAGCCCTGCTCCATTCTCCTGGGGAAACCTAGGTGTTTGAAAAAAACTTAGGGGCTCTACTTCAGGCCTCTTGGAGGTTTTTCACTTCCAAAAGACAAAGCTGAAAGCTATCGTTCCTTGTGTTTCTTTTCAATATTTCTGCTTAGACCATCATTTCACTGATGGAACTTTTCACTTTCATTGGTCTGCTGTAGGCAAACAGTGATTGGGAAAACTGGTTACCTGGGGGGATGAACAGAGAATGGTAACTTCCATGTCTCTGGGGAAAATGCTTATTTTCCTTATTATGTTTTCTTTATAAGGAAACTAAGGGAGGTTGGTATCCAAAGAATTAAAAAATAAAAATAAACCCAGCTACAGACTTCAAGGGGCAGTGTGCAGTCAGTTGTAGCTCTTTTCCACCAGAAAAGTCCAAACCTACCTGAAATAAGAACTCTTATATCCTATAACCAAAAAGCAAGCATTTGTTTGTTGCCTGCTTTATATCGAAGAAGTTGTATTTAGTATTTCTTTGACTCAAAATGTGATTTATGATAAGATGCACCATTGGTTTCAGAAACAATTTTCTGCCCAATGTGATGATACATAATCCCAGCACTAGGAAGGCAGAGGCAGGCAGATCTCTGTGAGTTCAAAGCTGACCTGGTATACAAATCCAGTTCTAGGGCAGCCAGAAATACCAGAGTTCCATGGTGAGGCTTTGCCTCAGAAAAAGAAAAATTAACACTTTCTGGACAATTTGATTTTTTTTTTCAGATTTGGAAAAATACATTTTAGAAGGTGGGGGAAAATGGAGCTGATGCTGAGCCCACACTCCTTGATGCTGTGCCTCCTACCAAAACACACACCCTTAGTTCAAACCCAGGCCCATGTCTCCATCAGACTTTGTCCTCCTTGGTTTAATAGTGACATGTCTCCTTGATGTTCCTTCCCTGTTGTTCCTTTGGGGCAAACCTTTATTCTCTTCAAAGAAATTCTTTCAGTAAATATTGAATGAATGAATGAATGAATGAATGAATGAACGAATGAATGAACAAATGAATGAATGAATGAACAATTGAAGAAAGATACCATCACATGTCCATAAATATGCACATACATTCTGCTCAGAAGCACCTATAAGCTCTCCGAGAAGCAGTTGAAAACTTTTGAAAGGTTAAATTCAGCTATACTTGGGGTGGAAAGTCTATCAGTGTATATGCTAATGTTGCCCTTTCTCTGAGTCTCCTGCCCTCACTTTCTCTCATCCTCCCTAGGGATTCTTCAGGAGGAGCCAGCAGAACAATGCCTCTTACTCCTGCCCAAGGCAGAGAAACTGTTTGATTGACAGGACCAACAGGAACCGCTGCCAGCACTGCCGACTGCAGAAGTGTCTTGCCCTAGGAATGTCCAGAGATGGTAAGCCTCTGCCTTCCTGGTTCTTAGCAGTTTCAAATGGACGCTTGGCTAGAGGCTATTCCAGCCACTGAAAGAGTTTTAACTGTGGGAATTGGGGATATGAAGAAAAGACGACCAGAGCACTGGTCGTGAATTAAGAAGTGAAGCAGGAACATATCAAATGTAGAATTGCCTGGGAAATAATAAAAAGGAAGGTGGGGGTGGGGGAGGGGGGATGCAGAGCAGCCAGCACTATCTAGGTTAAGTGAAGACCAGGTAAGGCTAGATAGTAAATGACTACCTGGCCACATTTTCTGGGAAAGAGGGCTCTTCTGGGATGTGAGATTTTCAGGGCTAAAGTCAGAAAGCCTTAGGTGAGGAGAAGCCATTCATCCACCAGAGCTATCTGATGTACACAGTTACTTAGCGTTTGGGATACCAGGAGCAGAATACACCTTCAAGGAGAATGAGACAGATCATTGGCTGTTCATAAATACCCAGTGAGAGACCTGGGTTATTCTGATCCATGATGAAGAGTGCAAATGCATTCAGGGGTCCTGTATTTCCACTCAGACTATGGAGTGTCTGTGCTTCTCCTCCACACACAACCAATTGCTTGAATTCATGGTACAAGGTGAAAAATTCAAGCATGGTCAATAAATAATTTTGCCTCTTCTTTTTTTCATTCTTAGTCATTCATACACATTCTTATACTATGAACGTTGGCCCCAGCTTTCTTGTAGCCCTATAGTGTGTTATAAATGACCTTGTATCCTGAACAAATCCCACTAGCATCAGGGCTGATGGGGATTTATCTGTCCCAGTAAGTGATGGTAGTATATGGTACTCAATAACCCTAAAGTTCTACAGCTGTGGTTTTTCACCTTGTCTAATCAGGACATGAGAATGAGCAATGCAATATCTCCTACCACTTTTCAATTATCCTTCCCATTTACTGACTCAACAAATCCTGGCACAGTGTTTTAGCAGTAGTATAGGAGCCAGGGTAAGATGTCCTCACATCTCCCTCAGGGATATACTTTGGTACAGGCATTTGCTGTCTGCCACTTATGTCTGCCTCTCACTTCACCACATCAGGTCACTGGAACATCGTGGCTTCTGGTAAATAGATGTCTTATTATTCCCATCATTGACTTCCCATCCTTTGAGTAGGTACCACATATCTTGAATCTTCTCCTTCCTAATGTATTTTCTCTTTGTTTGTTTGTTATTTTGATTGGTTGGTTGCTTATAGTCCAAATCTATTGTCCAGGCTGGCTTAAAACTCACTGTGTAGGCAAGGATGGTCTTCCTGCCTCATCCTCCCAATAGGGATAATAGGCATGTGCCCCTATGCTTGGCTTCTGTTTTTCTATTAACTGGGCTTTACAAATCAATCCTCAGATTGTAGAGAAATGTTTGACATAAATATGAAGATATTGGACCACACCTCCCCAAAAATAAGAAGCCTAATATTTACCAGGCAAAAATCTAGAAGGTGAAAGATTAATTTAATTTATAATATTTAAGTATCAAGTATGTTCCCATAGATGTCATACCCCTATGAAAACACTGGTGATGCCCTGTGTACAGACAAGCTTCACAGGAAAGTGTTTTGTATCCCAAATTGGGTCATGCGACACATATCACTTAATGGTTTAAATTTCAATTCAAAGTCAACATACAGACCTTTAGTCATACTTCTTTGTTGAAAGTGCTCAATAGTCAGTGACATACTACGACAGTGGAAGAAGCATCTAAAGTTTTTCTAAGGACTGGATGATATGAGAGAGAATTTGAAATGAGTGTATTGAATTGGACTTTTACTACAAAGTTTAGATCCCTAAAGGTGATGGCTCATCGCCAATGCTGAAAGAGTTAAACTAGGGCATGTTTCACTAATGGGAAGCAGGTAGAAACCCAGAGACTTGGAGACTTGGAGACAGTAAGACACAACAATTTCCAAATGACCCCAGAGTTACAGGTGATGGGTCCACAGCTGGAGTCCCCAAAAGAACTGTTCAGTTCTCATGCAGCAGGAGTATAACTCTTTGATAGAGCAGTGACTTTTAATTTCTAGTCACCCTGAGAACTTCTGTTCTACTTAGAATCCCACACTGTAAACAAAAGTGATGTGATTTCTGACCCTCCTACATAGAAGTTTTCTTTGCTAGTGTGGGATTGAAATGAGGGTTAAGCATGTATTGTGTATTGATGATGTCATCCTGAGTATTTGTAAATCACATGCAGTGTATACAGAATCATACCAGCTTTCTTAATACAT
Source organism: Peromyscus maniculatus bairdii (assembly GCF_049852395.1). Classification (NCBI taxonomy): domain Eukaryota; kingdom Metazoa; phylum Chordata; class Mammalia; order Rodentia; family Cricetidae; genus Peromyscus; species Peromyscus maniculatus. The sequence goes on along the minus strand of NC_134852.1, from coordinate 170,875,867 downwards.
GGCAATTTAACAAGAAACTGTCTCTATACTCAAGCAAATATCATTAGCAGAATAAATCAGGTTTGAGAGAGGCAAATGGTTAAAATATGTGCTGTGCTCACCCTTGAGGGGTAATAAGAAGCATGCAAATACTTAAAAATATAACAGTAGATGGCCTTTGTTAAGGTGGAACTTTGAATACATCGCGGTGTCTGAAGATAATAGCCAGGAAATATTTCTATGTCAGAGAAGTTTAGTAGGTGTATTTTCTTGGTGTACAGTACAGTTTGCCCCGGAGTACATCGCCAGCTTTATTACAGGAGAGGACATAAAACTGAAACACTTTTCTGAAATAAATGGAAAACTTGTCCTGGAGTAGCTTTGTAGTCATTGTCTATAAAGTCTTTGATTTAAGACAAAGCCGGAGAATTCCAAACTCTAGTCTCTTTAAGTTGCCTCTTTCTAGATATTCCAATTGCTCTGTCACCTGACAAGTCAGCCTCGTACAAAAGATGTACATTTTTCTGTCGAATTGTCAGATGATTACAGCAGAGCCCTTGGCAACATACTTTTCCAACATCATTAGCCCTAATTACTAGGACTATAGTTAACAGCACATGGAGGCATGCTTTGGCTGCTGGTCTGTCTGTGACCCTGCTGATGGTGGATGGCCTTGCTTGGGTAATATAGAAGTGGCCTGAATCAGCTTTGCATATCCTATTGTTCAGCAATCTAGTTCAGGCATGTCCTTGCCATGGTGAGGTGCCCAATCAAACAGGCCCTTTTCAGGTCTCTGCTTGCAACAGATTTGTCAATAACCCATTGACCTCTGCAGGTCATGTGACTGGGAGTCCAGGGTTGGGCAGCATGCCTGCACAGAATGAAAGGGAATTGGGAATAGACGTAGAGAACATGAAAGGACCCAGGTAAAAGGAATTGGGGTCATTAATACAATCACTCTGCCTCAAAACACACAGAAATCTAAACTGAGGGTTAAATGGCAAGTGTGTTTAAAAGGCAGTTCTGATCCCAGGGAGAAAACTGGCTCACTCATGATTTTTAATTCCTATGATTTAAACCTGTAAATTTTAATTCAGTAAAATTTAAACCTGTAAAAAATTAATTCCTACAATTTAAACCTATTCTATAAAGTTACTATAAAATTGTAATCTTATGCAATAGACTAAGTTCTTGTATTGAGAAGACTATAGCTGTCTTCTATAAGAGCCATCTGAGCTGACACAAACACAAAGGTCGGCAATAGGGTAGATGAATACCATGTTCTTGGGATGCAGTCCTCCTGAGTCAATGTTTAATATTATTTAATTTCCCTTATAAAAAATGGCATTTTCTGCCAGGCGGTAGTGGCACACACCTTTAATCCCAGCACTCAGGAGGCAGAGCCATACAGATCTCTGTGAGTCTGAGGTCAGCCTGGTCTACAGAGTGAGATCCAGTACAAGCACCAAACTACACAGAGAAACCCTGTCTCAAAAAAAAAATGGCATTTTTCTCTAGAGAACAATATGTAAATTATTTGCCATGACATAATATAAAAGTACAAGGAAAAGTTTCCCTAACCATTCTGTAGCATTCTGCCCATGGCAAGTGGAAATACCACCACACTCCAAAAACAAATTCTGAAAAGTAGAGTCTAATAACAGCTGTGTCTACATAGCAAGTTAAACACAATCCAATGATCTAAACCAATTGGAGACCCAGTAAAAGCAACAACTGAGAGGGAAAAAGAGAGTTTGCTAGTAGTTAATTAGATTGTTTCTCTTCATTGAGAAAAAAACTACAGGATAATTACTACTTTGTCTTCCTACTTAGGCAGCTTTGAAAAGCCAGGGGACAGGAATTTTCTTTTAGAAAGATTAAGGAGTAAAAAGAATGAGGGAGAGATTGTGGGTGTTAAAGTCCAACCAGTCGCAGCCTCAATCTGGCAGCCAAAAAAGGAGAAAACATGCCACTATACCTAGGAGTATCTGAAGACTCCTGTCAGTCTGCACATCCTGTTAATCACATGTCACATTTCCCAGTAATCAGGGCTGGGAAGTGGGGTCTCCATTTTGAACAACCCACACTCAGATAAGATTGGGCAGCATCAGTCCCAATGCAAGGGGAAGATGAATTTGGATGAATGCTGCAGGGAGTGAATGGCAGCATCCTCACAAGTGCAGGCCTCCTCTGTGGACCCTCTGAGCTGGAGAGACTGTAAGCACTTCCTGTGTGGCAGTTTTTAGAAAATAAAAAAACTCCAGCCCTAACAACTGAATCTTGATCTATTTCTACACTCATCTGCCTCCTTTCTACCCCTTCTGAGGTCCTGACATCAACAAACCATGGGGAAACTGGCACCACCACCAAAGAAAAGAAATCATAAACTCAAATGAGCATCTCCAAGACGACCATAGTCCCCATCATTAGCATGAGGTGCAGAATGCAAAATGACTTGAACCAGGCAGCCCAGCACCCAACATGACCACGTGCTAAAAGAGCGGTTGGAGAGAGGTTGGCGGCTTGTGAAAAAGAAGTCGTTATCCCTAGCAGTTCCAAAGGCTGTGCTCCACAAGTCAGGAAGCTGTGCATGGGGGTGAAAGCCTCTTGATATTATTCCCAGACACTCATGGAGCCTCTCCCTCGGTTTCCCTCAAAATGCCTGAGGATTGGGATGCAAGAAATGGGCAAAATAAACCTTAGAGCTGGCATGATATGCAAAGTTGCTCCTGCTGGTCCAGTGCATACAAATGCTGCCATCCAAGGGTTCTGATTATTTGCTCCAAAATCCAAAATGGTGGCAACTGGTGAAGTTTTCACCTCCCTGAATCCTTGTTCTTACCAATAAAATATGTCCCAAATTGAAACAATAGGTTTTTTTCCCCAAGGAGCTGGCAATCCTAATGATAGAGAAGAAAGTCAGTATTGATTATGAAGGCCATTTTAATAGCAGGAAACCTTTACTAGTCTTGTGAGGTATGTTGTTTTGGTTTGCACATGCTATTCACAAATGGGGAGGGGGGGGCAAAATGAATACCTCTTCCAATTTCTTGGCCGTGACAAATAATATACATTTTTATATGTCTTCCTAGGTTACTGTTGCTGTTTGGATATTGAATGTCACCAAAATATATTCACATATTTTAAGGATGGCACTATTGAGAGGTTATAGAACTTTTCAAGGGTGGGGCCTAGAGAGAGGCCTTGGGTCATTAGAGTGTGTCCCTCCGAAGGAAATACTGGGACCTCGGGCCCTTCCTTTTCCTCTCTTTTGCTTGCTTGAGTTGAATTGCTCTACTACACCTTCTCCAACACGGTATCCTGCTGTGCCACTGACACAAAAGCCATTGGTACTGTGAGCCAAAAATAAACCTTTTCTACTTTTAAGTTGATCATCTCAGTTATCAGTTACAGTGGCAGAAATCTGACAATACACATTTCATCACTCTGATGCAAACCAACCCATCCTCCGAATAGAATCTTTCCCTAAAGGTGAAATGTAAATGAGTGAAGCCCTGCCTTGGAACAGTAGGGATTTGTCTATATGATACTGAAGGGACAACTACCCATGTCCCTTGGAGTGAAATGGCTAAAGCTAATAGCAACCACACTGCTGTCTATTTCTCTTCTCTCCATCCCAGCTGTAAAGTTCGGGAGGATGTCCAAGAAGCAGCGGGACAGCCTGTATGCTGAGGTGCAGAAGCACCAGCAGCGGCTGCAGGAGCAGCGGCAGCAGCAGAGCGGAGAGGCAGAGGCCCTGGCCAGGGTGTACAGCAGCAGCATCAGCAACGGCCTCAGCAACCTAAACACCGAGACCGGCGGCACCTACGCCAATGGGCACGTCATTGACTTGCCGAAATCCGAGGGATATTACAACATAGATTCTGGTCAGCCATCTCCCGATCAGTCAGGACTGGACATGACTGGAATCAAACAGATAAAGCAAGAACCTATCTATGACCTCACATCCGTACCCAACTTGTTTACCTATAGCTCTTTCAACAATGGGCAGTTAGCTCCGGGGATAACCATGACTGAGATCGGTAAGTCTTCTTCTGAGTGTGAGTCTTCTCTGATTTTTATTTCTGGAAGGTCTCCCTTGAAGGTGCCTTAGTCCTGTTTAGTACGGTCATCTTCACAGCCCTAAATTAAATTGTCTGAAAACCTGGTTTCTACTGAGAAAATGAAATTGGTTTATACTCTAACAATTGTCACTATCTCCTTGTGCCATAAAAGTTATATTGAATGAAGGAAGAAGGAAGAAATGGAAATATGCTGTCTATAAGGGAAGAACGGATATTCTCGGGTGAATTTGGATTCTTATAGAAGGGAAAATGTTGGTGGGAGAAAGGACATTTCCTAGCTTTCCAAGATAATGCTATTCAAAGGGAAGTGGACACAGTATGGAGTAATACAATGAATGGTTCTCAAAGATTGTTGGTGATACGCCATAAACACAGAGTACCCCAGCTGTCCTCTTTATGAAGGTGCAGCAGGCAGTCCAGAAGATAGCTATGGATTTTGTGAATCTAAATTCAAGAATCTGACATGGAGATTCTGGGGAAAGAGCTCATACACAATGACATAAGTGTAATTCCCAGAATCCCTGTTTTTAAAGACATGGCACCCCACTTACAATCTCAGCACAGAGGAGGTAGACAAGGCAGACTTCTGGGTGTGTCGGCCAGCCAGCCTAGATTGCCTGAGCTCTAGGCCAGAGAGCCTATCTCAAAATAACGAAGTGGGCAGCTCCTGAGAAGCAACAGCCAAGGTTGTCCCACATACATGTCTATACAAATGTGGGCATACACACATGTGCATGTACACACATGAATTCTATATGGGATTCTGAATTGCAGCAATGATGACTATGGTCTTGGAGGCTATGCAGTATACAGTAACAAGTTAATCAGGGACATCTTTCAGCTATAATGACTTTTGACCTCTTAGGGCATAATCTCAGGGGTGCCCCATCTCAGGCAAGCCCTCTTCTGACCTACTGTAATTTTGTTTCACCCTGTTAACCTCAACAGTCTAAGGAATGTTTAATGGGTTAATCTCATTAATGAACTGCCATAAAAATAGCGGCAGACTCTCTTAATACATTTCCCTCCTAGGTAGCAGAGCTACATGTCCACCTCACCATGGGAAAGCTAGAGCAAAAGCAGAAATGACTGCCTCCAGGCTAAGAGATAGGCAACCTGAGTTTGAATCCTGGCTCTGTAGATTACAATGTAGAGCAAGTTCCTTGATCCCAGATCTCTAATCTTTGAAAAGGACAAAGCACAGTTTTAGGTCACGGGGATATCATAAGAAGCACAACATGAGACAGGTGCCCACTAAGTCTCTGCTATACTTTTATAAGCCCTGTGCTTAGTTGCCATCAAATAAGTGCCTAGAGCCCACAACTGTTTTCATTTGAATTTTCTGTGAACATACAAGGAAATCTATGGCTGTGATCTAGGCTGCCTATGGGACATGTGTTTGAGAAAGAAGGAATGCCACACAATGATGAATCTGAGATGTTATTTCCCCTTTCCAGTGGTTCATCATGGGGCAAGAAAATTAGTTGTTGATATCCCAACCAAGAAGCACCAATAGCTGGACTCTGACTAGCCCAACTATATTGCTATCTTTACCCATGTCCTTATTGTATCCGAGATACTTTGTAGACATTTCAATTTCATAAAAGTCTAAAGAGTAAAGAAAAAAGGGTCCTATTTTACTGCAGAAACAGAGGCCTATAGAGGCCTAGCACAGTTCACTGCTTCAAAGGGGTTCATGGTAACTCCCTGACAGCCTGGGGTCCACTTCAGGAAGTCTGATTCCAGGGTCCTGTGCTCACCTATTTAACTGCTGCTTGCTACGTTCACCACTCATAGGGATGCCTTTTGTATACAGAGGCCCCCAATCTTTCCAAAGGAGTGTATCAAAACAAAGTAAGATACCACTTAATATCCAAGTTCTTGAGTGTAGTATTCGTTTGGAACATACATTTAAATCCCAGTGAAAAGAAAGCTGGAAATTATTTAGCCATCTTTGACCTCATACACAAAAGGGAAGTTCTCACAGTTTATTTATGACTCAATAGAAAATATGATAAGTAAGCTGCAGACAAGACCACTGGCTCTGGGTTCCTGTGGACAATCACTTTCCCTTTCTGGCCTTCAGTCTATTTTCTTATGAGCCAATAGAAGAGAGACGGATAACTGCACGTTTCATCAGGGCTTCCTGCAGAGCCACTGACACCCAAAGAGAACTTTTCATAATTATTTCAAGACATCACTAGTCTTTACAGATCTCTACATGTGCTCTAAAATTTCATCAGACTTTAAGGGTGAAATGAGAAGTGTCCTGCAAGTGCTCTCAAATGTAACAGACTCTTAAACCTAAATATTGGCTCTGTTCTGATTTTGCTAAAACAGCAATGCCACCTAGTGGACACAAACCCATTCCATGTGCATGGATCTAGGTGTATGTGGTTACAAGACCACAATAGGGTGATGGATGCCTTGTCTTAATGAGCTATCTAAAACTCACCATCCATGTCGCTACAACACTACAACAGCATCGTTATGTAAGAAGGCAGCAGAAAATGGTTATGTACTTTGGGTCCACAGTCAAGTTGCAATCTTTTACTTGACGTCTATGAGTCATAGAGCTCTATACCTGAAGCAGTAATAGTCATTAGGCTTATGCTTATGTGCTGTGTCAGGGGGATAAATGAGTTGATATTTATAACTTCTGAAGCTATTAATTGCCATTTCTAAGAATTATTGTTATCACAGTAAGATCAACATTGCGATTATTACATAAGATCTCCAGCTATTACAGGGAGCGCAGTCACTTTTTTATTAAGTACCCATTGTATTAAATGATACTCTATCTTTAACTTTTATAGAAGTCTTGGTTTGACAGGTGAATAACTGTATACCCATTGTACAGGAGAAAATATTGAGGCTTAGAGGTCACATTCTTAGTAAAGTCAGAGAACAAATTTGTATCTGAGTCTAAGTGTACTTTCTCCTGTCAAATGACAACCACTCAGAAGCTCATTGGCATTGCTACAGAAAAGCATGCTGGGCACTCGATGCCTGCTGACATCATCCTAGGTGACACTACACGAAGTTCACAGGGCTTTCTGCTGACCTTTTGACTTTATTTGATCATTAGGTATAGGAACCACCTGGTTTGTGGCATGCTGTCACTGAAAAAGTCCTGTACAGACAAAAGACAAAATCTGAGTTAGACACATTTTAAATGAAGTCAAGGCTCTGGCACACTAAGAAATTTGTGAGCATTGCTTGTGGTTACTGGTTCTGACTGCTTCCTCTGGTTTCTGAGAGGGTAAGGGACATGTAGCCCTGCCATTGTGCTGAGATATGTCCTTATGAGTAGATCTTTCTTTTAAACCAAGTTTTAGATAAGCCTGTGTTCAACAAGGTCTCAGAGCTTTTAAATTTTTAGTAAAAATTTATTTATGAACTACAGAATAACATTTGAACAACTGCATAGAAATCAAGTCAATTACATATGTCATCAATATCAGGAGTAGGACCAAACCAGGTCCATCCTTCTCCAGAGATGCCAGAGGAGCTCATACTTCCTGGGATAAGGACTCTGATGATAACAGCTTCTATTTAGAGGGAAATGTGAAAATCTTTACACAAATTTCAGTCAACATAAGGTTCATCCCCTGATTCAGGTCAATTGTGAGGAAGCTTCTTGATGAGGTTAAGGGTCAGAAACAGGAGTTTGTTTTCCAAGGCACAGAGTTAGTAAAGCTTAATTCTAACTTAAACAACTCATTTGGCTATCATTGACTTCCAGGCATGCTTTGAAGAATTTTCTTTTGCAATATTCCAGTCACTGGAAGTAAGCAAAATGTGGTTTCTACCCTCACCATCTAAGTGACAGGTGTCAAAAGAAATCGTGGCAATCCAGAAAAGAATAGACTGGCCATCAGCAGCAAGGCACCAGCCTGGCATGCAGAAGACCCTTAGTTCAATGCCAGCATGCTAAACTAAGTAACTTAATTTTTTAAACTGTCTTGGAATTTAAGTCCTAAGTGATCCTGGACGTGAAGGTCTGGGGGATGGTGAATATCAGTTACACTTCCTATCATGAGACTTTTTTGTTCTCAGAATTTTGAGGCTAAAAAGCAAAATGCAGTTAAGAGAACAGAAACAACAAAGAATATTTCAGAAATATATCCCTGGGCTTTTCAAACTCCCAAGAGAAAAAGAAGCCATGAAATAAGAAGAGGCTGGAAGTCAACCACAAATTAATATTTAGGCCTCAGTATTGACAGGGCTTGGCTGGGTATTTACTTCAACCTGGCATGATGGATGTGTTTTGTCTCTGGGAATAAAATTTTGTGTGGTTGGTGATAGAGAAAGGAAGCTAGGCAAAGGATTCTCAGCAAGTGAGCAGAAAAAATAAAAATGTAACCATTGGCTTTTGCTTACCACCACAGCTCTCCAATGCTCAGGGGATGCTGCAGGGATTGTACTCTCAATAAAGGTCATTTAAGCTGAAAGATGATTGACAAGGTATCTAAAAGGTTCCAGACAAGACAATTCAAGGAACCAAATAACATTTTTTAAAGGTGAAAGAAAGAATGAATATATATGCATAATATGCATATGAATATATATGTATATAGGTCCTTAAATTAGCTGTAATGCTAAGAAGCACAGTGTGCCTTCCATACCTATCACCTGGGTCTGGTATTTTGCTGAGGAATTTCCTTCCAGATATAGACAAGGGAGTGTAGACTCACTGGTCTCATTGTTTCTATATAGTGTTAACATGGATTTATTCTCATATTCCTTTTGTGTTCTATTCATGGAATCTGGAGTTTTAAGTAACAAACACAGAAATAAACCTCATTTTGGATGTGTCTATTACATAACTGAATATGAATAGAGGAGACTACATGAGGAGATGGGCCTAAAGTGACCTAGTCTCTGTAATGTATGGCTTCATGCTGCTAAAGCTACAGAGACATTTGAAGGATATTGCTCAGGGTGCTTTATTTTGCAAAATTTTTTCTACATTTCAAATGTTGACTTTAAGAACTCTGAGTAGATGCTATGGACTTAAAGCAGCTCCTTTTAATGGTATGGAATTTTATAAGTAAGTATTTTGTAACTGCTATTATTTCACTTCCTGTGGGGGCATGATACAGAGAATACAAGCTGCAACTTGAGGAGTACCTATGTCCTCTAGTAGCATCTGTACAAGCACAAGTAATGTTCAATTTTCAGTAACAGTCGACTGGGTCGTAAACTCCATAGGGACTAAATCTAAGAGGAAAGCATTCAAATGTTCTGCAAAAAGGAAAATCCAGTCAGCCTTGATTTATCCTTTTTTGGCTTGAAGGTCTATCTTGTAAACATCTCCTAACCCCCTCTCAAGCTCACTCCAGCCACAGAGTCTGCAGGCATTTAGAGCAATCACAGGTCCGCCTACTATCCATGTGGGCTTGTTCCAAATGTTCAGCTTTATGAGGCTCAGTCTCCCATTCTGAAAAGTAAGGCAACTGGACAAAATGACCTCAGAGGACGGTGGTTTTCTCACCTTCCGGAGAGCTTTGGCAATGCGCACAGACAACCCTTGTTTCAGCCACTACAAGGAGAAGAGCACAGAAGAATGGGAGGAAAGGACCTGTGAGCCACTGTGCAATCCACAGCCGTGCTGAAGAGCACGGCTGTGCCAGTAGCCAGCAAGTCTCTCCTAAGAGCCCAGAAACCCCTCCTCTACGCTTGCACTTGGTGGTGTGACTCTGTCCCGATGTCTACTTAGTTCAAGCATTCTATCTTCTATTAAAAAAAAAAAGAAAAAGAAAAAGAATTCCCTGATCTGGGCTAATCATCCTGATTTGCCACATACTTTTGAGCCGACCATGATTAGAATTTATTCTAACTGGTGAGTGACCATGAATTATTTTAGATGGTGCTTTTTGACAAAGGACTCTGTCGCTGTTTTTAATGGTCAATCAAATCCAACTTTCTAGTATCCTTTAATAAATCCTCCACCAAAGACTACTAATATCACCCAGTGGTGATGCTGAGGTCACCTCCTATCACACTAAGGGCACTGATTTCTCATAATTTGCAAAGAACACAAAGCATTTTGAGAGTAGGGAAGCACTCAGCAAATAAAAAGGTTTGTCTATACTACAATCAACACAAACATACATGCTCAGTTCAAGCACTTATGAACATACACACCTATTTACAGTACACAAATGCTTAAACCACTCTGAATACAGCTTTCTTAACGTGCTAACATTTACTAGTGTAAGGAAATCTTCTAATGCACTTTTTCAATTTTGAGTTATAATTGTGAAAATTTGATCTTCAGTGGAATTCCCCTAGAGATACTATTTTAGGATTAATTTTTTGACTCAGGATTCAAAATTTTATAAGAAGATTCTTAAATCTGCCAGCAAGGAGGAAAAAAGCATTGAGAAGGCATTAGAAAGGCAATTCCATTTTATACACTCAATTTCAAAAGCCATCATAGATATGAAATGTTCTGCTGTAAGGAAAGGGAATGATTTCAGGATGGTCTACCTTGCTCATAGAAAGGGATGTTAGGACCTACAAGGCAACCTCTGAAATGGCTTTTGCTGACAATGCCACATGGAATTGTATTTCCAAGTGTTATCCTGAAGCAAGCCATGTTTTCGCCATACTGCCAGCCTTGACGTTGGCTCTGTCACTGCTTGGGATGCCACAAACTTTGCTCTGTCTTCAAGTATCTGTTTTTGAAAGAGCTAGTTAGAGTGAAAATACCACAGTGGCCATGGAACCAAGAAATGCCTATTGATCATCAGATTGATGAAGGTCAGTAACTTTGGGACCACTAGCCTAGCCCAGGGTTATCTACCAACTAGAAGAGCCTTTATTTCTGTGATGGTTAAGACACAGAGAAACTTATTAAATTAGAAAAAGTTATATTTTGTTTCTTTAATTTGGGATGTAAGCTTCCTTTTGACATGTCCTCAATACTTAGGAGAAACAAATTTATTGTTTAAACTTGAGTCCTGGCTATGAGCCCTAATAAAACCCGTTCTGTAAATAAGGAACTGTTAGTTCCTTTGTAAGCAGGTTATTCTAGAACACTTTGATTGGTTTTGTTCCAGACTACTTAAGAAGCATTTACTTTAGACCACCTAATTAAACAAATTATTTAATCAAGATACTTTTTTAAGATTTAAGTGTTTAAAAATGTAAAAGTGGTCTCCAAAGGTTACCTCTAAATTAGTTTTTTTCTAACAGTCAGAAATGTATTGACTAGACTTCCAAAAATGCAGGAAGAAGGGAAGAGTTGCTTCCGTCTAAATTAACAATCAATCCATGTGTCAACAAAATTCAGATAATAAACATCAATCCTAGTGATGGCCCTGAGCAATTTTTATAATTAGATTTCATCATCTGTGATCCTCTAACCGTCCTCTGGGCAAAATAGGGAGTTGCAGTTCTTAAAGGGGAGTCAGTAAGGATTCTAATAGACTTTGCACTCCATTGTCTGTGTCTGTCATGTCAGAATTCCATGTGCCTTTAAAGCTGGGATCCATTCTCTCCCTTTAGCTCAGTAGGATGCATCTTGCATGAGTCAAACAGAACAAAATGTGCCAATCAGCCTCTCAAATTCCAGTCACTCTGTCTCCCAAAGCCAGAGACAGTGTCACTGTGGCTAAACTCTCCTGTGGATGGAACCAGGACTGTGAGAAATTAATTGATTTTCTCAAAAGCATAAACTAGAAATTGGAAAGGGGTTGTGTTTGACTTCCCATCTTCGAACACAGCTGTCTCAAAACTGGGTAACTGTAGACACTTAAACAGGCTCATCTTTCCCCATTGTTCTGTAGAGGAGGTCTTTTACTTTGAAAGTTAATTTTGAAATGGAATGTTTTCATAATAGATTCTTTCTCAATTTTGTCAACTGTTTCAAGAAAGAAAACTCTAATTTCCCAAAAATTAGACATGCACTGTTGAAATAAAACAAAGGATGCATGATCCAAAACAGCTTTCAACTAGCCGGCAATGAGAAAGCATCCTCTTAGGCAGTTAATCTGTTTTTGTTACTTTTTTGCATTTTGGATGAGCTCAGCTTAAATACAGAGACTTGCACCGGCTCTTGATTCTTCTCAATTTCTTCCCCTCCCACCCTTCATCAAAATGCTATTGTATGTGGTGTGGTCATCCTGAATATTAAGAAAATATTCATAATTCTAGTCATCAGGTCACTCAGTCTTTGTAAGATATTATCATTACTTACATAAATCTGATTTATTCTATTCTTCATTATTTCATATATTTGTGTTTTGTCATACTCTCAGCACTCTATAACTATATAAGTTATAAAAACTATAAAACTGTAACCTCATATTTTGTTAACATATTATTTTCTGAAAACGCTAAGCATCTTTTGGAGCTGGTCTACATAAAGTGAAAAATCAATTTCGCTACTCTCTGATATGAGCTGACAATAGGACTCACATGAAAAGCAAACTAGAAGCTATTCCGACTCACTGGGGAAAGAAATGAAGGCCCGACAATGGGCTACGCCAACAAACAACACATAGGTTATTGTTGCCACCAATTCCCACCGAAAAGAATACAAACCATAAATGCTAACACCACTGTTTCATTAAAGGCAAATAGATCACTAATAGATTGATCATTTAAACTTCGGTGTTACTGGTGTTTTAATTCTATTCATGCTTAAAGGTCATGTGTTCCAAATAGAAATTCAAAGTATTGGAAAGGTCTTAACCGCCATGGGCTCTTCTGACATCATTGTTGATGAGAAACCACTGTACTTGTTCTATTGAACAACAGAAAGGTAGAAAGCATGATTCACTGGCAAAAAGCAAAATGTGCATTTCATTAAGTGCTTCACCTTCCAACCAGCTGATTTAATACTGTATTATAGTTGCTGTCTCAAACTATGGAGAACATTGACATAATGAAACCTAACACAGGGTCTTAAACCTGCCTCCAGAGAGTCCATGGAGATAGCCTGGCATTAATGCAAAGCAAATCCCCAAAGCATTCCACATCTACACTAGCCATATAAACTAAACAAAGTGTTCAGAACTTCTCTAGATCCTTAAGGTAAATTGCAAATTAAAGATCTATCTATTAATCATTTTGATTGAAGCTAAAATATAGTATTTTAGGAAAAATATTTCCAAAAAAAATCTCTTATAGAAGACACCAAATGAGAGTGTAGTTTACTGAGAAGAAACCATCCATTCTCTTGAGGGGGAAAAATGAGAGAGTTGGGAAGTTCAGATGCCACCCTCCAGAGGCATGGAGAGCATCCATGTCGGTCTTCTGTTCTCAGAGCAGTTAGACCGAGGTGCTCTTGGTAATAACACTAATAGCAGCAGTTTTTAGAGATACGCTCAACTCTCCACACTCCCAGAACGTGAGATCCTAATGAAACCACCTGTGGGATGCGGGACCCACGGCTGAGACAGTGTAGCCTTTGGAGAGCACCATTTGCTGAAATGTCTAGTGAGAGCTAAAATAAGCCACTTTGGTGAAGAAAAAAAAAAAACCTGCTGAGTGGTTGGAATCAGAGCTGCAGAAGGTCATTTGCTATTTTAGGAGCTGCAAGCTGGTCCCCGTTTTGTAACATCACAGCTACAAACATGAAATTGTCACCTTGCCTGTCAGTTTTCTTTCCTGCTGAAGCAGAGGTGGCCTGCTTCCCATTGAACCTGGCAACGGGTGGTTTGTTTCTAAACTTTGCTTTGTCGTTGAATTGGTATGCAAGGAAAGTTGGTTTCCATACATTTCTGTAATTTTGCTTCCAAATATTGTTCAGACATCTTTTTATGTCACCCGGCATAACTGACCTTTAAAACTCCATCTACTTATGTAAACTCCCCCCCATCTCAACCATACATACCATGTTGAAAGGGCCTTAAAGGGGGGTTCCTTTTCCACTTTGACCCACTGGATGCATTACAATGAGAAGTACAAGAAGTGTGGAAGTCAGAGAGCAATCGAGAGAGACAGAGACACAGGGGGGAAGAGAGACAGAGAGAGAGACACGGTGAAACAAAGACATAGACGGAGACAGAAAGAGAGACTTAGGATTATTTAGGCCCAGACCATCTGGAGATAGAGGAAGGAGGTTAACTCAAGCCCCAGGCTTCCATAATTATTGCATACACTACAGAGAATTACCACCAATTTTATTCCATTTTCCCCTTCAAAAATTTAATTTCTCTCTTCTCATTGCCCACATCATAAGTGAGTTAAGATTACCCTTAAGACTTTTGGGGAAGTGTGACAACTTAGCGATATTGTTTTATATCTTTTCACCAAAAAATGATAGTTTTCATAGATTGTTATCTCATGTGAATTACCCATTGTAATTTTTTTGTCTCATTTAGTTAATTCATTTACAAATTTACAAGTTCTATTAACTAATTTTAAAACATAGATTCCAGTAAGCTTCCCCTTAAGAAAACATCAGAACTACAATATAAATCTAAGTGTAATTTTACTGAAAGGGGGGGAAATGTATGTTTATCCATATGGGAACATACATGGATGGCACAGAGAGATGTTTTTCATGAAGTTAATAAATACAAAATAAGGAGCATGGACTTACTATTAGCCTTAATCACACATGCAGTTTCCCTGACCTGCACCAGAATTAGCACTGTCCCCCCTCATAATTGAGAGCAGAATACAGAACTGAGCATAATATTTTGTGTTTCTCACTCTTCAACATCATTTTAATAGCAATTAAAGCAGCCTTCAGACTCTCGGTGAACTGAGCAACCTCTGCTTTATACTGAGCATGTGTTCAGGGTCTTCACAGGGTCGTTGTAACTGTGTTGACCTTAGAAGTCCCTCTCCCAGCATTGATGAATCACCTTCCTCCCTCTTCCTGATCTCAGAAAGCATACAGTCCAAGTGCACCACCTCTAGACACGGCAGAGTTTGTCATATTCCTGTTGAACTCATTATCCCAGCACAGCTCATGCCAACTCCTCTTTCAACATGGACCATCTTCATCCCAAGCTAGTTAAAGAAACCAATAAAAGCCAACTGCTGAGAAGTAGCTGCAATCCAAGTCAGGGTATGAGATGAAGGGTGTGTGATTGCCCAGTAAGATCCCATCTCCTCTGTTCTTTCTCCTCAGCCTCCTTTGTCTGGACTTTCTCATGTGGCTGGTCCCTGGAGGGGACTGCATCTGCTATTACCTGTTCTCTTTTTCCAGGCAGGGACTCTTGAAGCTCCTTTGGCTCGCAGCAGGAACTCAGCATACTGCACTCACTGTCTCTCCTTTGTCCTTTCTTTTTAAGTCCTTTTCACAACTGCAGACTCTCAGTCCAAGAAAACTGTCTTGCTCTGATGTTCAAGCATCTTTGTAAGGGACAGAATGAGCCCTCTGGCCATGCTCTTTTAAAACCAGGAATAGCTTTGCCCTGTGCTTTACTGACCTGAGCCCTGGAAGGACCAAGTTAGTTTTTACACACAGCTATCCCACACACTGCAGTGGCTGCCTTCATTGCCATGTATGAGCCTTATGTTGAAAAGACATTTGACTTATTTCCTACCACAAGGATGTGGGAAATTATAGTACATTGATAATGCTCACTTCTCTTCATTCTAAATGCTTAGGCTTAAAGGTTATCAAACAAAAGATCAACCTTAGCTTTATCAAATCTTTGTGAAACAAGGGAAGGGATGGAAGAGTGTTTTTGGGTGGATATTTGATAGAAGATGATGGATGTATGGAAGTACGGATGTATGGACATTGTCAAACCTATGTATAATAAGTCAGCGACAGTTAAGTTCCTGCTATTTTTGATGTCCCAGTTTTGTTACCATGTCTTCTAGCCCTGTTTATTTTCTTTCAGAATTCTCTCGCATCCAAACCTACTAGCCCTTGTCTGTCATGACCTGTCCACAGCAACTTGTATCTCACCTAAATTTTCACAACAACCTGAATCCACTCACACACTCACTAATACACTTCCTTCTCTTTGCCACAGCTAAGATCACCTTTCTGGAACAAAACTCTAATCATGTCACTCCCCTCCTTCACAGCGCCCTCTGACTCCCCAGTGTGAAAAGGTCAAGTCTACAATCCTAGGAGAAGCCATGCCTGGACCTTCCTACTCAGCTCGTCAGGGTTCAGTCCCTGCCCTCATACGGCCTCGTTTCTCCCTATCTCCTCCACACACTCACTGTCTCCAACACTGGACCGTCTGACAGAAGAGATGGAAGTGATTCCAGAATAGCTTTTACAACACTCTGTAAACAAGTCCAGAGTTGTTCACTCTTTCTGAACCTTGTCTCTGCAGTAATAAAATTTTAAAAAAAAAAAGTTGATGATAAAGAATTAAAGATTGTACAGGTGTGGTGGATAACATCTGAAATGACCTAACTTAGTGCACACCTCTAGCTCTACCTTCTTAATATTGTTCCTTCTACCTGCAGCACATCTTATTCTCTTGCATGTCACAAGCCAGTACTCATCCTTCCGATTGCATGTTACCTTCTTTCTCCCCGACATAGAACTGAGTACTTTCTCCTTGAGGAGCCTCCAATAACTAAGGGCATTTATTTCATCATACTATAATACTATTATTAATTCTAAAAGATAAAAATCAATGTTTTTTAGTCTATATCTTGACCTGATACATAACAGTTGCCTTTTTATATTTTTAAAAAAAAGTATTTGTTAAGTAAATACATAATATTGTTTTCTAGTTCTTGGAAAGTTCAGAGTCTTGAGGGGTCTGAGACAGACAATTCCACAAAAATAACCACACTATCAGCCTAGACAGACTAGGACTCAACACCAGGAGGGAAAAATCACAGTATGACCACCTGTAGGAGGCCACAGAGAGGCAGGGAAGCCTTCACTACATGTGTGCAAGCAACCAAGTCCTGAAGCGAGTGTACAGACTTAACATCCAGTCTTCTTAGCCCTTCCACGTAATGATGGTCCCCGTACTCCTTTTTAGTACTCCATAAAACTACACGTGTCAAGTGGCAGAAGACCAAAGGATTCTTAAACTTTTGTCCATAGTTCTCAGAAGACAACCTAGAAGAGCAGGTCATCAGTCACAATGCAATTTGAAGTAGTAATTCTAGTTTTGCTTATAAACCCTGAAGCCTGTGAGTCACCAACAATCAGCATGCCTTTGAAGATGAAAACAAGCCACTCTAAGTCTGGAAATTGTAAGGCTTAGTATTAGGTTTTCATTACATAACTACTGGGGAACAGATATCTAATTTTTAGGATATAATAATTAGACTCCCCAAATGAAATTGAAAAATAATGAACCATGACTTACCAATCTATTTTAATATAATGTAGAGAGTAATTCCCACCCTTCTTTATAACATAGGAGGATATTCAATAAACTGTGAATATAAGATTTTATAGGGAAAGGACTTTGTAATATAATATGCTAAAAAGCTAGAATTTTGATGTTGAAGCCAATAGAATATGACCATCATCATAAGTTAGCATTTCATGGTGTCTATATCTCAGTCACTTTATAGTACTGTTTTGAAAATTGCTAACATGTATTGAAATGTCTCCCATCAGTAGCACTAACTGAAATATCAAATAACTCTCTTTTGTCTCCAACTCTTCACACTGCTTCCCTGGTGAGAAATCACACAGAATGTCCTCTCAGTGATAACTGTAGCTACCACTGACTCAGAGTTTCCAATGTTCCAAACAATCAGCTAAGTAGAATTCCATTTAGAAAATTCACTAGAAGCAAAGCTTATATTTTTCATCCTCTGTGTCACTGAAGCTCATCCAGCTTCATAGCATATACGCCAGATATACAGCAAGAGACAAACAGGGCACCAATATCACTTCGTAGTCAGTCCTAGAGAAACAAAGTAAAACCATTTAGAACAAGAGCAAGCTTATATTTCCAAAAGCACCTGAAACACAAGAAAGCTGCTGCAAGAACAGAAGTGACCAGGTAGACTTGGTCATCTTTGTTCCATGCACACCCCACATACAGGAATCCTGAGTACTTGGACTTTTCAAGTTTCCCTCTTTCCCATGTGTTCAAACAGCATGTGGGACTATAAAGGACCTCCAGCCAGCTCCATCTGACACAGGAGACTCCTAGCTAGTTTTCAGGAGAGCTTTCCTGTCTAGTTCTATTACTCAACCAAAGCCAAAATGACAGCAACTTAAGACAGACTATAAATCATAACTTACTTGAGACAAGCAGCCCAAAAGATAATCTGTCAGCTCCCCTTTTGTTGACTGAATGTTTCCTTGTTTATAACATTTTGACAAAAGTACCATCATTTGAAAATTTTATGAGATTGAATTTAATGGCACCATGAACAAATTTCATGAGTTACCTATTCATAGGCCAATGTTACCCATATCTACCCTGCTCTTGGTGTTAACTGTGAGAGATATTCACAGCTATATCTGTGGAGCTGGAAATACATGTCCTAGATGAAGTTGTTTTCTACTTTGTTTTCTCTTCTATCCACAAATGCCTTTCTCTTTCATTATATTATTTAATCCTATTTTTCAAGATGAGAACATATATGTATATTTAATCCCTCCTTTTTTATATGAAATATGACTTCAGTGATTTTCAAAACAGTTTTGAGTATTTGGAATGGGTGTGCTAAACTGTTTAGAAATTGTCAGCCAAAAAGTGAACAATAGGGGAAAAAAGTGAACAATAGGGTAATTTAATACGTGTTTTAAAGGCAAGCAGTTATTTGAATGCTTTACAATTTGTAAGATAGCAAAGCTATCATCAAAGAAGAAGATGAAAAAGTTTTGATTGAAAGACAATAAAGAGTTTGGAAGTTTTAAGGTAGGAGGTGGAGTTTAGATGTTTTCATATGATTGTATGGGTAGTCCATCACCAGCTATATCCTTACAGAACATCTTCTAGAAACCATTTCTTGGAGTAGAAAGATTTTACTCACAAAACTTCAAATTGATGGGTTGGTTTTTTTTCTTTTGTTTTTGTTTTTGTTTTTCTCATAGATCGAATTGCACAGAACATCATTAAGTCCCATCTGGAGACATGTCAGTACACAATGGAAGAGCTACATCAGCTGGCATGGCAGACCCACACCTATGAGGAAATAAAAGCGTATCAAAGCAAGGTACTCCGGGAGCCATGGGGATTGTCTCTGTGATTGCCCATTTCTAGTTTCTTGTTCTTAACATTGTTGACATTTCGGCCTGAACATTCTTGGCTGTCAGGCTACTCTGTGCGTTGTAAGGGCAATTTGCTGCCTCTCTGGATTCTACTGATGGGGAGCATCCACAAGATACCAACCTTCACACAGTTGTGGCAACCAAAATTGTCTGCCTGTTGCCAAAAGTTCCCTAAAAGGCATAACTACCCCGATTGAAAGCCATGGCCCCATTTGAATGACCAGGGAGATGGAGTCTTTGTCAGACGGTTTGGGACTTCTCCTGGTAGCTATGGGTACAGCCAAAGAGCAGAAGACATTAGATGATCACCACAAAAACGATGCCCAACATGGTTAAACAAACATAGGGGGCAAAGCATTCTACGTTTTTATTCTTGCCCAGCATCCTTGAAAATGGCCCTACAAAGGGTAGTTCACCCTGTATTGTCAGTAATAACCATGTTTCTCTAAGTACGCTAGACACACTTAAGGGAAAGCGTTGCTCCTGGGGCTCAGGATTTGTATTATTTGACTTCAGGACTGAGACTGCCAACCACAAGTTCTACCAGTTGATGGAAATTTAGTAAAGTAAATGTGTTTATCTAAATGTATGATTTAAACAATGTGGTGATCTAATTCTTGCTACTTTTGCATAATTATGGAAACAGACATAAGAAAATCCATAAAAAGCAGACTTCAAAGTCACAAAGATTTAGGTTTCTTAGTTTAAAGAAAATAACTAAAAGCATTAAAATACATTTGGGCTTCTATATTACTTATTAGAGTGACTTGATTTGAACTCATACCTTTCCTATGGAATTTCTCTTATACAAAAGAAAAAAATCTGACTCAAGTTTGGTGACTTCTGTCTGCAATTCCGGCACTCGGGTGGCCAGGGCAGAAGGATTTTTCGAATCTCGGGTCCCTTTGAGCTCCATATTGAGTTCTAGGCCAGTCTAGGCTACATGGTGAACCTTCCTCCCTCCTTCAATCAAATAAATGACAACAAGAAAATCAGAATTTTTTTCTTAAATTCTGGGGAAAGAACACAACATAAAAATATTATGTTGAGTGTCCACCAGGTTCCCATAAAAACAGTACTATGGTAGATGCTAAGATAAAATCATTATCCCTCGACATGAGATTTGTTTTTATCTAGCAGACTAAGAGTAAGTTCTCCATAAGAAATGGAGAAAACAGTAAAGAAAATAATTGTTTTGCATTCTATAAACATTGTTTCTCCTAATTTAGCTTTGGTAAATTGGGTACTTTGACAGTTGAACACAATGGATTCACATAATGCAAAAGAGAAAGAAAAAAAAAAAACACTTGACTTCCCTCTTGGGTGGCAGTGACAAAGGATGGGGCATGCGCATTTCATCAGCTCCTTGGAAAAGGTCAGTTCAAGGTCTGTATCCTCTGCTTCAGTCCAGGGAGGCTCTGTGGCAGCAGTGTGCCATCCAGATCACCCACGCCATCCAGTACGTGGTGGAGTTCGCAAAGAGGATAACGGGCTTCATGGAGTTGTGTCAGAATGACCAGATTTTACTTCTGAAGTCAGGTAAGCCAGGCCGACCTGTGGGGACCTGTTTCCTACAGGGACTGTCTGACTCTCAGCACTCTGATGGGCCTAGAAAATCCTGCGTCCACAGGTAGGTCGTTTTACCACCCACATTGTCAGCTAACTCCCTAAGGAAACTCAGTAATAAAAATGCCCTGATATTCATTCATTTCCCCCTTTGAAGTCAAATACAATTTTGCTTATTGAAAGCAGAGCTATTAATTGCGGAGGCTGAGATGCCCAGCTTGACAGGCAGTGAAAGTAATTAGTGTGTCAAGGTGGCTGAATTGCTGAGCTGGCGCTAAAACCAGCTCCTTGCCTTCTGCAAGAGAACAAAAAAAAAAAAAAAAAACCAAGCTGGCTGAGCTCAGCCTCTGTGGTCACTTCCAATCATTTTAATGAGAATAGCCTGCAGCAGGGATCTACTGGAAGAAATGCCCCTGTGTTGTGATTCTTCCTTCTTCTTCTTCTCTGATGCTCTCTTTAACATACAAGCAACCCCTTAGGAACTCAACATAAAATTAATACTGAAGATGCTGTTGCCTTAAAAGAAAAAAACCTGGTGTCTTTCTTGGAACTCTTTGAAAATAGGAACACAGTAGCATTTGGGTTCATCCTCCTGGACTTACCCACAATGAAAATAACATCTATAACATCATTTCTCCTAATTTAGCTTTGGTAAATTAAGTACTTTGACCATTGAGCACAATGAAATTCACATCATTCGAATGGGAAAGAAAAAAAATTTAATGACCACCGAATTGTGTGGTCATTAGCATCTCTGCCTCCTGTGTAAATGTTGTCTCCAGTGTACAAGGTACTTATCGACTTAAAGCCTCCTGGAATTCCTGCAATAAGGCTAGCTAACATTCACTTGGAACAGTCAGTGCAAACTACAAATATGATAAATGTGTACATGTCTTCACACTAACATGTCTCATTTCTTCTTATGAGATCGGTATCATGTCATACTTGAAGCAAAGATAGTAAAGATGAAGAAAGGTCAAAGGCTGTGTTCAATATCATAAATCATGATAAAGCTGCTATTTAAATATATGCCACATATAGTTGTTACAGTAACATAGTGTTGATTCCTTAATAATATAAATGGGCAAAAACCTTAACTCAAGCACTAATTCCAGTGTTATCAGTTATCCAACCATCCTAAAATTTAAAGAATCAGTTATTTTTCTTGCTCTCAAAGCAACAGTTCATGAGGAATAGCTTATCCTTACTATGCTTAATTTCTTGGTGTGCACTGAGGCAATTTCTATCAGGACAAGAGAATCCACTTTCTTGTTCAGATGGAGGACAATCTGTGCTGGATGACAGGCTGACATCAGCAAAGGCTCTGGGTTGGATCTTCAGTTACTGTCTCCACAGACGACCTGGACTTCCAGGAAGTATAGTCACTGGGTTCCAGGAGCTAGAATTCCAAAACAAAACAGCAGACATTTCTAGAGTCTTCTGACTTACCTTAAGAAGACAAAATGGGCTGTGTATACCATCCTCTATCAGTTAAAGCCATTATGAAAGCCTGCCCAGGGTCAAACGTACCAGGTATGGCTTCTACCTCTTGATGGATTTAGGAAGCATGTTGAATAGATGATACTTTTGTGATTCTCCTGAAAAAAAATAAAATCTGACTCATTTGATGTATTAACTTGGACTGACACCTTGAGATGGCAGTGTCCTAACCTTTAAAACAAAGGATGGAACTAGATACATGGAACTCCAAACTAAGAATTGTATCACATGCAGCAAAAGAGCTTCCCAATAGTTCAGAGATGCAGCCACCATCTATGGAATTCAAACCTGTTAGAGGGAAACCCAGTTCAGTATATTTCTGAGATTCAGATATCACCAATTCAGGGCTGGCATTTGAGGGCCACTGAATTATGTGGTCATTAGCATCTCTGCCTCTTGTATAAATGTCTCTGGTGTAAAAGATACTTACCGCCTTAAAGCTTCCTGGAATTCCTGTAATGGGGCTAGCTAACATTCACTTGAAACAGTCAGTGCAAACTGTAAATATGGGGGCCCAGGAAACTGTCTTGCATAGTGCAGATAAATGATATTATTCCCAATGGTATCAAAATGGCCATGTTGGGCTAATATTTGTGCATCTTCTCCTGTCTTTAAACCCATAGGCTAACAGTAAAGAAAATTCAGCAGAGCAACCAAATAAAACATTAAGTGAGGGCATAAGAAAGGCACCATAGATGCAACCCAATCCACTCTATGTTCTTCACACAAGAATCTGGGGCTTTGGAGTCTTACCTTCAAATGGGGCAAAGCTCACATCTCCAAAACACAGAGAAACTGTGGAGCAGTAGTGCTTCTGAGTATAAATATATGTTGAGAGGACACACAAAGGCAGTAGATGAATTCATTCAGTAAATGTTATTAAGTACCTACTGTGTGCTGGGAAATTCCCTTGGTCCTATATGATGCAAGACTGAATGAAATTCCCCCAAATCCTGTTGCTGTTTCATTTGGCAGAGAAACCCAAAGGTGAATTTTTCCGGTAGTAGCCCTTTCATCAAGGCCTACAGATTACATGAGAGACTGACACACGTCCTTCTTGATCCACTTACCAATTATAAGTTCAAAGACTGGAGTGAAATTAATAACTAGTCAAGAACTCAAAAGAGATGCTTCACTCCCCCACAAAATGTTATTGCTGTTTTCCATTTTAGCTACCTTTAAAGCCTGTTTTCTATTTAATTCTTTATCTAAGAATCAAAAGATCTTTCCAAAATTTTTACTGTGTGTTTGTGTGTGCGCGCACATGCGTGCACATGTCACATGTGTAAAGGTGCCTTCAGAGGCCAGAAGAGAGCATAGAATCCCCTGGAGTTGGAGTTACAGGCAATTGTGACCTTCCTGACATGGGTCCTTTGGGTTCTCTGGAAGAGCAAGGAGTGCTTTTAACAGCTGAGCCGTCTCTCGGGCCCCCTAAAATTACTTTTAAAGAATGAATCCCTTGAAAGTTCCTAGATTTGATGGAATATACCTGAACTTGGGGCTGAGGCAGGAGGATCATGAGTTTAAAGCCAACATGGGCCATCTAGGGAAATCTTGTATCAAAAAAGTAAAGTTCTGAAATGTTTCCCATCTCATATGCACTAGGACAATTTTATTGTTGGATATATGATATATTATACATTTTCAATTCCTTTAACTCTGTGTAATACACACTGGGGACCACTCTATTGCTGGATATATGATACACACATATGCATTTTGAATTCTTTTATCTCATAGGTTGCTTGGAAGTGGTTTTAGTGAGAATGTGCCGTGCCTTCAACCCACTAAACAACACTGTTCTGTTTGAAGGAAAATATGGAGGAATGCAAATGTTCAAAGCCTTAGGTAAGTTTCCCTTGGATGACAATACAGCTTTCTTAAGTGTCATCAGCTTCCCCACTTAGACTGAAATAGCAAATGATATATATGCCTTGCTTCTTTGGTACAAGCTAGTATCTTATTATTTGGTGAGCACTGGGCCAGGTGAGTGTTCAGTATTTCATATAACTCTCCAGTTCCTGTAATTTCAGTCCCTAATCAGAAAGAGAAGGAGAGAGCCATGAGCCTTGTTAAAACTGGCACAATTGTGGCCTTGTGGAAATAGAGTCTGATGCTAAATGAGTTGGGTCCACTCTAGATCACTCTTTTTTTTTTGTTTGTTTGTTTTTTTGTTTTTCGAGACAGGGTTTCTCTATGTAGCTTTGTGCCTTTCCTGGAACTCGCTTTGGAGACCAGGCTGGCCTCAAACTCATAGAGATCCGCCTGCCTCTGCCTCCCGAGTGCTAGGATTAAAGGCGTGAGCCATCACCCAGCTAGATCACTCTTTGTACAACCATTTTTTTCTAGCTTCTGGTTTGCTGCTCTATAGAGCATATTATGTAGACCACTGGGACTCTATAGGAGTGACCTGTAAGTTTCTTAATTAAATTCACAATCATTAAGGAGAAATAACCATGTGTAATAACCACAACAGCCTGTTGCTGTACTTGTTTCTTCTCATCCAGAGAAATGTGTATCTGCCTGTGAACTCTGAGTTTCTGGGAGCACAGACAGTTGGCACTGACCTGGTCAGAGTGACCCCTAGACCATTCTGTGGGCCACACCAGCAGGATCAATCTTGGGAGGTGCCGAGTAGCCTCCTATCCAATTGTCAGGACGAGGCATGCATGAGAACATTAGCAAAGATGGGCTGATGCCAGGAAAGGTCTGAACAAGTGATGGGGCCACTTGTTCCATATCCACCCACGGACACCAAAGAAGTCACTGCCCTTTCACCTCTTGTGCTGTTAGCTGATACGGCAGCTGCCAGCAAGCCCAATGGGCTGGCACCATTCCCCTTCTTCAGCTGATATGCATCCACGTCCTTTGCAAGGCTAGATTTTCAAGAAAGGAGGAAAAGCCTTGGCAAGCAGCTTCAGGATATTTCCAGCTTCATCAAATAAACATTTACAGAGATCAGCGCAGAGATACAATGCTATTTTGCCAAAATTCACAATGACTAAGAAACTGACCTGTGAGCCATTTAATTAGACAATGAAAATCCATCTAATTTTGGGGGTGAAGGTGCATAAAATGAAACAAACTCATTAGCATTGTGTAAGAAGTCCCAGTTTGAAGCCCCTGGACATCTCATGTTGCCAAGTTCCAGTGCCACTACCAATGACACTTCCTGAGCCCCGGTGTGGAATTTTCTAGGTTTTCTCTCAAAGCTATGGATTTAGTCTAAAGGATTCTCAAATGCCTTATTTAAAAAGCTTTTCATTTTATTTTTTATTTTTGATGTTATAGTATAGTTATGTCACTTTTTCCTCCTCCCGTTCCTCCATCCAAACCCTCCCATATAACCCCTCCTTGCTCTCTTTCAAACGCATTATCTTTTTCATTGTTATTACAAGCATATATGTATAAGTACATACATATATATTTATAAATATAACCTGCTCCATTTGTGTCATGTTACTTGTATGTCTGTTTTCAGGGCTAAGCATTTGGTATTTGACTAGTCCTCCTGTTCTCAGCCCTCCTTATTTGTCTACAGTTCTTTGTGTAGAGTTGAGGTCTCCTGATCTTTCCCTCATCCACTTTAACTTATCTTTTGCTGTCCTTGTTCATCTCATTTCTGGACAGTCATATTGATGAAACTTTATGGGTGTGAGACAAAGGTTCACCATGTCCCCAGGCTGACCTCAAACTTGCAATCCTCCTGCTTCATCATCTTGAATGCAGACATCCTATGCATATGCCATCAAATCCAGCTTACTTTCAACTTTTAAGCTGGAAACATTTTCAGATTTGTAAGATTCAGGTTATGTGTTCCCAGCTGATGTGACACAGAGTACTCACTAGGCAGTATTTCATTAAGATAATCTACAGTTACCCGGTAAAGGTGTTGCCCACTTTCCTCATTCTACCCTTAATATCGAATCACTTCATGTGACTGGGGACTTAAAATGCCCTGTCTAGGTGTCTAATATGCAAAACTTTGAGTATCTACTTGATAATGAGTTATTTCTTCCTGTGCCCCATTCCAAGTTCAGGTATTTCCATTTAAGATTTCTCCTTCCTTTTAGGTTCTGATGACCTGGTGAACGAAGCATTTGACTTTGCAAAGAATCTGTGTTCCTTGCAGCTGACTGAGGAGGAGATTGCTTTGTTCTCCTCTGCTGTTCTGATATCCCCAGGTAGGAAGGCGCGGGTCCCTTGCCTTCTTTTCAAACCTGCTCCACTATCTTTAACATCAATTACACCTACCCAAGCCAAAGCGTTCAAGAAATAACTTTAAAGGGGCTGCATTTTCTCTGGCAATTGTTTGATATCTTTAGACAATGCAAAGGCAAGTAACTTCACGTTTATTAAAATGGCCAATTTTCCTCCTAAAACAAGAATGTCACATGTGGCAGATCCAGGTAAGCAAAATTGTTCCTCAACAAATAATAAAAAAAAATGAATTTATAATAGAACCCTGACTGAGCAGCTGGGTTCTATTTTGAGTTTAAGAATAAAGGAAATTTTTTTAATGTAGAGTCCAATAGAGTGAAACTTACAGAAAACGGCTAAATGAAAGACCAATTATAGGGACTTTAATTACCATTTTTAGACATTCTATCCACAATGCATTGCCATCATCTTTCAAGACAAATATCCTTAGCAATATTAAGCATTTTCAAGAGGAAGGATAGCTGTAGAAGGGAGGCTTGCCTGGTGGAAGAGGAAGAATCTCAGACATAGATGCATGCCATCATTTTCTGTGTGACTCCAAAGCTGTAGTTCTCTCACTGATAAAATAAGGCAAAAGATTCTACCATGGTGGGGGGGGGGAGGGCAAAACACACCTTCTCTAGCTCTAATATGCAATAAAATACTAGACTATTTTCCAAAGCTAAGATGTGATGTTTATGGATCAACTAAAACTGTAGCAATGGGTGTACTTTAAAGTATATGGCCTGCTTGAAGTGTAATAATAAAGAACTTAGTGATGTATAATCATATAATAACAATATGACAATAAATACGTGCTCCCTCTTTGCCCAGAGTCACTCAAGCAACTGTCTGTTAGATATATGGCATAACAGCTTGTTGTCAGCTCTCTACTGAAGGAAGAATATACCCCTTCCCATTTTTAAGATAAATTCTTTCTGCAATCCATTTCTTTCTGAGATCAACCTCTTTACTTACATCCTAACATTTTTCAGCAAGATTGGACGTAATGGTTTTTACATAGTTATAATTCTATCCTATCTTTGACATGTCATCCTGCTATAGTCACAAACAGGTGCCTCTGCACTTTCCTATCCTGAGGCTATCTTACTCACAATATGATCACTGACAGTCCAATCAAATCTTTTTAAAAAATTGCTTCTGGTTTTTATTTGACCCTTTTCATCAAAAACTGAAAGGCCCAAAAGCACAAATACAGATATGGGAAGTGACAAAAGTCCCTTTTTAATACCAGATAATGTCCTCTCATGCCCTCATTGCATTTGATTGTCTGCCCTGAGATCTGCTCCATGGAAGATGGATTCTACAGATGCAGAAGACAGCCCCCTCCTCTGTTTCCTGCTCACTCAAAAGATGAACCTTACAAAGACTCCCTTCCTCTTTGGGCATGTTTGTGGAACACAGTAAACTCTTAGCAGCAAATGCTGAAACCATGCCATCTTCAGCTTGAAAAAGCAGTGGAAATGACCATCCCAGGAGGCTAAGTTGGTCTCCATGAGTTAGAAATTGACTGAACTGTTTGGCATTTTTGAAAACTACAGATGCTGTCCTCATGCTCTAAAGAGTTTGGAGGCATTCTATTTGTCTTACTCTCTATGCCCAGTGGGGAGTCTTCCAAGCTTGGTAGCAGATCCACACTCCAAAGCTTTGCAATATCAAATACCCTGTTTGTCATCTTGGCATAGTACCAAGCGTAGAGGAGACGGAAGATAGATCTGTGTCCTCTCAGGTCAGACCCTACTCTTCCCCAGCCTTTTGACTTAATAGCTACTGTCTATTTACTCCCAAATAGCTTAAGGAAGGGAAAGGGGAACTTAATTTATTCTGATTGACAATTGTCACTGAAGTCCTTTGTGCTCACTTACGTAAGGGTATGCTTAACTCTTGGCTTGACTTGTCCTTGCCTTGTCTAGGATTACAGACTCAAGTTTCTCACCTGACCTGAACTATGTTCAGAAGGATCATGGCCAGGTGCTTTTCCATGAGTATTTGTTCACCATTTGGAGACTCCCAGAGTCTCTGGAGCAAACTGAGGCAATGATACTAGACTAGCTACACTTTGTCACTGTGGTGTATAAAGCTTCTAAGCAGAAAGGAAAAAAAATAATGGAGATGGAAAGAGAAAGCTAGGAAAATGAAAATGCACAGGAGCAAGGAAAGGAAAAAAGAGGGATTAACCTACCTAAAATTTAATTGAGGACAGAAAAATCAGACTCAGAAGTTAGTTTCTGAAATTGATTGTGTGTTCTGTGTGTTATAGTATGGTATCAGCTTTATACCCAATGAAGGAATAACTCAAGCTAAAGAAGGGGTTTGTGGTTGCTAACAGTATTCCTACATGGTTTCAAATCAGTTATTTCTGCTTGGAAAGAAAATCTAAGCATCAGCCTGGAGGAAGGAGGAAATGCTGTAACAGTCACCAACACCAGACAAAGAAAGACTTTCTTTGAACCAAATGGCTTTTCTGTGTAGCCGGCTTCACGGCATTATTGTTTATAAGCTATTTGTGTTTCATAGAATTACATATCTTCAAAAGCAACTTACGGCTGAGATGAGATGGGTCCAAAACTCAGTGTTCATACATGTAGGGGATGAAGCAAAGCATGTGTGCCCTCTTCTTACGCTTTGGCTTTTCCCCTTATCAGACCGAGCCTGGCTGATAGAACCAAGAAAAGTCCAGAAACTTCAGGAAAAAATCTATTTTGCACTTCAACATGTGATTCAGAAGAATCACCTGGATGATGAGACCCTGGCAAAGGTAAGTCCTCAGCTCACAGGCCTGCTCTCCCCAAAAGGAGCCCTACACGAACAAGAAGTTCTCAGCAGCTTAGGCTGCACAAATGTAAACCCATGTTTTTTCAAAGGGAGATTAGTACCTTTTGAGACACAAGAAAAGAGTTGCTTTGTTTGAGGAGTTGTTTCAAGTTTTGGTTGGTTGGTTTGTTAGGCAGGGTCTAGCTGTCCCCCAGGCTGACCTTGAACTCATGACATCCACAAACACACACACACACACACACACACACACACACACACACACTCCCTGCCTCAGCTTCCCAAATGCTAAGGTTACAAAAGGTTATAGTTGTATAGCACCTTGCCTGGCTGGGAGAATTGCTTTCCTAGAGAAGGACCATATTGACAGATCAGAACCCAAGGTCCAGGGAGACAAAACAAAAGACCCACAGGTATGTCAATGTCCTCAGAGAAACAGATCCTTGAAGCAGGGAAGCAAGCCTTCCAACTCATCAGTGAGGAAAGAAAAGGCTGCACCATCACAGGGGTCAGGTCTGGGCAAGCTAAGATCACTTAGAGTCTTACTCAGAATTAGAAAGAGGCATCAAATGCTGCATGTGACTTTCTCAACACAGGAGTGGACTGCCATGTGAAGTAGCATGCCATTGTCAGGTTCTGCTAAATACTGTGTGGTGACCTCTTAGAAATGTCATAACAACGGTCCTATTCAGGGTGGAAGATTAGCCTTATGACTGTTAGGGTCTGAGAGAAGCCCCCAAGAAAGACCAACAGTCACGTATGCAATTTATCAAGAGCATTTATTGTTTCCAACAGTTGGGGTGGCAAATAGCGACCCCGAAGGGGGGGGTCACAAGCTCCTTTTAAGTAGAGTTAGGGGAATTCCAGAGAGGAGGCATTAATCTAGTGCTGATTGGTGGAGAAAAGATTAGTATGGGAGTTGATTGGTGGGAAGCTGTTAGTGGTTAGTGGCCCACTGTAGTTGATTGATAGAGCAGTGGGGGACGCTAGTGTCTGGGGGCTTTTTAAAGAGAGGGTAGAGAAAGCTATCTTTAGCTAGCATAAGTCTGGGGGACATCTGCTGAGCCAGCAGGAACTTAGGGGTGCCTACTAAGCCAGCTGGAGGCTGGGGGGGGGGGACCTGTTGATTGGTTGCTCCAAAGTTTGGTTTTCCTGAGAATTGCTTGCTCAGCTCTAACCCATTCTAGTGAACCAAAATTAAGGCCTGGTCCATGCCAGGGCTGCCAGAGGAGCCTGTTAGGGTTCTGGCTTGGCCATCCAGTCCTTTCAACGATCTCTTAATTTCCCTTCTACTCTGATCTTTTCATATATGTCTGAAATAACTTGGGGATTACTTAAACATGCTGACATAGCAGGGGTGAATGCATACAACCTGACACCCACTTCTTGTTTTAGCTTAATTAAGAATGATTATCTTTAAGGGGATTTGTGTGACAACTTTTCCTGTGGAGACACAACACACGTGTCTACTTACCTCAGACTGAAAACCCAGAAAGGACCACAGATACTTCCAAAGTCCACCTTGGGGAACCAATGAGTTTTACAGGGTTACTTACAGGAATATGAGTGAGGGGTTACTTACAGGAGAAAGGACTCAAAAACTACTGCATCATCAAAGCCCACCCTACCAGCTCACAAAAAGGTGGGAAGCTGGAGCACACTGCACAGCCTGCTGGCAGCTCAACAGGGTAGAGAGTGTCCTTTCCAAGTAACTCTGATCTGAACCTCTTCCAGGCCGCTTGGCTGGTCTTTGCTTCTTCCAGGCAGCTGGTCTGGTCTCTGGGTTTTCTTTGCAGCCTAGCTCTTCTGAAAGTCTTTGTAGCTTAGCTCTGCTAGTCTCAGAGAAACTATCAGCTTTTATTGCTTACTCTGGCAGGGAGAGACCTAGGGAATCTTGTCAGTTTCAGGGACTTCCTGGAGCTATTGAGTTGTATACCTTCCTGCTTAAGGAGCTTCCCTTCAGGATGGAATGTTTTAGTCTCCAAGGAAACTATTACACAACAGAGAAGTATAGAGAAAAGTTGTTTACCAAAGTAAAGTGATCACAGAAGGATGAACTAATTGTCTGTGATTGACATTCAGCATTATTTTAAATCTTAAACTGATTTCTCAAGTACTAGAATTTTTTAGAGGATCAACATTATTTTAAATTTTAATGTATCTCTGGTTTCTTAAGAACTAAAATCCTCAGAAGGTAAAAAACTGGAAAATTCAATTTATTCTTGGTTAAAGATAATAGGAATCCTACTCTTTATATTTTTGTCATTAAGCCTTCCCATTCTGCCCTTGGAGTTTTTTATTTTAAAAAAGGGGAGGGAAAAAACTATTTGGAGACATCATCAGATTTTACTTTACACATACTAAGAACTGCTATAAAAAAAAGCCTCCATGAGTTAAATATGCTTCTAAATTATGATAAAGTTTGTTAAAATTAACATATCACCAGGAAGAACATTTCCACACTACTTTACAGTGATAGTTCCCTTTGACATAGCTTTTCCTAAGGGCAAGTTACTTGTTCTCTGTACCTCAGTTTTTATCCAGTAAAGAGTAAAGCTTGAACCTACTGTTATCCTCTCTGAGCAAAAAAGGCAATAATATAAATATCTGCATATAAGTCTGTAATGGTATACTAGCTAGTATAAGAATATTCAGTGAATTAATGTAGAAGGTATTTCCCTTTGTCTTGGTACATTATCATGGTACATAGTATTAGGTTTCATAATGACATTTTCATACAAATATATAATATACTTTGGCTATATTTCCTCTACCCGTTATTCTCTCTCATCTCTCCAGAAACTTTCTTGCTTATATTTTTGATCTCTCAAATGTTTTGGTCTCTATATTTGCCTTCTAAAATTAAGGTCTTAAAGAAAACAGAGTTAAACAAAAGTTCTTGCTATTCTTCATGGGAAGGTTGTCTGTTTGCCTAACAACGCTGCTCTCAACTTCTATACAAAAAGGATTAAATTTTAATGCTTCTGTACAGATGTGTTATAAGATTGAGTGTATTGCTCCTCTAAAAAGGTGAAATGTTTCTGCTTATATGCTTATTTTAATTTCTACATCCTGGCCTCCCAGTCTTGATTTGAACTATTTGAGGTTATAGAAAACAAACACAAATTGGCAAAGCTAATATACTTGATGGCAAGAAAACAATCACAACATTGATTCTATAGGTCAGCTTAAACCTGCTTTCTTCAGCTTTAATGAAAGAAAAATACACAGTTCTATTCTTTTTAATAAAGACATATTTTTAGACGATTGAATCCTGGGAAGACTCTAGGAGAGGATTATTTCTTGTGTAGCATTTTCTGGTGCCAGATGAAGCATTAACTCTCAGAGCTAATGCGTGTGTATATAAATGCTGGGTTCTTGTTTGGACCATTCTTTATAATAACCATCACATTATTGAGATGCTATTTGCTAATGTGGAAAGACCAACACAGTGAAGAATAGATTCTCATTGGATTCAGATATATAACTTCATTTGTCTGAGTTTCAGCTCCATTGTCAAGTGCCAGGGAGCAGGAGTGAATCCATCTAGTTTTTGATTGCCTTAAAATTTTGAGGATACAGGTGCTATCAGTGTATAGGATGGTATGTAAGTCAACCTGCTGTCTGTATGACAAAAGACCTGACAGTAATAATGTACAAGAAGGGATGATTTGTTTGGGCCCATGGTTTCAGAGGTGTCAGTCCATCGCTTCAGTGTAATTTTGTGGCCTCTGGAGAGATAGAACACCATTGCAGGAGCACATGGTGGGGTGACGTTGTTCACCTCATGGTGGTCAGATGCAAAGAACAAGTCAGGAATAGAGAAGAGACCCACTGTGCTCCAAAAGGCCATGTCCTCAGTTACCTAACTTCCTTTCTCTGTGCCACATTTGCTAAAAGGTCTCACTACCTCTCAACAATACCACAGGCTTGAGAACAAACATTTAACATATGTTCCTTTGAGGAACATATAAGATCCAAGGAAAACCAACACATCCAACAGAACTCCCCCCAAAGGAAAAATTGTTGTTAAGCCCAAGAGACAACCACTCCACCCCACTGTAGACTTTTCCCATCTTTACAGAAACTTTCCTTATTCCTTCATGGTCACTTCTTAAATAACAATGGTCATTTTCAACATTTATGCTTTATATAACCCATGGCAAAATCTAAAGCTAATTCTAAGAGAAGCCATACAAACCCTAAATGTTGTATTCAAGGGCAGAGGCTTAGGTTAAATCCCCATAGGATGGGATGGGACACCAGCATCTGTCATAATTTGAAAATAGAAATGTATATACTACTTGCCTGTTTGATCCTGAATAGGTGTAGATGATACAAGATAAAGGCACAGTGTCCATACAGCTGTTGAACTTCATCCTGAAAGAATGGACTCCAACATACTTTCAACACACTTGAAATGAAAGTTTAGGCAGCAGTGCTTTACATTTGACACAAATTTTGATTTAGTGAGGATTTGAAAATTTAGGGGTTCCATATCCATTAACTAGGAAGCTTCATCAGTTTTGTTTTGTTTTCTTTTTGCCATTTGGAAGGATACCTAAAGCAAAAAAAAAAGTTAGATAATAGATTTTCCTCTCCTCATAAGCATATTAACATATACCTTATTTTTTAATAAATTATCACAGCTATAGAGCTGAGTTAGCTAAGAACCTCAAACACGGGTTTCAAACTCCCTGTATAACAGGCTGGAAGTATCAACAGTGTCTCCAGGGTTTATCAAGGACTAAGTTACATAATTCATAAGTATTCCATCTAGTCCATAAAGGTATTTACCTTTATGTAAGCTATTGTTTTATTAGGATAGGATTGGTGTTGACAGGAGGAATTTTACTTCAATAGGAAAATGCCTCTATCCAGGCAATATGCTTGGAATCATCACTGAAGGGTGGATAGACAAAAGTGGAGGATGGGGAAAGTGGAGGATGGGGTTCCATGTGATGGGACAGTATGGAGGTAGGAAAGTAGAAGGTTTATTCATGCTATACATTATAGTTAGATTGGGCAAGATCCTGAATTTGAGAAGCCAGGAAGTGAGATAACACTGGTCACTTTCATAAAAGCTTATGAAAAAATAAATAGACATATATATTTTTAAGCCCCATATGACTAGAGGAGGCAGCCCATCTGTTTCTGGGCTTCACTTTTCTTGTCTGGGAAACGAGTAGGCTGGACTGCCTGGTCTTTAAGTTCCCTTCAGTATAACATCCTTTGATGTCCAAAAGAAAAAAAACAAAGATTCTTCCAGACATTCTCTTTGCCCTCCACTGCTCAGTCCTATGTGGTTATTTTAAGGACTCCTTGGATGTTTCCCACTGTAATGGGGAAGAGAAGAGGATGATTTTTGCCCCATCTTACTAATTCAAACTGCTACTGTGCCATAACCATGTTGTTTGGAGTGATCTTCTAGACCAAAGCTTATAGCATGCAGTGTTGATGGCGCATGTGTCCAGAGGTCAACCTCTCCATCAGTTTTCCAGGGCATGTTTCAGCTCCTGATATGGCGGGCATTGACCTGACTCATTAGGGGAGGTTTGCTTCCTAGGTGAGGATCCATGAGGTTCAGGGTCCAGTTGAGGACAGCGGGCTGCTGAGCAGATGGAAGGAGATCAGTCGCAAATTCTGAACTGTGAAGACTGCTGTCACTTCAGACTTCTGACCTGTCATCCTTCTTCATTATAAATCACTGAATCTTCCCTTCTTATTGCTCTGACCATAGGGGCAGAGGCAGAGAAGAAGGAGGGATCAGTCTGAGGTAGAGCATGCTGTGACAGTATATACACAGTCAAAGACAAAGCCCAGAACTGGTTCTCACTCAATCTTGCCCTCAAGTCCATTTCCCACTCTTCCCCTCATGAAGTCTTGGGGTTCAATCAATAGCTAGAAGGCACATCTGACATAGGCCTTCTGATTCAGTCGTTCCTTTCTGCCTCCTGGGTTACTAAAGCCAAGAGATAACCATAGTTATATATTTAGTTTTCCTAGAAATTCTGCAAGTAGAAATGCCTGCAGTTGTGTTCTTATCCTAAGTTGTAATGAGAAGTACAAGACCATCAAATTCTCTTATGTTTCTATTGGACATTGCTGATTTAGCCTCTGAAGTGGACTCTCAGGTTCAGACATAAGGGAGATCAATGTCTTCTGCCCACCTAACACACAGCCTATCATTCCTTTCTCTGTGTCTGAACATAATCTCTTACCTGGGTGAGAGATCTGAGCTTTGCTTTCCCCTTCCAGGTGAGATACTACAGCATGAAGCCCTAACTTTGCAGGAAGCAGTGCATCATATTCATACAACATCACAGCCACTGCTTAACACTGAAGAAGAGATTCTCACATGGAAAGAATGTTCCTAAGTCACAGTAGTATTATTTACCTCACAAATGTTTATTATAGATCAAATATTCAATATATATGTATATGAGATATAATATCACATGACATAGAGCATAAAACAAAGCACTGCTATGATTACAATTAAAAACAATGAGTGATCAAAATCACATGAGTGGTCAAGGCAATGAATAATTCAGAGTGGCTGAGATTTTGTCGTGTGCAACACTAGAAGATCACATCTAGAAGCTAGCTAGAAGGCACATCTGACATAGGCCTTCCTAATTCAGTCGTTCCTTTCTGCCTCCTGGGTTACTAAAGCCAAGAGATAACCATAGTTATATATTTAGTTTATCCAGTTATGTTGACTTTGAGTTTTCAAAGTTATACTCCTATTAGCTTTCTTTATGAAAGAGAAAATTGAAAACCCAAGTGATCATGTACCTCACCCAGAATGGACCAGTATGTGAGCAAGAGTCAGAATTTAAACCTAAGCTACTACCAGCAGCTAAACAATTAATTTGTGGGTTGCCCCTCCTAAATGTTTGATAAACTCAGAGACACCCACTCCAAAGGCATCCACCTTCCCAGGAATCCTGTGCTAAAATGAGCTTAGGAGAAGTACTGCCAACAGGCTCACTAACTTCTTAATTCCTTTGCCTATTTCTAGTATAAGATAAGAAAACTATTTCTTGAACATAAGAACCTTGTCTTTCTATTATAGGAATATAAGTTACTAGAGAAAAACTTGAAAGATAGAAATCTTAAGCCTATTTTACATGTTGGTGTTTGAAATCTTACTTGAATCATCCCTGGCCACTCTCAGCTGAGTGCTGATGTATCCTTTCATGAGGACCAGGCATCAGCAAGACCATTGTGAAATGAACATAGAAGAAACAACCATGTGGCCCATAGAGTCCATGTTTTACCACATGGACTGAAATACTGAAGGAGCCAGGGAAACTAGAAAGCCATTCACGCTGTTTTTCCTTGCATTCTCCATGGGGTCAGAAACAGACACCGCTCTGGCTAATAACAGAATGCTGAGGCCATGTGTCTGTGGTCTTTCCAAGCGTGTAATTTTAGTGTGGTCTGAGACTCTCTAGATAGGTAACTAGAGAATAGGGGTCAAGTTCACCTGAAATAAGCAGTCAGTACTATCAGGAAATAAGACATCCCTGCCCAGATGTTGTGGCTCATGTCCTCGGTCTCACTGTTCTCTTTTCTATTTTGGCTAGGCATTTGTTCTGCAGTTTTAAATGTCTGTATTTTTTTTAATGTCTTGTATCACTCAGTGAATATCACAATGTAACATACCTGTGTCACCACATCTGGGGCATCCCTGAAGCTCCCCTCAGGCTTCTACACAGTTGTAAATACATAGTAGAATAGTGCAAGAACAGGCAGAATTACAGAAAACACCTTAACAGAGTTCCCAAGTTTTAAATTTCAAATCTTTCCTCATGGAACACAGCTCTCTCCTGGGATAGCTTGCCTCTTCAACCTGCATTTGTCATGAATACAGGAGCCAGGAGAGCATGGAAAACAGTGTGTGGCAGCTTCTTCCAGGAACTCCTGGATGAGATCAGACTGTGTCAGTCTCTTGTGGCTGCTTACAGTGGACCAGCACACACTGTAAGGCCAGCACCACAAAATTCCAAGCACTGTCCATCAGATTAAGCACCTGTAAAGCAGAAGAGTTCAGTAGGTGACTCTTCACTCCTCAAGTTGCAGGTTGGTGTACTCGTTGGGGTGCTTTAGTTACAAGTAATGTGAGTCAAGTTCAACTGAGCTAAGAAATAAAATGAAATGGGATGAAGCAGTAGAAAGGTATGGTGGAATCGAAAGTTTAAAAAAAAAGCAGTTCCCACCCATGAAGATACTGGAATTGGGAAGCCTTAAGATTTTCCAACTTATATTTATCCGTCTTGAGATACCTAGCTCATTTCTCTCTGTGTGTGTCTGTCTCTTTCTCTCTGTGTCTCTCACTCTCTCTCTCTCTCTCTCTCTCTCTCTCTCTCTCTCTCTCTCTCTCTCTCTCTCTCTCTCTCTAATGCTCTTCA
Organism: Peromyscus maniculatus bairdii; assembly: GCF_049852395.1. Lineage (NCBI taxonomy): Eukaryota > Metazoa > Chordata > Mammalia > Rodentia > Cricetidae > Peromyscus > Peromyscus maniculatus. The sequence goes on along the minus strand of NC_134852.1, from coordinate 170,838,197 downwards.
GTTCCTGGTCCTCATGGGGAGATACACTGATCTCCTTAAGTTACTTGTAGTCTTGGCTACATTTAGAAAGTACCTTCGGGCTATCAGTCTGATTCCAAATCCCAATCCCAGCTGAGACAAATGCCTACTTCCAATGTCACCCCCAATGGCCAGGTGGAAAGAATATGTGCCACAACATGGATGTCAAGAATGGGCAGAGGAGAGGAAGGAAAGAGTTTTATGACATGGAAAAGGATCCCAAGCTCCATATTATTTTTAATCCAACTGCCTAGTCTGGTTACACAAAAATCAAAAAAGAAATGTGAAGCTGGACAGGTAACATGGATGCATTCAGCCTCTCCCTCTTCTACTTTGATCAAACCATTGCTGGCTTCCTGTGTCAGGATGGACAACATCCTGATGGCTAGTTTTACCCTCTGCTTGTCCCATTTCCCCAACATCAAATATTCTACTTTTAAAAATGTGAACTCTCTCATAAAACCACTCTCTGGAGAGAAGCATAGGATTGTTATCTCTTCTCAGAAAGCTGCTTTCTCTTCCTGTAGACCACTGTAGACATAAGCTACATCTTCCTTCTTATAAGAAACACTTGCCATAAAAAAAAAAGAATGTGAGATGCCCTTTTATAGATCTTCCGTCTAGTTCTGCAATGGAGATTATTTGGATGTGAAGAAATTTCATGATGATTTCAAGTTGACTACCCCCTCCATCTCCAAGTGCTTCTGGATCACCTCCCCAGCTGTTTAAAAAGTTGTTGAACCATTAACTGCTGCTGAGGCTGCTCTGAGCTCCCTTTGAAATGGGGGTCCTCAGCTGCAGTACATAATATTAATGAGCAATAAGTGACTGCCTGCTGATTCCTCCACTGGGCCCTTCTGGGCGCTGCCAAGTACTTGCCACTGTTTCTGCATGGCCTCCTGGCCTGTCGTTCCTGCAGAGTAGTGATGCCACACCAACACTCCCATCGCCCCGCTGATAGGATATCTCAGCCAGCCTATTCTGCGACAATAGAGTTTGACAAAGCTCTCTAGTTTTCTCAGTGTTGTTTGCTGCCCGTGTTTGTTAGCTAGTCGGCCCATTCTACAGACGAACAATAGAAAATGGATTTGAATCCCATACAAGAGACAGAACTGAATATGAGCTAGGCTCTACCGAGACCTGAATTTTTAGCAGAAAGAGGAAAAGAGTCAACTTTCTCCAAAACGAGACATACAGTTCCCTACCTCTACTCAAATGAGAAGCCATCAAGGATCCAGTCCTGCTCATGTGCTTTCAGTTTCCCAGATGGTCCATCCATAACAGAAGCAGCAAAGGCTGGAAGAACCATGGCACTGGGATCTAGTCTATAATCAGTCCATGAACAATTTTATTGCCACAAGAAAATGAAAAATAACCATGATTTTGCACACTCATTCCAACAAAAGCAAATGGCTAATTTTCCCATGAAATAATATGCAGTGTGTTCAGACTTGGATTTTGGGTCTTTGCCGCTCATATCTATGTCTGAGGAGCATGGCCTTGCCCCTTTCACTCCTTGAAGGAAGTGCTATATGGAACTGAAAGCATCACAGCTTAGCTTTCATTGTCTACTCGACTGGATTAAGAATCACCACACTATGTCTGTGAGGGCACTTCCAGAGAGGGCTAACTGAGGGAGAAATATCCATCCTGATGTGCTGGAGATGTCTTAGTTACTTTTCTATTGCTATTAACAGACACAGTGACCAAGGCAACTTATTTTTAAAAAAGCATTTAACAGGGAGCTTGCTTACAGCTTCAGAGGGTGAGTCCATGGCCATCATGGCAAGGAGTTAGTCTGGCAGTAATTAGGCAGTCACGGCTCTAGAGCAGTAACTAAGAGTTTACATTTATATCCAAAAGTTGGAGGCAAAGAAAGAAACTGGACCCGGCATGGGCTTTTAAAAGCATAAAGCCCACCCCCAGTGACACACCTCTTCCAACAAGACCACACCTCCTAATCCTTCCCAAAACAGTTCTACCAACTAGAGACTAAGCCTTCAAATATCTGAACCTTTGGGGGCAATTCACATTTGCACCATCACAGGGGACCTGCAAAGAATAAAGAGCCCAGGGGCTGAGGGTCTAGTCAAAATAAGTAAAGCCAGTTGCATTCTAATAACACACACACACACACACACACACACACACACACACACACACACACACACTTCTAGCTGCCTGCCTTGATAAAATTCCCTCTGTCCCACTCTCACTCCCTCAGTGCCATGATGACCTGATGCTTCAGAAGCTGTGACTCAAAATGAAAATCCTGCACATGACGTCATTCTCTGGTATTTTGGTTGCAATGACTAGAAAGTAACTAATACAATAGCCATCATGTGTGTCGTCAGCAGACGGCAGGCAGCACTATAAAACCATGTGTATTGACTCATTAAATCCTCCCAGCCTCCCTCTGAAGCAGGAAATGTTATAGTCACCATCTGTGCTGGCTAGTTTTTATGTCAGCTTGACACAGACTAGAGTCATTTTGGAAGTGGGAACCTCAATTGAGAAAATGTCCCCACCAGATTGGCCTGTGATCAAGCCTGTGGAACATTTTCTTGATTGATGATTGATGTGGGTGGGCCAATCTGACAAGGAGTAGGTGGTCCTAAATGGTATAAGAAAGCAGGCTGAGCAAGCTACTAGGAGCAAACCAGTAAGCAGCACTCCTCCATGGCTTCTGCTTCAGTTCCTGCCTCCAGGTTTTTGCCGAGTCCCTGACCTGGCTGCCCTCAGTGATGGACTAATAAGTTGTAAGCTGAAATAAACTCTTTCCTCCCCAAGATGCTTTTGGTCATGGTGTTTTATCACAGCCACAGGAACCCTAACACAACATCTGACTAATAAGGAAGTTGAGTTAAGCAACTTGGCCAAGATTGTATGAATGGCAGTACTAGGATTTCAACATAGCCTGATTCTAAAGCCCTGTATCCATTATTCTCTCTATGTAATGCCTGTATGTCACCAAGGACTCCTAACTTGTCCCTCATCATATAATAGAAGGAGCAAATACAGCCTTCCTTCTGTAGACATGAAAATGTCTTTGTCACCTGAAAGTACCTACTTGACACTCAGGGAATAGGACCAATTCAGAGAGAATACAGAATTTACTTGTCAATTTTTTAAAAGTTTTTTTTTTTCTCCCCACAAAATCTGAGCCTCCAAGGCACTGTTTCTCAGAGCCTATTCCACTGGCTTGTGACATGAGTGTTCACAGGGGATGTTTACTTCAAGCATGGAATCTGACATACTGGAACTGAACCCCTGGGAGAGGGTCCTGGCAATCTGCACTTTGAAGAAGCCCTCCAGTGATTCTTATCACACTAAAGACTGGCAGTCATTCCACAGTTGCATCTGGAATTTTCGGCAGCACTGCAGATCATCAGTCCAACAGCGTATGATTACAGGAGGCTTTCAGAGCTCCTCTCCACTCAATAACTATTTCAGGGAGCTCTGTAATGTGCAGGAAGTGTTTCTAAATTGTTGTAGTTTCCTTCTGTGTGAAGCAGCTGGTTAAGAAAGCTTCAATAATTTCCCAAGGGCTCCAGTTAAGTGGACACTTATAAACTGTTTACATATAAAAATATACAAAAGACACTTTTGTACCCCAGACTCAAAGTGAGTCTTTCAGAATGGTATTCTGGTCATCTTTATTTATGTTTAAAGCCAAAGGCTTTGACATGGACCATAAGAGCTGCCATATTCTGGATGTGCACATCTCTCCACCAACATCAACCCCAAATCCATGTTCCCCTTGCCTCAGTAAACCTAGGCTGCCTTCAGCACACTACATATCCAGTGTCTTTGCCCCTGATCCAGTGTCTTTTTGTGCCTAAGTGCCTGCACAATTCTCACTCTTCCTTCCCTGCTCAGATTTGCTGCCACATCTTAGGGAGGGCTTGTTACAAGAAGTTAGGACATCCAGATATCTACCACTTCTTGGCTACCACCCATCAATCAATCTGACCACAGCCTTTCTCTCTGTGTTAATCAGTGCGGTCACTTAATCTCCAGTTGTCTTAGCAAGTACATTATGGGCAAAATCCATAACAGTTTTGTGCATTCCAGTGTCTAGTGAAGCCTTGATATAAAATAAACATGCAGTTAATTTTTGTGAAGTATCTTGAATGAAAGGAATGTAGTTCATACTGTTGAAGATAAAGTCTTGATTCTCAGTCTGAAGTCTGACAGGCTCTACAAAGATTCTACCTTCTTTCATTCCTAGCCTTTCTTCAGACAGCAACAGAGATGGCTAGGTTTCAGAGCCAGAAGCCTCAAACATCTTTGAATGTTTGAAGCCTCACACCATAAAGATGTGTCTAGATCCCTTTAGTGTGTCAGCAGCTCTATTCCTAAAACTAGCTTTACATTTCTTATAGAATCATTACAGAGTAATTAGTGGTTAAAAGGAAAGTTAGTAGAAGAGGGGAAATTTCTGATTTTGAAGAACAATGAGGTAATTATTTGTTTGCTGTTCCACTTCAGAGGCTGAAATGTGTTCTTATTGGTGAGAGAGGAATGACCACCAGGTCATCACATGGGTTTGCTTAACTATATTTTATCATCATCACTTTGCAGTCCATCTTTAAACAGCTGTGGGAACTACCATACTTACCTTTAGTAAGAGTGTTCCCTGTAGAAGAGTTTATCTCAACCTGAGAGTAATATTGTTGTATGAACATATGCTTAAGTTAATTTGATACTAAGGGATGATTGTAAACATGTTTAGCAACAGAAATGTTCATCTCCTAAGACTTTTGTAGCATGTAGCACAATGGGGAGTCATTTAAATTATCATCAAACATTGTTTTCTTACTTAACTCAAAGAAATATACTTTAATATGTAATTATGTTTCTATATAATATAATGATTTTATATACATATACATGTTACTGTCGATATAGCTCTATGATAGAGCACCCACCTGACATGCACAAGGGTTTGGTTCCATCTTTAAAACAAGAAAAATGAGGAAGAGGAGCAGGAGGAAGGGAAGAGGAGATGTAATCAAAGCCTGGTGATTACAGGCTAGTCTTCCACTTGTTTGTGAAATACTTCCCTACGAACATTCAAAGCCAGTACCTCTCAGACTTTCTTGAGTAAACACAGTCTCATTTTCTGGATCAGAGTCAAAAAAGGTTAGGGAGATGCAGATAAATTCAGTGAGTTTGACTTCCAAGAATTGTGGATAATCATGGGTCACACGTTAAACAAATTTTGTAATTAGTGCACAAAATACTGAACTTCATTATGACACCGTCATGCGTGCACAGCATGTACTCCACTCCTATTCCTGCCCGCTCCCCTCTCTAATTCTCCTGCTCCCCTCCTGGTGATTCCCATCCCTCCCTCCCCACAGTGTCCTCTGCCTGTGTGTTATAACTTCACACTGCGTTCCTTTCCTTTCCTAATATTATCATCCTTCAAAGCATAGAAATCTAATATTCATGTCCTAGAAGTCTGTAGGAAATGACAGATAATAATACTATTAGCTAACAATCACATTTCACACCTGCAGATTTCTGAACACTTTCATATCAACTTCCTTACTCAGTCCACATAACTCAAAGAGAAAGATGGCATTAACAAGCCCATTTTACAAGTGAAAAGACTGAGCCACAAAGTGCCTCAGAGTCACACTGTCTCACTGTCCTTGACTGTGAGGAAGCAGGGTTCCTATTCAGGTGGCTTGCCTGCTCAGCACCCACTCACACTTACTAAACAAGAAGGCCTCCTGTGCATATTTTATTCAGAACAATGAACCAAAAGCCTTAGCCCTCCTTCCTTGCTTGCTTTCTCTCTCTCTCTCTCTCCCTCTCTCTTTTTCTTTAGACCATAGGATGAGGAGTGTTTTTGTTTTCTTTTCAAGGGAAGCTGAAAGTGAGCCTTCTTTCTTTCCAAACCTCTTTTTTCAAAGCCATTTACCTTTATCTGGGTCCCCGAAAGACACTAATTCACAAGACAGTCCACTAATGAGCTTTCCTCTTTGTCTCCCTCTGTCTCTGTGTTCTGCAGTTAATAGCCAAGATACCAACTATCACGGCAGTCTGCAACTTGCATGGGGAGAAGCTGCAGGTCTTTAAGCAATCTCATCCAGACATAGTGAATACACTGTTTCCTCCATTGTACAAGGAGCTCTTTAATCCTGACTGTGCTGCGGTCTGCAAATGAAGGGGATGAGAACTCTCAGAGTCATGGAATGCATCGCCGTTAAGACAAAAGCAATGTGTTCATGGAGACTTAAGGAAAATGTCACTACTGCAACATTAGGAATGTCCTGCACTTAATAGAATTATTTTTCACCGCTACAGTTTGAAGAATGTAAATATGCACCTGAGTGGGGCTCTTTGGTTTGTTTGTTTGTTTGTTTGTTTTTGAAATGATCATAAATATACAAATATAGGACACTGGGTGTTATCTTTTTTAATTTTATTCGGGTATGTTTTGGAGACAACTGTTTATAGAATTTTACTGTAGATATATACCAGAACAGAGCCGTACTTTACATGATTACTTTTCCTGTTGATTGTTCAAATATAATTTAAGAAAATCCCCTTACTAAGCTTACCTATTTCTATGTTTTTAGATAGTTGATGCATGTGGAAATTTGTAACTGTCTTGGAAAGTACCGTGCATGTATGTAATGAATATATAATATGTAAGAGTATTATATATGACAATTACGTATTCATGCACTGTGGCTTCAAATGCCATGCCCACTGGCAATGGAGGTTCAGTCAGGCTCTCTCATGTGATTTACTTTCTGTTATATGTTACTTTTATGTTAAGACAATCAGGGTTTCCTTTACCAGCCAGAGTTTCCATCCATACCTAACAACAGGATAGTACCCATTCAGAAGCAAGTCTACAAAGGAATCTGTGTAACATATAACTGCTTTCTAAAAGCTCCATTTCTATCAATGACTTCAAAGCCCTGTCAAGATTGCATATGGGGGCGGGGGCAAAAGGATTTGAAGCCATTTTCCTGTTTCACAAATCAGACTGTAAACCAGACAATAATATTTTCTATTTTTCACCAGAATACAAAATATTAGGTTTTTCCCCCCTTTGGATTCAGATTTTCAATTGTGAAAGATATTTGACTTTGATGCTTATTATTTCTTTAACAAAAAAGGAAAAAATCAGTCTATAGATTATGACTACCATCAATGTTTTTAGAAATATTTGACTAGAAGTATAAAACAAGGTCCCAGTGCCATTTTGGATAGACATTTTCTAATCATTTTTTTTCCAAAGAACTGAAAGAAATAGAACATACAAAGTAAAGAAGTCATTCATTAAATTCAAACTCATTATCATTTGTTAGAAAACAGGCTAATAGAAAGGAGAAAGCCATCTAGAGCCTGGGGCCTCCAATTTTTTCAGCTTCAAAATGCTGTATTATAAAAATAGAGCAAAAATCCAAAAGATTAGAAAAAAATAAATGTTTTGTCTATGAGACTGATGTATCCCAAAGCCAAAATTCTTTCCTACACAGATTTAAATGACATCCTCTATCCATATTGGTCATTTTGTAACCACTTAAAAAGAACAGAATGTAAGGGTGACCTATACAGGCTCTTCACCCTAATTCCTATGAAATTAAGCACCAGAAAAGCATGAGCTTGGAGCCAGTTGTTCTTCCGGTTTCTGTAAGGCCTAGGCCTTTAGTCTGATCTAGTCCAAACTAAGATTTTCAAAGAGGCAGCTAGGGGACACATTTGTGTATAAGACATCAAAAGCTATGTTGTACTGTAAGTGTAGCATAGCCCCTAGCTTATAAAAACCTGCCCTTTTCTCCTTACACACACACACACACACACATCTGTAAATCTCCATTAATAGAAACTTTGGGGTTTTTGTTTGTTTGTTTGTTTGTTTGCTTGCTTGTTTGTTTTAAATCTCTTACGTTCTCCTGAAGTTCTCGGTTGAGAGTCATCTCCGAAATGCCCCAGAACTCTGGTGGATGATCAAAACAGTCCTGTTAGTCTTTCCTTTCAGAAAACGGGCTTTTCTCACCTCATGATTGATGAATTCCAAGCCATTGGGGGAAAACAAAAAGGCTTTAAAATAATGAATCTCTTTTTCAACCACTGTTATATTCAATTAATTTAACTACATTGAACCAAATTACCTTTGGTTCTGAGAAGACAGCTGTAGACTGCTTATTATGCTGCTACAGGGACTCAGTTCTTTTTGGTCTAAATGTCACTCCTGCTAGCTCTTTGTATAAAGAATTAATTCCAAGAGTCATATTTCCTTCTAATGGAAAGATACTTTTCTGATTGCTAGGAAAACAGGGTAATGGAAGGCACTCAATTAAGCCAAGCTGCTTCCAAATGCGATGTATGTTTTATGATTGGCTTGCGATAGGCAATGCTTACTGTGTCTACTTGGCGGTCCCCTTTGAGCTTTGAACTCTTGTCAAACTTTGTTTTCATTGTTCTGTTGGCTCAGTGTTTCCCATTGTCAGCCTGTAAATCCTGCTCTGCTGCAAAGGGAATTGTTGGTTGCCTCCAGTTACCTTAGAGGATTTGCTGAGAATTTTCTCCTCCTCTGCTCCACAGGTGGTGTAGGAAAAAGATTGTTCCCCACATTTGCCTGGGTAGGGGGCATTGGTTTCGAAATTGTGTCATTTCCACTAGTGCTGGCATCTCACTGGGACAGTGTGAACCTTTTGAAGCAAAGGGACAGGAGTCGGCTAGGAACTGGAATCAGAACCATACAGTGGTGACCAGTACAGGCACAGCCCACTTTCCAGCCAGAGGAGAGAGCTCCAATTTTGGCTGCAGTTGCCAACTTTTCCTTTAAAAGAGAATCATGTCATGTTTTTAATGGTTAAGAAAGCCTTTAAACACTGCCCTTTGAACATCTCAGTGACTACAGGAAATTTCAGTAGGGAAAAAAAAAAAAAAAAAAACTCCCTTTACCACACACAGTCTCAGCATGCTGTTCCTTCTCCTGAGAACTGGCCAATGTGCAAAATGTGGTAGGCTGAGGTATGCGCTGGAAGAAGGATCTGGGGTCTGTAGTCTCCTCCATGCCTCAAGGATGACAATCACTGCTGGATGCAGATGTTGCACTGAATCTGCTCAGGGATGCTTCATTAACAAAATATTCATCGAGAAGGGGGAAGGGATAAACAGAAAGATGCCAATGAAACCTAAGTGGCAGAAGTTGAACATGCCAGTGAGAGACCCTCTCTAACAGGCCTCAGGCCAGGCACAGTGGCTTCGTCTCAGAAAATGAAGGAACTGCTTTTTTTCTTGGGACCTGCCTAAAAGTTCTACACAAGTAAACACATTAGTTCCATTCTCTAAAATGAGCAAAGAACAAAACAACCAGGCTGCCACACTTATCTCCCAGTTAATCCAGGCTTCTTGTGTAAGTTGTTAGCAAAAGAAATGCAGGGATGGAACTGTCAGTGGGCAGAGCTGACAGCCTGAGTGAATGACAGCTCCAGTGCATCTGTACTCTGGAGAAAGAAAGGCGAAGTTTGGAAGGAAAGTGAGGGATTTCAAATCTGGGTTGACAGTTACGAATGGCCATGCTGTCTGTGACTTGGCCTATCTTGGTGTCAGTTTTTCTGGGGCTCTTTTGTTCCCAGATTAAACGTTAAAGGTCAGGAGATACTTTCCAAGCACACTTTCTGCATTTTCTTTTTCTTAATACTTTCTTCAGGGCTCTGAGCTAAAGTACCTCTAAGCAAAAAGCAGAGACTACTGCCGTCTTCAGTGATTCTATTCCTCTGGCAGTAGCTGGGAGACTCTAGATTGTACCCCACTGGATGTTAACAAGAGGCAACAGGGGACATCAGGGCATTTCCATCAAGGCTGCCTTCTCGAGCAGGTTACTTCCCAGCAGTCAGGCTGAACTATTTGGAGGAAGCCTTGAAGATTCATAGCCAGCTCCCACTGCCTCACTATAATGCTGTGCATAAGAGGCTCAAATGCTGAAATAACTCTTAGGGCCCGTGGATAGCCGAAAATGTTCCTGTTTTGTTGTTTGTTTGTTTTTGTTTTCTTCCCTTTTTTTTTTTTCAAAAACACCAGAAGCAAGTAACATCAGCGCCATTCCACACTCTTAGTTTCTCCTTATTCCAGAAGCAGGGCATTTTTGGCTGCTGTCCAAATCATTTTCCCTGGCTCTTTTTTTTTTTTTTTTTTTTTTTTCCCTGTATTAACTCTTGCTTCTAGTGAAATTACCACAAAGGGCAGTAGGTTCAGGCAAGGATGTCTCTGCTCTGACAAGCACCAAATGGTAGCTACAGCTTTTATGTATGCACCTGAGGGAAATGTCTACAGAGTCCCCTTATAAAGAGGAGGGAAATGCCACCAAGACAAAGTGCTGTTTGATGCTCCATTTGCAACTGCTGCTACACGCATACCAGAAGAAAGGCCTGGTATGGGGAGCCCTGGCCTCTTTTGGAAACAGGCTGATAATAACCCTTTTTCTTTTTGAGGGGAGTATGTTTCAGAACCAGCGGTGCCTGCCTGTTCAAATCAACAGATGAAAACTCAACTCCCGCCCCCCCCAAAAAAAAATGGCAAGGAGTGCATGTAAATAGCCTTGCAGTCGTAGTAAGCTAGCAAGGAAATGCCCTACCTGCAATACGACAGCCAGCATTCAACCGAGGTTGCATGCTGACAGTGCTTCTGAGTTACGTAAGCTGTCTCGGGTTGTAAATGATGACAGTCATCGCTGAGCATAGTACAGACCAAACAAACACGTCTCTGAGCAGAAGAGGTCCATAGACTGCCAGCTTGCCGCCTCTAGTTGATATAAAAAATCACATCTAGAGAGCCAGTCAGGCCAGATTTGATGGAGGGTGGTGTTAGAATGATGTGAGTACACTGGGGAGAGGAGAGATCTTGCCTGTCTCATTCTCAATTGAGTTTCGATATTTACCCACCACTGCTCAAAGATAGAGCAACAAGTGGCTCGAACCAAATAGCAATCGAAAGGAAGAGGCCAATCAGTTGAATGATGGCTTACAAAAGCCACTCCCACGTGTCCTGCCAAGCCCCACTGTGGAAGAGCTGAAAGAACTAGATTTCTTGTCTTTTTTGTTTGTTTGTTTTTTGTTTGTTTTTTGTTTTTTGTTTTTTCGGAAACTCAGATGTATAGAGCCTGTACGTGTGTCCTTAAATGTATGGCTTCAAAAATCTGTGACACTTTCTCACTTTCTCTTAGTTATACATTTCTGAGCAATTTATTCTGCCATCCAGATAGCCTTGCCCTCTTGTTCTGAAGTGCAGGTCACAGGTTCCTACACAGCAGGTAGGGCTGGCTGGCACTTTTTCCCCTGAAGCTGCTGAAATTCCTCTGAGGTGAACTGGTCACAGCAACCGTTGCTTCCTGCATGACCAAAGCACAACCTCCAGTGGATCAGAGAGACCAGGCTAGTGGTTGTCTTCACAGCCAGAACTAAAGCACAAAGATTACTGGAATGAAATAAAGCCCAACTCTGGGAAACACAGGTTGTCTGCACCCCTGTTGACAGCATGAGGGTCACATCACTTATTCTCTGGCTGTGGCTAATGGTGAACAGTCTCACGTCACCAGCACAGCTGTACATAGACACTCATGAGGAATGTCTGAAAGCCACAAGCCCCACACCCAAGCACAGCACCGTTTGCTTCATCCCATTAACACACACCCAAGAATGGAAACTACACCCACAGAAAACTGAGTATGTATTGTAGAAATGTAGAGGAAAAATAAAAAATATTTTTTCAAATGTAATTACTTTTAATATATGCTTGTGGAAGGTCTAATACAATGTATGCTGTCTCTGTAATTTTTGCTGTAAATAACTAGAGACAGTGAATACACTGATTTTTCTATGTCTCTGTTTAAGCATAAGACTTTGTAACAATTTTGTAGAGGGGGGTAAACAACAAAGATAAAATATGTACTTGCTTCCTTTCTGAGTGTTTATGTACCTCTCAGTTTTTTAAATGGAAACCGGTTGTAAAGGTTTAAGCATCTTGGTGGGTCATTGGTGTTAAGTATCTGCTTCTTTTTGTAATACAACTAGGAAAGGGACAGGGCTGTCAACTAACTGCTCCAAAGAATTCAGTGTTGAAGACTGGCCTAAGACCTAAACTCCAGCTGAACTAGACAATAGGAAAAAGGGATGGTTAAAAAGAGACTGTTGTCTAAGTGAAATCGTCTTGACTCCTAGCAAATGGCTCTGTCCAAATCCATTCTGCATGGACTAGCTTAAGGAAAACAAACCCTGCTTTCTGATGAACAAAATATTTTTGTACGTGTTTATTTCTTATTAATGACTTGAGGTCAGACCACTCATTTGCTGAAGCCATAACTGACCTCCACCAAATAAATGTTGTAAAGAAGCTGGGGGAGGGTTGGGGAGAGACTGAGAAGTAGGGAAAAAGCTGAGATGTGGTAAACAACATAGACGAGAGCAGGGCCAGTGAAACTGATGTTTTTCCTGCATCCCAAATATGACTTTAAAAGGCTAGTATTTTATGATGATCGATTTATAAAATAAAAAGATATTTAGATTTAAATGAGACTTTCCAATATTTTTGAAATCCCTGACAATGCTTCCTTGCTTTTAGGATTGAGATAAATGATTTTCCTTTCCTTCTGATGTTCTGAGATTTAATGCTTCTGCCACAGCTCCAGCCTACAGTACAAGGCCCAGAGCCACTGAGTCCAGAGGTGAAGCCAAGGACTGTCTGGGGCGTGGCTGTGCCTACTCCACAGCTGCACCTGAGGAGCAGTGCAGAAGGTACAGCTTGCTCCTCCTTAGCATGCACGCCACTGTTGGCAGTGCCCCAACGTTGCATTCCCGCAAGTATGTAAAATAAAAGCATTCATTCTGAAAAGCTAAGTATACCTTTAAAAACGAGCAATGCCTCCTGTAGTCAACCACTGGTTTTTCGGAAGCTGAATTATGCTATTACCATATATTCTTACCAGCCTGTAGAGGCAAAAAGGCAAACTACAAATAAACCCAGTCATATATGTAGTTTTTAAATCTACAATTTTCTGATCTCTCTCTCTCTCTCTCTCTCTCTCTCTCTCTCTCTCTCTCTCTCTCTCTCTCTCTCTCTCTCTTTGTTTAATATATAAGCCCTAATTTCTGTGTATGTGAGTAAATCTGCAGCCTGAGTCATTTAGAAAGTAAGCATTGAATTTTTTTTTAATTATAAATATAATAGATTAAAGCAGCACCCCCTAACAACTAAAGAGAGTTCTATATTACTTTAGAATGTAATGGGGTTTGTCCTTATTTTATGTCCTGTAAATTATTAGTTGAATACTGTTAGCATTCCCAGATAATGCACACATGATTTCTGAATGTTTCCTGTAAATGACAATCAATGTTTATGACCTTCCCTCCTTCGATGCTGAACAAATTAAAAGAAGAAAAAGAAAATAAAAGTCTCTCCTGGTGCTTTTCTTCACAGACAGGGCATAAAGGAGAGGGTGGAGAGGAAAGAAAGCTGGAAGTTTAAGAATAAGGTCCTGTAGATTCTGGCTTACAAAGTTCTCTTTCTTCCAGTAAACGATGAGTTATCGTCTCAGTAAAAACTCTTGTGTCTCCCATATCTGCCATAAGTGAAAGGTGATTTTGAAGAAAAGACTCAGAGTGTGTTTTGACCAAATAGCTTACTAGAATACAACTGACTTGACCTTGGTAAGGTGGACTGGTTGGATAAATGTTGTTCTAAGAGATGTACTTCCTCACAGCTATGTCACACAGTTAAAAGAGGAGCAATGTCTCTCAAAAGTAACAGCTCTCAACACTTGCATAAAAGGAAGTCCACCCACCCCCAGCAGAGCCCTAAGCAACCCCCTTTGAATATTCTGTTAAAAGCTGCAACAGGTTTGAAATAAGTGAAACACCTGCATGTCTGATAAATTTTTCAGCTGATCACTCCTGATCAAGCCTCTGCGTCTGTGTGGTCTTGTGTGGTCTGTTGTTTTGTTCTGAGTGAAGCTCCACTGAAGTCGGTGTTTCCAGCATACATGAAATGCTTTGACTCTCGGGCAATGCCATCCTGTAGGGGAGGTAACAGTTAATAATCACAGCTGTGAGGCAATGTTGAAAAAAGTAGTTCTAAAAGAACCAATCGCTTTCAGAAGGTTGTAGCGGTACAGGTGGGGCTCCCCAGAGCCACGGTGCTCTGGGGAAAGTGACATGGTTTGAGGTTTCAGAAGCAGAAGCACTGACTCAGCAACAGACGGAGACCAGCTCACCTTTGGAGCCAGTTATAACCCTGGAAGGCTATGCCAAGCAACATCTCTACCTGGGACGTGCAAACCCCAAGCGGCCCTGTGCGGAGATCACAGAAGCAGAGCTACTCTGTGACAAGAGGATGCTATCTATATGTGTCCCTTGATCTCTGATCAAGTCATCTAGTGCCTGGTTAGAAACGGTGAATGCTAATGATAGAATGCTATCACAATCCATTGTAGGCTCTTGATTGTCACCAATGATGGCACACAGAACTCTATGCAAAGTTCCACTCCTAACAGAGATCCTTTTCATTAAATACAAGAACCCACCACATGCCATTATTACCACGCCAGGCCAAGGTACATGAGATATCTCAGGGATCAATGGGTCTGTCCCCGTTTGCCCCTCCCCTACGTGGCAGCAGCCTCCTGGCCCAATCTGAAAGGAAGCAGAAGTTCCGGGAACCCAGTAAAGTCATCCTAACAGGGGCCAACTCTGGTGATATCTTAACCTTGCTACACTTAACTGAATAACTGTGGTCCTCTGATGTCAGTTCTTGATGACATTGTCTCACAGACCTTCACACAGTCTAAATCCATGGTACAATGTAAGCATTCTGAAACTGTCAGCTGATGCTTGGGGACTTCCCTTCTTTGCAGTTTCAGCCATTTACTGTTACTCTAGCGTCACCCCCTACCAGCATCCCCAAACACACATGCTTCTAGCAAGCTCAGTGAAAAGGAGGAGGACAGAACTCCAGCCACAAAAGAATGACTCCTCCCTTCTTTTTTTCCAGAGATGGAGCCAGAAGTAGTAACAGGGTGTCCCTGAGTGGCTAAGAGGTGATGTAGCAGATGTGCCTTCACAGATTTTCACAGAAGACTCAGCTAACAGAAAGGAAAAAAAAGTGATCAGACATCTTAATGGAAAATAACAAAATTCATTAAAAACATTATTTTTTACATAAAATCCTGATTTTTTTTAACCAGGACCCTCTTAAATCTGCCGCCATGCTTTAATTAAATCACAAAATCTCCAACAAAAAGAAGTGATCACTTTTGGAAAGGTATGCATCACTGAACAAGGAAAAGTTTCTGTTTTTCACAAGATGGACATTATTACAGCTGTGGTTGTGTGCTTCTGTCCTACAGTGAAAGAAGTGCCATCATGGATGTCATCATCAGAATGTACATACTTTGAGTGACATTAAAAGGCAAAGACCACAGGAAAGAGCCTGCAGAATTATCCAGCACGTTTACACTAGCTAGGCTGTGGACATTTAGCCATTCATAGTTAATCCCTTGGCACCATACAACAGGATGACTTAAAAATGTAGTCTAGCTGTGTGACTACAGGAAAAAGAAACAGGGTCATCTTGCCAAGTGACCTGATGTCCCTAGACCTGTAGGACAAATAAAGGTGAAAGGTCAGCCAGATGTGCCACCAGCCACTGATGCCCTCCCCGGAAATTTCTTTTCTTAATTGAAAATAATTTTTATACAATATATTCTGATCATGGTTTCCCCTCCCTCATCTCCTCCCAGATTCTCCCCACCTCCCTACATATTCAACTCCACTATTTCTCTTTTGAAAACAAACAGGAAAAAAATGAAAAAGGAAGGAAGGAAGGAAGGAAGGAAGGAAGGAAGGAAGGAAGGGAGGGAGGGAGGGAGGGAGGGAGGGAGGGAGGGAGGGAAGGAGGGAAGGAAGGAAGGAAGGAAGGAAGGAAGGAAGGAAGGAAGGAAAAAAGCACAAGAAACAGACACACAAAAACAAAACCCACAATAAAACAAAATTGGAAACCATAGTATACCAGCAAGAGACCAGTAAGAATTTTTTAAATATCCAAATAAAGCAATATGAAACAAAAAAAAATCTCCAAAAATACCATTGACTTTATTTTGTGCTGGCCAACTACTGCTGGCCATGAGGCCTACCCTTATAGTGAGACTCCACTGGAGAAAAGTAATGTGTGTGTGTGTGTGTGTGTGTGTGTGTGTGTGTGTGTATGTGTGTGTGTGTGTAAGAGAGAGACAGAGACAGACAGACAGAGACAGAGCATTGTTAATTGGAGCTAGCTTCTTGGTTAGGGATGGGAGCTTGTATCCACTTCCCCATCTCAGCACTGGGATCCCTTCTGGCTTGGATCTGCGCAGGCCCTGTGCATGCTGCCACGGTCTGTGTGAGTTCGAATGTGCATCAGTCCTGCTGTGTCTGGAAGAAACTCTTTCCCTAGTGTTATCCATCCACAGTGATTCTTTCTGCCTCTTCTTCTGCTTCTGCATTGTTCCCTGGGCCCTGAGGGAAGGGCTTTGATGAAGATGTCCCATTTAGGACAGAGTGTCCCAAGGTCTCTTACTCTCTGCACAATGTCTAGTTGTGGGTCTCTTTGTTATTTCCCACCTATTGCAGGAGGAAGTTTCTCTGATGATGGCTGGGGAAGACACTGACCTATGGGTATAGCAGAATGTCCTTAGGAGTCACTTTGTTACTATGCTCTTTTAGCAGAACAATAATATTTTGTTTTCCTCTAGGTCCATGGCCTATCTAGCCTCAAGTCCTTGGCCCCCTGAGCAATGTCAGGCATTGGTTTCATCTCATGAAGTGGGCCTCAAATTCAGTCAGATAGTGGCTGGTTACTCCCACAACGTTTGTGCCACTATCACACCAGTGTACTCTGCAGGAAGTCACCATTGTAGATCACAGGGATTATAGCTTGGTTAGTGGTTACTTTTCTTCTCTGGTAGCATGCAGAGCACCTTCAAGTACCATGAACACTAGTCAGTAGTGATGAAAGCTCTAGTTAGGCTTCATCTCAACTTCTTGCTTAATGAGATATGTAAGTGCTATTGTCAGTAATAGGGTCTTGTCATCAGTTTGTAGAGATAATAGCACTGGAAATAGCCTGAGTTGTTGTTTAGAGGTTTCCATGAGTCTCCTTTGGCCAACAACTTAACTAGATGTAGCCCATTCCTGGCATTGGAAGTTTCACTTGGTGGTAAAAGATGTCAAGTTGGGCTATTGTCTCTCCCCCATTATTTGGTGATTCCATTTAGATTTCTTTCATGTGTGTATATATTTAAAGAAACTCCTACTGTAGTAGGTTTCCACATGACCTCTCAAATGGTCCTTAGCATTAGTTGTCCCTCCTGTATTCCCTCCCTTTCCGACCTCTTCCAGCCCATCATTTAATTTCTCCCATTCCAGTCTCTCCTTATCACACCATTACTATGTACTCTACTTCTTCTTACTTAAGAGATCCTCCCCCCAGTGCCTTATCCAATACCTAACCTTTATGGCTATAGAGATTATAGCATGCCTATGCCTATCTAAGGCTTAAAAACTAACATCTATATATAAGCAAATTCATACCATATTTGTCTTTCTGGGTCTGGGATATCTCATTCAGGATAATAGTTTTCTAACTCCATCCTGTGAATTTTGTAAATTTCAAGATTTTGCCTTTTTAAATTTTTGAATAATATTATATTGTGTAAATGTACCACATTTTCATTATCCATTCATCTGTTGATGGACATTTAGTCTGTTTCTAATTTCTGCCTATTATGAATAGGACCCCAGTGAACATGGATAAACAAGTGCCCCTGCAGTAGAATGTAGATACTTTGGGTATATGCCCAAGAGTGATATAGCTGTATCTTCCTGAGTAACTACCACACTGATTTTTATAATGACTGTACAAATTTGCACTCCCACCAGAAATGGATGAGTGTTTCCCTTACCCTACATCATTGCCAGCAAAATGCTATTTGTTTTATTGATCTTGGCTCTTCTTACTGGTATAAAATGAAATCTCAAAGTAGTTTTAATTTGCATTTCACTGAAGACTAAGGATGTTGAACATTTCTTTAAATGTTTCTCAGCCATTTGAGTTTCATCTTCTGACTGACACATTGATAAATTTTGAGAAAGAAGTGTGTTTTCTATTAACCACAGTTCGCCAATGTACACTTCAGCATAGCAACCTTGGTCCAACCAAGTGATGGTTCTATGGTAAGTCTCTAATGCATTGTATTTTGTGCAATCCTGCCTCTGCCTGCCTTGTTCAGATCGGAGCTCCTTCCACCTTAAACAGCCAGTTCCTATACATTAGGGCAGGATTTTCCCAGACTACTACTCTTGAACTCATTAATGCCCATCAGTGCCTGAAGGGATGGGGGGAGCGCAAGTGTAAAACAACATTGTTTAGTTTACTAAAACCAAGACAAAAATCTCCCCTCTCACATCTTTTATTCTAGTATTGCTACGCAGGGTTTCTCAGACTAAGTGCGCAGACAAACTTCTATTTGTCCTATTAGTCTGCAATAAAAGGACTGGCAGGACCTCCCTCCTGGTCTTCAATTCTCCAAATTAGAATGGCTATTATCCCAGACATCTGTCACAGTTTAGTCTGCTCATAAGCACAAGTTTTATTTACTGAAGATCATCAGAAGAACCAGTGGCAAAGATCGGGAACCCAGGATCCACTAAGAATGCCACCTGGGTAAATGATGTGAACTGTGCATTTAGAGCACAGGTTGTTGTTGTTGCTGCTGCTGCTGCTGCTGTTGCTGCCGATGCTGCTGTTTGTTGTTATTCTTTTGGTAGGAGGAGGAGAGAGTAAGGTAGAGAGAAAATGTTGAGACAGGGCTATGTAGTCCTGGCTGTCCTGGAACTCACTATGTAGACCAGGCTGGCCTCACATTCACAGAGTTCTATAGGAGCCTCTGCCTCCTGCTAGGATTAAAGGTGTGTGCACTCTACTTTGAACATAGTTTTTGTGCATATTTGCATTTTAAAATACAGGTTTCACTATTATTCAGGAAGGTCAAGAGATTGAGTGATTATTGATATTGAAAAGGAAATTTGTAGAGCTGTAGAGATGGCCCAGAGAGCCAGGTTTGGTTCCCGGCACTGACATGGCTGCTCACAACAGTCTGGAACTCCAGTTCCAGGGGAGCCACTGACTTCTTCTGGCTTCCGAGGCACTGTGTACATGTGGTACACCAACAAACATGCAGCTAAAACACTAAGAAACATAAGACTTTTTAAAGAAATTATTTTTAATTAAAAAAACGAAAGGCTGCTTATGACTCATAGTTCCCAGAAAGGAGGATCCATCAAAGATGCCTCAAAGACCTACAGGGTCAATCAGGAGGCAGAGAGTGGAAGCCAGCAGACATGTGAGCAGGATTCTACCTTGGGGTTTTTATGAGAAGGAACAGGTGTGGCCAGGTAAGCAGATTGGGTACTGTCCAGTTTCTATGATTTCAGTGGTCTCTAGAATGCTGAGCTTTTGTCTGGTACCCAGCCTTGCATGACTGGGCCTGGAAGACAGAAGAATGACACCCTTGAGAGCCCAGAAAAGGAAGAAGTTGAGGCCTGCTATCTAGAGTTACTGCTTTGCTTAGAACTGGCTCACAGGCAAGTCATTTCCTACCCAGGAAATTGGCTAGTCCTGGGCGGTGGGGGAAGGGGGGACAATCTTTCTAGGGACAGCAAGACCCCAAATATCAAAGCATTAGGATAAAAAGACATGCTTAATGCAAAATGATGTATGCATTTTGACTCAGTAGAAAAATGTATGGTGTAGCTAGAGTTTTCTTGCCTGGCCCAAAGTCAGGACAAATCTTTGTCACCCGCAGTCCCACAGCTGCTCAGACCCAACCAAGTAAACACAGAGACTTATATTGCTTATAAACTGTATGGTTGTGGCAGGCTTCTTGCTAACTGTTCTTATATCTTAAATTAATCCATTTCTATAAATCTATACATTGCCACAAGGCTTGTCTTACCAGCGTCTTCACATGCTGCTTGTCATGGCGGTGGCTGGCAGTGTCTCCCTGCCTCAGCCTTCCACTTCCCAGAATTCTCCTCTCTCCTTGTCCTGCCTACTTCCTGCCTGGCCACTGGCCAATCAGTGTTTTATTTGTTGACCAATCAGAGCAATTTGACATACAGACCATCCCATAAGTCATACAGACCATACAGACCATAGGTCTGGTCCCTAACCTCATGCAGAAAGAAAAGAGCAATACATGTTCTTCATGGGAGGAAACATTTTGAGATATCCATTTTTGTTTGGCCCTCTATTTCCTGACTCTGCATTTAGGCTCTTTGTAATTATTAATCTTGAGGTAAAAAAATTGGCCCTGAGCTCCAGAGTTCTCCACCCAGCAACAACAGCTGTGTCTCAAAATAGACACTAAAGAAGAAATTTTCTATCTTAAGGTTTGAATTGTGAAAGAATATATAAGTAACTGTGATGACTCTAGAAGACAGGCACTCAGCAACAATTTCTGGGTATCCCAAGGCTTCTCCTGTGAGTGGCAACAGTTTAAGAACCCATTTTCTTCTGTCCATCAAGCACCCATCAATAATGTCTCCATCCTGGTGTACCAGTTTTCAAGGGCTAAAGTGTCACAAACAGGGTGCTTTAAATGACAGAAGTGTATGTTCTTACATTTTTGTTGGATAATATGTTACCAGGGTTGTTCCCCTCCAAGAAAGTTCCTATAAGGAAGAACTATTCTGCTCCATGCCCAGTATCTGGCTCTTTTAAAGCAATCTTTATACTATCTTTTGTGTAAGATTTGCAGAAACTTTGTCTCAATATCTCTCTGCCTTCATCCTCACAGGGCATGTTGCCTATGTACATGTCTGTGTCTACATTCTTCCTTCATAATAAAGAAACTAGTCCTATCTGATGACCTCCTTTTAATTTGATTATAACTCTACAGAACCTGTATCCAAATGAAGTCACGTTCTGAGTTCCTAGAAGTTAAGACTCCAGTATATGCTTTAATAAACAGTGTGTATATCTTGTGGTTTCCCACTCATTCAATAAGATGATGAAAACTTCAAGTTTCTTTCAAGAAAATGATGGTATCAATTGAACATCTTCATTATGGACTGCCAATCTGCAAATCACATAGCATATTCTTGATGCAAATGACTTATAAGAGTAGCAAAAACAGAGCCAGAGACAGGGAACAAAGCTATCTGAAGAAATTAGTAAAAGACTGTGGGGAGGGGCAATTGGGTAAGTGGGGATTCTAAGACTCAAATGTAGCTAGCCACTCACAAATACCCTACCCCCTTCCATGAACATTATCCAGGAAGCAAATATCCTATATCACACTAAGAATTCAAATATAAACTACAAATTGTCACAGCACCTCCACAGCCAGGAAAAAAAATATTTAACTAGGAGGAGAGAGGAGAGAATTTGTAATCCTCTTATAGAACCAACTGGCCACAGAAAAGATTTGTAGAAGGACAGCCGATTACCCAGCGTTATGATCCATCCTGGGACACCACTTGGTGTTTCTGAGACTTTGCTGGCAAGTTCTCTGCTCTGTATGTTCCATTCTCACCAAACACTACAGGTCCAAAATCCTGCAATCCTCAAACACATGGAGATACAGTGTCATTTGGCTTTTCCCCAGCTTTGGAACGATTAGGTGAAATGGGACTGACTGGGGGCCATATGATAGGCTTGGTGAGCAGAGAAGGTAAAATCAGAAAAGACTGTCACACAATAGATAACCTCTCTTCCATCTCTCAGTTGGCAGAAACTTTCTCTCTCTTCAAACCACACATTCACATCATCAACCAGGGAATTCTAGTTGATGGTACCTTAAAATTCCTGACACATATCACGAGACTAAAACCATAGCACACATAGAAACTTGATAATTTTTTGATCTTGTATTTAAAACCATTATACACTAAAATATTTCTAAACCTGAATGGTGAGTAAAATGCTTACCATTAAAATAGTCCTTTGGGTGCTGACGAGGTGGCTCAGCATGTAAATGCATTTGCTACACAAGCCTGATGACAAGTTCAATCCTTAGAATCCACTTAAAGGGTGAAAGGAGAGAACTGACTCCACAAAGATGTCTTCTGACTTCCATATGTGTGTCCTAGCATGTGCACACATTCACACACATAATACCAAAATGAACAAATAAATACACAAACAAATAAGTTAACAGAGCAATCCCTTGGATACTGCATTCTGACAGGATCTGAGGCTTCCTCCAAGGGAGGGAGTTCATGCTTAATCACTGTGGACCTGGTCAAGGGCCCATGGCTGGGGAGATCATAGGCTCAATGGGTGAACCTACTGTTTCTGTTTCATTAAATGAATACATTATAAAACTGCCTCCTTAATATTTTTCTTTATACCCATAGAGTAGTGCTTTTCCCAGCCTTGGTCAAAAGAACTTGATGCAGTAAACTATGGTTGAAGAAAACAAATGGCTGGTCAAGGTGTTAAAAATAAGTGACTATTGAGTGCCTGTCCCTCAAAGGGACAGCCATATCACTTCTTCCAAGGCTCACAGAGCATCACAAAAGAGGAGATGGAAAAGGACAGCATCTATCCTCTGAGCAGGATATGACATTGGACTCATGGCCTCACAGCAGCTACAGGTGCCCACACAAGACCGGGTCTGTCATCTTTCAGTCATGGATAAGGAAGGGCTCTCTGGGCGGGCCTTCCTTGGGAAGCTATTGGCAGAGGGGGCCTCCGGAAAGAGTGAGACATTGTTTTCAGTGGTGGAGTCCCTGGTGAATCGTCCATGCTTCATTGAATAACTCTATTCATGCCCATTCAGGGGGCCCGATTAAACTTAGTGGGTCACAAAACCAAACCAAAAACAGAAATCAAGCTAAAAGGCATAATAGTGGGAAGGGTGCTGGGGAAATAAGAAGGATACATGGGGTTGAGTGCAACCAAAATGTATTCAATATACAAGAATTTGAATGATATTCAACTAATAGTTAATAAATAAGAAAATTAATTTTAGCCAGGTGGTAGTGATGCACACCTTTAATCCTAACACTGGGGAAGCAGAGGCAGGTGAATTTCTGTGAGTTCAAGGCCAGCCTGGTCTACAAAGCAAGTTCCAGGACAACCAGAGATGTTACATAGAGAAAACCTGTCTCTAAAAAGCCACACAAAAAAAGAAAGAAGGAAAGAAGGAAGGAAGGAAGAAAGGAAGGAAGAAAGGAAGGGAGGGAGGGAGGGAAGAAGGAAGGAAGGAAGGAAGGAAGGAAGGAAGGAAGGAAGGAAGGAAGGAAGGAAGGAGAGAAGAAAATTAATTTTATAAATACCCCTTCACACACATCTTGATTCTATACCATTCATATAAAACATAATCTTTGCCTTATAGATTTCTTCATCAAGACAATTGTTTTAGATGAATGTGGAAGGCTCCAAGTTTTCTTCCTCTGAATTTACCTTCCCAATTACAATTCCGCTCTGAATTAGGATTTCAGTTTCTAGAAGTAATTTTATCTGAACTTTCAGAGCCCTCAGCTCTCCATTAAATGGCGTCATTCTTGGGAAATGCTTAGTTACTTCTAAGCAGAGTTTAAATCCTTTATCCAGACAGGTTCAAAGCAGCAATTATGTTGCTTTTTCCAATGCATGTTCTAGAAAAGAGTCCTCAGTGTGACTCCTTTGTGTCCAAGTGGAAAGTTCCATCCATCTTCTAACTTAAACCCCTTGGATGTTCCTTACACTCCAGGAAAGGCAAACATCTCCCCAGTAATCCAGATAGATGGCTCATGATTTCTGTATTTACTTTTTTCCTTTTATTGAAAATACATTTTTTCTCATGTAATATATCCTGATTATGGTTTCCCCTCCCACTACTCCTCCAAGCTCCCCCTTATCTCTCTTCTCATCCAATCCACCCCCTTTCTGTATCTCATTAGAAAACAAAAAGGCTTTTGTGGGTAATAATAAAATATAAGATGAAACAAAAACTAACACATTGGAATGGACAAAACAAACAAAAGAAGAGAGTCCAAGAAAAGGCACAAGAAACATAGACTGTCTCATTTACACACTCAGGAATCCCATAAAAATACTAAACTGAAAGCCATGATATATATACACCAAGAACCTATATAGTAAAAAGAAATATATATATATTTTAAAATGTATATATAATATTTTATTATATTTAATAAAAACAAAAAATAAGAAATTTTTAAAAAGGAAGAGCTTTATGTTGTTGTGATTTTTACTCTTTTGGGGTGCCAGCCAACCAGCTTCCAAATAAATCACCCACGGAGGCTTATTCTTAATTATGAATGCCTGGTCTTAGATTAGCTTGCTTCTTGTCAGCTTTCCTTAACTTTAATTATCTCACCTATCTTTGGCCTCTGGGCTTTTCTCCACTCTCTTACTTCTGTAAATCTTACTCTTACTCCATGGCTTGCTGTGTAGCTGGGTACCTGGCCCCTGGAGTCCTCCTCCTTCTCTCCTTCTTTTTTCCTACTCCTCCCAGATTTCTCCTCCTATTTATTCTCTCTGCCTGCCAGCCCTGCCTATCCTTTCTCCTGCCTTGCTATTGGCTGTTCAGTTCTTTATTAGACCACCAGGTGTTTTACACAAAGTATCACAGCTTCACAGAGATAAACAAAGAGATTTTTTTTTTTGTAACACAGTTTAAAATAAAATTCCCCAGCAACCTTGAAACTACATTATGAGACTAGGAACCTCCAAAGATGCTGTTAAGTTCATTTTCTGTTGGCCATCTACTGCAACGCATGCAGTCTGCTCTTAAGAGTAGTTTCTTTCCCCAGTTAGACTCCCTTGGAGGAAACTAAATTTTCATTTTCAAGTGGTTATCAATTGGAGATTGCTTCTGGGTGGGAACATGTATATGCTTCTCCTTTCAGCTCAAGGCCTTCCTATAGCACGAATCTTAAAAGGTCATATTAATAAAAACAAACCTGGAGCCAGATATTAGGGTGAATGCTGAAAGATCAGAGAAACAGAACAGGCCACAGCCACCTCACCTCGCCAATTCCTCAGCTGATCCTGTTTCCTCAGACTGGAAGCCTTTGAGTCCTCACCGGAATGGATCTCAGCTGAACTGCTGCTAAAAGCCTCAAAGCTTAAAAGGGCTCTAGTTCCTGGTCCTGATACCTTATATTCCTTTCTGCTTCCTGCCATCACTTCCTGGGATTAAAGGTGTGTGTCACCATGCCTGGCTGTTTCCAGTGTGGCTTTGAACTCACAGAGATCCGGATGGATCTCTGCCTCCAGAATGCTAGGATTAAAGGTGTGTGTGCCACCATTTTCTGGCCTCTCTGTCTATCTAGCAGCTGTTCTGTTCTCTGACCCCAGATAAGTTTATTAAGGTGCACAATATATTGGGGGACACAATATCACCATATTTACCCTTTTTTGTATAAAATTTTAAAAAGCTTATAACTAATACAAGAAAAACTATATCCAATAAGTATATACAATATATACAGTAAGAATTACATTAAAAAATGTCTAGTCCATTAACATTTGACAGATTCAGACAAAAAACTCCATTAACGTATAACAATGTGCAGTCCGTTAACATTTGACAAATTTAGATTAAAAAAATTCATTACTTATCCTATTTAAAACAAGCAGTTCCTTTTTAAAAGTAGATTCAATAATTTCCCTTTTTATCTTATCACCTCCCGAATGGTGCAGACCTGTGCAGACTCTGTGCAGGTTGCCTCAGCCTCTGTGAGTTCACCTGTGGGTTGATCATGTTTTTTTAGAGGGCCTTGTTTTCTTGGTGTCTTCCATCCCCTCTGGCTCTTACACCCTTTATACCTCCTCTTCTGTGGGTCTCTATATTTGTTCCCATCTGCTGCAGGAGGAAACTTCTCTGATGGCTGTATAAGGCACTGAACTATGAGTATAGCAGAATGCCATTAGGAGTCATTTCATTGCTGAATTGTTTATTTGTTTGCTTGTTTTTAGACTAGTAAGTAGTATTTGGTTTTACCCTGGGCTATCTAGTCTGGGGTTCTTAGTCACCAAGCTGTGTCAGCATGGGTCCCACCTAGTGGAGTGAGTGGGCTTTCAGTCCAATCAGATATTGGTTGGTGTGGTGGTTTGGCAGAAAATGGCCCCCAAAGGGATGGCACTATTAGGAGGTGTGGCCTTGTTGAAGGAAGTGTGTCACTGTAAGGGTTTGAGGATTTTTTTGCTCAAGCTTTGCTCAGTGTGACAGACAGCCGACCTCCTGTTGCCTGCAAGATGTAAGACTCTCAACTACCTCTCCAGCACCATGTCTGCCTGCACACCGCCATACTCCCCATCATGATGATACCAATTTGAATCTCTGAAATTCAAAGCAAGGCACTCCAATTAAATGTTTTCCTTTATAAGAGTTGCCATGGTCATGGTGTCTCTTCACAGCAATAAAAACCCTAACACAGTTGGTTACTCCCACAAGCTTTGTGCCGCCATCGTCCTAGCATAACATGCAGGTAGTACACCATTGTAGATAAAGGGTGTGTGCCTGATTTAGTGTTCACAAGTTTCTTGAATTCTTCATATATTTTGGATACTAGCCCTCTATTGGATATGTAGTTGGTAAAAATATTTTCCCATTACATAAGCTGCTGATTTGTCTAAATGATGGTGTCTTTTGACACACAAAACATCTCAGTTTCATGAGGTCCCATTTATTAATTGTTGCTTATAGTGCCTGGGCTAACAATGTTCTGTTCAGAAATCTTTTCCTGTGCCAATGAGTTCAAGGTTATTTCCCACTTTTTTTCTGTCAGGTTTTGTGTGTCTGATTCTATATTAAAGTCTTTGATCCATTTTGAGTTTAGTTTTGTTCAGGGTGATAAGTATGAATCTATTTGGATTCTTTTACATGCAGCTATCCAATTTGACCAGCAACATTTGTTGAAGATGTTTTCTTTTTCCCCCAAAGTGTTTTTCTGGCTTCTTTATCAAAAATGAGGTGTTCATAGGTGTGTAGATAATACCTCCAGAAGTTCTTTTATTGTTCAAGATTGTTTTAACTATCCTCAGTTTTTTGTGTTTCTCTACGAAGCTGAAAATTGGCCTTTCAAGATCTGTGAAGAATTCTGTTGGGATTTTAATGGGGATTGCATTGAGTCTGTAGATTGCTTTTGATAGGATGACCATTTTTACTATATTAATCATACCAACCCTTAAGCATGGATGATCATTCTGTCTTTTGATATCTTCTTCAGTTTCTTTCTTCAATATCTTAAAGGTTTTTGGGTTGTTTTGTTTTTATTTTCAGGACAGGGTTTCTCTTTATAGTCCTGGCTGTCCTGGAAGATGTTCTATAGATCAAACTGGCCTCTGATTCAGTGATCTGCCTGCCTCTTCCTCCTGAGTGCTAGGATTAAAGGTATGTGCCTCTAAACCCAGCAGAGTTTTTATCATACATGTCTTTTACTTTCTTGGTTAGAGTTACCTCAAGATAGTTTACATTATTTGAGGCTATTGTGAAAGGTGTTGTTTCCCTGATTTCTGTCTCAGTCCATTTGTCATTTATATATACAAGGGCTACTGATTTGTGTGAGTTAATTTTGTACCTAACTACTTGGCTTAAAGTGTTTATCAGTTGCAGGAATTTACCAGTGGAATTTAAATACACTATCATGCCAGGCAATGGTGGCACATGCCTTTAATCCCAGCACTGGGGAGGCAAAGGCAGGTGGATCTCCATGAGTTCAAGAGTTCAAGGTTAGCCTGGGCTACAGAGTGAGTTCCAAGAAAGGCTCCAAAGCTACACAAAGAAACCTTGTATATATATATTCATATAATCTGAAAATATACATACTTTGACTTCTTTCCTATTTGTACCTCCTTAATCTTATTTAGTTGTCTTCTTGCTCTAGCTAATAAAGCAAAGACTTCAAATACTATATTGAATAGGTATGGAGAGACTAGACAACCTTGTCTTATTCCTGATTTTAGTGGAATTGCTTTGTGTTTCTTGCGATTTAAGCTATAGGCTCGCTGTAAACTGCCTTTATTATGTTGAGGTATTTCTCTTGCATCCCTAATCTCTCCAGTACTTTTATCATGAAGGGTTGTTAAATTTTTGTCAAAGGCCTTTTGTATATCTAATGAGATGACCATATGGTTTTTGTCTTTCAGTTTACTTATATGGTGGATTATATTTATTGATTTATGTATATTCAACCGTACCTGCATCTCTGGGATGAAGCCAACTTGATAATGGTGAATGATCTTTTTTATGTGTTCTTGGAGTCATTTTGCAAGTATTTTATTGAGAATGTTTACATCTATGCACATAAAGGAAATTGGTCCATAATTCTCTTTGCTGAGCCTTTCTATGGTTTTAGCATCAGGGTAACTGTGGCCTCAATAAAAAAAGTTGGGCAATGTTCCTTCTGTTTTTATTTTGTGAAATAATTTTAGGAGTAGAATGTTTGTTTGTTTTTTAAGTAGGCTCTTCAAAAATAGAGCCCAGCTATATGCTGAAAATAATACCTTTTTTTCCCCTTTTCATAGAGACTTGATCAGCTACTTTTCTACTTGTCCCCAAAGACCAAATATAAAACTGTTGTAGCCAATAAAAGAAGAGCAGAGCATCATGACACCTCACCTTGTAGGAGAAATGAGGCAGTAAGGATTCAACTAAGAGACATGTTTGTCTCCGTCATCCTCTGAGCATGCTTAGAGAGTTTGCTTCGTGTTAAGCATTCTATGATGCTACTGAGAAGGCAGGTGGTTAACGTGGCTTCTGTTCTTCAGGTTTCCGTAGTCTAGTAAGGCAAATAGACCAGCAAACAAATAGTTTGACACTTTAAAAGATGTATTTGAACTAAAAAGAAGTGACTAAATCTATTTGGAAATAGCTGTAGGATAAAATCAGAGATCAGAAAAAAGGCAGCCTGTAACACAAATTTCAAATGGTCTTATTAATAAAAACAAACCTGGAGCCAGGTATTGTGGTAAATGCTGAAAGATCAGAGAAACAGAACAGGCCACAACTAACCTCATCTCGCCAATTCCTCAGCTGATCTTGTTTCCTCAGACTGAAAGCTTCTGAGTGAGTCCTCACCCAAATCGATCTCAGCTGAACTGCTGCTAAAAGCCTCAAAGCTAAAAAGGGCTCTAGTTCCTGGTCCTCACACCTTATATACCTTTCTGCTTCCCATTTAAACAAAGTCCTAAGAGGATAACCAGAATTGTGATGGAGAAGAAGAGGGAGAGAGGAGGATAAAAGAGAGAGGACAGAAGATGGGGAAAGGAAGAGAAAAGAGAAAGAATGAGACACGAAAGTAGAAAGAGGAACGGAGGAGAAAGAAGGGGAGGGAAAGGAAAAGAGAGAAGAGGTAAGAGAAGAAAAGGAGGGAAAGGAGGAAGGGAGAGGAAGCAGAGAGAGGGAGAGAGAACTGGAATGCAGAATAATTGGGAACTACATTCCAAGTCTTACTCCAGACATGTTTAGTTTAGCTTTCATCTAATTAGAAGATTTCATATTAAATCAACATTTGCAGATTCTTTTGTAAAACCAAAGAGAAAACAGAAGGGATCTGGCAGCACAGTTCCCACACAGACATGTGGAAACGGTGACTCTTCCCAGGCAGAGCCCTTCCTCCAGACAGGACACAGTTCCCCCAGTTTCCTCTCTGCCCATTTTCCACCTTCCTGGCTCCGCAGGCAGCTGAGCATCTGGCGCTCCGTGATGGGGGAAGATCAGAAGCCAGCTGTTACCGAACTCTGACATGCCTCCGTGGAGGCTAATTTTGAGTTGAATACTTCTATAATGCTGCCCTCACAGAAGTAGCCATCCATGGGCTAAATCAAACACTTGTTTCTTTTCTCCTATTTTTTTAAATAAAACAAACAAAAAATCGGGATTAGCTTCAGCTCATTGAGATTGATGTGCAAGGAAAAAGAGGATAGCCTTTGTGGTGCTTTGAATAGGAAATGTCCCTCATAGTCGGGCTTTGGACTGATCGGTTCCCAGTTGATGGGCTCTGGGGGAGGTTTGGGTGGTACCACCTTGCTGAAGGAAGTGCATTACTGGGGAAGAGCTTTGAGGTTAAAAGCCTCCACCACTTCTCTCTCTCTCTCTCTCTCTCTCTCTCTCTCTCTCTCTCTCTCTCTCTCTCTCTCTCCCTCTCTCCCTCTCTCCCTCTCTCCCTCTCTCCCTCTCTCCCTCTCTCCCTCTCTCCCTCTCTCCCTCTCTCCCTCCCTCCCTCCCTCCCCTCTCCCTCTTTCCCCTCAACCCACTGTTTACTCACGGTATGAAAATGTGAGCTCTCAGATTCACGCTCATACCACCATGCCTGCAGTCTGCTTCCTCCTCGATGCCACTTTGACCCTAACCCACTGGAACTACAAGCCAATATAAACCCTTTCTTAGATAAGTTGCCTTGGTCACAGTATTTTATCACAGCAACAGAAAAGTAACGAATGTGTCCATCGTTTATCTTCACTACCATCTGTTCAGGGAGACCCTTTTTATTACAGAGAAAACTCAGTCCTGCTGAAACTTGATGGCTGGAAAAGAAAAACTCGGCTTCCGGGGCTCTCCAAGAGGAAAGACGTACACGTGGACATATGAAGGACGTACCAAGAAAGGAGCCAACGAGATCATGAAACCAGTGCACTGATAAGTCGGTGGCCCATAAACTCCCCATAGCGGGGATGGCTCTGAGGAGCTGCTGAGCAAAGTGACAGCACAGGCTTTCGACTGTTGGCTACGCAGTGAGCAATGTGCACTTGCATTAGTTACCTGTTTCATCATCACTATGACCAAATAACTGACAGAAACTTGTTAAGGGGCAAGGCTTTATTTCAGTTCACAGGTCACTGCAGGGAAGGCATAGCCACTGAGCAGATTGGTCTGTGACAGTCTTAGCTTGCTGCCACTAGTTACATCACAGAGGCAGACAGAAAGCAAGGCACTTGGGCTGGAGGGAGGACTAGCCAGCTCTAGTCCTCTAGGCCCACCCACAATGCTCTATGCAAGTTGGACAGGTTTCATATTCCAGTGGTCCTGTCACCTACCAAACAGTACCAACGCCTGGGGACTAAGTTGTCAAACACATGATATTTCACATATGGACATCTCATAGATAAATCATAGCAGTATCACCATATACCCCCAATATAGTCAACCTCAAATGGTTTATGAGATGATGAAAATCTAAATATTTCCCCAGAAACTCACAGATGCCTAGAAGAGGTTTGGCTGTCTACAGGCAGGGAATTGTATATGTAATCTGAGTCTCATAAGAGAAGAAAATCCTGAAAAAAAAATTACTTATATGAGAATTTTATTGCTGTTTAAAATAAAATTATTTTAATTATTTTATTAAGTTATTTTGTCATTCAATATTAATTTCTGATGAAACTGTGTAAGTTTTGCATAAGGACCAACAAGATACAAGAGCATCTGAACATGCCTCTTGACTATGAAGCAAGGGAAGGTTTTCCAGGGCTCTCTAGTTTTTTGCTTAGAAAGAGACTCATGGAACTCAATGTAGAAAAATCAGAAGATATTTTCTCTAAATCTCTGTGTGCCCTGTACAGTGATAATTCGGTATCAGCCAAGGCCGTGGCAAAGTATCCACCAGGTCTCCCAATTGCTTTTTGTTAATGAGGGTAGTCCTACCTGCACTGGAGTTGAATTGCAACATCTTACCAGCTGGCATAACAGCATTGGTCCATAATTCACCTGCTGGCTCCCGATGCTTGTGCCTGATGGATGTGAATCCCCAAGCTTCCCATGCCATTCCCAATGATGCCTGTAGTAAACCTTGTGTCTCACACTGATTCACTGAGTCATAATCCTGCCGTCAGCTGGGATGATATGTCTTCCTCAAATTCCCCAGTCTGGAGGTTCCTGCCAAGTCAACAATGGTCTGCCAGGTGGCTGAGACTTGAGCGAGCATCTGTTCAGCTTTGTGTTGGACCAGAATGACCAATGGGAAGCTGTATTCCACAGATGTGTTGTTAGGATCAGCAAGGAAAAAAAAAAAACTCCAGAGTTTGCCTTTAAAAGAAAACTGTATGTTATCCATTTCTAAGTACATAATACATTTCCAGTGTGCCTCTGGGCACATGATCCCATATCTCTTTTTACATAGCACTGATTAAAAGAAAAATATTTGATGAAGGTGATTAAGTAAGTTATCTATCAAATTTAACTAATTGATGTTAGCTGAATACCTCATGCAATAACAGTAGAGAACTGTTGCAGAATTCCTCACAGCTATGTTACATGTGACTGTATTCTTCATTTGAGCATCTCAACAGCCTATAATGAGAAAACTGGTGCCACAGAAAATCAATATTTGCAGGCAGGACTTCCAAACTTCAGCTGTGACATGCAACTTCCCTTCTTAAAGTGAAGCCAAATATAACAGAGCGATAAAAGGAAGCCCTTCATATTTTGAATAGAACCAGAAATTCAAGATTGAGACTGTTTATCGAGTTACTTAAAGAATTTCTATGATGCACTGCAGTATTCTTGTGGCAGTCATTCCCTGGTAAATCTGTGTATGCTAACAAATTCTATATAAAAATATAGACGTACTTACATATTTATTAATAACTATAAAAAAAGACATTCTTAATAAAATTTCTTATTGATACCTGGAGAGAAGGAAACCATGGAGTATAGTTGATGAAGAGAATTAAATAAATACAGGGCAATGAGATGGCCCCATGAGCAAAGTGAGGAAGCCTGACTACCTGAGTTGAATCCCCTGAACCTATGACATAGGGAGATATCCAACCCCCAACACAAATCATACATGTGCGATAATAATAAAAAAATTAAATAAAAGAGAGTAGAGATAAAAATCATCTTTATGATTGTATAATAACTATTTCTAGAAAACACAAAAAAACTGATTTTCAAAATCTATTCAAATTAAAAGACTTGTTTTTTGTTTTTTGAGACAGGGTTTCTCTGGGTAGCCTTGGCTCTGTAGACCAAGCTGGCCTCGAACTCCCAGAGATCTGCCTGCCTCTGCCTCCCAAGTGCTGGAATTAAAGGTGTGCACCACCACTGCCTGGCTTAAAAAGACATTTTCATTAGGTAGCTAAATGAATAAGTGTGTAAAACATCCACATCTTTTTAAAGTTCTATATTATTAAGAAGTGATACAAAAAAAAGAAAACTTGAACTACAGTGTAATAAATGCTATAAAGTAACAAAAAATAGCTGACCTATATAAACAAAATTATAAACACACACACAAACACACATTCAAGAAGATGAAGGAATACACTGAATTCTCAAAGGGAAAGAACAGGATAGACAATAGAACCATAATGTACTCAAAATATATAATGAAATGGCACAAAAAGAAGTTAGTAGTGTTTATAGTTTATAAGAGATATACTGTCTTCTTTTAATGATAAACTCATGAATTTGTTTATCTTTAGATGCCTTATTATGCAATGTTCAAAGTAGAATTTTAAAGATGGTTGAAAGAGAAAAGTGGAAAACAAAATAATGGAAAACTACCTAGCGAAGGGACCCAGCAAGATGGCTCTGCATGTGTGTTAGTTTGGTTCCTGTTGCTGTAAAAAGCACCACAAGTCACAGAGTAAAGGACTTACAGGTTTGGCTTACAGAATGACTGTCCATCAAGAGAAGCCAAGGTAGGGATTAAATCAGAGACCACAGAAGAATGCTGCTCACCAGCTTGCTTCCAGGATACCTTCCTCACATATGCCAAGCCCACCTGCATAGGAAAGGCATTTCCCACAGTGGACTGGGCCCTCTCACATCAGATAACAAGCAAGAAAACACCCACAGGACAATCAGAGGAAAGTGGTTCTTCAGCGGAGAATCCCTCTTCCCAGGTGTGTCAAGTAGACAACTACAGCTAATAATCAGGCTGCCAACATAACAGCCTGAGTTCAATCTCTGGGACTCACATGGTAGGATGAAAGGATGAAGTTCTGCACATTGTCCCCTAATCTCCAAATGTGCACTGTGGGGTGTGTGCGCATGCACACACACTGGCAAGCACACACGCACACACATGCACCAAAGCACATACACACAATAATAATGGTAATGATAATAATAATAATAATGGTAAAACTAATTTTTAATCCTAAATAAACACTAACAAAAACTATTTTATGGGTATAGAATCAATAACCAGACAATAAAAGAATTCAAGAGAACTAGAGGTGAACTGTTCATAATATTTCAAAAAATTACAAAACCACTTAGAGTATTCACTACTTGAAGGTTCCTCTATGCACCTCACTCTTTACTTCTAAAATATATTAGAGCTCTAGATAAAAACTGAAAAACCACATGGAACCAAGTGCTTAGATACTAAAAGATCAAATAAGTTTTTTCCAAGATAATCCAGAGAGGATTGTAACAATATGGTTAACAAGTTTGATCTCATAAGATAAATAAACTCTGTACCCAATAAACTTTAAAGTGCACATTATTCCCAAACACATGGTACATTCATTAAAATTGTGTGTTCTGTCACAAATAAATTCTCAATAAATTCCAAAACTAAGAAATTATTCAGCTGCATGAAGAGTCTGCTACCACCAAAACCAGAAAACCAAAGTGACTAGACATTTCTTCTAGGGAACTCTCAGACTGAAGAGAGAAATGGAGACTTAAATTTAAAATGAATTAGTATTTGAATCGATGATGGAGATGGGAACCTGTGATAGCATGAGTGGTTTTATATAATAGAAGAGGAGCCTGGACTTAACCTACCAAGCTGGCACCATGCTTAGTTGCATCCCAGTCTCTAGAAACATGAGCCCAAACAGTCTCCATGCTTTGCAATGGCCTCATATCAAACATTTTGTTATAACAACATTCTGGTTTCCTTTCTATTGCTATGACAAATCGCTCTCACCAAAAGCAACTTAGGGGAATGAAAGGATTTATTTGGCTTACACTTCTGGTTTGCAGTCTGTCACTGAGGGAAGTCTGGACAGGAACGCAAGGGCAGGAAAGCATGGGGAGCAGCTGCTTGCTGGCTCAGTCACAGGCAGATTCATGTTCAGCTAGCTTCCTTATACAAGCCAGGACCAATCTGCCTAAGGGTGGTGCTGCACACAGTATTCTGGGCCTGTGTGCATTAATTAGCTAACAACCAAGACGATATGCCCACAAGCCAGTTTGATCCAGACAATTC
This sequence comes from Peromyscus maniculatus bairdii, assembly GCF_049852395.1. Taxonomy (NCBI): domain Eukaryota; kingdom Metazoa; phylum Chordata; class Mammalia; order Rodentia; family Cricetidae; genus Peromyscus; species Peromyscus maniculatus. The sequence goes on along the minus strand of NC_134852.1, from coordinate 170,802,993 downwards.
CTCAATCCAGGCTTCCCTCTCAGATTACTCTAGGCTGGGTCAAGTGGACAGTTAAAGCTAATGGGGATAAGTAGCTTTGCTTTTCTCTGCTCAAGCTCTTCCAGCAGTCTCCCTCAGACTTAATCTCTGATATCCAAGGCCCAGTACGATCCATCTTTCTCCCAATCTCTTTTGACCTTCAGCCTGCTACTCACTATCTCCCCTCTGCTCACATTCTGTTCACTCCTCCTTAGCTGAAATCAGCTCCTTGCTTTCCTTGTGCCTCACTGCCTTTGATGTTGTAGCTTTCTCTGTCTGAAATGTTCTTGCCCAGGTACCCCTCTCACCCAGCCTCTCTTGTATATATATTCTGTATACAAGAGAGACCACCACCACTTTCCTCTCTGTTCTCTTTCTTTGCTTTATTATTCTCTATTGGCGTGTACTTATTCAGTAAAAGACTGACCTTCTCCCAAAATAGGTCTGGATTCTGCCCTTGCCTAATAGTAGGTGATTCTCTAGACCCTTAAAATGTACCAGCTGATAGAAATGTCTGTTTCGGAATTTGGGTCACTGGCCAGTTTAACAACGTAATTTATGTTGAGACTTTGGACCACACTGCATCAGTTCTGACCTCAACAAGGACCACAGACCAAAGTGTTAACATAACCTGCTGGTGAGGCTGGCTACTAAAGACAGTTATTGGGTAAGTTTATAATTAATCCTTGGCAGAAAGTCTAGACACAGCACAGTGAGTTTCTCCAGTTGGTTGTGGGCCACATGTATTGTCACATAGCATGGTCATAGAGAAGGACAACTATTCCAGCATCTTCACACTTGACCTCCTCCTGGGTTGTATCTCATGCATTTCTTCCTTTGGTTGTTTCCTTGTAGGAAACGGAAGCCATGAGTACCATAGTCTTAGTGATTTCTGCAAGTACCCCAATAGATTGTCATTCCTCGGAGTGATTCAGGAATCCCTTGAAATTTGCCAAATTTGGTGTCAAAAGTGAGGGAAATTTTGAGTCTGGGTCTCATGATGTAGCTCTGTCTGGCCTAGAACTCACTATGTAAACCAGGCTGACCTCCAACTCACAAGGGATCTATCTGCTTCTGTCTCCCAAGTGCTGGGCTTAAAGGCACACACCATCACGCCTGGCGAAAGTTAGGGACTCTGGGGGGAACTATTAGCTAGCTCTGTATAATAAGGTTATTGTCTCCCCATACCCAGTTACATTGTGTATTTCTCATTACTGTGACAAAACACTTGCAAAAGGCAACTTAAGGAAGGAAGGGTTCATGTTGGCTCACAGTCTGACGGTGCAGTGCCTCATGGCTGAGAAGCTGTGACAGTCAGAGGATGAGGCAGCTGGTCACATTGCATTTGCACTAAGAGACAGTTAAACACTGGTGTTCCACTTCTTCCTTTTTATTCTGCTTGGAAGCCCAGCCACAGTGAGCCAGCACAGGGACGATTCTTCCCTTCCCAGGTAAATCATTCAGGAATTACACTCACAGACTTACCCAGAGGTGTATATCCTAGGTATTCTGACTGCAGTCATGTTGGCTTATCAAGATGGACCACCACACTACTGCTGTATTCTTCACCAGGTTTGGGTCACTGCTATACATACACAGCACAGAGCTTATGTCCCATATCCAGCATCCACAGAAAAAGATAAAGCCTTCACTGCCTGTTTCCATTTCAGTCATCTATGTCATTTTCAGAAGAGATGTTCAGGGGCTACAGAGGTGGCTCAGCAGTTAAACAGCCTTGCTGCTATTGCAGAGGACCTGAGTTCAGTTCCTACAACCCACAAGGCAGTTCACAACTACCCATAACTACAGTTTCAGGGGATTCAATAGTCTCTTCTGACCTCATGTGCACTGAGCACCTACATGATGCACATTCACACATGTATGCTGGCAAATCATTCATAAACACAAAATATAAATAAATGAATGAATGAATGAATGAATGAATAAATAAATAAATAAATAAATAAATAAATAAATAAATAAATAAATAAATAAATGACATGTGATTTTGTACCTGGGAACATCCAATGACTATATGGGGCTTATTTCTTCATTTTTTTGATGGGATTGTTTTAAAATCCTTATCCTGTATTGGTAGTTTTTAATGGGGAGGGGTATTTAAATGTATTAGATTTATTACCACACATAGTTATTTCATTGACTGATGTCTGCATTTTCCTATATCTATTTTATATAGCATGGCTAGCCTTTGTTCTGCTGGTTCTGCCATAATGTGTCAGACATTCATCTTATGTCTTTACCCAGCATGTGCAACTCTTGAGCAGAAGTACAATCTGACTGTAGCTACATAGTCTTTTAAGTACTTCATCCGTACTTATAGTTAGAACTGTTTTTTATATATATAAGAGTGTGTATCTTTATTTATCTAGTCAGTCATCAATAACAAAATCAAAGTGATTTTATTTTTTTTTCCTTCAAGCAATGAGCCAAGCATTTTGTTTTAAAGATCTTTTTCTCCATCCTATCCTTTCTTTTATCTGGACTTCTGATTGATATCAGGTGAAACATTCTCTCTCTCTTTTTAGCACTGTATTTTGTAAGGGAGTAAAATAATCATTTGGGATCATCGATATGAGTTTCTGTGATCATGTTAAAGACGCACCAGAGGTAACACAGCATAATCACTAAATGTAAACGCTGGTGTCCGACCCTAGCAGACCCTTGAATGTGATTTGAGCATAGAAATGAGTGGACTTTTCTGTGCCTCAGCTTCCCCCCTCACAAGAAGGCTCAATTGCAAAGCTGTCAGATTAACTCAACTGTGAGTGTTACTGATTTGCGTAAAAGAGATTTAAATGGATTACTGTGTGCACTCAGTAGAGGCTGCAAACACAGCAAGCGCTGTGAGTGTGGTGATTGCTTCCTTCTCTGTGATCGACTCGGTTTTCAGCATCCTGACAAATACCTAGAAGAGAGCGATTCTCTCACAGTCGCTCAGGCTGCGTTGTTTTTCATCTTCATGGAAGAAATTTGGGACCTATAGGATTCTTGAGTAATAAAGTTCAATTTTTTTTTCTAGAAACACTTGGAAATAACATTTTACTACCTTTATTGAATTTTCTGTCTCAAAGGTCAATGTGGCTTTTCTCTTTCAAAGGGAGTTGTTGTATCTTCGTGGATTATTCAGTAGATTCAATAAACATTCACCCTGTTGATTCCTTGGACTCCACATTCTGAGCCTGTCTCGAGGGAGGTGAATATGGACATTATGCTTATCAGTGTCTGTGGATACTTGCAATCTGTAGCAAGACTTCGCAGGTGCTTTCTACCTCCGTTTTATAAAGACTCGTTGAAAAGAACCCTGCCTTTTAATGAGTTTACCATTTAAAAAAAAATTGGGACACTGCCTGGTTCCACCATGTTAAACGAAAATAACATTCAGAGTTGAGTTAATCTGATTGCATGGGATCTATTTTCCCCCTTGCTGCAAATCAGAGCAGTTTTCAGCTAACAAGAATGGGTGCCCTACTTGAACGGGCAGCAGGCAATGCCGCTAGTCAGAGCGGCACTTAGCATGGCATTGCCATCATTACATCCCCAGGTTCACAGCAATGAAACTCCAGGAGTGGCAAAGTCAAATCAGTTCAATTGTCTGATTGTTCATACTCATAAAGTGGGGAAGCTGGCAGGGGTCCGGCATAAAACTTGGAGTTCTGCACTGGGGCTCCTTTAAGGTAATTCATTGCCCTCTGTAGTAGCTTAAATCAGAGGGGCCAGCGTGGTCACAGTGAATGCAGTTCCCCATCCTGCTGGAGAGCAATATCGCAGAGAGCCGGCTGCTATGCCAGATGTCAAAGGTGCCCTAAAAGCACTTGGTTTTGATCTGCCCCATTCCTGAGAAGTACAATGGATGGGCCTTTAAGCACTACCATAAAAAAAGATTGTGATTAATGAAGCAGCGCAAGTTAATAAACCGCGTTGACTCCCGCTTCCTTCTCCTAGGCATTTCACTGTCCACAAAGCAGTTCTTTTACTTAGCAGCAGGGACATGTAAAATGTTAATCATCAATCTGTGGGCCATTAAAGAAGTTGCTTTCCCTTTCTCAAGTTGAAAACCAAGGGGGGAAGATAATAGGTTTGGTTAACAGAGCTGTTCACATAATGGAGATGTGCCGTGGAAAGCTTTGATGGAGTCAGCCTGGGAGCCCTTGAGCGCTAATCCATCCTGCTCTCGGGACCACGAGTTCAAATCCTAGCTGAGGCTGGAGGGCTCAGACCAGGAGGCTGGGCTGAGTATCTTGAAGGCAGCTGACCAGCAGGAGGTTACTGTACCTCAGTGAGGCCAAAAATAAGATGAGAAGGCACGGGAGCTCTCTGTGTCAGCAGCCAGGAGCCAGGGCCTGCTGGTACTCACTGACCTGTGAGCCCTTCCTCCTCCCAGAGAGCACCACAGCATCCCTGCCAGTGAGGTGAGTGGCTGTGAGAGGAGCCCTCCCTGGGCAGGAGAAGTTTTCTTACCTAGAGAACAAGACAAGAGTTTTCAGCTAATTTTCCAAAACCTAATTAAAATACTTTCCCAGAGACTCGAGTACATCATCAGAGAGATACAATTTGAAATTTTACTTCTGACTTAGAAATTGCTTTGGATGGGAGGGGGGGGCAAGGGCTAAAAATTGGAGACCCAAACAGCAGAAGGATGGCCCTCAGGTGTTTTACACTGTCAGTTAATATTGGCAGGAACAGAGAAACTACTGGAAGACAGTATCAAGTCAGGTAGGACACTCTGAACTATTCAGGGTCAGAAGAGGTGATGTTGAATTTGAGAACAGTGTCTCTCTTCTACACTAGAGGCAAATTTTGTCTTGCCTTAGTAAGGAGCACTTAGAGAGGTAAGGGTCTGGGTTTGATCCCCGACACAAAAGGAAAAAGAGTAAGGAAGACTTAAGACTTAAAAGAAGTAAGTAAGGACACTTAGGCTGTACCTCAGACAACACTGGAAGAGGAGATGACTCCCACTCCTAGAAAAAGTCTATGCTACAGACCACAATGAGAGGAGAACACTGGGTCCCTGACATTATGAGGAATCGTATTTGGTCAATGGAAATGTCACTTCCATGCTAGAACCCTTAACCTTCAATTTTCTTTGCTTCCTCTAAAATTTCACAGAGGCAAAACCATGTTCCATCTTTTAAGCTCAGTCACACCTACAGTCTTTTTATGCTTTTTTTTTCTCAACAAATTTCTCCTCAGACCTAGTTTCAGAACCTTGTAACCCAATGAAAATCACTTTGATTATACCTGTTGTCCATTTAGGCCAAAGGAAACCAAATATCAAGCGTGCGACCCTCAGATTCTCAGACCACAGCATGGAGGCCACGAGAGAGGTACCAACAACCTTGAAAAGCAGACTGTGCAAGAAGGGATGTTTGGCAGTTGTTCAGTCTATATTCTGTTGCTATAATAAAATACCCCACAGTGGATCATTTATAAAGAATAAAAGTTTACTTGGTTCACAGTGGCAAAGACGAGAATGTCCAAGAGAGCATTGTGCGGGCATCTTCTCAGCATCTGATGGGGACCTTCTTGCAGCAGGCATTACATGCAGACAGTAAGGATGCTACCTTGGGTCTCTCTTTCTCTTCTTATAGAGTAACTAATACAAGATAGGACCCTACCCTCATGACTTTATCTAGATCTCATCAGTCCTTAAAGCCTCCAACAAGCTTCATTTCCAGATTGGAAAAAAAAAATGGATTTTGGAATTAGGATTCCAGTTCATGAAATTAGAGGACAAATCCAAGCCTCAGCAATTGTATATACTAGGCACACGATGTTCGCTATTTCGTGGAACTTATGAAGAAGCAGGAATGATAGGAATCTAACCCAAAGCAGCATGAGCTCTAGGCGTCCACTGTCAGCTTCCAATACCCACTCCTCGGAGCAGCCAGGGCAGTGACCTTGAACATGCACCACCTCCATCAAACCAAAGCACTCCTTGCTGAGCATCTGATTCCCAGGCTCCCAGGGGATTCTCTAGAAAAATGTCTCGGCCCTACCCCTGACCTTATACACTAGGTGTCCACAGGAGTGTGTCTGCATGTGCTGTGCCCCTGTCTCTCTCTGTACTTAGCACCCTGCGCTGAAGCAATTGACTGGTAGTGCATAAGCCTAGTACACACAATAGAGCAATTTGGTATTTGTGTGCAGTCAAACCTGTCATCAGAAAGGGAGCCATATAATTGAAAGCGTAAAGTAGGAATCTTTCTTTGCTTGGACAGTGTTTTCATAGATTCATGCTATAGAACAAGAAAGCAATACCCTTTTCTAAACCCACACTTGACATGTGATTTAGAAAACTTCCACCAGACACATAAAAAATGGTGATGCTGATGGTGGCATGAAAAGACACCCAGAAGCAATTGATGGTATTAATTCATTAAAGAGCTTCCCCAAAAACTCATACAGCTATCTCTATTTGTTATACTAACTCCCAAGCGGTGGCCCCTGTGGGCATCTGATTCACCATTACACTTCCAAGGCCAGGTGGTTTATAATTAGTGGATGGCTGATAAGTGTTACTGAATTAATTAATTGACCAACAATTCTTAGTTTCGAACACTTGCTAACATCCCTAACTTGAATGTTACAACTTAACACCTCCTGTGTGAGCACCACAGAGCATGCCTAGACTCCCAGCACTCAAGAGACTATATGGCCCAGTCTCAAAATAACAAAATGGAAAAAAAAAAAAAAAGTAAACATCCCATGAGTATACAGAGATTTTAACATTTGTCCATTCTAGCTTCACCTCTTGCTCTCTGGACCTACACTGCCCAGCATGTGCCCTTAAGAAGTAGCTGCAAACTATTTACCATTCCTCAAACAGCTGATCTAGATGCTCTTTCTTCTGCCAGGCAAACTGTTCCCTCTCATTCGTCATTCTTCACAAAGCCTTTCCTTCACTTGACCCTAAAACACTAGCGAAGGTCTCAGTTGTACCTCTTGGTTCAAGGAGGTTGTTCTGGGTGTCTGTCTTCTCAAGGTATATACTCTCCTGCCTAATAATCTTAGCATAGTGCCTAGAATCAGTCTTAGTTAAATTAATAACTCAATGATTAGACCAATTGAGGAATCAAGCATCTTCTGGGAGAGTTTCAAAAAATACCACACACACTGTCTTCCTGAGCTCTGATGGATGTTTCACTGGTCTAAATGGACTGATTTTCACAATAATACCTAAATATGCTTCAGTTTCTAAAACTGACAAGTGAAAACACTTTAATAAAATATTCCCACTTCCTACCCACACTTCTCTTCAAGAAATAATACCAGGTGACTTTGTATTATTTCAAGTTTATGAATCCATGCTATTAGACCTTCTACTTTGTGGAAAACATATGTGACAACTAAGTCTCTTCAGAAAATGTTGTCAGTACTTGTCTCTTACCTATAGCCAAACTTTCCACCACCTTCTATGTGAGCTCCCACCATGTGAAAATTTACACTGATCATGGTCATTCAGCAGAGGAAATGAATTAACATTCTCCCCAGGACCCTCATTTGTATAGTATATTAATAGGCTCCTTATGTAAATGTCTGCTCTTACCTCACTGCTTATTTGCCTGCTAGCTGGCTGCATGCAATTTAGAAAGGAGGGCAAGAATGTCTGCTTTCACGCTTAGAGCAAAATGGGGAGGGGTGGGGGGTCAAGCATGGCAGGAAGAGGGACAATAGACATATTTTATAGCTGTCACCGAGCCAACAGTGGTTCAATAAAGCCAACTTCAATTCCAAATAGGTATTTGTGTGTCTGCCCAATAGATTTGTCATTATAAAGGAATTATGGAAACCAAAAGACAATTAAAGTGACACAATTTTAAAGATGCTTACTCAAAAGGAGTCTTTTGATTAGCAGAGAGAAAAGTGTTCCGTGTCCTAAATGAAGAAAATATTCTATTTAACACTTCTACAGAAAGAAAACCTCAACAGATACAAACATTCACAACTATCGCACTAGGAACTGGACCACAACAGATAACCTCTCATTTGACAAAGCTGCCATCATTCATCTAACTCCCTTTTTCCTTTTTGTCTTGGATATCAGTGCTAGACTGCATTCCTAAACTCCTTTGCGGGTAGCTCTGGTCCTCGGACTGATTTTCAGTTAATGGTAATATACGCGCGTGAGCGTTTGCGTGTGTGTGTGTGTGTGTGTGTGTGTGTGTGTGTGTGTGTGTGTGTGTGCCTCTCACTGGGCCAGGCTATAGCTGTCCTCTTGGGATAAGGAATCTCAGAGCTGCCTTGGAATCCTTCTGCTAAACACAGTAGAACCCTAACATCAAAACGCCTAAGTGGTACTGAGACCCCACACATTCATGGTCATAGCCCAGGGGGTGTAAGGAAGGTGGAACATAAATTTTCACACTACCATCAAAATGTTCAAGTTAAATATTTGAACCAGTCCTTGACATCCACACCTGACAGAATCTTTTGACTTGAATCTTCCATCACTCAGTTGCTTTCACATTTCAACATCTGCTTATTGTTGTTTTACCTCACACTAACCCTCCCAGTCCTGGTGGTCCGGGACCTGTGTCATTAACTACTAAAATGAAAGTTTAAAACAAGAGAGAGCTTCAACCCCATGAATTCCTGAGTTAAAGATAATTTTGGTGAAAAACAAAACTAAGTCACATTGTAATTATTGGTTTCCCTCATGCCTGTTGTGTCAGATCATAAGAGATTTGCGGGGACTCCCTTAACTCCCTTACTAGTTTTGTCTGCTCTGCCTTAGGTTACAAGGAAGAGTTTACAGCACACCAATTGCCTTGTTTCTCTAAATCTTCACATGGCTCTTCCTCGGTCTAAAATGACAAAAGAGTCAATATAAATAAATGTAATAAAAATATTTTACATCATTTCATTTAAAGCCTTCCATGGCCACTCAAACAGCTATTTTCCACTTATGTAAATACATGTATACCCACAAATAATATAACAGAGTACCATTTTTGAAATTGACATTCTGAAGTCACATACTTAGTGACTTATTCTCTCTGAGAAAACAGACGAGAATACCACCTGACACACCTCAGTGACACTCTTTAACTAAGACCCCAAGCTGAAAATCTAGTCACATCAACATGGAAATATTCTTTTTTAGAAAAGAAAAGGGGGAATGGATAGGTATAGAATATTAAGGCAGATTATTGTATTTATTAATAAACTAATTTAGTAAAATATCAGCCTTAGATAATTTGTACTGATATGGATTCCTGTATATTGATACAAATGCAAACTATTTTTGTATTCCTATTTAAGATAAATTGTATATTGACACAAATACAGAACTATACTTGTTGTAATGTACATATATTTCTACTCCTGTTTGAAATGTTTTGTATATTGATACAAATGTAAAATTATATTTGTCATAATGTATGTATGTTCTACCTCTGTTTAGGATATTTTGTATAATTGATATATATTTAGGATTATTGTCATATTGCATATTGTACTATATATACACTCGTACCTCTGTTTAAGCTATTTTGTGTATTGTCACAATCTTGAGGTCATTGTCCTTATATGGTACATCTGCTTACAGACTATTTATCTTGTTACATGTTATCTGTTATCTTGTTAATAACTTAGTTTTTAAGTTATTTTAGTGGAGAAGACTGAGTTATAATCACAATTATCATTCCTATAGTTATGTTAGTTAGGTTCTTCAGACTTACAGAAAGATATGTCAAATGGATAGATAGTCTTCAAACACTTCATAGACCTAGAGAATATGGCATTAAAATGTTTTGATAATTTAGAATTCCGTTGATGTGAGACATGATTGCTCCTGACAGCACTGATCTGATCCCAAGAGAATGTTGTGCTTCTGAGATATTTCCATTTGGAAGCTTGTCTTCTTCTTAGAACAAAAAAAAAAAAAAATGGCCTATTGGGCAAAGAACTGCCCCTGCCTCAACTGTTGACAATATGAATACTATCCCTTTGGTACAAGCAGGACACAAGGAAAAGTGATAATTGAACTCTGCCAAGACAGAGTAGGATAGTCTTTCAAAAAACCTGCTTCAGAAAATGGTCTGACAGATACTCTAGGCCTGTAGCCAATTTGAATACACCAATGATACTAAGAAATTCTAGGTGACTGTCCAGGCTGCCAGTTGTCTCTGTCTACTCTCGCAAGACTCCCAAAAGTTGCTTGTGTCCTTCTCCCGTTTCTCAGGTATATGTTTATTGTGTATATTCCTTCTCAGGTCTTTGATGGGATTGGAGACTAACAGTTATAATTACAATCTTCTTGTATCTTTGCTGGAACATATTAAATATTAGATTCAGGTTCTTCAATGTAGGACATCTTTTGGAATGATCTCTGTAACATGCCATTTACCTATATTCCAGACTCCTCTGGATTTTAGTATGTGTATCTTGTTTGGTGTTGTTCTTGTTGGTGTAGTTTCATCTTGTATAAGTCATAATCCCTTAGTCCTCCAGGACAATATTTGGTAATCATCCATATTGTAAATAGCTTTGTATTAGGTCAGAATTTTCTTATTTAGACAAAAGAGGGGAGATGCAGTGGGTAGCTGTTCCAGCTTTGACCTTGAAACACTGCCCCTAGAGTGACAACAGGTAACTGCCCCGCCTACCTATGACCTGCCCCTGGGGCTGACATGCCCCAGGGGCGTGGTTGATAGGGAGCCCCTTAACACTTGAGGTGCATACATGTTTGGCCCCTTCTGAATACCTTGTGGTACTGGAAGCTGGATAGGACACCGTCAGAGTTCTCCACTGGATGGTACCTCATCTCTCCCAGATCCTGTAACCAACCCCTATTGGCTGTAAGTTTTCCCAGAAATAAACCTCTCTTGATTACCAGATAAATTATGTGGAATTGCCTCATTAATTACAGTAATATGTGACACTGTAGTAGAATACCAATATTTGCTTTAAAATTCAAATGTGGTTGTTACTAGGCTGACTGGTGATTTACAGGACCTGGGTTCTAGTCCCTCTTCCAATATATGAAACACAATCTCTTTTTGGTTTGTTTGTTGGTTTGTTTGTTTGTTTGTTTGATTGATTGATTGATTCATTGTTTGTATTATTTTTGTTTTTCAAAACAGGATTTCTCTGTGTAGCCCTGGCTGTCCTGGAACTCACTCTGCAGACCAGGCTGGCCTTGAACTCACAGAGATCTGCCTGCCTCTGCCTCCCAAGTGCTGGGATTAAAGGCATGAGCCACCACCTCCTGGCACACAATCTCTTTTGAAATCTTTCTTATCTATCCTTTGAACTCTCACTTTTTGAAAGTCTCACATTTTCTAATTCTCCATGTCTGGGGAAATTTGTATTTCAGTTGTAAAACTGGTGACATCTCTCTGTCTACATTTGTGGCCTACTGGCTGTAACAGAAAGAGGGGAATCCATCAAAGAAAGAAGTAGGGAGAGAAAGGGGGTAACGGGAGGGGAGGGGTAGTGAAAAGGAGAAATGATGGGAAACCAGTATCCTTCAAGCTAGCCCAGCTTTCCTGTGGTTCATGGAAGTGCGGTCTGGAATCTAACTGCCCTCTCTGAAATAAGGCTGAGAGATTTCAGAATTCAGCTTCTTCATTCCCACCAGCAGACCCATTCCTCTGGGTGGGAAATGGGAGAAATAAAATTATCTTGACAACAGTCGATAGTTGGTGTATCTGCCTTTCTTTGTACTGGTTCTGCAAGCCATCTTCTGATTATAAATCCGCTTCTGAGACCTATGTGGACATGGAGTGAGGGCCAGGCCAATAAAAACTTTGCAGGTTACATATATTCTGTGATTTCACTCTATACTGATAAACTAGCAGGGCACTAGAGGCTCCCAAGTTGTTGAGAAAAAAAGGAAAAGGCAGAGATCCTTGTGAAGGTAGAAATTTTCCCAGAGGACTCAATGCCAGGACCACCCAAAGGAATACACCCATCCTCCTGCACCTATCTCATGGCATGCCATGAGGAATTGGCTGGCTTATGCACTTACAATGATCACAGATGTCCTGAATGTGCAGAGCTGAATCCAGCAATGTATAAAAAGTATAGATGATGCCAGGAAACATTCTACAAGTCCAGTTTAGATTTTATTATCTAAAGGCCTAAATTAGGTCCCAACTTTCAAATCTATATTTCAGATCTTCCCAGGGTAACACTAACACTGTGCTGGCTAGGACCATGTAAGTTACTGTGTCAGTGATCTGCTGCAGGTTCAAATCTCAGCTCTCCTTGAATGGATGACAGCAATCAATGCCCTAACTTATTTATAGTGGTTTCAGACCTATACAATACACATAATGGACTAAATGAAGCATATCATTGCATAGATACAATGCATATTACACATAGTGCCTGTGAGATAAGGAGTGTTTGATGCATTATCCATAGTAATGATGCTGTCACTGTGGTGATTTGCTGACCAATGATGAGCTTCTATGCTGAAAATTCCTTAATTATCTGGAAAAAGTCTGATGTTGGATCAGATTTCATCTATTAAATTTAATCTTGGTGTTAGGGCAATATAGGAACATGTATAAAAATCATTTCTAGAACAGGACAGACACTGAACAATGACACAAAACTAAGGACTAAATAATGGCTCTCACTACACCTCTCTTCCCACTCTGTCCCTAAGATATTCCCAGAAGTCCTCTAGAAACAGACAGCATTTTATCTCATGTTGTTTCCATCTGCAACAGGCCTATAATCTTCCACCTCTTCTTCAGAGAAATCATTCACCAGCCCTGCCACCAACCATGACACTGTAACCTCATCCAGGACAGACACAGGCTTGGCCAGTACCCCTCTGCCCACGACCTCTGCATCCCCCACTTTTTGTCTACACAATTCCAAGGGTGATCTGGAAATTCTAAAACATGGCAACACACTGAAGGTTTCTTCTTGTTACCAAAGCATCCCAAGGCTCTGTGACCGGTTGCTTGGTTACCAATAAGATACAGAGCAAAAGATTCATTAGAAGCTAAAGTACAAACCCATGATGCCAATGAAGAGTCCCCCCCAAATCCTTCCAACAAAAGGGAACTGTTACATTCACATTTAGACAGTCATTAGCAGAACAGTTTCTGCCATAATAATTGCAAGAGCTTTGTAACTAATTCAATAGATAGAATTTCTAAGGGTCTACAGTAAATGTTCCCTTGGAGGAGATGAAAGCTCAAAGGATGTTAGTTGCTAAAAGAAGATGTGGGTGAATGAAAGACCAAAATTTTCTTATTACCAATCAGGTCTGTACTGGCAAAATTTAAATCAAGGCTAATAAAAACTTGAAGAAAAAAAACCACATTGCTTTGCAAACATCAAACTCTGTATCTTCTATCTTTTCTTGCCTCTGAAAATAACACCTAGGGTGGTGCCACATTGGGCTTGATTTCTTGTCCAGAATGCTTTCTCCAGCCAGAGGATAGCAGGATAAACAAGACAGGTAAGTCTAGAGCCTTCCAGCAAAGGAGAGCTGCTGGGAACTGGTGGATTTCCAGATTTGAAACTTTTAATTTTGAAACCAAAAAGTGAACCATGAGCCTTTTCCCTCTAGAAAGGGAGAAAGAGCAAGAATCCTTTTGTGCTTGTGGAAAAAAACAGGTCCACCAAGCCTCATCTGTAAATACTCAATAACAAATCACATCATTCCAAAATGAAAATCTCTCACTATTTATTGAACTGAATTCCAGGCTCACAAGAAGCCTTTCAAGTGAGATTCTCCAAGGACCTTCTAAATGCTATCTCATTATCATTCACCTTCATTTAGAAGTTAAGTATGTTCATCTCCATTTCAGAGTTAGGGGTTAACAGAAAGGTTAAACAAATTATATAAACTTACATTAAAAGTCTAAAATGATAGAGACCAAGGAGTATGATCCCATGAGGATGACATTTCTTTAAAAAAATTAAGCAACATACTTAATTCTTTTAGGAGAGTCTTTCAAAAAATATATTTTATCTGCACATAGTGGTCTACAAGGAAAAGGCAAAAAAATAATAACAATTGTATTAACTGCAAAGCCAGTGTGTCTTCCTGACTCTTTGCTATTTTCTGTCCACACCCATGTGGCTGAAGATTTGAAATGCTATTTAAGTCTCAATTTCCTTCAGAAGCTAACCTCTGTGGAATAAAATGCTGTTAAGGGGGGAAAAATCTTTTCTGTCATTTGACTTTAACTTATGATAAATTAGCTTCAACTAGTTTCTTAGAAAATTGCCCAAGAAATGACTACAGAAAATTAAATACCAAGACTTCAAAGAGGCAAACACACAGCCTTCAAATTCCGACCTCAGAGAATAATCCTCCCTTTCTCGTGCTTTGGTGAGATGTGAGTAAAGAAATCTTACTAGGACATGATAATGAACCATCTTTCAAATGACTTTTCCATCAATCTTCTTTTCAAAGGGTAATAAAGTGATGATTATTTCTAGGCAGTTTCTGGGAAGTTATCATCTCATTTTAATAGTTACCAGTAAAGGACTGCACTCAGGCCTTATCACCAATGGTGATAAGGGTAAGAACTGGTTAAGAATTCAATACAGAAGGTGTAGGTTGTTAAAAGCTATTTCCTAGGAAATTAAAACAGAGAGACATCAAAAGAATCATATTGGGTCTTAAAGAGTTGGTAGTCATTTCCTTCTAGGTTAAAAATGTAGATATAATTTATTACCTGGTGAATGAAATTCACTATCACTTGAAGATTGTATTATTTCTTTTAAAGAAAATATTGTTGGCCTCATGCTGTGAGCCATGCCTTTTGCTTGATTTGGCAAGAAGCATAAGAGGACCTGAGAAGGGCATGTGTCATCACTTCCAAAACCAGAATATTGGCTCTCATTAAAACAACAGTCAACAACAACAAAATGTTCTTCAAGCACTAACTGGATAGTTCTTGGGAACTCTTGACCACCCAGCATTTGTTTTACAAAGCCAGAGGAAGGAGTGCCCCAAATTACATTAAATCTTACTCCTCTGAGATGCAAGAAGCTTTAAGACAGCAAGGGATGGGCACCACTCAGAATCCAGAGATGGAAAGCCCATGAACAGGAGACTCCATACACTAGATTCCCTGCATAGGAGCTTCCTGGCCTCTTTGCAGACCCTCACATCCAGATCCAACCCATGACCAAGGCTCTGCCCTTAGGAAAGGATTATGCAGTTCATCTTCACTCGGAGGCGCTAGAACATCCATGCCTTCTTATTTACTCAATTCTCTACCCCAACCAGAGTTCACTGTTCTAGCAGGGAAGGTACAGGACCCATCTCTGAATCTGACATCTGCCTAGAAGCCAAATATCGCAGGACTTAGTAGAGATCCAAATGTGGAACAAAAAGAGAGAAAGAGGAGGAGGAGGAGGAGGAGGAGGAGGAGGAGGAGGAGGAGGAGGAGGAGGAGGAGGAGGAGGAAAAAGAAGAGGAGAGGGAGAGGGAGAGGAGAGAGAGAGAGAGAGAGAGAGAGAGAGAGAGAGAGAGAGAGAGAGAGAGAGAGAGAGAGAGAGAAAGCCAGCCGTTGGAGAGCAGTTATTCGGATCTTCACCCCCACAATCTTACCAACAACGCTGCTGAGAGAGGGTGCTTCCCAAATGACTGCTGAGGACCATCAACTGAGGGAATGAGCATCGCCTCCCTCTATGATCATGTCACTCAGTCAACACTGTCACATCACATGCAAGCAATCCCAGGGTCCTTTACCCAGCAGTTCTTTTTTTTCAGATAATATTCTATAGTTGTTTTTCTTAGTGTTTAAAAAAAAAAAAAGCACACCACAAAAGTTTGCAATCAAGTTTTTGTATTTGCTTTCAAGTTTCACTCCAGTTTATAGGTCAATAAATTGGTGCGTTTGGTTTGGCCCTTGCATAGGTAAACTCTGCCCTTTGTAGAGTTGAGCACAGCACTGAAGTGAGACCAACAGATCCCTTACTGATTTAGAAATGAGACAATACTGCTAAGCACCACCTCCCAACAACATTATTAATCTTTTATCCTCACTGCCAGTCACTGTTTCCCCCAAGCACATACTTAAGGGACTGAGACAGGAGGATTGGGGGTTTGAAGACAATCTATGGTATACAGAGACAGGTGGGGGAAGAGGGAGGGAGGAAAGAGAGAGATAAGAAATTGTCCAAATTTCCCACCTCCTACCAACCAAAAAAAAACGGACCACAGATAAACCCTCAAAGTTACATGAATCAAATACAATTGCTTTCCACCCCACCATGCAATACTTCTCTTGAAGTGCAGCAAAAGGAAGCAGGAGTTTAGAGTTCTAAAGTAGATTTAGAATTAAGTCAATGAATGTAAAAACTAAAGACAAAAAGAAGCTGAAAATGTTTGGGCCTAAGAGGTTTGCTGCTGACCAGTGCTCCCACTGCTAAGAGAGAGGCTCAGGGGTAGAGGGGAGCCATCTCTTGGTCCCAATATTTGCTGCTGCTACTATAAAAAGTCATGCTTGTTCTGAAGCAGGGCAACCCAAAACAGCATGCAACAGGGAGCTGCCCCCAACACAGGGTCGTTTCCAGAGACACTTCTTCAAGTTCCACAAACCAATGAAGTGTTCAAGCCATCAGAATGCTGTAATGGAAGGAGGAGAATATGTGCAAAGCATTTCAGCCCGAGATGTGTCTTCTTCCCCCCACAGGACTGGCCAAGGAGAGTGTAGCTGTGATATGATTCAGTGCCAAGAGGGAGAGAATGAACAGAGATGGTCTCTAACCTTAGTGTCCTGAGCTTAATAAACTGAAACCTTTCATAATAGTTTGCAGGATTACATATCCCCATTTTTGCATTTTAAAAAAATAAAGGGATGTAAGGAAGATTGGTTTAGATTTGTACTTTTCCTTCAGAGGAACTAGAACAGACCAAGCATCATGTGATTTGATGACAATAATCTAAGGTTTCAAGAGCCAGGTGATGGTGGTGCATGCCTTTAATCCCAGTACTTGAGAGGCAGGGGCAGGCGGATCTCTGTGAGTTTGAAGCCAGATTGGTCTACAAAACAAATTGAGTTCCAGGACAGCCAGAGCTACACAGTGAAACTCTATCTCAAAAAAGGAAAAGAAAAGAAAAAATAATCCAAAGCATCTAGAGTTCACTAGAACCTGGACTTTTTTATGACTATTTATGCTCCAACCTGGGCCAACAGACACTTATCCCAGTGTTTTCCCTGTGGTTGCTATTCAAAACCTGTGTCGCTGTAGAGGGAAGAAGAAATCACATATATTCTTAATGTATGTGCATGACCCTTGAATGAAATGATGAATAGCAGTGGGGATAGAGTCTGTATACATAGTGAGAAAATAAATTAATTCATCCCCCAGTTCTTCAGTGCACAGCAGTCTACTCCAACAGTTCCAAATGGCCAACTGAAGCAATGAGGTATAAAGGAGAGTATTCCCGGCGGACTCATCTAGTGTCTTCATGCAGAACCAGGAGATGAGATGTACGCCAAACATTCTGCTCAGAGGTCAATATACGGGAGGACCCCTCCATTAGACACTGTGTCCTCTGGACAGTGGGAGATGAGGCTCAGAGGACACTTCCAGGGAGTTCCACATTGTTAAGTCATCCTGACAGAGATTCTGATGTAGTCAGAATCATATCAATCAGTGTACATCATCAAAGAGTTCAAGGCAAAAGGAGCTAAGCAATCATCATCTTCCTCATGATCCTTTTTATAGGCGTGTGTGATCTTCTAGGGAATTTCTATTTCTGTCTCTTGCTGGAAGCCTCTCAGCTGGTTCAGTGTTTTTCTCAAGTCCTGAGTTGCAATGTTCCCTTGCAAGGGAATAATCATTTCTTTTTAAATCTACAAAGAAAACAAGAGAGTCTTAGTAGATGGCTTAGAATACATTGAATCTCTCAGATGGACTGAAGTTCAGGCTTAGTCAAAGTGTTCAGAGAGTCTCTGGCATACTGATTCCAAACACTCAACCATATCTAAACTCAGACCCTCTCCCATCCCAACGACTACATGAAATTATAACTATGTATGCTGTCACCGTGTAAAGCACTGGCCACCACCTATTGGGGTGAGACTCGTCCGGCCAAAGTTAAATGAGGTCCAGCAAGACATGGAAACCTTAGGAAGCATCAGAGGGATGGATCAAAATGGTGACTTTACATTCCAAGGCTCAGCTTTCCACAAGAAAGCTGCCCACAGCTCTGAGGCCACCTATAAAAGCTTCATCAACCAAAAATCACATCAGACGTTTCCTAAGCCCTTCCTCTTCCATTTCAAAAGGAAATTTAAGGAAGACAGTAAACAGAGTAGTCTTTGAGAAGAAACGATAGGGAAGGGGGCATTAAATGTTGCATACATCTATCTCTTTGTGCTGTGATTCATGAGTGGATTCTAGCCTGCAGTTGTGGGATGGTTCAGAAATTCATCAGCTCCTGCCTCCCTCACTCAGAGTTGTGATGTGCCTCAGCCCAGACCGAACCCCTCCCTGTGTTCCTGATGACCAGCCAGAAGACATAGCGCTGTACATCGATTTCTTTGCCCATCCTCTGTGAACTCACGTCATGGGCAGTTATGAGAGTGTAGTCTTCCTCTTCACTCCATTGATTAGTTAGCTCAAGGACTGGGAGGTGTGTGTGATGGCTTTAGGGAACCAAGATTGTGACTCAGAGGTAGACAGTGAAGACAGTATGTGTGAAGCCCTGGGCTCAATCTCTGTTACCAAGAGGGAAAACTCATATTTCTTACTTTACTTTTTTAATGTTAAATGGTAATTTTTCCAGACAAAAAACTGACACACACACACACATACACACACACACACACACACACACGCACGCACGCACACACACGCAATAATATAACCAACATTTATTGAACATATACGTATACCAAGTATAAATCTTTATAGCAACTTGGTGAGACAGGTACAATTATCTCTTGCTTGCAGATGAAGTTGTTGAAGGCCAAAGCCTTACAGCCAGTAGAAAGCAGAACTGGGGTACATGAGCCCTGCCTGCCTGGGTCTAGATTCCAGGTTCTTATGCACTATCTTATTTTGCCCCTGCCTTAAAAATAAATGAAACGTAAAAACTAAACAGTATTTCTCATTCTGTTCCCCAAAGCAAAGATTTTTTTATTCAATTACCAATGATACGAAATGGTAGTATTTCTTTATTTACACTTCAATATTAATTTTTTAAAACTAGGGTTTTAGACACACAGAAAGTAGGGGAGAGAATCTGAATGAGCACTCTAGAAATTCTTGCAGTTTGTAAATTGAAATATTATTTAAAAATAAAGACGATAAAAATTCTTGAGTAAGTCAGGATGAGAGACTGTTAAAAGGAACAAACTTGCCTTTAGCTAAAAGAAAAACAAAAACTGGGTGGTGAGAAGGACTCAGCAGGAAAAGGCACTTGCTGCCAAGCCTCGTGACCAGAGTTCAATCCCCAGGACCCGCATGGTAGAGGGAAAAAAAATAAACAACTGGCTTCCAGCCTACAACCTACCATGGCATGCCTACATGTGCACATGAACCCTTAATCATACTCAACAACTAGCTGGGCTTTCCAAAGACTGGAAGCTGTGAGTAATGGCTTGAGTCTCCTTGGCCCCTGGCTGATCAGATATAGTCCTGGGTCTTCAAGAAAGGAAGCTGCCCTGTCCAGGCTATAGTGAGTCAGACTGGGCAGAGTTCAGTGCCTAAGGATGATGATTCCTGAGTGGATTCCAGCCTGCGAGTGTGGGATGATTCAGTTATTCACCAGTTCCCGCTTCCTTCACCTGATGTGCCGCAGCCCAGCTCCAATCCCTCGCTGGGTTCCTGATAACCAGCCCAGAGAACACAGCATTGTGTATCACTCTCTTTGTCCATCTATTACGAGTTCACATCATGGGCAGTTCTGACAACACAGCCTCCCTCTTTGCTGCTTTGACCTTGCCCTTCTACACCATCATCTGCCCCTGCAGGTTGACACACTCTATCGCCACTGATGGAGGAAAAAACTGGACATCTAATCCTAATCCCTTTCTTTGGCTATGTCTGGCTTACAAAGCCTCCCTCGATTCCAACAGAATCAGAAATTGCCCATTTTTGTTATAGTTGTTTTATAGGTCCACCCCAGGTTACAGTGGAAGATGCCCTTTTGCTGATTTCCAGCTCAGGGTATGACTTTTTGTTAAAGATATGGGGCCAAACTATATTGCCCAAGCTGACCATGAGCTCCTGGACTAAGGTGATCCTCCTGCCTCTGTAACATCTTAGGTTATAGGTGTAGCCACAGTACCTCACTCAGGACTGTACCCTTTGATGAGCAGGAAGAGCTGCTAATCTTCCAGTGAAATTCCAGTGTAAGGACACCCTTGCTACGACCCAGGAAATAAGAGCTAAGCAGGTTAAGGAAGACAGTAAGCTCCCTTTCTGAAAAGGCCAAATAGACCCCAAGCAGAGTCAAGATTGTCAAGATTCCAGACTGGAAGGCAGAGAGAGGTCTTCAGCCATTTGCTTCATGCCAAGGATACTGGTTTTGTGCCTCATGTACTAGACTCAGAGAAAATAAGCCATATTCCTAAGCCAGATGGTTCTGGGGTGGTTTTGATTTTTGTTTGTTTGTTTATTTGTTTTTGTTTTGTTTTG
Source organism: Peromyscus maniculatus bairdii (assembly GCF_049852395.1). Lineage (NCBI taxonomy): Eukaryota > Metazoa > Chordata > Mammalia > Rodentia > Cricetidae > Peromyscus > Peromyscus maniculatus. The sequence continues at coordinate 170,782,377 of NC_134852.1, read as the reverse complement.
TTTTCCTCTGTTTTGTCTTTTTATTTTTCGAGATAGGGTCCCTCTGTGTAGCCCTGGATGTCCTGGAACTCGCTTTGTAGACCAGGCTGGCCTCAAACTCACAGAGACCTACCCACTTCTGCCTCCTGGGTGCTGGGATGAAAGGCCTACACCACCATTGCCCAGTTAATAGCTCTGTTTTTCAAATGTTGCTTAAAGATGCAGTACTAGGGCTTATAGTGGCAGGACTTGGGACTAGTGTGATGTCTAAGCTAGTAAAAGGTGGCTCCCCACAAGCCTGGTGACCAGAACTTGATCCTCAGAATTCATACATTGGAAGAAAGGTACCACATATCCACAAGTTGTCTTCTGACTTTTGTGCAAGCACAATGGTGTACACACACACACACATACACACACACACACACACACACACACACACACACACACACACACACACACACACACTGCAGTGAAAATTTAAAGTGACGGATGTAGGGGCTGGGAGTGCAGCTCAGTGGTAGAGTGCTGGCCTGGCTTGACAGGGTCCCCGGATTCTAAGCCCACTGCTGTAAAACAAACAAACAAATGAGTGAATAGAGGGGCAGTTGTTACTGGATAAAGAAGTGCTTTGACTGACAGCCTTTCTTTTCCTCTGGGCCACACCCTCTCTGGTGCCCAATGAGCAAACTGGAACAGAATAAAAATGCTACAGGCATGCTGTCTGCGAGCAAACAGGACATTGGAAGGGAGGAATGGCCTTCCATCCCGTTTTGCTCCCTTTAAGTAGGTGGAACTTTTCTCGTGGGGTGACTATGACAAGCACCGGGCCCAGGGTTTGTTTTATCACATTTTGGCAGAACCTCAAGCAAATCCCTGTCCTTTAAATCCCTCCTAAGACTTGAAATTTTTTCAGTCAGAAAGTCGTTTGTGAATGGCTGCGAATGAGATAAAAATGTGGTTAAGATTTTTGCTCGATCCCGAGTTATAATAACTGTTATTCTCTGAGAGTTTCTCCGAAGAAGCGGAGTCTCCCTGGCTTACCGGGCAGCCTGAGCCTCCCGCAGCAGGAGTTGCAACGATGTTTTGCAATGAAGTTTCTAATTGCATCTTCCCCTAAATTGGCCGGTCCAAACACCATCCCTCTTGATCTAGAGGAAATATCAGAATATCAATTAGATCGCAGCTGAGGAAAAGGAGTCCAACTAGGATTCTCTGAGATTGCGAACAGTATCCCATAGTAACCTAGCCACTTAAAGGAGCCAACCAAGAACAGAGCACTTTGGGGGAAATAACAATGTTAGGTTTGCAAATTTAAAATTCAAATGCACTTAAATCTTTGTACCCAACTCCAAGACCTACTGTGAAACTCATTCCAACACTAATCTGATAGAAGAGTGAATTTTCGATGTGCTACATTAAAACAAAATACAGTGAAACCCTTTTTAATGCATATGGGGTGAGAGAATGACATTCATTACCACATGCTCTACTAAAACACCCCAAAGGTAAAGGATAGAGTAACTTTGCTATGGAACGCACCTTCTAAAAAGATGTGCAGTGTCACACACCCAAATACTTTTCTGAAAACGACTCTCCCCAAACCACACACCTCCTGGCTTTTTGAAAGCCACTTTCAACTCTGCAAACTGTTTTAACTGGGCTCTTCATGGAAAGTCAAGACAACTATTAAGCAAAAAGTTTGTGGAAATAAACTACAGATGCCCAGAGTAGGACAGAATTAATCACAAGTAGTGTCAGTATCTCTGAGACACGTTTTGAACATTCTAATATAAAGATCCTCTGCAGATTCCAGGCTTGCTGTTCACACCACCATTATTCTGTAGATTTTGACCCGCTGTACAACACAGGACAGAGCACACTAGGAACGCCTCCAAAGAAAATGTATGAAAGCTAATATTTTATTTTAATGACATGCACAGTGGAAACAGCAGATTTTAAAATCTGAACTCAATTACCGCTCTTAAATACCATGTCTTAAGAAGGGGAAAAAAAAAGCACAGCAGACTATCACAAAGGGGAACAATAAACTTTGCTTCTGAGGAATGTGGTTTCTCAAAAGGGACATGGTGTAAAAATGGGCTTTTTTTCCATCCGAGGATTGAAACATTTATCTCAATTTCCACTTCCTTTTGGCAGAAGAACAGTGGCTCTCTGAAGATGTGCCAAGCTCAGAATGAGGGCTGATGTCAATTTGATCTCAGATTGCCTCCTGCTCTGTGCCGGGTAGGTGGAGAAAACCTCTTGGGAAGACAAAGTGGAAAGACACTGGGGATTAACTTTCCTGGTCACTCAATTGCTCTCACAAAGCACTGCTCTGGTGGTATTTACCCGGCAGCATAAGCCACCTCTTGTTAACTCTGCCTCGATTTCAGTCCAGCTGGTAAGACATTACTTCAGTCAGGTGAAACTGAAGGTAGAAAAAAACAAAAACAAAAACAAAACACAAACAACAATAAAAATAAAATAAAATAAAAAACCACAGCAAAATCACTCGTTATTTAGACCAGAGCTCTCTGATCTGATAAAGTGAGAGATGAAGGTATTTGTTCAGTCATTAGCATGGAAGACACCCTTTGGAGTCTCTGTGACCTCATTGGAAAATTTCACTCGTTTGCATCCCATACCAGCCATTTCTGTCCCCCCAGGAAGGTACGAAGATCCAATATTTTCAATATCTAAAATATAACATCTGGAGGCTATTTGTCTCTGAGAGCTTCATGAAAATTAAATTGAGATAATCAAAATCACTACAAAATTTATATATCAGGGACATGAGGACTCCCACAGCAGAGAGAGGGAAGGAGTTACAGGGACATTTCATTTGCGTGTACACTCCACAGCATGCTCCAAGCATTGCGGTCTCAGATAACTAAGTTTTCAAAGAAAACACAACTAGCTGTTTTCCAGATTTTTTTTACAACACAGGAAAAGCAGGTGGTAGCTTGGTTCTACATACAAGGAAACGCTAATTAGTGCCATCTATACATAGTCACTAAAGAACATCTCATCACCATTTCATACTTGTCAAATGCTCAAAACCATCAGTCAGTAGGCTAAAAAGATACAGTCCCAAACTACCAATAAACGAGGCACGTTAAGGAGAGTTGGAGACAGTGGGATGAGGCACGAGAAAGGATATTAGAATTATTCAACAAAGCCATCACCCCTTTTCAAAACAACTGTTCCCTTCCACTGACGTTTCACCTCACAGGGAAGTTGGAACTTTGAGTGAGCCTCGGTTTCCTCATTTGTGAGCTGGGGTTAAATAAACACACAGAGTCATTGCATGCATGACCTCAGTAGCTTAAATCTGTGCACCTCAGACTTGAATTTGTACCAATTCACAAGAATATTTTATAAAAGTTCAGATTCTGGTTCCTCAGGTGCAGAGAAGCCAAGAGACTGTGTATTTCCAGCAATATCCCTGATGGTGATGTTGACCTATGCTTCACACTTTGTTTAACAGATTTTACACTCATGAGGTTCATTGATTAATTAGATACAGTTCTAATGGAACTAATCAGTTGAGAAAAAATAAAACTTAAGGTCACAGTGAAAATCAAGTACACAGAATTGGGTATTTCCACAATGAAACCATTCTGCCCATTTCAGGAGATCCTGACCTCAAGTTATGGAAAACAAAGTTGCTGTAATAATTTCACAGAACTGCATTGAGGAACTTAAAAAAAATACAGGAGAGAGAGAGTACTGGAAGAGACAACAGGAACTGGGGAACAATGTGGAAACCTAGTGCACATTGAAATCTTTAAGATTGACCCTATCGAAGACTCCTAGTAATGAGGGACATGGAGGCTTAACCAGCCATATTTTATAACCAGGCAAGGTTTCCAGCAGCAGGACTGGGACCCCAACTCAGCCATAAAACCTTCGACATACAATCTGTCCTGCTTCCAAGGGTAGAGCAGAACTTGTGGGAGTGGCCAACCAATGACTGGTCCAACTTGAGGTCCACACCAATAGAGGGAGTCCATATCTGACACTGCCTAGGTACCCAAGAACCAGAGGCTGGGTGGCCCAGAGATACAGGATGTAACCAAACAGAACTGGGGGGGGGGGGAATTACAATGAAATGATTACTAATGATATTCTGCTACACTCATAGATCAGTGGTTAGTCCAATTGTCATCAGAGAGGCAGCATCCAGCAACTGATGGGAGCAGATGCAGAGACCAACAGCCAAAACACTAGGCAGAGCCAGAGGAACACTGCATTAGTAGGTAGGGGATGCAGGAGCCAGAGGAGTTGAGTAAGAACATGGCCCATAGAGTCAACTAAGCCTGGCTCCTAGGGGATCACAGAGACTGAAGCAACAATCATAGACCCTGTATGGGTCTGAGCTAAGCTTTCTGTATGTGTTATGATTGTGTGGCTGGGTGTTCTTGTGGGACTCCTAACAGTGAGAATAGGGGTGTCTCTGACTCTTTTTCCTGCTCTTATGACCCTTTTCCTCCTACTGGGTTGCCTTATCCAGCCTTGATATGAGGGTTTGTGCCCAGTTTTATTGTAACTCACTATGCTGTATTCAACTGATATTACCTTTTTAAGAGAAATGTAAGAAGAATGGATCTGGGGGAGGGGGAGGTGTGAGAGAGGACTTGGAAGAGTGGAGGGAAGGGAAACTGCAGTCAAGTTATAGTGTATGAGAGAAAAATGAAAGAAAAAATACAGAGGTCAGGGTACCATTCAGACATTGTGATAGAATACCAAGCATGCTTTTTTTTTTCTAATTCCCCAGGTGACCTTAATAGAAATTGAAATCCACTTCCTATAGAATGCAATTAAATACCTAACTGTCAAGCAGGATAATATAATCTTAGATTCTAAAAAGATGGAGTATTCAGGTCATATTAAGTGATATATGCCAAGGTCAAAATTTAATGAACAATAGACAGAGTACACATAAATTGAGTTCATTATCTATGCAAAAAGCCTGAAAAAAACTGTAAAGAAAGTTCTCACATAAAAACATTTCCTAATACAAGCCCTTGAGCACACAAGACTGATGAAGAAATAATATGCTTAGCTGAAAACACTTCAGCTCTGCTAAAATAAAAAATAAAATAGTCCATTATACCCTCAAGTCCAACATGGACTCTATTATCAAATAAATATTACAGGAAGTGGATGCTACATAGAAGCCGTATGGATCATCTGTATCTTCCCGAGCCCACCTGAGTCAATAATAGCTAATATATTTTTAGTAGAAGAGCATCTTCTCAGGGGATCCTGCAGATGGGCCATATTCACATTTAGTAAAAATCACCCAGTGAAAGAATGGTGTGATAAAACAGTGATTACTTAAGGAGAATCGGGAGAGGAAAAAGCAAAACTTTTACATTTTATGCGTCAGAAATCTCAACTTATTGAGTCCTACATGTTTTCTATGACCTGGCAACCAAGTAGAGGCCCTCAGTCTGACTAAAAAGTAAAAGTAAAAAATGTTAACCCAGCATGGGTAATATAATATCAGCACAAAGGAGGCAGAGGCTCGAGGACCCAGAGCTCAAGGCCACCATGAGCTATACAACAACAAGATGTCATCACAATTAAAGAAGAAATTCTTTAAGAATTAAAAGTGTTGTTTGACCCATGCTTCTCAAAATGCTGATAGCCCTGTGGCATCAGCCTCTCAGGCAATGTGTTAGAAATGCAGATCATTTGGTTCCATCTCAAAACAACGAGATCAGAAACTCTGGAGGTGAAACACACAATCTATTTTAACAAGCTCTTCTGGTAACAAAGATGGCAGCTCACGCTTAAGCATTTTTGTCCTCCATATTGATGACAGCATCACCAGTCAATCAGCATCATCACCTCTTTGCATTCTACCTTTAACAGAATGCCTAAGAGCCTTAATGCCAAAAACCACAAGATGTCCTGGAAATTCAAAAGATGGGTAAAAGACTCTATGTAACTTGGCTCCGAATTAAGTTAGACAATCTGAGGATGCCTTGGATTTAAGCGCTGTGGCTTTGATGCCTCACCAGGTGGCTGTTTATAGAAAACAGTACTTTGTGTTCTCTGCTCTTACTTAGTCTGCCTGTGAAGAGACTGCCTGGATTCAAGGCCACCATTCCACAGGGAAGACAACAAAGGACGGCTGCTTCTGCTACAGCATCATTTTTTACATCAAGCTAAACTTATACATTTCCCATTACATTTAGACCAGTAGAAAACGCAAAAGTCAAATTTGCAACTCAAGTCTGGAAATTACACTGTCCCTTACAATGTCTGATCACGCTTACTAACCCAGCTCTACAATTAACCTTATTTCATTCTCATTCTTTCTTTTTACTCGTTTCCTATTTTGAAGTGGCTTAGAAAATCTTGTTTTAAGTATAAGAATCTCAATTTAAGTCTAAAAATATTGTTTTATATCTATGTGCAGTAACTGTTGGAAAACTTCTCCAGGATCTAAAAGACATCTATGCATTTTAAATTCCTCCAAGAAACTAAGACAGACCTCTGCTCACAATGTCCTGGGCATTTCCACTGTCTTATTTTGGTTTTGAAAAAAGTTAAAAAGTCCTGGGAGTCAGTGGTGAATGGCAGTGGGTGCTCTTCAGAGGACTCAGGGTTCAATTCCCAGCACCCGCATGATAACTCACAACTATCTATATCCAGTTCCAGAGAATCCAAGGCCCTCTCCTTGCCTCTGTGGAAACCAGGCACTCACGTGAAGCATAACTATGTATGTGGGCAAAACACCCTTAGATATAATTATAAATCAATTTTTATGTTATGAAAAAGAACCATTAAAACATTACATGATACACATTAATATATAATTTTTATATTTTTATGTGACAGTTAAAAATAAATGTCAAAAACATGAACAAATTGAATGCAATCTTCTAAATTATAACATGTAAGTCAACTCACTGTTTGTCTTCAGGTTTTATAACAGACGGATCTGTCAAATTTTCTCCAACACCTCCAAAGAAGAAACAAAATTCGTTAAGCAAATGACGATTCATTTTCTAAGAAATGCATAAAAATAATAACCAAATTCTACTTCCTTATTTTGAAGGTTACATTCAAGCCAGATGTAGTGACTCACCCCTGTAATCCCAACACTAGAGAGGCTAAGGTAGAAAGATTGCCACCAGTTCAAGGCTAGTCTGAGCTATATAGTGAATTTTGGGCCAGCCTGATCTACTGTGTGAGACCCTGTGTCATTCACCCCATAGTAGGTAAGTTTAAAAAATTTTTTAAAAAAATGCTAATTAAATGTGCTATTGAAATCGTTTAGCAAAGTTAGGAAAATGATTGAATACAGTGTCTCCTACAATAGCACCCTCTGAATTAATGAACATCTGGCCACAAATTAGTGTGTCAATGACATCATAAGACTTGCTGGTAGTGGCCTCTATCAGGAGATCTATGTATCCGCCATTCATTTACTGGTTGTATGCACAAAGGCATCTAATTTTATTTTCTCTAGATCTCATGAAAGGAAAATATTATCCTCATATCCTCAATTTACATCTTATCCTCATTTACATCAATGAGTACATTGATGTTCAAAGAGATGAGGAACTTGCCAGAGATGGCTTATCCCTTAAGTGGCCATAACAGGATTAAAGCTGGGGCAATGCTTGTGTTCCTCCCACTAGTTCATGGTCTCCTTAGATGGCTTCCATCGGCGCTCAGCAAGGGCAAGGCCCTGGGAGGTTTTGCAGATACAGCCGCTATGCATCAAAGAGACACATCAAATGCTCTATCTATACACAGCACTTATAAACAGTAGAATGAAATGACACCAAATTCTTGATCTGAGAGTTGCCTCCACCTGTGTGTCCAGTTAAGGAAATTCTTTGAGGTGTGTGCTTATGCTTTCTTCACTTTTTGGAATGTGTCTTCAATAAAATTTAGTTTTGAAAGAAAAAGAGCAAAGCCCATGAAGATAACAGAGGTGTAATTTAAGGCTGCACTTAATCAGAACTGGGTTTAATACACAAAGTAAACCTCTGTGATAACATGCAGCCAGGGAGGAGGTTCGTATCCAATAGTGACAGCAGTTCAGGGGAGCCAGTTACAGTGATGAGCCACCTCGGCATACCCAACAACTTCTGAGATCACCCTTAATCGGGGCTTTTTTTTTTTTCTCTCTCTCTCTGCTTGAAAAACACCAACTTTGTAGGGTGAGGAATCAAAAAAGTTACATGAGTTTTAGAATGTTGTTATGTAATGCCACTTGTTGAAAAAGTTCATGTTTTGTTAAAGCGGAAGGGGAAACTTTCAAAAGACCCCACCCCTAGACAAAGACCTACAGAAAACTAAGGACTGCTGAGAGAGAGAAAGAGAGCGCATTAGACTTCTCCAGGGATGAGCCCCCACAGCAGTTTACTAATTCCAAGTGGTCATCTCTGAAATTACATGCAGACAAGCAAAACTAAATGGACTCTGCAGATCATATTTACATGTTTATATATATTCAAAGGAAAAAGTGACTGTGAATTTGGGGAACTTGGGGAGGTACATGGGAAGGGTTGGAGGGAGAGGTCATAGGAGAGGTTGTAGGGAGGAAAAGAAAAGGAAGAAATGATGCAATTATATTTTAATTAAAATAAAATTCTTTAAAAATAAATATGATTTTTAAAAAGACAAAGGTCCGTGTTTCTAAGCAGCATTTTTAAAAGATTTCTGCTGTGGTCTCTCTCTTGAAATAGTAAACCCTTCAGGAACCTGTAATCCTTACAAAGTTTTCTGCTAAGAAACTGATCTCCTCAGGAAAATAATATAGAGCCACCTGGACACTTGAGTAGAAGTGTTCACGCTTTGGGGTGACAGAGGGGACTGTTCCATGACTCTGTCAGCCTGGTGAAGCTAAGGGGCCCTTTTCTCAAAATGTTTTCTTTTTCTTTCTTTCTTTCTTTCTTTTTTCTTTTTTTTTGGGGGGGGGGGAGGGGGAGGGTTTCGAGACAGGGTTTCTCTGTGTAGTTTTGCACCTTTCCTGGATCTCGCTCTGTAGACCAGGCTGGCCTCAAACTCACAAAGATCTGCCTGCCTCTGCCTCCCAAGTGCTGGGATTAAAGGCATGTGCCACCACGGCCAGGCTCAAAATGTTTTAACATGTATGATTTAAATATGTAACAAAGGAAATCTATGATCCTGAAAAGGATTATCAAAACATTTTAACTGCTGTATTACAAAACATACACGTGCTTCTTTATTAGGACATTCAAGAACAGGATCTACCCCGGGCCTGTTATCCACAAACATATCTAACAAGCGATGATTACAAACAGTATTTTGAAATCTGCCTGCATTACAAAGTGCTGTGCTAATATCTGAAGTTTCTCTCGCTGATAGTCATGGGTGATGACGTCACTGTGGGTTGTGGTCTGGCTAATAATGGAAGATAGAAAATTCCAGTAATGGGTCAGTGGCAATAAGGTAGAACTTAGTTTCTCATCAGAGTTTACAAACTTCTGAGTCTGCCCTTCAACAACCCTGAGCCTGACAAGCTTTCACATTGATTTTGAATAGGGAAAGAAAGGGTTGGGCTGAAACACAAACACATGGGAAGTGTGAAAAAAAACCTTGCTGAGCCCTCACATTTTCAAAGCCACAGGAAGGAGCTCTTTGTACTTTTCTTGTCACATAGACAGGAAGAGGCAGCTGAGGGAGCCCCTGCTTCTCTCCAACCGTGGAGTGAGGAAACAGAATAGCAGGCAGGAGTGTACCCCAGCACCCTGGGGAGACAGGCTGATGGCTGCAGTCCTCACGGTTTTAATTAAGCATGGATTGAACTGGAAGCCTGGAGCCTACAGCAATGACTGAAGTTTTAGGCCCTTGTCTAAGTAAAGTGTAAATTTAAGCCAGGACTATATACAGTAGCTGGGGAAACACTATTAGTTGGTGGGGGGGGAGTCTTTACAAGGTTAAAAAGAAAAAAGTTTGTCTAAATCTCATCAGAAAACCTTTAAACTTTATGACTTGTTAGACACACAGAAATCATAGGGGACGGAGGCTCTGCCCCAACCCCTGCCGTGTTCTGATTGTGAGGCCTGGGTACCCTGCTTAATCTCCCTCAAGCCCAATTTTGTCATTGGAGAGTGCAGCATCCCCGGACTTATCAGAGAGGGCTAGGGGAGAAGTCAATGAGCTATGTCTGACCCATAAGAGCTTTCGATGCCGGCCGTTACTCTATTTTCTTTATTTCATCTAGAACCTCTCATAAAATAAAATGTTATCTTCTTACCAGCAGTAAAGTCATGTTTCTCTCTCATTCCCCAAAAGTATATTTCCTAATACTTATAGAACACCTTACAAAGAGGGGGTCAAAGAGTATACAATAACCTACTTTCATGTGTAAAAGCATAACTCCATGTTTTGTATGTTAAAATTTAACTTAAATACACATTTTGGGGTGTTCTAATGGAAAAAGGGCTTTACCACCTGTGAATGGAGAGAGAAGGCCCCAAAGGTCAACCATTCAATGCCTTCCATATCACTTAGCCAGGCTAAGTCACCAGGCTCTTCTAGCCACACAAGAATACCCAACTCAGTCCATTTGGTCTCAAACCCTTCTGATATTTGGAGAAATATAGAACAAGTAAGCTGACTTTATATCTAAACATCCTGATGATTTCTCTTTACTGACACCATTATTAGTAAATATACCCAGAGAAAGCCTAGAAAAGTCCATGGAACTTCATCCAACCTGGCATCACCAATGGCCTTCTATTCCATCTATGCAAACAGGGTGCCTCTTTGTAGTGACAGCATTCATGGCGACATGGGTGCTAACTTTTTCTAGAAATTGCTCTATTGAACAAAAAAAATCAATGCTGTATCTCCAAAGGTCCATTGAAAAAATAGAATAAGAAAAAAAACTAAACATTACTCTAATTTGAAATACAATTGTTTTTAATTTCCATTGCTGGGAATTAACTGTTGGACTTCAAGTGTAATGATGATGATTCAGGCCCTCCCATGTAAGATTTTTAAGTGGAAAAAGACCAGAAAACTTCATTATAGTTATAAATGATGGGAAATTGGTCACGCCTCTCCTCAGAGTTCAGCTTCCTGGAATGCTATGGCCACTTCCAGGTTAACAAGTGGCACCTTCTTGGAAGAATGAAAGATGAAAAAAAGGAAACAGAAAAAAAATCAACTACCCAAGTATTTCTTCATCCTTCCTTCTCTCAAAGCAGTAATGAGTAGAGTCTGAAATGGAGAGAGGTCTCCTTGTGGTACCCCTGGGGTCATACAGCTAAGGATAGCTTCCCCATACCTGATGACTAAATTCCACTTTAAAGAACCAATCAATGATTACTACTGACAACAGCAGGTAACATTTACTGAGGGCTTAATACATGTAGAGAACTTGCCTCACTTGAGCTCCTTAATAATTTAATAACCAGATGACTTAAGGCATATTATTTTTCCCATAACAACTGAGGGAGGTGGGACTCAAGGTGGTTGCTCCTCAGGACATACAGCTAGTTCACAGTGGAGCCTGGAAGAATACATCATCTTTCCAGACACTAGAAATACTAGTAAACAAAGGACATCATAAAACTGAAAAAAAAAAATCTTAAAAACACAATTTTCCTTTCCAACCTTGTTTAGAGTTAACTAGCAATAGCATTATAACTGTATAATTACTGTTATAGACTCATGTTTTTCCACAAATTCAGCCCAACAATTATCTAGCTCTCTGATAAGTTTCATGCATTTCATGACACCTAGTCTGTGGTTCTGTGATGTCTATACTCAGGCCTTCTTTGAAGGTCAATGTTTTGACATAGTTGACTTGCAGTGGCCTATTTCAGCAATTCACATAATTACTCGGGAAAAGAATAAAGTTAATTCCCTTTTCCCTCCACGACTATAATCGCAGCATTTGCTCTGTTTAATGTCACTTTGGATTACTAAGAGACATAAAAATCCCCAAACATAAACATCATTAAACAAAACCCTCTTCAAGTAAAATACAAAACACACTGAAGAGTCATCATTAATTCCTTAAAGTTTTTCTTTGGTTGTTTGTTGTTGTTGTTGTTGTTGTTTCTGGTTTTGCTTTTAAGCAACTCCACCCAACATTCAAAGCAAAAACACAAACAGTGGGAGCCCAGATGAAACCAATCAACATCTCTGTGAGCAGAACTACAAACCAGATGCCTTTGGCACCCCAACTCTGGGCGTGTGTTCATCAAGTGCTTGCTGGTATAAAAAGCTGAATTGTTTGGGACACGTTAATTCAGTTTATATTCCTTCCTGAAAAAATTGTTTTTGAATTTTAGAAACATAATCCAGCCTTGAGAACACCAGGAGTATCAAAAGGCAGACATATTTAGCAATATGTGAACTGTTTTAAGTGTAGATGGATCACTGAGCATGTGACCCAGATTTCAGAGTGACTTTGCATAGTCCTGGACATTGCTCCTGATGCCCTACAAGAGTCGATTTCAGCATTCCCCAGGCTCCAAACCTGGTTTTGCCAAGAACTGCCAAGGTAGGAAAATCAGAAAGGAAAAGAAGACAGTTCAGGTTGTTGAAATATATCCCTCTCAGAATGACTCTCTTAAGAAATGCAGGGCAGAGAGGAGAAAAGAATATGTAGGGTCACACCAGCTTAAGTCTATATCCTGCTTTCCCTTTAAGAGCTGTGCAACCTGAGCCAAGTTATTTAAACCTTCTGTTCCTGAATCCCCAATAATATATGCTTCAAGGTGCTACTTCTGGGATTAAATGAGGAACTTTTTTGACAGCTTCTGGGCCAGATGATCCCTTGTTTGAATCCAAAGCTCCAGTCCATAAGCCCAAGAACTAAACTTTGGCCATCACACATACTGTATGCCCTCCTTAAGAGGAAAGCCTGCTGGAGACACACTGAATGTGCTGTGAGATGAACCATCCGGCAGGAGCTGGTGATTGTGGGAGATACTCAAATCAAAGGTTTCCATTAAATTAGAGTATACTGCAGCCCTCTTTTGGAGCCAAGGACTTCCCTGAACTGCCATGTCAAGGAATATATCAAAGAAAGCAAACTAAATTATAAATTGCCAAGGCAATAAATTCAAAATAATGAAAAATATGCAGAATTTAAGCTTTCTCATGCATTTTTATGTGTGTGTATATATATAAAATCTTTCTGGTAAACATAAGACAAGGCAAAGTGGTAACATTAAAACAAATGGTTAAAAAAAACATTCCCCATCTAGTTCAACGTTTGAGATTTAAATAATTAACTGTCTGCCTATATTTGCCCCCTCTATCTAAGTAGAAAACAGCAGAGCAGGTACTCACACTCATTATTGCATAATATCTCTGAACTAAATACCGATATCTCTCTACCAAACTAGGTAGAACAGCTCCATGTGCCCACCCTAGTTCTTGTGAGATTTCTAGGAACTTTGCATCCTGCATCTTCAATTAATTACCTTGCAAATCTAAAACCAGCAACTCTCCCCGGGTATACTCATACGTCCAGTGAGAGAAAGCCAACATCAGCTCTTCCAGGGTGTTGGTGGGGGCGATTTCGTCGCCATTGTTGTTATTGTATTTCCGGAACTCCCCAGTCATGTACTTCTCAATGGTTAACCATTGGTTAGCTGAATGGCAGTAGATCAAGAAAACCTCCAGAAACCTGTGAGGGAAAAAGAAGCCAATGATCCCCTAGAAGACAGCAAGCATGGCAGTTACCCTACAGAGAACTCAGCCACACAAGTCATCCACCCTTGACCTTTCTATGGGAAGATGGATCACCACAACTGGGAGGTTTGTTCCCAAGCTTACTCGCCCCCGTTTTCTTTGAGAAAACTTGCCAAATTTTTTACGAGTTCCGGATCCAGCTTTTCATGCTGGGCTCTATAAAATTTCTTGTAAAAGGGGGGAAAGGGCTTTATTCTAATTCCTCAACACCAAATTATGATCTGCCTTGATAAGTGAATACAAGCATAACAAGATACCCAAGGGAAAATCATGAGGGTTCATGATTGCAAACTTCTTAATTGGTTTAGGATACTGGAGAAGCAACTAAGCTTTAAAGAGACAATTTTGGGGCCATAATACCCCTGAGTATTAGCAACTTACCCAGCATATGCCTGTTTCACCTAATTGAAATGTTGGTCATCAATCTGTCTATACTTTTTCCACTCACATAAGTTCAGAAACTTAAGCCAAGGTATGTCTGGAACATCTAATTATCTTTATACCAGTCTGTATAACTATGGAAGGAAGAACCCTGAAAAGGGTCATGGAGAACTTTCCCTTGGGTCTGGTATTTCTCATGTTTAATGGGCTGAGAAGAGGTTAAATGGAATTCTTCATATAGTGAAGAGCCACAGTGCCAGGCTTACTCACTTTGGTGTATAGGGAATCGTTTGTGGTTTGACTTGGTTGAAGGTATAGATGAGTTTTTGGGCAGCTCTTTGCTGTTGAATTTCCTTAAAAAAAAAAAAAAGAAGAATATATATATATATATATATATATATAGAGAGAGAGAGAGAGAGAGAGAGAGAGAGATCTCAATATACATTATCCATAATAGTTATAGGAAAAGAGATAATGAATTTGGGAGAGAATCAAGGGACATGGGAGGTGTTGAAGAGGAAGAAAGGGGTAGAAATATTGTAAATTCAGGACTCATGAAATTCTCAAAAAAAAAATAATGGTTAACTAACATACACTTACTTATTAAAGATCAAACAGTTCCTAACTGCCCAACATTTAATATTATTTAGCTTCTAGTACTCTATACCCCAAAAGCAAATGTCCTATACAACAAAAATAATAAAACACCACCACCTTCAAAAACTAACAAACTCCCTTTGGTTGAAGAAAAAAAATATCTTAGATAAGGATGTAGCCAGACCTCTACCCTTTCATTTTGTCCATCTGGGCCCAAGATCTCTCAGCTTCAGACTTACCCTAAGGCAAAGATGAAGCACAGTGCTCTCCTGAAAGATTTTATACCATGTCTGGACAACCTCCGGGAGGAAGGACTTCACGATGAAAACCTGCCCGGGCTTGAGAACTTCATCCTCAGACCAGGTGCTGATGACTCGCATGGCTTTGCGGAGGCCCCCATCCATTTCCTCCTGCGACAGCACCTGGATCATGGCAGCTCTCCCATGCTGGGACCAAGAAGACATGCTCTTATCAAGAGTCAGAGGGGAACTCTCTTCAAGTTTGTAGATGGTCACTTCTTCTCCTGCTGCAATAAGAAGTAAAAGCCAGTTCAATAAGACAGCAGGTCTGGGGCGTGATTGGTGCCCTGAAGCTCAGCTCAGAATCAGTTCAATTGTCCCTATGTTCAGAGGAGAATGCAGCAAGCAGGAGCTAGAGCATGGTCAGGGCACAAATTGATCTGACTTGTCCTCTGATGGAGGTGGGGAGTGAGGAGGAGGAACAAAACATCAAATGCCATATAGGAATTAAGTTGTACTTATTAGAAACTAATTAGACAAGAACAATATTAAAACAGTATGAATATGTTGCCACTAGTTGACTTTTTATTGGAGACATGGTTTGCTTTGTAACTAAGGCTGACCTAGCAATAATTACATATCCCAGATTAGCTCCAAATTTCTGATCCTCCTGCCTTAGCCCCCTGAGTGATGAGATTAAAGACACATGCTATGACACCGGGTTCAAGACAAATATATCTCTAGAGACAGTTTAACCTAGAGTTAGTCATTACCAGCCCCTAAGGAGCAAGCATTTTTATAACTGCCCTTCATATAATATTAAACATGCTGTGCAATGTTTGTGAGCTATATGTGTATCTTTGCTTTATACATGAACAACATGATGGATTTTTTTTTCTGGGTGGGGTTTTGCTTGTTTCCCTTGATCCACAAAGTGTGGTTTTTACCTCACCAATAACACAGCGTTTCACCCAGTGGGAACCACTCAGTACTAAGGTCATACCCTGAGCCTCTCCTGTTTTCTTTTGTGCCCATTAGCAAGTTACTGAAACTATGTCCTTATCAGTAAAAGGGAAAGATAACATCCATTTCAGTGGTTTGTTATACAGATCATATATGTTATCAGGGCTACAGCAAACTAGGATCTCAGAAACAGACTCAACCCCACTTAAAGGGCCTTTAGACACAACACACTGCTCAATGCTGCACAGCTCCCACTTTGAGCTTCAAGAGCAGGAAGGAGTCATTGCTGGACTCGGACTTCACCAATACAGGGTTACAGCTGAGTAAGAGAAGGAACAATCCACACAGTTTCCTTCAAGGTTGTGATTCTGTTTTCTTATACTTTTGCTTCAAATATTCCTTATTTGTTGTTGTTGTTGTTGTTGCTGCTGCTGCTACTATTGTTTGTTTGTTTGTTGGATTGTTCTCTGTGAACACTGTTTTAAGTTACCAGAAAGGAAGCCATCTATTCCCTCACCCTTGTGTCTAATTCCTTATGAATAAATGTATCTGGAGAATGTGTGGTATATTCTCAAATGTTTATTCTTCATGTACAAGTGAATGCCACTGAAGAGCTCTTTGGAGTCCTAATTCCTAGAGGCTTTAGAGAAGAGCTATTGATTTGCAAAATGAACCATGGAGCCAAGTGGAAGAAGGAGGCATCTGCATAAACAATCAGAAGCCAACCTGGTCTCTCCCCATTGGAACAGAGTGAGGAGAGTGAAGAGGGAGGCCAGTGCAGGGACCTTTGTTATACCGTCAACTGCTTGTGCTTTATCCCGCTAGGCAGAAACACTCGGAAACCCTTGGCTAACACAAACTTGTTTTTCTTTACTGCTCAAGCTTTTCAAAACTACATTTGCAGTCTGAAGAAAGAGCAATCCATGTACATGAAACAAAACAAACAAATATAAAACAACCAACAAAGGGTTTCTCTTCCCATGCCTGTCAGCTTTCAGCATACTGACATGTAGCTTTTTCTTCTGTGTTCATTATATAAGGTTGGCTTGTTCTTTTCTTCCCTGTGCATGTCCAGCCTAGAATCGCTGCCTGCCAGGTGCAGCATCACGCTTGCTTCCCAACTGCTGACCCCTGTCGGTCCCATCCCCCTGGTATCAGCGCCTGACCCTCAAGGCTGGCTGCAGTAGTGAACAAGAATGTCTACTTTGGGAAACGAATCTCCTTCATCTACCACATGGTCAAAATGAAATTTGTGAGTCAAGTAAAGCAACATAGTTTTTTGTTTCTTGGTTTTTGGTTTTTTTTTTTCTGTTGTATGCCAGCATTCACTCTACTCTCGCCTGGCCTCAAGAAGGGGGAAATATTACTCACCGAACAGCTGGATTGGTGTAAATGGTATGGTCTGAGAAAGCCTCATTAAATTATTCCTTTCAATGGCTGCAAACAAAAACAGATTGACTGCTTTAGGTCTGCATCAACAATTAAACTTAGAAAAAGCCCCACATACCAAAATACACATAAATTTGAGAATATTTCATTTCAAACATATTTTTATTTTCTCCATTAGCAAAAATATTATAAATAATAGTTTTAAATATAAAATATGCCTTAAACAGTAAAGATATCTTAGTCTTGAGAAACTTTTACATGAGATTATATAACATGGCCTAAGAAGGGGCTATCTCCTCACTCTCCCAAACAACAAATTAGACACTAACTCAAATAATATGTGAGTCTTTCTTTTAAACGGATTTTAATCTATGTTTCATATTCTCTGGTTTCCTTTTTCCAAAGCAAACCCAGCGCGCAGTGGTCTGTGGGGACATCTACTGTTGGTTTTGTAAATTTGGCCTTCTTTTTCCCAGAGAGAATGAAACACTAATTTTAATTAGAAGCAAGTGATCTGCATTTTCCTGCCAAGAGCCATAGCCTAACAGATCAGAGTCTGTATGAGTTACAGTATTCCTCACCAGAGACTCTCTACAGCTGGCAGTTAGAGTCAAAATAATAGATTACTGCTGAGCTGTAGGACCCAGTCATAGGAGCCTAGAATGAGGAGGTTGAAATCCACAGAACCATTATTTACCACAGAGGAGAATTCAGGATAAGGCAGTCTATTATGGGACCCTAAACAAATGACCTTCATATAATAAGACTGGTAATTAAAGTGTCAGCAAGGTCTTGTTCACACTGAGTGCTAGACTCTGTAAAAGCCTTATCCTTGAGTTATCTCACCCACTGAGAGCAGTGACCACCGAGGAACCACACCATGGCACAAGTCCAGCTGGTCTACGATGCTTTGCATCTCAAAGTATTTGCCTCTTAATTCTCAACTAGCCCTTTGGCAGACTGTCCCTCAGAAAGGGCAAGGAGAATCGTTCCCACTCTGAAAGAAAGACAGCTGAAGTGCTGTGAAGCATTGCTTAATAACTGAGTTGAGACCCTTGACATGTCTGTTTAACAGCATCTTTGCAAGGCATGTTTGTTGGCATTATTCTGTGAGGGGGTGGCATCCATTCAGTGGTTATGTTCACAGAGGGAACTTTCAAGTTCACTGAGGACTTTCAAGTCTGTCTTTTTACAATCCAAAACATTAGGATCAGACTGGGGTATAGTTCAGTGGTAGAACACTTGTCCAGCAAGGCTCTGGGTTCAAGCCTCAGCATGGTAATAAAAAGGAAACAGTACAAAGGAAATTGTTCAAAACACTAAGATATTTGGATTTTGACTAGCACTAAGCTTGCAAAGAAATTTTAGAAACCAAAGGTATCTTCTCCTTCAAAATTTGAATACACACGCACACACACACACACACACACACACACACACACACACACTTTTTTATGTGAATTCTATTAAACCCTGGCAATTTGTTTTTCTGAGTCAGTGCCATGGTTTGGAAATCTAATTATTCTAGACATTAGAGTGAACAATTTTATGAATTGAAGCTGTATTGATAATGTGGAGTTGATGGATGTTCATGTTTACAAGTGCAGAATCACACACATTGAGCTCAGTTGACCCAGCTCTGCACACATGCTTCCTACCTGAATAATGGTGGTGAGACTCTTGAGGGCTTTTTAAGGAGGCTGAAATCTCTGAAATCATAGAAATGATTGGCATTTTAATTACTTGGCTGCAGATAAATACATGTTTGTACACTGTCTTCAAAGTTACTATTAAATGCCTTCATCAGAATAGCTTTTCACTCTTCAGAAAAGCTTGCCCAATATCCGTTAACTCATTATTGTGCATGGTATCCTGACAGCTTCCAATCATCAGTGTAATATCTCCAAGCATATTTATATAGGGAATTGAAGAAAGACAGGTAATATTAGCCTCAAAGATGTATTTCCTCTGAACCAATTATACCTCTGGGTTACAGAAGGCACGCAGCTGCCCATCATGACATCCCAGGAGCATGATCCTCTGAGCTCCTTGCCATGATGCACCTACCCATGCAAAGACAATATTAATGCCAACTTATTAGCATACTATCTCACTGACTGAAACTAATGACAGAACATTAAGTATATGTCAGACATATAGGAGGGGGTGACTAGTATCACAGCATGGGATTTGCTAAACTACACCAGGACCCTGTGTTGGGAACACCACCTCCCATGTTAACTCTCATTTTTCTATCTGTTCCAGCCCTAAATCATAAGGCTCCAGAGAAATCCTTTGGAACGATTTTGCTGTTTCATAAAAAATCAAAATTAAAGTGGAGAAACTTCAGTCTCATGGCAGCAACTACTTTACACCTACTAGAAAGTAAACAGCCAAGTGAGCCCAGGTTTACGGAGGAGCACTCTGGCTCCCACTACAGGATAAAGAAGGGAGTAAGCATCCTTTGAGGTGGCATGCTGAGAACTAGGGTCAGCAGAAAAGGCTTCCATTTCTGAATTCAGTCAGTAGTGTAGACTTTCAGCTCCCACTGTGGGTCACACTAGGCACGAGAAGTGAAGAAGACACGTTGCTCACCCTTCAGAAAAGTAAATGGAGTGTACCAGAGAAAAACACGTACAACTGTAATTACAACAGTTTGCTAATCATGGAATACCGAGCTTTATGGTATTTTAACACCACCCAGAAGATGGAATGTCATGGTCATCTGACAGTGACAAAGCTGAGTTTCAATCTAGACTTCAACCTCTAAGGAGCTTCAAGACCTTAGTGGTATTTATTTAACACATATTAACTGAGCACTGATGGACTAAGTGCTAGGCGGCAGCACAGTACTCTATGCCAGAGAAAGCAAGAACACCCAAAGAGTGGCTGGCTATGTGACCAGGCCCTATTCAGATACTTGGGGCACAGTGTCCTGAGAACTATACAGAAGAAAGCTTCCATTCCCAAACATGTGATTGGCTCTCAGAGTCTGTAAGATATGACACTATCAATCGTCACAGAGTTAAAATGTGCCCAGTGGCTCTGCTCTCATTTGGAGAAACGACAGGAAAATCATAGTCAAAACAGGTTGCTCAAAGAATCTCAAGCTGGGGATATAGCCCAGTGGGTAAAGTGCTCACCCAGAGTACACAAGGCCCTGAGTTCAATCCTCAGTATCACAAAAATAAAATAAAAACAGAAATGTAAAAGCACACATCAGTCCTGACTTATCTGGGATATCTCTATTTTTCTACTGAATTTTCTACTTTGTATGTATCTCAAAAGCAACAACAACAACAAAAAGAATACAAAACCAAGGACTACATAAGTCTTAATAGGATAATGAACTCCATTATCAATAAGATGAAAAATTAAAAATAAACATTTAAATATAAAAACTTACTGTCAACTTCACTTGAGCTTCTTGTTCTGTTTGGGGGGAATGAAATAATTTAGAAAATGCTGTTTTAAATCTTTAATTTCCAAAAAACTAAAAAATCATCTGAAACAAAGAGTATATATACATATATACATATTTTATTATATTTTATATAATAAATATAATAGATTTATTTTCATGTGCATGTGTATGAAATTCTCTGCTCCATCTTATTCCTATTTTACCAGTAGAGAAATTTATAGCCATACAATTATTGTCGCAGAAAAATTAATGCCAGTAAGACATGTAAATCACTTATTATCTATGCCCCAAGCTAACTGAGAAATGGTGGTGTTAGTGGTTTTAATTAGCTGTGTGATCACACAACATATATAAGATTTAACTGTGTTTGTGTTGTTCTGGATCAATTAAACTAAAGGGTGCCTGAACTATGCAAAGCAGATGCCTACAAATGAGTCTGAGAATGTCTCTGGACAAGCCCACAAATCAGTTTCATTAGCCCACGTGGCCCCTAAATGTTCACAGGCTGAAATTAGCTCTCTTTAAATTGTTCCTTGCCCTGCTCAAGTGCACAAGTGGCCATGGGCAAGTCTGAATAAATGCACTCAAAGAATATCTCCAGTATTTAAGGTCCTTGGGGAAGAAAGTACAATTACAATTATTGTTTAATTTCATGCTGCAATAACCCACCACTCTGCATGAGCACAAACTACTGAACCTTTGGGAGAAGAAAGTCATGTGTCCTTTAGGTCTAGAAGCAGGCCTACATGGGGCTGTGGTGGCAGTTCCCAGGAAAGGCCATGTCAACAGAGCTGAGGACCATAACTGAAAGTCATCTTCTACCTTCTTTATATCAACTGGCCTTCCCAGGGGGTGATTTTCCTCTAACTCCATGACTTTGTAGATATTTTGATGCTGTAACTAGAAAAGTAAACACACACACACACACACACACACACACACACACACACACACACACACACACCCTACAGGCGAAGTAGAAGCATCACACCAGAACAGTACCAAACACCTGCAGCACTAGCTACTTGGGATACTGAGACAGGAGGATCCCTTGAGCCCAGGAGTTTAGGGCAAGCGTGGGCAGCATAATGAGACCATGTCTCTTGAAAAAATTAAAACAAAATGGAATCATCTTTACTTGGTTGTGTTTCAAATTTTATTTCTCCAAAGAAACAAAATTCAGGAATATACTCAATTCTACACCCAGATTCTCTCCTTCCCACCCTCTCTCCCTTTCTGTCTCAATCCTTGTCAGAGTTGATGCCTTGACAATTTGAATGCCACTGAAAACCAGGAAATAGAGATCAACCTCATTCTGTAGAAGGAACACATTGGGCAATGGCTTTTGAAATCTGGAGAACAAGGCCTGGAGTGACAGCTTAGTGGTTAAGAGCACTTGTTGCTCTTGCAGAAGACTTGGTTTCAGCTCCAAGTATCCACCTGGTTGAACACAACCGTCCATAACTACAGGTCCAAGGGATCCCTTCTGGCTTCCATGCACACTGCACACACATGTATACATAAATATATGCAGGGAGAATACATAAAATGAAAGTAAATACATCATTTCTAAATATGGATAATAAATTTAAACAGGCTTTGGTTTGTTTGTTTTATGATAAAATATATGTATTTTATACTGTAAACTACACTCACAATCTTACTATCTGAAAAGATATAACAATCAATCCATGTGTAAGTTTTTGATACTACAAAGGAATTATTCATTGGCTGTCAAAGTACATATTTTATCACAATATTCTTAAAGGGACTTGGGTGAGAAACTATTATCAGAAACTGGAAAATTAGGAGAATATTCTTTTCTACTCTTGCTAATATGAGAAAAATAATATCATCTCACAAGCATTTTCTTCTTCCTATTATGACCAAATTAAGCTTTTGCTCCTAATCAACCTGGAGGACAGAATCCAGAAGCTCTTGATGAGAGCCCCATAGAAATACTCACAGAAAACTCCTGTTGAGGTTGGTACTCCTGGGACTCCATGAAGGCTTTTCATCTGGGTCCTGAGCAGAAGGGAACAGAAATTACAAGTGCACCCAGCACACCCAGTCCATCCTTTCAGTGACTCATCAGCAAAGCACACTCTTTCTTCCTCTGACTGGCTCAGTACCTCTCTTTAAATCAACAAAGGAAACACAAGCTAGAAAGATGCATAATGTCAGCATGGAACTAGGGTAGCTCCATAGTTGATGGTTTTAACTGAATGAAATCACTTTTATGGAGAAATTAAAAGGAAAATGCAGCATATGAAAATTATTACAGAAATACAGATTAAGGAAGGAATGCAGGTCCAACTTGGCAGATACAATGGATAATTTTTGTCGCCAACTTAATATATTAAGAAACATATAGGGCATTAATGAATGTGGTAGTTGAATGTAATTGGTCTCCATAACCTCATAGGGAGTGGCACTATTAGGAAGTATGGCTTTGTTGGAGTGTGTATGGTCTTGTTGGAGGAAGTGTGTGATTGTGGGGGCAGGCTTTGAGGTTTCCTATGCTCAGAATACTGCCCAGTCAGTTGACTTCCTGTGCCCTTCTGGTCAAGAGGTAGCACTCTCAGCTCCAATACCCTTTCTACCTGCATACCACCATGCTCCTTGTCATGATGATCATGGACTGAACCTTTGAAACTGTAAGCAAGCAGCCCCAATTAAATGTTTTCTTTTTGTTTGTTTGTTTGTTTTTTTTTTGTTTTTGGTTTTGGTTTTTCGAGACAGGGTTTCTCTGTGTAGCTTTGCGCCTTTCCTGGATCTCACTCTGTAGACCAGGCTGGCCTCGAACTCACAGAGATTTGCCTGCCTCTGCCTCCCGAGTGCTGGGATTAAAGGCGTGCGCCACCTGGCAAATATTTTCTTTATAAGAGTCGCTGTGGTCATGGTATCTCTTTACAGCAACAGAACTAAGACAGTGAGGTGCAACTCTGGCTGTGTCTGTGAGGACATTTCTAGAGAAGACACAGTCTGAAAGAAGATGGCACCATCCCAAACTGAGTTAAAAACAGAGATGAGAAAGCCTGCTGAGCGCCATTATCACCTTTCTGCTTCCTGGTCTACAGACATGTGAGCAAGCATCCTAACTCTCTGTTACTCACACCTCCAACTATGCCTTCCAGGCCCATGATTGACTACTAGCCAAAATAGCCTTGGCTCCATGAGTTTCTTTGTGCTAGGTATGTGGTAACATCAATCATTACATCATAACATCCCTGTCATAAGTACACAACTGCTCCAGATGAGGAGGGGCAGTGTCAAAGAGCATTACCCTGGATTTATCTCATTCTAATTCCTGTTTATCCAAGTCATACTTCTTGAGACACAATATACTGCAGGCATTGTCCTAGGCATGTTCCTGTGAGGTATCTTGGTTGGATACTACCGATAATCTTGTAAAGATAGCATTTTACAGAGATAGTTAATGCCACTCACAGGCTAACTGACACATACAGCCTTAGTGGGGAGAGATGGAAATGATAGAATTGGTATTTGAACACAGGTTCTGCTTACAAGTATCTTCAAGTGAGCAGTATCAAATTCTTTTAGATGCCATTGTTGCAAGAACTCCAGAGGATATTTATATAGGTAGTATTTACAGTTGCCAAGTTCAGTTATTCAAACCAAGACCAAAAATCTGTTGCCTTGGGTTGCTCTGTGTCGCATGCCACCTGTGAAGATGGCACTGAAACAAGGCACATATTTGTAGGTGGTAGAAAAGCAGAATGCAAAATTGGACATCTGGGCATTAGAGGAACACAGAAGGACCTTCACCCTGCAATGCTCCAGTCCTCTTCCCGTGTCTGAACACATCCCCACAGCCCATGCTGGACTAATCGCACTAGGAGTTCATTGTCTCTGGAACCAATCATTCTATCCTTGAAAGGCTCCAATTGGTAAAAGTTTCTCCTCAGATCAGCTGTCTCACAGCAATTCCCCCATGATTACCCTAGATCTGCTTCTGTTTGGAGAGAACTTATTTCTCTTGCATGTGACAATGTTCACATGTCTGAAAATGTGAGTTCCTTCTCTTATGCTAAGCATGCCCAGGATAAGCAGACTGCATGAGGAAAGAGAACAAAAGCTAATATGGAGAGGTTAGGAAAGTAAGCAAGGATTGACCTGAACAGATAGTCCCCAAGGGTTTTGATCCGAGGCCAGTAACAAGCGAGGCCATTTATGGACTGTGGCAATAAAGTTAGTAGAGACAAATGAAGTGTCAAATGCACAAATTCTTACAAAAACTATCAAAATATTTTTACCTCTTGAGACTGCTTTAGGTAGTTACTGGCTCGTGTGGTATGTTGCTCAATTTCCTTCATTTTCATTTTCTGATATATATAAGGTTCTAAACCTTGTTTTTAAAAGAAGAAGAAAAATTAGAAAATTGGTTGAAATGTGTTACATTCAAATCACATTTCTCAAATAGAAAAATCTGGACACAGTACATTTATTTAAACTTAGATGTAGTTTTCTCTATTTTTGGAAAGTTCCACCAAGTTTCATTTTTTCTTTTTTTTTTTCCCTTGTGATTGAAAACTGTATATTCTATTTCTATTCTTCTATAGTCACATCCACATTTATAATAACTTCTACTTCTCTTTTTTAAATGTATTTATTATTGTTGTGAGACATGCACGTGTGGCATTTGCACACGGAGGTTAGAGGACAACTTCGTGGATCCACTTCTCTCCTCCCACTCTTTCATAGATGCTGGGGATTGAACTCACGACCTCAGGCTTGCACAGCGAGCACTTTGCCCACTGAGCCATCACAGCTACCCTAGCTTTGACTTTTCTATCAAAGTCAGGAATTAAATAATCCATAATGGCTTTCTTTCCATAAAACACATTCAGCAGTCTTTTTTACATTCCCCATCTCTTGTACTCTGCTCCACATACTTTAAAATATATGAAATTCTAGTTGTAAAATAATAATTCTTCCTTTATAAAGGGTGCCAAACACAAAAGTAAAATAACAATAAAAGACAGAAAAAAATGAATGCTCTCCACCAGGCTTAATTTTTATGATTTTCTTAGAAGGGATAACGAGAAATGTTATCTCATTGTGTTTACACCTTGTACCTACAGAGCTAGGAGTTGTAACAAATGTAAGAGACAATAATTATTTGTTTCCATGTGATTTTTGTGCCACAAGAAAAGTATATAAGAAGTACAAAGAAAGCTATTGTCATATGATAAAATTACAATAAATATAGTTTCAATGACAGTACTGTATTACCATTTAAAAAATTGTAGAAAAATGTTTTATCTTCTCATAGTTTCTTTAAAATTTTGTGAATGTATAGAGCTACGTGAGAACTGGGGTTGGTAGAGTTGGTAGAATGTCTGGTATGCATAGGCTGTAGGTTCAGTCCCTTGAGAGAGTGCTTAGCATGCATGGACGCTGAGTTCAAGACCCAGCACTGCATAAACCAGGCATGGTAATGCACACCTGAAACCCTACCATTCAGGTGTTAGAGACCAAAGGATCAGAAGTTCAAGGTCATCCTAAGCTGCACATTACGTTTGAAGCCAACCTGAGCTACATGAGACACTGACAGAGAGAGAAAGAAGCTTGCTATTCCCCAAATTTTATTTTCTCAATTTTTCAATTATTTTGTCATATGTTTCAAAAGAAACAGTAAAGCTTCTCAATTCAAGATGTGTTCCAAGGCCTCACCAAATCTGCTGGACTTTTGAGGTCAGCCGGTTTCCCTGGACTTCTGTCTCTTTTGAACAAAATGCCTCCCTAGACCCTCCTGACACACATATCTTCCTGTCTGAAATTCACTGGAAAGAACATAAGTATTTAAGAATGGTGTAGTATGATCTGAGCATGAGTGTAAGTACCATGGGGTTTCATTCAGCATAAAGAATGAAAAATTATGTTATTCAGGGGAAATGGACAGAAGTCATCATAGTAAGCAAAACAAGGCAGACAAGGTAGGACATATACCAATGTTGTTTTCTCCTCTGTGAACACTAGATTTGAAAAAGCATGAAAGTAGAAGGGAACTATTTTGGAAGGGGAGCCAGCAGGAGAGGGAGTAGTACAAGAGAAGGTAACGGGAGTGTACACAATTGAAGCAGCTTATACATGAAAAATAAGAACTAAACGCAGGCTATAGTATTCATGAAATACATAATATATTATATAACTATGATTCATCCTCAACTTATGTCAGGGTATTTGCTTTGCATGCTTACGGCCTTGTTTTGATTTTATTGTGATGAAAGTTCTCACTATTCAGCCCAGACTGGCCTGGAAGACACAATCTTCTTGCCTCAGCCTCCCTCGCGCTCACGGTATTGTCAAGGAGTCATCAGTAGAGTGGTGTTTTATGCATGGGTTTGATACATATAAACTGTGAGTTAGAGTAAGGCAATTAAGCTCCTCCTGAGCCGTAATTGTAAATCAGCGTCATTCCCATTTCATTTCTAATGTTTCTTCCAGCTTTGGTCCACTTGATTTACACTGCCTTCATAAAGGGTTCTGTATTTTGAATACAAAACAGAGCTCACCCACTTTGGCATGGATGTTTTGGTCTGGATAATTCTTTGTCCTGAAGTCTGTACCATGTATCACAGGATGCCTCATAGCATCCCTGGTCTCTTCTCACTCGATACCAAGAGCACTCCACCCTTTATTGTGACAACAAAGCATGTCTGCAGACTTCACCTAGTGTCCCCTGGGGAGGGCAGGGGTTGGGGTTGACGTGAAAAATTACCACTTAGTTGAGGACCACAGAGCATCTGAGCAAGGAAGATTTATAAAGAAGTACAGGACCTTACAGTATGTACCAGTGCTTTAAATTTAGTGTCTTGAGACATTTCAAATGGGTGTGTGTCCTTGATCACATGATTTCTTCCTTTTTAAAAAGGAATTCCAGTGCACAAAGTTCAGTGCTGCGTCTGTGTATGTTTCTGCTCACAGTCTTCCTTATCTCACCCCATTTCTCATGCTATGCCTTGTCTGTAGCTCTTCCCCACGCATCTCATTAAGCTCAAGGGACACCTGTCCACATATAAACACCCCATGTGGGCCACAATAAATAACCAACCATGGCTGACCTACTGATCCTTACCAATATTGCATGAATTTTAAGGGTTCTGAAAATTAAGCAAACTCCCCTCCCTATAAGTCAGACTGATGGACCCCAGTTTAGGGGAAACACTCTTTGAATATAAGAGATTATCTGATTTTGAATATTTCCTTTCCATATCCTAACAGCAATTTCCTTTAAGCAAATGAAATTTTGTCCCTTCTATAAGCGTTACAAGCAGAAAAGAACTGTTCCCTGAAGATGTTTTTTGCCATCTCCTTACTTCATCTCTAAACAAGAAGATCAGAAACCACCAGTGTTCTAAACACCACCCCCTACACCAGTGGTTCTCAATCTTCCTAATGCTGTGACCCTTTCACACAGTTTCTCATGTCGAGATGACTCCCAACCATAAAATTATTCTGTTGCTACTTCATAACTGTGATTTTGCTAGTTATGAATCATAATGTAAATATCTGATATGCAGGATGTCTGATATGTGACCCTGTGAAAGGGTTGTTTGACTCCCCAAAAGAGTTGGAACCTACAGGTTGAGAACTACTGTCCTAGATGCCCTAGAGGCTTCTGCCCAATGTAGGGGTTCAAGACTACCCGATCACATACTTATCTGGCTGAAGTTGGATACAGTGAGCCAGTTGTTGCTGTACTCTCCCGTGGAGCTTGTTTCTCCTGGCTCCGAATTCAAATGGTCACTTTGATAGCAGGCATTGATCGTTATCACCTGGAGAGAAAGGCACTTGTTGGAATACTATGACACTAATCTGATAATATTTTACATTCTGTTTATAGACACACACAGTGGAAGGCAGTGATTGGAGCTGGCCACATCCTGAATTACGTGGGACACGTACAAACCCCATCATTCAGGCTAGCAGCATACACACATCTGTGCACCTTCCCTTTGTCGTCATGATTAAGAACCAGAACATGGTGTGGGAACTGAATAAGCATCAGAATCACTCAGGGCTCAGGAACAGTCACTGGCCTGCACCCTCAGGCTTTCTATTCAGAAGGTCTAGGGGAGAGACGAGATTCAGATATCTAATGCCTTCCCAGGGGAAGCTCAAGCCGCTGACTGGAGATCACGTTTCAAAATCTACTGATCTAGAGAGAGGGAAAGATTTCCATTCAAAGTGTTTGCATTGGAATTCTGTCCCATTAGAACTTGTGTGAACTTAGAAACTGGTTTACTCTTTCCATCCCTCATTGTCTCCAACCTTGAAGCAATAGATAGCCAGTATACCATGACTGTCTTACATCTTTCCCAGGGAGAGACAACAGGCAAATTGGTAAATTTCAAAGCAAGAAATGAATGAAATTTTAAGTACTTGAGCTCCGGTGGAATTCCTAGTTGAACCAGACCATTTGAAATATTCTAAAATAAATCTCTTTAAATGCTTATCCCATGGTATTCCAACAGCATCTTCTGAGAGAGTAGCCTTCCTTATCAAGCTAACTCTCCCCCTAACAGGTGATTTTACATAATTGCCTCCATCTTGTCTCGTTGCTTCTGTTTCTTTTTTAACTTAATTTGGGGAAGGTGTACACATGGCAACTCATGACTTTTTCTTTAACTATTGGTGTGTGTGTATGTGTGTGTGTGTGCGTATACATACATACAACACACTGAGTCCATTTAGTGTTGCTCATATATGCATCTGTAAGTAACGACCAATTGGATTACTTATTGAGGACTTGTTCCTGGAGAAGACTGATTCTCCCTCTCTCAGTAATCATTAATTGCCCATACCTCTCCATCTAGGAGTATGGCCTTATGAGATATTCTCTATCCACACTGACCTATCAACTGATGTCATTGTTCAGGTCTTGTTTAGGCAACAATATTTTTGTGATTATGGATGCAATATATAGAAGACACTGTCTCACAGAAGACATCTTGGTCCTCTAGTCCCTATAACCTTTCTGCTCCCTCTTCTAAAATATTCCCTAAGAGTTAGGTGTTGGGGCTGTGTTGTTGACAATATCTATAGGCTGGGGCTGGGCACCCCATGGTCAGTTGTTCTCTGCATTTTGACCAGTTATGGGTTTCTATAATGGCTTTAGTCTACTTCATACAAAAGCTTTTTTGATGAGGAGTGAGGAATAATGTACTTCAAGTTCTTAAAGATCACAGATGTTAACATAGAACACTGCACCAGCAAAACTATCCATCATAGCTGGATAAATACAAACATACTAAAAGAATTCATGTCCACCAAACCAGCCGTACAAAGAATTGTGGAAGTCATACTCCAGGCTGAAGACAGGAATAAGCATCCAAGAGAGTATAGAAAAAGAACAAAGCTATAATTACTGAAACACAAAAATAGGGCTAACACCACAAGTAGCAAAATAGCAATGATAACAATAACAAAATTGTATCAATCAACCTATCAATAATAAATGTAAATATCAATCACTTCAACTCCCCATTCACCTAAGGTTAGTGGAATGGATTAAGAAACAAAATTCATCCTTCTGTTTCTACAAGGAACTCAGTTTACCTTGAAAGTAGGTATCATCTTAAAGTCAAAAAAGGAAAAGATGAAAAAAATCTCATTCCAAGCAAATGAGATTCCAAACAACTGTCATTATCCTAGTATCTAATAAAATCAAAATCAAACTAAAACTAATAAGAAGAGAAATTCTAGTCAAGGAAACAATTAACTGAGAAGATATTATGATCATAAACATAGATGCCCCAAACACTTGGTAAGCTCACTTTCATAAAAAGCATAATTCTGGGTGTAAAAAAGCAAATAAACTCCAGCTCAATAATAGTGGATAATTTCAGTACCCTACTTTATGCAGTAGATAGGTCATCTGAACAAAAAATAAATAAAATAAAATAAAATAAAATCAGAATTAAATGACAATGTACATCAAATGGACTTAATAGATATTTATAGAATATTCCACCCAAGACCAAAGAATGTACATTCTACTCAACAACCCATGGAATTATCTCTAAAATAGACCACATAATGAGATATAAAACAAATCTTAACAAATTCTTAAAATTGAAATAATTCCATTTATTCTTTCTGACTACAATGCAATAGAGCTTAAAATCAACACCAAATGAATCCCCAGTAATTACACAAGCCCATGAAGATTAAACAACACATTACTGAATGACGAATGGGCTCAAAAAGAAATTAAAAGATTTCTGGTACTAAATGAAAATGAAAACAAAATACACTGAAAAAAAGAAAAAAAAAAAAACCCTGGGACACCATAAAAGCTGTCCTAACAGGAAAATTTATAGCTCCAAGCACTGACATTAAAAAAATTTTAAAGACACAAATAAATGACTTAATGATACAACTTAAGCATTTGTAAATACAAGAACAAACCAGAAACAGTAGATTGAAAGAAATAATAAAAATCAAAGCAAAAATTAATGAAAAAGAAAATAATACAAAGAATCAATGAATCTAAGAGCTGGTTCTTTGAGAAAGTAAACAAGATTGACAGAACCTGGGCCCAACTAACCGAAAGAAAGAAAGAGAGAACCCAATTTAACAGAAGCTAAAATGATCAGGAAAATATTACAACAGACACCAAAGAAATTCAGAATATTAAAAAAGAATGCTTTAAAAACCTATACTACACAAAGTAGAAAAGAGCAAAAATAGACAAATTTCTAGACTCATGTAAACCACTGATGTTAAGCCAATAATAAACGACCAACAAGTTAAACAGACCCAGAACAAATAAGGAGATTAAACAGTAATGAAAAGCCTTCAATGCTTATTATTGTAACAAAAAGAGCTGAGTATCTTTTAAGCACCAGTTTATTCAGAAAAAAATACATGTAAATGAAAAAGAAAATAAAACAACACATGAAGAGCATGAAAGATGAACTCTTGAAAAAGAGAGTCATTCTGAGAATATATTTAAAAGTCACTGGACTGAGCCGGGCGGTGGTGGCGCACGCCTTTAATCCTAGCACTTGGGAGGCAGAGCCAGGCGGATCTCTGTGAGTTCGAGGCCAGCCTGGGCTACCAAGTGAGCTCCAGGAAAGGCGCAAAGCTACACAGAGAAACCCTGTCTCGAAAAATAAATAAAAAAAAAAAAAAAGTCACTGGACTAACATGAGAACAATCCTAGAGTTTGTAGGACCTGACTATGTGCACTTGAATGCCTATATTCAAAAATAAAAGTTAAAATATTTACATGCATGGAATTGTCAGTGAATGAATTAAAATACTCTTTTTAAATACTTGAAATTCCCAAATCATTAGCCAAATTTTCTAACTTAAACTAGAAAGAGAAAATCAAGTCAAACCCAAAGTAAACTGAACAAAGGAAACAGAATTGAATTCAAAGAAAAATCAATAAAATTGAGTTGGTTCTTCAAAAAGAAAAAAAATTAACAAAACAGATAAAAAAACCTGCAGCCAGACTGGTTATGAAAGAAAGGAAGGAAACATAAATTCAAATGTCCAGGATTTAAGAGATGGTGTCACTGCAGGTCCTTCATGCAGCAATAAAGCAGCAACAAGAAAATGTCACAAGGAGGCAGGTAGAGCACACCTGTCATCCCAGCTTCTGGGGCACTGAGGCGGGAGGAGCATAAGTTCCAGACCAGCCAGAACACATAATGATGCCCTGCCTCAAAGACAGAGCTGGAGAGAGGGGCAGGGGAACAGGACCTATCAGAAATAACACTATGCCAATTAATAAGATCCACAGACCCTTGGCTCAACTAACCAAGAGAAAGGAAGAGATGTCCCAGTTTACCAGGAGCAGAGATGTGCAGGAAACACTACACAAAATGGATAAAGACTTTAAATACAGAAATGGTCGAAAAAACACTTAAGAATTTGATCATCTATATAGTCCTATAACTGTTACAGATACTTAATATGTAGTTAAAAACTTTCCCACAAGGATGGTTTTATTGGATAATTCAACTGAATATGTAATGTTGAAAGATTATCAACTTTTTACAAACTCACAAAAAAAAAAAAAAAACTGAAGACATACACCCAATGTACACAATGGTCCTGGGATAATTCTGATACCCAAACCAAAGCTATGACAATAACTAAAGACAATGCTCCAACACAGGTGCAAAAAGACCAGCAAAATTAATATCATATGTAAATGTACATAGGTGGACAAGTGGTGTTTATCCCAGTAATGCTGGTTTAATGCTCAAAATCTTAACTCTAACATTATAAAATCAATTAACAAGGTAAAGAAGAAAACCATCTAAATTGGTGCACAATAATATTGACAAATATCATATTTAAAAACAAAAGACTTTCCAGGAACAATAAAAGAAAACACAAAGGCCCTGGTTCTGCCTCCATTATAGTTCAAAGAAAAAAAGTGGAAAGATGCCCACTTCCATCCCTTCTCTTTAACATTAAGTGTTTTAGCAGTGTGATCAGGCAAAAAAAAGTTAATATGTCCAGACTGAAAATTAAGAATTAAAACAGCATCATCAATATCATCTCTTAAATAAAACATCATCAAAAAACTTTCAAAAGCAAAAGTGAGTTTGGCAAAATTGTGAAATATAAGACCAAGGCTTTACACACACACACACACACACACACACACACACACACTCACACACACATACACACACTCACACAGAGAGAGAGAGGGAGAGAGAGAGAGAAATTTACTGTTTTAAGGTAACTACAATTACAATAAATTTTAAAACTTTCAATTCTTAGATATACATGTAACAAGAGATACTCAAGACCTGAATCCTAAAAACTACAAAGAATTACTGAGAAAAGTTAAAGAAGACCTCTAGCTAGACATATATCACTTCCAATAGATCAGACACCTAACTGTGGATAAGATGTCAATTTTTCCACAACTGGCATGCAGATTCAGAGCAATTCTGTTCCAAATCCCAGAAGGCTTCTGTGTAAAAACTAAAATCTGAGACTAAATTTATATGTGAATGCAAAGAACATAAAATAGCCAAATCATTTCTTGAAAAACGAAGGATTTCTTTTATGCATGATTTCACAACTTATAAAGTTTCGGTAGTTGAGATAGATTTAGTATTGGCATGGAGATAGACCAAAATAGAGCCACACATACTGTGTGGGTCTGTATAGTCAATTAGCTTTTGACAAATGTTAAGGTAATTCAATAGAAAAAAAAAGTCACATTTTTACCAAGAAATGACAGAATTTTTTGATATTCATATGAGAGAGAAAATTCAGTCCTTTCCTATTCCCATATACAAAAATTACCTTAAAATGGGCTTTAGAGCTACTGTTGAAACTAAAAGTATTAGGAATCCTATCGGAAAACAAAACGCAAAGTCTTTGTGAATATCTTGGGTTCAGGAAGGGAAAGCAAACCTTTAGCTACAGAAGGAAAAAGTCAAATATTTAATCAAAATTTAAAAAATAAATCTCTGTACATCTGAGAACAGTTATGAGAACAAAGGGGTAACATGCCAGTGGGGAAGGGGGTTCTCAAAAACACCCAACAACAGACTAGAATGCACAGCAAGAGTTTACAACTTCACAGTCAGTGAACAAGTCCAGTTCTACATTCTAGAAATGGCCCAGACAGATGAGTCCAGACAACACATGGAAGTTCTCCTAGGAGCTTGAGTCAATACTCACTAACCTCACAACCGTGCACTCTACAGGGCCACCAGTGCACCTGAGATTAAGTTCGAGCTTCATGCAAACAGATGTGGAAGCAGAACAGCTGGTATACTCATAAACCATGCACGGACACAGAAAGCCATGTAGTGGCATTGCTAACAATTACACACCACAGGATGCTGGCATTCCTCACCCTCTCCCAAGTGCTTGTCAAAGAGAAATGAAAACAAATGTTCATGAAAGGACTTATACACAAATGTTCACTCAGGCTCTCTTAGACTAGCCCAAACTGGAAACAACCTGACCGGCTTTCAGCTTGTGAGGAGATAAACAAGTCACAATGTGTGTCTTCACTCTTCCCTGTACAATGCGATTGTGTGTTCACAGCAGGAGCCAAGGGGAGATGCCACTAAGTCAGTTGCTCAAAGCCTGAAGTACAAAGGGAGGAACACTTACTGGCACCTGGAGTCCCTGAGTCCTCGTCTTCTTCTTGGACAGACTCCTGTTCTTGGTGAGGAGTTTTGCTTTGATCCATGTTGACCCTGTCTCTGAGGATCTTGAATGGCCTGGAAGAGAAATAGTGTACATGTGAATGCTGAAGGCTGTATACAGAGACAATTTTGTCTTAAAGAGGGGGCTGGGATAATGAGAAGAATGATGCTATCCTCAATAACCGCAGGCATTTTCAGAAGAGTAACAATGAAAATGACCACACTTTTTAAAATGTTTGCTCCTCACCCAACCCAGCCATAAATGGATGTCTTTATCACACATCACCCCTCAAGATTCAGGAATCAATACAGAAAAGAAAAAGGTGGAAAAAAAGACTGTGGTAAATAGAGATGATGGATGACTCCAAGGAAACGGCGCTTTCCAGACAAAGTGGGCTTGATGCACATATGAACTCACAAGGACTGTGACAGCGTGCACAGGACCTACACAAGTTCATGCAAGACAAAAATGCCAGTAAGAAGGGGAAGTGAACACTAAGTTCCGCCCTTAACCAAGAAGCTATTGCAATTAATAGCTGCTGCGAGACAGAGCAAGAATCACCTTTCTCCAGTGCAGTGCCATGGCTAAGTCAACTGGACCCCAGGCAGGGCAAGCCCCATGGTCAGGAGGAATTGGCTAACGCAAACAACTCCATGATTGTGTGTGTGTGTGTGTGTGTGTGTGTGTGTGTGTGTGTGTGTGTGTGCTTTTTGTTTTGTTTCGAGCTAGGTTTTGGTTTGTTTGTATATTTGTTTTTGGAGAGAGAAAGAACATGACGTTGTGAGGGTAAGGGAAGATCTGAGAGGAGTTAGAAGATGAAAGAGAGTATGACCAAAATACATTGAAAAGTTTGAAAAATAAAAACTAAGAAAATGAGTGAGAAAAAAATTAAAAAATTAAAACATTTGTTTCTTACTGTTGTTCTTCCAGATCTTCCTCAGTTTCTCCTCCTTGTGGAACCTAAAACTATGACTCCTAATCAGAGGTCTGTCTCTACAGAGAGGATTGATCCAAAAAGATCTTCTTGGCTGGGACCATGGTCCTGCCACCACTGAGCGCTCACTACTCTGGGCCAGTCTTCTTGAGTTATCCAGTCTGGACCTGCCTCCTCTGTGCAGGGGGCATTCTCTGCCTGGAATGGAGTCACTGCTGCTAGTGGAGGGCAAGCACGTTTTCCACTTTTTCTTAAAACTAAACACACCAGTTTCATCACTTTCTGAAAATGCCCAATTCACATATCCACCTTCAGCTTGCATGTTGATGGCCCGGGAAGGAAGAGAAGTCATTGTTGTGGGAGCAGGCATGCCACTCAGCGTGAGTGGCTCTTCTTCTGCCTTGTCATATTTGTCTGACATCTGTGTCACTGCCTCATGCTGCTCCTTGTGTTCTGCTACCAATGCTTGGTGGGAGGCAGCAGGGGTCTGCACAGGCAGATGGATGGTGATATCATGTTGGCATACATGTTCCAGTGCCAGGCCATCTATGTGGGCCTCCTCAGACGATCTGAAAATATGTGGGGGTTTTTCCAAAGAAAAAGGGACTTGCTTTTCAGAAGACGGGACCAGGAGAAACTGGCCATACTTAGAGTGTGCTTGTCTGACATGAGACACCCCAGAAGCAACTGTCCTTGATTCAATTTCTTCTTCCTCCTCTTCTTCTCTTACCTGTGAGGCCTCTCTCTTACCGTGTGCAATCTCTAAGAGGGCACCATTCTGCCCTCTTGGGGGAAGCTGGCTTCTAGCAAGACTCCGCAGCAAAGAAGGGGGCATGCTATAATACTGAAATTTCTTCTTTTCACAGCCCTCCATGCTGCTTAGAACATTTGCACAGATGACATTGGTCCAGCTGTGGGGATGTTTTCTACAAGTAGAATTCTTTCTGCTGGCCAGACGAACCTCATCTTCTTGCAAAGTGTCAACAGCTGAAAGGACCTTTAGGGTGTCAACAGTCAGGGCCGAGAGATCCTGGAGGTGTCCCACCTGGCTGTCCAAGGATAGCAGGGAGTCTTTTATAAAAGATACTTTGTCGTTCATTTCTTTCAGTTGGAAGAACATCTCTGAAACCCTAATGGTGAAGATAGGAAGAAAACCAATAAACACATTATTCTGTAGGAATTGTTTTTGCTCTCTTCTTGATTTGCTTCCATCCATAAGTGACAGCTATATCTTACCTGCTTCCCAAAGCTAAGCCTACCTCCTATGTTCTTCCCTCTCTCTAACACAGTATGTATTCTAATCCCAGGTGATTTTGATTTCCTCTATCTTCCCAGGGAGGAATATGATAAATCTATATGCCCAGCCCTCATGTCTTTCTAACGTCTCAGAGCCAACTTTCCAGCTGCCTGCAGGTTACCACTGCAATTATCTGATGGATCAGCCCATTGTTAGTCACTAATGTATTCATTCTTTTGCATGACAAACATTGGAAAACCTTCTATTGGATAATCCCGGTGGGAGGAGATCCTAAGACAAAATCAAAATGATTGAGACAGAAAATACCTCCAACC
Organism: Peromyscus maniculatus bairdii; assembly: GCF_049852395.1. Taxonomy (NCBI): domain Eukaryota; kingdom Metazoa; phylum Chordata; class Mammalia; order Rodentia; family Cricetidae; genus Peromyscus; species Peromyscus maniculatus. The sequence continues at coordinate 170,745,023 of NC_134852.1, read as the reverse complement.
CTGTAGTTCAAATATACTTCTCACACTCCAAATAAAATCCATTTTAGATCTATATTCAGAAAAGACATAAGGCAATTTTTAAAATTATTTTGAATGCATGGACTCAAAATTATGATATCTGGCCATTAATTGATGAAAAAACAACATGGCACATTCTTCAGTAGACTCGTTTAAGAGTAAACTGCAAATAAATTGGATTGAGATAACAATTCCATTCACAGGGAAGAAACTAATAAAATCTTGTTTGCTAAATGTTTATCTGTACATGTCATTGTAAATATCTCTAGTGGGGATGTTTTGTTTCCTTCAAAAAACATATGCTGACATATTAACCCAAGACCCTTATTTGGTTCTTTACCCAAGTAATCAAGTTAACATTAGGTCATTTGATAAACCCTGCTTGAAGATAAGGAACATAAATATAAAAAAAAAAAGTCACTCTTAGTCCATATACTGTTATTTGTATGTCTGTTTTCAGTGGCTGACTGTTCAGTCTGTGGTGGTCTTCACTAGGGAAGACTATTTCTCCTGCTCTCCACCTTCCTTAGTTGCCACGTGAGATGCACGTTGAGATGTTCCAAGGCTCCAAGGCATGCTTTTGGTTTCACAGACTATCAGAGTAAACTGCCATGTGAGAAAAACAGCAAGCCCTTATGGAGGCCTTCCCTGATGAGTTATAGTAATTTTCTGTGACATCTGGTTCTGTTGGGATCCCAATCTAGGATGTGGAGTTCAACAGGAGCCAATATTCTCCTCTCCAGGGCAAAAAGCAAGGCATCATAACACCTGCATGATTCTCATTGTTTGGATACTGGGAACCAACATGGAAATCAGCCGGGCCTAGTGAAATGTAAAGTTTTGTCTGTAGGTTTTGTGTGTGTGGATGGGTCTGTGATTTCTGGTGTGTCTGTGAGTCTTGTTGCAGATATAGGAGCCGAGGCAGAAATGGGTCAGGCTCAGTTGACTGTATGAATGATGGTTGCCACCACATGTTTTGTTTCTGACTGCCCTCCTTTGAGCGCATGGGCTCTCTATGTTCTGTGTCTATCGGCTTTGTTTTTGTTGTCCCTGCCACTGCTGCTGGCACCAGCCGCCACTAACACACTTGCCATGGTAGCTTTGACAGCTAGGGTTCAGAATTTCTTATCTCTGAGATTTTTGGTCACTGGACTGGATTTAGTATGTTATTTTATGCTGTTCTGCTTTATTGAAAAGCTGGCTCTGTAGCTGGGTTTGGGTTCTCCCCTCTCTAGAGCCAAGCATGCTTATTTCAAAGTCCTTTCTCTGTCCTATGTCAGGTGAGCCACCCGATTTTGTAACAGGGGAAAAAGAGGAAAGCAAAACAGCTAAAACAAACAAACACACAACACCTTTGGTTTCATTTAACTCCCTAAAACTTTTTAAGATATATATATAACCTTATCTCCAGATTTGAATGACTACTATGTGAATTTCCTATATCTAAAGATTTGTAAGTTTGTTGGGTATGGTTAAAAATCTGTAACAAAAAAAAAGTGAACTTAAAACTTGTAATACAGGGGTTGATAGTTAAATTATATATATAAAACCTTGAAGGAACCATGTGGTGTGACACCGTCTTGGGGTATAAGCAAGATGTGGTTTCCCACCATCTTAGCTACTGTCCCCCACTGGGATGGAGGTAGCCACATGGCTGGCAGCCACCATTGCTAGGGTTAAAAAAGGTGGATGCCATGTAACCTCACTGCCACCTTGATTAAAGGTAAGTAACCACATGGTCTTTCCAGCCTAGGAGGCAACAACAGGTCTCCCAGGTGTTTGGGATCAGGATGGATTTTTGTATGATAATTCTTGTCGCAAAAACAAAGTCATAAAAACAAGGTTTAGAAAGACAGGATTTAAAAATAATGGTTGCTTAATAAAGTATTAAAGCTGCACTTGTGTACAGTGCATATAACATAATATCGTTATATATAGTGCAGCTTTAATATGCATTTATATAGAATGTACCTCATACTGGCATCCAAACTTTGTAATGGAAGATTCGCCTAAGTGACATTGGTTTTAAAGGCATGAAAGGGTCATGGAGAATAGCTGAGGCTTGGCAGTGTGTGGCAGGGGCTAGAGTTCCTAAGGAGAGCCCAAGAGAGGGACCCCAGCAGTTTTGGAGATGCTGGTGCCATGTGATAGCCACCAGGAACAACAGCCACAATGTAATGGAGCTAGCTGGGACCTAGAAGACAGGTTTTATGTGCTGCTGATGGTGGAGCTAGAGATGTAACCCAAGCCCCTTTGAGAAGCCCCAGAAGATGGCGAGTGAATCCAGATGTTGAGCATGGAGCTGCTTGCATTGCTGGACTTTGGTTTTGCCTTGTCTAGACTGTGGCTGTGCCCTGCTCCATCTCTCTTGAAGTAAAAAAGAAAGGGTACTTAAGCTATTTTTTTATATTGTAGGAGCCCACAGTTGAGAGATCTTAAACTTTTTAAAAAGGAAATTCCTGAGTGTTACCAAAAACCTTAGTTTTCTGTCAATTCCTCATTTTACCTTCCAGAGTAGGGGAAGAGATAACAAGAAACTGGAAAACATAACTCTCTTCTGTCATCCCTGGCCTCCAGTAGTGACATTCTTAGAATTACTGCTTTGGGGTCCCTTCCCAATCTGACCCCTTTCTTCCTCCTGTTCTCATCAGTCTGACTAAGGAATGGTCAATCCTCAGTCCCAGTGGTATTTTTATAATCAGAGTTTTGTACCTAACTGCAATTAGCTCTGGGATTTTGATGAAATAACATTATTGTTAGAGTCATAAATTTCCACAATAAATGAGAATTTAAAAAATAAAAAAAAACTAGGTTTTTTTTAAATATTTAAATTTATAAGGCTATGGGACATTTTAAGTTTATAAAACAGATTACATTGCAATGTCTTTATTAATATGTAATCTTTAAAAGATTAGTAAAAATAAATAAATGAGTTAGGGCCACAGCTATGAGCACCAAACCCTAAACACTAGAAACTGGGATGTTCCTATCATATGATGCAGCAAATGCAGTGATCTAATCAGTCCGGCAAAGAGTCTATAGAATGTCTCTCCTTCCTAAGGTCTACTTAGGCTAGCAGAGACCGACTTGAGAATGTATGTCTAGCTTCTTTGTCTTTGTTAATTTTGTTAAGCTTTAACTATTTTGATAAACTGAGTCATACAAGAAACTGTGATATTCTGTAATGGTGCACTATGTAAGGACCAGGAAAGTAATGTTGCCAGTCTCTCTATGGGTTTTATATATATGATTTAAAGTTTTATTTCGATACTAAAAGGGCTTTAATTCAAAAATTGCTATTTTTTTTAAGACTAAACCTAGCAGGGATAAAAAATGCAAATCTTAATCCTATAAAAGCCACCGACTTATAGCAAACTGTTAAAGATGATTAAGATATGAAAGCTAATAGTCATAAATGATCAAATCCCTTAATGTGTTCAGAACTATACTTGTAATCATACAAAGTACTAATGTAATTAATTATAGGAATAAGATTTATTTAGTGTCTTGTATGTTTTCAAGGTTAAGCCTAAAGCAAGTAATAATAACAACAAAAAGTAAATTTAATTTGAAATCAGTTACACTTTTTTGTTGTTGTTTGTTTTATTTTTCAAGACAAGGTTTCTCTATGTAGCCCTGACTGTCCTGGAACTCACTTTGTAGACCAGGCTCACCTCAAACTCAAAGAGATTCACCTGCCTCTGCCTTGTAAGTGTTAGGATTAAAGCCATGCACCACCATACCCAATGAAATCAAGTACACTTAATAGATGGCACTCAAAACTTTTTAGAGATCTGATGAATCTGGCATTTAAAATGATTAATGGGAAAAAGCTTCCTGTGATAGACAGAAATGCCAGATTCTAGAAGCAACCCTAAGGTCTCCAAAGAAAACAAAAACAAATTAGGCATAGACCTAGATTGTAGTGATGCTAACCACTGGGGAAAAACTTCCTCATGACTCCCCAGCTGCCAGGGCCCTGCACAAACTGAGGACACTGTCGGTTGACTGTCTACTCTAAGTCAAAGTAGGCCAATTTTTCCAAGTTCTTTGTCCACAAGAAAAGCTCTCAGACCTTCTGAGACTGGCAGTCAAAGACCTATGCTGTCCTGTACAGCAACTGGAGATGCAATGTTGTCCTGTGTAACAACCAAAGACCTCCAACCTCTGCCCCACAATGCAGTCGTAGAGACCGCAGGAGCCTCCCAGGTAGCAGGTAAGTCTCTGTCATTTTAATCGCTACAAAGGCCATTTGGTTTATACTTCCTGCTATAATTTATCCTTCTCAGATCTCTGGTGGTGTCCATAGCAGCAACAGGCAACCAGCTCCTCCCCCAAGACTGCAGCTACCTTGGTAGTTCACTTTATATGTAAAAATAAAGCCTTGATTTTTCTAGAGCTACTAGGTCTCCTGCTGAGAAAGGCAGACAGGTTTATCTTGCTAATGGGCTTCGTATTAAAGGATAAACATGTCTCAGAGGTAACTTTTTACTATTCATTTATTTCAAAAAAAGAAAAAAGAAACTTGTTTTGCAATGACTGTTCTCAGTAACTAACTACTTGTGCCTCATGGTAATGATTAGATGGAAATAAAAAGGTTTGAAGCTTAAGTTGTGAAGATCTAAAAGAAAAAGTATTTTAAGATGTGTAAATTCGAGTTATAAAAGTCTAAGGAAGTTATTTAAGGTATGTGAAGAATGAGGAATGTTTCAGATTTCCTTCCCTCTCTATGCTATTGTTATACTAAGGTTTCAAAGTTCAGAGATTTAACATTGATCAACGGAGTTATGATAAGATGGTAAAGTACTAACTATATCGTAGTCACAAGCTCAAGATTTTAAATTTCCTTTGATTGTCTTCTAAGTATAGACTTAAAGGTCCTTCTCACTGGGCTAGACACATCTCTGTCCAATCCATATATCCAGCCCTCTGGCAAGAGAAAAGAATGTTCATGATTTTTTAGCCCAAAGCCATAGCTTTTGCTATGACTCAAAGGCATGAGTCTGCTCCAGCTGTTTTATAGACACCTGTTAGCTGCTTTTTGTACATTTACTACATTCTGTAATGTAGATTTTAATACAGATTACAAACAATGATAATGTTAATATATTTAAAACTTTTATCTCTTTTATAAACAAAAAAAGCAATCATGTAAGTTTCAGGAAGTCAAAGGAGTCGGAAGACTTGGATCCACCTCTCACAAAGACTTAGGACTCCTCCCCTCCCCCAAATACCAGGACGATGAGATTGGAAGTTCCAAATGTAAGATTCCCTTTAAGTTTCTTAACTTTAACTTCTATCCTTAATCTATATTTAAATCAGTAGATTTCCACTTAGCTAAGAAACGTCATCCAGGAATCAGCTGAGGACTACACACTGCTCCAAGAGTGATCTACACCATGCCAATTCCTGCTAGTCCTACAAAACTGGAGAGCCCTGGACTTGCTAAAAGCTGATGGTGATTGTTCCCTGTTTCTTAAGCTGGGTCAGTTAACCATGTGCATCTGATGAATATCCCATTGCCCTAATCCCCTTCTGGCCTTTGACTAGCATTCCAGTCTTTCTGGACCCTCATAACAATGTCCTAATTTCATCAGGAAATAGTTACAGAAGAGAGTACATCACCCATTATCCTCAAAAAAGGTTGGAATATTAGGTTCAAAGGAAACTCCCTGGCAGAGGGGGGCAAAATGGCTACCTATAGTGCCTTTTGGCATAGCAGGAGTCATGCTGGCCTCCAGGTTCATTATCAAAAAAGTACCTTTTAGAGCTAAATAGTTTCAGATCTATCAATAGATTCATTAGCTGAAATAGTCCTACAATGTAATAGGCACTCAACCTGCTCTATGCAGAACAAGAAAGTTATTATATTAAGAAAAAAATGTTGTTTCTATGCAAACCACTTGGGAATCATTAGAGATAATATTGCTGTACAAAAAAAAATGCAGAAAAAAAAAGGATCCAAAATGAGAGACATTACTGCTTCCTATTCTCATTTTCAGGCTTCTTCTAGATAGTAACTCTGATGTCAGCCACCATAGGGCCTTTGGCCCTTCTGTTTCTGCTGATTGCTGTTGGCTCTTGCATCATTAATGCCTTAACTAGATACATAAATTCCCATCTGAGTGCCATTAAGCTGATGATTATTAGATCCCAATATGAGCAGCTACCTACTACAGTGTTAAGGATTTGACTCAGGATACAATTCAAGGGTTGAATGTGATAGTTAAAATTATGTTTTAAGTTTAAATTACTGTGCTTAAGAGATCTATAAAACAGAATGCCTCTAACCTGTGAGCCCCATTTGCCCAAGGACAGGCTTGATCACATGTAGGCAGGAGGTACATAGACAGGAATTTATGCTTGTACACACATTCATATGTCAAGATGCATGCTTTCCCCTGATTGAATGAAGGTGGGAAGTATGTAGCCTTGTGGATTTTGCCTTTATGAGCACCTGACTAATTTGGTGTCATACTCTGGAAATCACCAATATGGACCTTGCCAGTGTCCATTATCCTGGCCAGTATTTAATTGCTTCAAATTTGGCTCAAAATTTGTGGTAGTGGTCTTATTCTCCCCCAGTGGGATCCCACCCCCCTCTGCCATCTACTTATGGATAAAGATGTGAGCTCTCAGCTACTGCTCCATGCACCATGCCTACCTGCCGGCTACCATGCTCTCTGCCATGACAGCCATGGACTCACCCTCAGAAACTGTAAGCACACAATAAGCCCTTTCTTCTATAAGTTGGTGTCTTACAGAAGTTGGACATGGTGTCTTATTATAAGAATATGGAAGTAACTAAGACAGAAGTTAGTACCAGGAAGTGGGATGTTACTTTGACAGCCCTGACCGTGTTGGGTTGGGGAGGAATGTGGAAGACTTTCGGAATTTGGACTAGAAAAGCAGTTGAAAGCTGTAAGCAGAGCTTAAGAGATCATCCTAGTAGGAGCTTGGAAGACCATAGTGCTAAGAGCAATGTGAACTATTGAGGTCCAGCAATTTAAGTTTTGGCAAAGAATGGGGCTGCTGCTTGTCCTTGTCTTAAAAATCTGCTGGAGGCTATTTGAAGAGTTTTGAATTAATTTACTTGGCAGATATATCAAGACAGCCTAATATTTTACTCTATTATGTGGGTATTACTAAGCTACTTTTATGCAGGTCTACAATAAAAAAAGCGCAAACAGGGCAAAAAAATACAAAACGTACAGTTTGAAGAGAAAAAGAACATCAGTAAATTAGTGTTAGAGCCAAGCGTTGTTCTGAGAGATGACAGGACTGATGTAGAAAAAAAGAAAGGGAATGGTGTCCTCAAGGAAAAACCTCACCCAGCTAAGCTTCCAACATATAGAAAGGAAAGTTTATGAAACAAGGAAAATATCAACAAATCAAAATGTATGCAAATATAATTCAAGGCGGGAGAAGTTCCATCCCAAGCAGGCAACAGAACTTGGCAGCACAGGTCACATGGCCCTGGCTTTAAAGTCATGAAGAATACATGAGTAAAGGGGTTGTAGATTCTTCTTCCACAATTAAAGAAAGCTGCTGAGGCCAGGCATGTGCAGGGGAGTCCCTGCATGCAAGCCCAGATAGGCCAGCCATTGCATGAAACTATGAAAGTAAAGCCTGCATTGTGTTGGAGACCCCAAGGCACTGGAAATGCCAGAGCCATGGGCTATCTACCAAGGAGAGCTGTAGACAGGGAATAGATCCAGCCCAAGACAGAAAAGTATGTTGTAGTCAGCAGAGCTGGAAGAGCCATCTAAGCTCTGACATCAGACATGAAACTACAGCATTTGGAGTTTTCCCTACTGAATGTTGATGTTGCTTTGGTCCAGTATTTCCTCACTATGCCCCATTTCCTCCCTTTTGGAATGGTAATGTATCTTCTGAGCCATTGTGTGGTGATATTTTATTTTTGCTGAAATGTGTTGATATTTTATTTGTGCATTAATAAATGCAGCTTGCTTGAAGATCAGGGGGGAAAGGCCAGCCATTTTAAGTAAACAAAGAAGTCAGGCAGCACTCGCCCTTAATCCTATCACTTAGCAGGCAGGATCTCTGTGTGTTCAAGGCCACACTAGGGAACAGAGTCAAGTGTGGTGACACATGCCTTCCATCCTAGTAACAACCATAGAGGCCTGGAGGTCTGTACAGACAGACAGAAAGTGAGAGAGCTGTGTTGGAGAGGAAGTGAAGTAGCGGGGCTCAGACAGCCAACGAGAGTGCAGAACAGCAAGGCAATAAAGGTGTGGGTAGAAAGGAGTAGTGCATATTTGGAAGCTGCAGAATTGGTGAGGTAAGGTAGGCTGGTGGCTTTCCCTTTTTCCCTGATCTAAGGCTTTCACCCCTATATTTGGCTCGGTGTTTTTTATTTAATAAGACCATTTAGAAATTTGTATACACCGTGGTATGTTGGAAGTATATAATTTGCTTTTGACTTCACAGGGGGTTACAGTTAAGAGATCACCTGCATCTTAGAAGAAACTTGACATTTTTAAACTGTGTTGAGACTGTGAAAGACTGTAGGGACTTTGGAAGTTGAACTGAATGCATTTTGCAGTATAATATTGCTATTAGCCTATGGGGAACAGAGAGTACAATGTGGTGGTTGACTTAAAAATGGCTCCTATAGGCTCATATAATTGAATACTTGATCCCTGGATGGTGGAATTGTTTGGGAAGGATTAGGAGGTGTGATCTTTTTAAAGAGGGTTTCAAAAGCCCATGTCATTTTCCAGTTTGTTCCCATTCTTCCCCTCCCTGCGCCTCTGCTCTCTACTGGATTAGGATTCAAGTTCTTGGCTACTACTCTAGCATAATGCTCCCTGCCTTGATGAACATGATCTTACCCTTTGAAATTATAAGCCCCTAATAAATTTTTTTATTAATAAAAATTGGAAAATTAGTATTCTAACATTTATATCCCTTAATAAACCAAATTGTCTTTGTAAATTATTAAGGAATAAATGACATGAGGAGATGATCCCCCAAATACAAAATAAGAAAGGTAAGAGAAAGTGGTAAAATAGGAAAAGTCATTTGGTAATAAGAGATGAAAGCGAAATGATAATGATTTCCTCTATATTGTAACATTTTTAAAACTATTTACAATTTTTAAGGAAGCCACAATTTCATTATGTTAAAATGACAAATGTTCCTTACAAGAGAAGACAGAATTATATACAATCATTAAAAGTAACAATTACATTGTTGATAGTCAGCTGTCTTTGGCTATTTCTGCTGGTGGGAAAAAGGCTGTGAATGTCTCACGTTCTGTCTTACATATTTTAAAATTTGTCATATAATTTTCTATTTAAAGAAATAAAAACTAACTCGAGAGTCAGAGACAGGCAGATCTCCAAGTTCGAGGCTAGCCTGATCTACAGAGCGAGTTCCAGAACAGTCAGTGCTACACAGAGAAACTCTGTCTCGAAAAACAAGAAAAAATAAAAATAATAAAAACTAAAATATTAAATAAATAATACTTCAGGTGGAGTTGGAGAGATGGCTCAGTGCTTAAGAACACTGGCTGCTCTTCCCAAGAGGGCCCATGTTCAATGGCAACTTACAACCATCTGTAACTCCAGTTCCAGGGGATCTGACACTCTCTCTCTTCTGGCCTCTGCAGGCACACATACATATGCATAAAATTAAAATAGACACTATTTTAAAAGAATATTTTTGCAACTGGAGAAATGAATCAACAGTTAAAGAGCACTAACTGTTCTTACAGAGGACCCAGGTTCAGTTCCCAGCATCTATATGATAGTTCACAAATGTCTGTAACTCCAATTCCAGGTGATCCAATGCCCTCTCTACTGACCTCCTTGGACACCAGACACACATGAGCTATACATAGATACATGCAGACAAAGCATTTATGCACGTAAAATGAAAGTCTGTGATAATGAGATGAAACTGAAAACCAACAAGGGAGAAAATATAAGCAGTGATTTCATAGCTGCTATGGTCATCTGCAGTCTTGAAAAACAGTCCCATTCTTACTTGGGGCTGAGAGAAGGGCTGTGGAGGATCACTCCACAGAAAGAAGGGTCCTCAGTCTTAGCAAGCACCACTCAAAACAGTGCTCAGTTTCCTGCCTCTAGAACACATCTAAAGCACAGGAATTGTGTGACCTCCCACCCCTTCTTTCTGAGAGCAGTATAGATGGGAACTTAACAAATAAAGCAGGTGGTGTTTTTCATTTTCATTGTATTCTATAGGAGCAGAACCCTTTCTGGCTAATTCTGTATAAAATCCAACTTCTGTAACTCACCGGTGGCTTAAAGCATGCTTGCTGACCTTCTGTAACCTAAAATGTTCGAACTGGCAAGGACGGTGTAGGAAAGAGCACAAAGTATATGTATATTTCCTTCCAAATATGCTTAATTGGAACGTCTCCATCCAGTGCCCTGTTTCATCTAATTCAAAAACAGTACAGTCTGAGCAGTGGTAATGGAGACTCATTAAGTTCCATTAGCTGCAGACGCACCGAATGGATACAATAGAATCCAGCCACTATTCACAGCAACAGGTGGTACGCTACAATAGAAACCTGTTAGACAAATAACCTGGTCGCCTGAAATGGGCCCTCTTGCTTTTTACAGGGACTCATTTTCTAAAACACGGTGTCCTGTGAAGCGTATTTTAATTATATTCCTAGACCACTGGCTGCATTAATTCAATGTAGCTTTTCAGTCATTCTGACACATAAAACAAATTCTTACTATTTCAGCTTCCTCTGTGCAAGGTCTGAGTGGAGGCCTGGTGACTGTTTTACCTGTGGGGCCATTAACCAACATTCTTAAAAATGAGATAATAAGAAACACAATTATAATCAGCCTGAAAGTCCTGCCGTGGAGTGCTCGCTATGAGCAAAGCATTACAGGAAGGTTCTACTCACACTGTTTTCTTTCACTGCATCATAGTTCTGTGAGGTGGGCATGACTACCATTCCCTTCACAGAAAAGGGGTTAGGTCACATATCCAATGTCACGTGGCTGGGCATTAAGCCAGACAGTCGACATCTGACCCACCACTGCAGCCAGCCAGCCCCTTCAGCAAATCATCTGGGATCAAAGCACGGTTTTCTGGGGAATCCTCCCCGAAGGACAAGCCCCTGGATGTTGCTCAACAGAGCCTCCGCCAGACACGAATTTGCTGAGGTTAAGGCTGCACAGTGGAATCAGGGTGTGCATCATGCTGAAGCTTCCACAAATTGTAGAAACCATGGCACTTCCCAAATACAGTGCTGAATGTGCTGAAAGGGGAAAAATACCACAGGCATCTCTCTCCACAGACCAGAGAGAAAGGAAATCTGGCAAATACTTGTCCTCTGTCCACACCTCAAAGTCATTTCATTCTAGAAGGTAGATGGTTAATGCCTCCTTTGGGCTTAGGCAAACATGCAGTGACTTCTAAGATCTCCTTATGTTACCTCTTAAAGCCATTGCTCAGTCACTTCCCCAGCACCCCTCATTTATGAGCTCCCCAAAAACAGCCTCAACAAGGATGGCAATATAAAGTCATTGCCACTTGGGGCTCATTCTAGTAAGAAAACACGATCATCAGAAGAAATTCTGTTAGAAATAAAGAGCCAAGTTCTAAACCCCTTAGAAATATCCCTATTTTCCAGGAGCCATACAATCACTTAGCATCTAGCCTCCCCTCAACTCTGAGAGAAATGAAGCATCACATGAGGGTTAGGGAATGGGACATACTATGACCATCACCGCTGAAGTACTTGTTTTTAAATCCCTTGGGTTCTTGAGTTCTCACGTTCAAGAGAAAGATGATGCATGAGGGTTAGAGGACAGAAGGTCTTAGGACCATCACCACTGAAGTACTTGCTAGAATCCCTGGTACCCAGGTATACACTCAGCATTGCCAAGACTTCTAATTACTACCCGCTGTGAACACCACTTGCACTCCCTGGGCCTTGCCTTCCCAGTCTTCTCTGTCCCTTTCCTTCCCGATCTGCAGATGTTGGTACTAGCTACCTTCATTTGACTTCTCTTCTCTGCCATGTTCTCTGCTGGGATTGACAGCAGATACCCACGGACCCTCTCCTGGTCCCCAGGCCAGTTCCCCAGGCCTTCAGAGTCATTCCTCCGTGTGAATGTCTGTGGTTGGGTCACCTGAGTCACGTGGTCAACAAATACAAGCCCTGTTGCTTTTCCACACATTTGTACAAACCGTCTCCTCATGATGCCATCTTTCCCTGATGGCTCCACCTGTGTGGATCTGAGAAACCACCTGGGCTCCATCCTGGCCTTCTGCTCCACCCAATCCCTACTCTGCTTCATGAATTGTCCCTTTGTTCCTTCCCACGGCCACAGCCTGGGCTACACACCTTCTCTCCCCTGGCATCCCTGGACCCCAACTGACCCCTCAAATTCACATTCAAATCTACCAGGCTGACAAGCCTTCCCATATCAGAGTGCCTAGACCCCTTCCTCAGCATAGGTAGAGTGAGGAGCTCTCCCTGACTTTGCCTCCATTCATAATCTCAGCCAGAGCTGCCCTGGCCTTACTTTATCTCCCTCCAGGTCTTAAAGGGGAATTTGTATTTATGATGATCAGTGTTGATCATCAATTTGACAGGGTTTAGAATCACCTTGGAAACATATCTCTGGGTTTACCTTTGAGAATGTTTCCAGAGAGTTCTAACTATAGAAGAGCCATTGTTGGTGGCACCATCCCATGGGCAGAGGTCCCAGACTGAACTACAAAGGAGAAATGAAGCTGAACTCCAGCATTCATCTCTCAGCTTCCTGACTGTGGATTCCATGTGACCAGCTGCCTCGCTCCCCTGCTGCCATGACTTCTCTTCTGCGAGGTGTTACACCCTCAAACTGGGAGCAAAAAAAGTCCTTCATCTCTTAACATACTTCTTGTCGGGGTTTTGTCAATGCAATGAGAAGTAACAAATATAGTACTTCAAAAGGAATCTTACTCCTGACTTGTGATCAATTTTTCCAACTAAGTAGCAATGTATTTTTTCCACCCATCCATGCATAGCTCATCCCTGTCACCCAGGATGATCCACACACTGTGTCTTTCTACCCATCCATGCACATAGCTCACCCCTGTCACCCAGGTTGATCCACACACTGTGTCTTTCTACCTATCCATGCATAGCTCACCCCTGTCACCCAGGTTGATCCACACAGCTCTAAGTGATTGGCCTATCTTCTCATCTATGTCACAAATAAGAAAACTAATGTTCAGAGCAGTTCAATAAATTTTCCCAAGTGCACATAGTTACAGGGGTAGAAGCAGAGCTGAGGCCTGGCTCTGCCAGCTTCTAAGAAGAGCAGACACATGACACAAAGTCCAGCAGGCCCACAGTGCTGCAGAAGCACAGTTATCAAGAGAGAATACGCAGAAGGAGAGAGAAAGTTCAAGTGGTGATGGTCTAGAGAGACTATGGAGATAAATGATGGGTCCACAATCACCATTTTCTCAATATTTAATATGATCTCAAGTTCAACCAGCGACATAGACACATATTTATATAAATATATTATCAACAGAAAAAGTACAAGATTACATAAATATGACATGCCTACTGTAAGCCATTTAGAAAGTCCCTAGAGTAAGTTTTAAAAAAAAAAGTGAGGTTGTGTTTAAAAAGTCACATCTGTCTATGTGATTTGGGGGCATCAGAAAACATATATAATTAGATTAAACATTCTATAGTCAGTCTCATGTATATTCAAAAGTGAAGGGATATATTTAACTTGTGTCAATTTGCTTCTAGTTACAAGGACAATTCCGTTTTTAAAAGTCCATAAAATCGTGTGCACACTTCCACACTTTAACACAATGCCATACATATGCAATTATTATAGTAACACATCCACTAGTTTCCTAATACATTCTTGTTCTCTAACATGTCTGTCCTCATTGCTCAAACCTCTGAATGACCCGCTTCCAGAAAGTTCAGGAACCACAAGCACCCTCAGCCACAGCTTTGCCTCAAGTACCTACCTGTGTTCTCACTAGAGTATCTCCATAGGCCTGTCCATTGCCCATATTCTATCCTGGCTTCTTGTGGTGAAAACCAAGGCATCACTTCAGAACCACACAAATTTATTTTGTCCTTTCCATATATAACAAAGGCAGCTCACCATGTCCTCACCTCACCCCCAATCTTTTTTTTTTTCTCTCTTCACAGTCAACCTGCTTACCTAAGCTGTCACTGGTACTGACTCAACCTCTCCTGTTCTCTCTCCTGGACAGTGAAGTTGTCTCCAGCCACACGACCAGCAAATGCTGACCAGGGCCTGCTACAGAAGTCCACCCTGTCAGCTGGCCACAGCCCTTCTCCTGCTGGGATCTGCAGCTGCTGCTGGACCAGCACAGAACCTGCAGTGACTGTGGGTGTCACTTCTGTGAGGACATCATTCCACCATGTGGCCCTGCTGGCTATCTCCCTTGTCTCCTCAAGACTTCTCTTCTTCAAACTCCTCACAACAGCCTCTCTGGACCAAGCTATGTGAAGCAGAACAATCCAAACCACATGATGCAAGTTATCTCTTCTCCATCTTTCCTTTATCCTGAAACTACTTCATTTTCTTTTTTTAATGTTTATTTATTTATTTATTTATTATGTATATTTATGTATATGTATATGTTGCCTACAAGCCAGAAGAGGGTGCCAGATCTCATTACAGATGGTTGTGAGCCACCATGTAGTTGCTGGGAATTGAACTCAAGACCTCTGGAAGAGCAGCCAGTGCCCTTAACTGCTGAGCCACCTCTCCAGCCCCAACTACTCCGTTTTCTTCACAGTTTTTTATTTTATTTTATTTTTCAAGATACGGTCTCACCCTGTAGCCCTGGCTCTCCTGGAACTCACTATGTAGAGCAGGCTGTCCTCAAACTCACAGAGATATGCCTGCCTCTGCCTACCCAAGTGCCGAGATTAAAGGCGTGCGCCAGGATGCCTGACTCTTCATAGCTTTTATTACTGATAGACACTAATGTGCAGGTTTCCTTGGCCTGCTTCCCTGATTACCTTGTGATTTTCATGCCTCCATTTCCCTTAACCCTTCCACCTGCAAACGCTGCAGTGAAAGTCTGTCAGACTCCTGTCTCCTGTCTCCTGTCTCCCCTGATCCCTTGGAAGCAGAAGACTGTCCAGAACACAGTAACGTGCAATAAACAGACACTGATTACATAAATCATACTGCAATACGTGCTTCAAAGTGTGCAGAGCTCAGACCTCTGGGGTTTGAAAGTGAGCCTTTCTATGTTTTTAGACATTCTAGAACAATCATGATTTGGTAGCAGCTTTGGAACTAAAAAGGGACATACTTTACCTTTCTGATGTCACTCGGATTTGTTCCTCAAAACTACAATTCAGACCTTTCGTCTTCTCATGGAAATATTTTTCCACACACTGCTCCTCAAAATCATGAAGCTTTTTCAAGTCCTCCTCAGTAAGGTAGAGCTCTGTGGAAATAAGCACAACACATATAAAGGGCCGTGCTTGGGGGGCTGGTAAGGGGTGTGCCACTTACTGATGTGGATCGTGTCCTCCATGGTTCATGTGCTGGAAGCTTGATCCACTGGTGGTGCTGGAATGGTGGGCAGTTACTCTGCCCAATGGTGGTGGGGACCACCTCAGGAATGGACTGAGGGACTGGTAACGTCAAGCTAGCCACTCCTGGATCTCCCGCTTTCTTGCCTCACATCTCTCCAAGCAGTGCTCTCCACTCCCCTTCTTGCTCCCTTCCCCACTTCATCTCCCCTTCCCTACCTCACACCCTTGCACTACAGGAACCCGTCCACCATGTTATGATGGGACTAGAAGGCCATCACCAGAAGCTGGCCAGAAGGAGATTACAATCTCGGAATTTCAGCCTCCAAACACAGTAGATCCTTGAATGATGGAGCTACAGGGGCTGATGTGCTTGCTGTCAAAAATCTGCATAGAAAATTGGGTTTCCTCACAATCTACATTGGCCAGACACTATAGAAATAGCATAGGTGATGGAGAAGTCTTTACATAGTATATGTATTATATATGGTAAAATTGTGAGAAATCACTTTTTAACTTTTCAAAATTAAAGAAGTGGGGGGGGGGGTAAGGGCTGGAGTGATAGGTTAGTCTATAACAATACTTGCCCATGCAGGCATGAGGGCCTGAGTTTGATTTCCAGAACACAAATAAATTAACTTGGTGTGGAGGTACATTCTTTTAATCCCAGCACTGGGGAAGCAGATGAACTGCTCACACAGTGATGGGCATAACACAGTGTCTTCAGCAAAAGAACTTTAGCTCATCAAGGGGGCAGCAGAAAGTGTCTACGAAGTGTCACAGTACTGCTATAGTTAATATAACACAGTTGCAATTTAATACTGTGTCTTTGTATTTGTTTACATTTCTCTTGTCTACAAGTGGTACTGCTGATGTTCTGCGATCACAATTTTTCTGCATTTCGTGGTACAAAATGATAAAATACACTATTGACTATGCATGCATTCTATGTACTCATTATATACCTTTTTCTGTGTGTTTGTGTGCCTGGGAAGATAAACATATGGGAGGGCACATGTGTGCACATGCATTACAGAGGTCAGAGGTCAAACTTCTGGTTGTTTCTGAAGTCAAGGTCTCTCACTAGCTGGCATGGAACATACCAATTAGTCTGGGCTGTATGGCAACAGAGTCCAAGGAATGTATCTGTCTCTGCCTCCTCAGTGCTGGGATTAAAAGAATGCTCTGCCACGCCCAGCTATTTTATGTGGATTCCCAGAATCAAACTCAGGCCCTCAAATCCACATGGTAATTACTTTATAGACTGAACTCTCACTCTAGCCCCCTTTTTCCGTATTTTCTCTCAAATTTCTATGCTATACAATTGGTATTTGAGAGTTTTTGTTTCCTTCTCTCTTTTTCTGTTTTAAATTTGTTCGGCCATTTTTTTTTATTTTTTTAATGAAACAGTCTTACTATGTAGCTCAGGCTAGCCTCAAACCTGCAGATACCCTTTCCTCTACCTCTCCAAGTCTGGGTTACAGGTGTGTGTCACAACACCCAGTATGTCTTATAGGTTTTGTTTTTAATAACTGCAAATATTCAAAAGCAAAATTCTCATATAAGTGTATTTGCAGTGGAAACTTGGTCATTCAAAGGTCAATTGTAAGCCTCTTCCCTTTATTAAATACCTAACCTCAGGTATTTTGTGATAGCCATGTGGTAGGCATGAATGGCTTTTCTCCCACCTGTACTGAAAACAGTAAGTGGTAGCTTATGTGATAGACATCACCACTTGTCAGTCACATTGTGCTCTTAGAAAAGCAGTACATGCAAACATCTAAGAATACTAGACTGCGTCCTTTTCCTTCGTTAAAAATGACGACTATAGTCAACAGACAAAAGCTTGCTTTTCAATATTTTCATACCTCGCAATGCTTTTGTGTGTTAACCAAAATTCTCCATATTTATACACAGTTGAAGAAAGGATGTCATTGTCTTTTATCTCTGTCACCTGCTTTAGCTACTAACAGGAGAATACGTCATCTACAGTTGAAAATCGAGTTTATGGAAGAGCAGAGTTAGTTCATGCTGTTACAGCCAATGTGAGGAAGTCTTTCCTTGTCAGGCTGAGTATGGATGGACTAAGTCCCTTCTCTGAGAACTATCGGCCATAGCCAGTCGGCACAGCACACCTTCCCTGAAGTAATTAACTCATTAAAGGAAACCTCACCCTGTGGTGCTGAGGCCAGTACATGCCTTCATCCAACCTCAGCTGTCCTGTTTAGACACTGCCGTGGTTCTCAGTGAGTGAAATCAGAAATCACCTTGAAATGTGTTCCTAATACTTGGGAAATATCAAAGGATGCGATGTTGCTAAGAGGACAAAATTGGAAAGTTCTTTCATGTCTTCACTTAAGTCAGAAGAAAGTTAAATATTACATTTCTCCATAATTTATTAATAATGCAACAATTTCTTATTTTCCAATTCAATGAGCAATAAGATATTAGTTTCAAATTGAAAACGTGTTTAGCTACTAAAAAAATGTGCTCACACCTGAAGCACACAGTATTTTGTGATTTATATGGTGTGGAAGAATCTTTTAGACATTAAAAAAAAATTGACCCTTCCTCACAGTCCCCATCTCTGATGTCCTATAAACATGAAGTTTTTCAGGCCCGATAAATGTACCAGCAGTGAATCCCCCCACCCCGTCTGGTCCCCACACCTGATCCCTCAAACGCCAAGGGTGAGTCCCCCAACAGGTGCAGCTTGGAGTGTGCAGTTCCTAAAATTATCCACCAGGTGGCACTGCTGGCCCATATGTAGTCAGCTCACTCTGAGCTCTTTAAAGAGGCCAAGGGAATGTTCTAGTGCTCTGAGTCAACTTGCCTTGAAGCGAAAACTTTGAGTCAGGCACTCAACTAGCACACAGTCAAAACACCTACACACATAACATATACATAAGTAAATGATTTTTTAAAAAAAATGAGTCTTCTGTGGAAACCATCCTATAAGCCCAATAAAGGCTCCTCTACAGGGACTGGCCAGTCCCAGTTAGCCCCAGGATCTTTCCTGGGGTTACACACTGTACTGGGGTCTCCATAGCTCTCCAGTGAGAGCCAAGATCAGCTGTGTACCAGAAACAGAAAAATGTAAAGCGCGTGCCTCTACCTCAGCTTCAGTTGTGCCTTTGTGTCTGCTTGCTCATTTGTTACTTTGGGTTTTTCGAGACAGTATCTTGCTATGTAGTCCAGGCCTGCCATGATTCAGGACCCTCCTGGCTCACCTTCCCCTCAGTGCTGGAATGACAACCTGCTGGTGACCTGCTCTTGGCTTCCTCCTAACAGCCAAATCACTTGAGAAGAAATAACAAGAGCAACTCTTCAAAGAGGGAGAAAACCATTGGGAGGGCCGTGTGCCATAAGCAAACACTTACTGTCCTTCCAATCCCATGACAACACATGGCAGGGGATAACAGAGCCCTTAAGAGCATGGAATTAGGGCACTAGGCCCTTTCCGAGACTTCTGGAACCAGTAGTATCTTTAGAGCTCACAAAGTTTTGCTTCTTCCATTTCAGCCTCCAAAATCTACAACAAAGTGCTTGGACAGTCATATCTATGGGATGGAAAAGTAAGTGGCTTTTATCCTAGCTCCTGTTTCTGGACCACTTCTGGCCAAAGGAATCCTTTCCTGGTTCAGAAGGATTAAAGGGCTGTCAGTTTACACGTGTGGATGCATGCGTACTCACATGCAGGCCACAGAACATGTGTGGAGGTCAGAAGATAAGTAGTGGAAGTTGCTTCTCTCTTTCTATCGTGTGAGTCCCAGGTGGGGGGGGTGAGGGGGGCGGGAAACTCAGATATCCAGGTTTGGAGACAAGCTCCTCAGAGGCATTTTGAATTAAACATTTGGGATAAAGGAATGTAACTTTGTCACATCCTGTTTACATAGGAATGATCTAGAAAAAGGCCAATCATGTTACTACTTGACAAAAACTACAAATAACTTGTGAAAACAGTGAAGTCCTCCCGTGACAGGTGTGGCGGTCAGACCACAGTCAAGATGAACTTGGAGAATGTCAATGTCAGAACATGCAGGCTTGTGATCCGGACGCCACATTCCTCAACTGGGTCAGAGTTCACATGGGGTCACATAACTGAGTGTGAGGATAGCAAAAAAAAAAAAAAAAAAAAAAAATCTAGCAAGAATAACTCATGAATCAGGTGTGTATAATAGTGTTCACGGTGTGCATGTGTATGGCAGTGTTCACTGTATCATCAGGTGTGTGTGGCAGTGTTCACTGTATCATCAGGTGTGTGTGGCAATGTTCACTGTATCGTCAGGTGTATATGGCAGTGTTCACTGTATCATCAGGTGTGTATGGCAGTGTTCACTGTATCATCAGGTGTGTGTGGCAGTGTTCACTGTATCGTCAGGTGTGTGTGGCAGTGTTCACTGTACCATCGGGTGTGTGTAGCAGTGTTCACTGTATCATCGGGTGTGTGTGGCAGTGTTCACTGTATCATCGGGTGTGTGTGGCAGTGTTCACTGTATCATCGGGTGTGTGTGGCAGTGTTCACTGTATCGTCAGGTGTGTGTGGCAGTGTTCACTGTATTGTCAGGTGTGTATGGCAGTGTTCACTGTATCGTCAGGTGTGTGTGGCAGTGTTCACTGTATCGTCAGGTGTGTGTGGCAGTGTTCACTGTATCATCAGGTGTGTGTGGCAGTGTTCACTGTATCGTCAGGTGTGTGTGGCAGTGTTCACTTTATCATCGGGTGTGTGTGGCAGTGTTCACTGTGCTGTATCATGAGGCTTCACTGCAGCCCTCAGTCTAATCCTTGATAGTATCTGCCATGACACCAGACAGCCCCAGTGAACCCTGCTGAAAACATCCCAGCTCCAGTTCTACACAACTGCAGGTAAGGAACATGGAGAACCCTAATGTAAGGACAGAGCTGTCTGCTCGTATAAAAACACAATTGTTTAATTATCAAAACAACAAACAATTGTAGTATTCTCCCCAGAAGAAAAATACTAAAACAATATCTCTTTGAAGTGTTTTGTGTGTTTTAAAATCTGCTATCTAAGTTACTGACTTAAGTTTCAAAAGGGTTACTAAATGAATTTTGGCTTGGGAATTATATGGCTCTAAATATACTTTTGCCTTTTGTACCAAGTGTTTAGTCAAAGAGATTCTTAGCATTGACAATTACAAAATCAAAATATGAATAAACACTGAAGAAGCTCTACACCACTAAATATCAAATAGTCAACATAAAATTCTTTATGTCAAAAAAACAAGCACGTCTATCTCATTGTTATGTAAGTTAGCTTTGTCTTTAATAAACGGATACCCAGGGTTTTTGGGGGGTTTTTTTGTTTTGTTTTTTTAATGTGCATGGGCATTTCGCCTGCTTGTGTGCATCACATGCATGCAGTGCCTACAGAGACCAGAAGGGGGAGTTAGATCCCTTAACACTGGAGTTACAGATGGTCGTAAACTGCAATATGGCAGCTAGGAATCATGCTCAAGTCCTTTGAGAACAGCCAGGTCTCTTAACCATTGAGTCATCACTACACCCACCCCCAGGATTGTTTTTAAATAAACATCTTTGTGATTTGTTGTTAGTATGCACCTCTTTTTAATTGTTTGTTTGTTTGTTTGTTTGTTTGTTTGTTTGTTTTTTGAGACAGGGTTTCTCTGTTATAGCTTTGCGCCTTTCCTGGAACTCACTTGGTAGCCCAGGCTGGCCTCAAACTCACAGAGATCTGCCTGGCTCTGCCTCCCGAGTGCTGGGATTAAAGGCGTGAGCCACCACCGCCCAGCATGCACCTCTTTTATAGACCTCCATTCCCATGTTCACACCAGGAAAAAAGTATCCTGATTTAAACAAAGCAAAATGAGAGCACACATTTCTATATCCCTGCACTTCATGTTGATGTTCTGAAAATAAGAAACATCCTTTTCGGACCCTCATCCATTCTTGGGAGGTTAAGGAACCAGAGCTGTGATTCTGGCAAAGCTTGCTTCTCTGTTTCCCTGGATCCCAGGCCTTTTGAGTCACCTTTCTACACAGCAGGGCAATAAGAATAAGTCAGGTGACTATTCTCTAAGAAGTACTCAGAGGAGTTCCCAGATCAGCAGAGAAAACCCAGGTTTTCTAGAAGGTCTAAAGCCTTCTCACATTCAACCAAAAGACATTCTCTCCCCTGCTTCTCTCCTTCAAAATACCATTTAACAAACCAAAAATAATCATGAGACCCCAGGCAAAGGCGAGGGTCTGCAGCCTGTTTTCTGAGAGCCTTCATGCTGTGTCGTCACTGGAATTACCAGCCTCCAGTGTCCCCACCCTCCATTTTCCTCTATTTCCTTCCTTCCTTCTGTTCCACGAGAGAAACTTACTTAGTCCTACATCACCCTCTTCCCGGTCCTGTGGTGCTGGGCGACAGCAGAGACCTTGGAGGAGCAGGCAGACGTGATTCAGCAGGATGAAGGGCGGGGGCAGCCAGGGCTTCTGGTTGTAGGTCATGATGTAGCGATAGCGATTGTATTTCCAGAGCTTATTGGAGATGGATTTTATATCTAAGTAAATGTTGCTGCAGGTTGCAGAAAGGGAGAGAGATAACATTTTAATAGGGGACCCAGAAATGTGACAGACCCTATCTTCCAACACTTCTGACTGGTTAACAATCATCAGCAGTTAGCCAATAACTATTATTCGCTTACGATTTTTCTTCCATCAAATAAAAAAATTTAAAAAGTAAGCACTTTTTATAACAAAGTATGTTCATTGGAATGCAGACATTGAAATCAGAGATTAGAAAAGTGACAGCCCTTTAGACAGGGAACAGAAACTGCCCTGTCTCACTCAGCACTCCCTGTGGGGCACCTTCCCTTCTCATAAAGCTCTTCTCCAGAACGTAACTCATCCTTCATTGTAAGCAAGTGCGATGCTCCTCTGTGATATTAGCCTTATAAAGATATCCCTCACAGACATCACAAGAACTGCAAGAATAATTTTAGGCTGATACATTGCAACAGAGTCATATGAATAAAGACATAGGAGAGAAGAATCGATTTCTCCTCAAACATGCCAATACACAGAGCTTCCAAAGGGAACTTGATAAATTATTCACATTAACTTTATAGTGGAGGTAGTCTCTATTGGTGGTCACTCTGGAGTTTCTCTTAAATTACATCAGTTTTAAAAGAAGCCAGTGAACATTGACACTAAATAACTCCAAATGGAAATTTTAGCAGGTAGCAGAGATCTTCAGAACAACTTATCACTCTGAACTGTGTATGTATTTAACACCCCTGAGGTAGCAGATGGAATAGCCATTGTAACATTCTGGTTAGAATTTTTTCTTTTTTTTTTTTATTAAGAAATTTTTTTCATTCATTTTACACACCAATCAAAGGTCCCCCTCTTCCCTCCTCCCCTCCCCCAGCCTCCCTCTAACCCATCCCTCACTCCCCCCCACAGAAGGCAAGGCCTCCCATGGGGAGGCACATCCAGTAGAGGCAAGTCCAAGCCCTTCCCCCATTCTGCTTAAATTTTTAAAATCAAGTTTCTTCAGTGGAAAAAAAAATGGTAGAGTAGAATGTGAGCCAAATTTAGCCAATAAAAACATTGGTAACCAAAAAACATAACATAAAATAAAATATTGGTAACCAAAACCTGACCAATGATTGGGAGAAGCCATGACTATCCTTGAAAGAACCAGATCAGGATAAGACTGAGAGGGGCATGTCCCAGTGCCCTTGAAGTAGGTGATTGACATGGGTCTGGGCTAGAACCCTGGTTCTCAGCTTGATCACTGAGCTCATAGCCTCAGTATCACCTGAATACATGGGGACATGGACATTCTTAGGTCTATGCCAGATCACCTGAGCACAAGCAGACATGGACATTCTTGGACTCAGCATCACCTGGGTGCATGAGATCATGGACATTCTTGGCCTCTATCTCAACACTATGGAATGGGAAAGTGTGAGGAGGCCATTAGTCTGCAGTTCTGCAAGCCCTCTGTTCACCAGTAGGTGGTGACATTTACAAGGTATTTCAGGGTTTCTAATGGTAGGAACTCACAGGGTCTCACAGGGTCCCCCAGATAAGCAGTGAGATCTGAGATCGCCAGGCTTGTTTGTTCCTCAGGGTGATGTTCTTTATATTGAGAATAAGGAGTGTAAGGGGAGGAGAAGGAAGAGAATGAGGTGGGGAGGAGGGAAATGACTGTGGGTTGGACTTCCCAGAAGCTCCTCTTCTTCCCTACAGATTGTGGAAAACTGGAAATGGAACCAGTCTATGCTGGGAAAGAGGGGAACTCAAGAGTTTGTCACTGGGAGGGTCAGTGGATGGATAAGCCTGGAGTGTTGGCAAAGCTAGACATAGAAATGGGATTTCCTAGATACAGAGAAAACTGAACACAAACGCAATAAAGGAAAAGGCCAAAGGTCTAGGCCCAAGATCTTCTTAATATGAAATGGATAAGTTGAGCCAGAAAGGGAGACTGGGCAGAAGTGGGACAGATAGGGACCATGTGGGGAAAGCACACATAGATGGAGCCCTTAGGGAGCCATCGGCTCCAACCCTCATTCTACAGGACTCCAACTGTGCAGTGACAGCTCAGATCTCCTCTTCCACACTTCCGTTATGACTTCCACTATTTTATGGTCTAAGAGTTTGACTTCTTTCATACCAATAATTTCATGTCCTTGCTTTAAAGGCACAGTAATATGTCATGGGACACACATAAACAAAGGTCATATACACAACATGCATAGGAATATACTCAATACAGCTGCTCCCATAGTTTGGCAAACAAAATGATCTTAGTTAATGAAAGTTACCTACTTGAAGCAGGCAATCAGCAGGTTCACCATGATGATGTACTGAACAAAGAGGTAGACAGCTTGCAGGAACGGAGTCAGGAAAGAACCCGGAGGGCAAGAAGTTTCACCTTCACAAACTACAAACAAAGAATTCAAGAGTAGGATAAGATAAATCACAGCCCTGGGGCCCTCTGCAAATATTTGGCCCCTTAACTTCATAGAATGCCACACACTTCACACATTTAAAAAGGTTCTCATGAATACTTTCCAGATTCATTTTTGCTCTGAGTATCTACAAGGGTTCTATTTCTGCATGAGGGCAAACCCCATATGTACCATCTATCTCTGAAGCATAGACTTCTCCATACATCATCCAATATGGCTCGAATACAATATCTCGAGCCAGGCGCCATGAAGGAGGCTCGTTGGGTGAGAGGATGGCTTTTCGCGCCACACCAAAGCTCAGCAGGACAATGGCCATCATGATCACAATGTAGAACATGTTTGCTGCCTGCAAAACAGCACAGCACAACCAGAGTTTACCACACATCAAGCCCGAGCAGTCGCCACTACACACTTACAGATAGCTAGACAGTCTAGTCAGTCGCTGAAATCCCTCCATCCAAAACAGCTGAGTTCTCTCGGGCTAAGTTATTTTCTTTTCTCTGCACAGTATATCCTTTACACAATGACATCTATGGAGTCACATGATATGCAGAAATTACAAACAGAGACTTTTTCTATAAGCAGCCATCAAATATTAGCTAGGTTTTTTTTTTGTTTTTTGGTTTTTGTTTTTTGTTGTTGTTGTTGTTGTTTTGTTTGTTTGTTTGTTTGTTTGTTTTGGACTGGCTAGTACCCAACTTTTGATTAATTAAATCAAAGAGTTGGTTAGAAAATATTTTAAAAGGACAAGGTATATTCAAATTCCAATGACTGTTCCCAGAATTATCTCCCAGAACTCCCAGAGCCGTGTAGTATCTTGGGAATTGATTACACCAGTTTCCCTCCATCTTGTAAAATATATCAACTCAACCCACTTGTTCAGTGTGGCAGACCCGGAAGTGAGCAACATTTCCACTTTCTCCACATTTCTTATCTCATTACGTGGTGACTACAAGATCCAAGTAGCCAATAGTCTGGAGAGTGACAGGAGTGACTTTGTCTGGGCTGTTAAACAGTGCTAAACTCAACTATCACTCTTGTCACTGCCAAAGCAGCCCCCAGAAAGGGCTAAGTGGCATGGCTAAGCCACAGGAGAAATTCTGCATCCTGGAGTCAGCAATTATCATACCTGACTTCAGGGAGGAAAGACCTTGTGCCAAGTCACTGAGATGTACTAGTTGTCTCACATAGCTCCTCTCAGAGATGTGACACTACCAAAATCAGAGGATGCGTTCATGGTTGAAGAGATAAGTGGTGAAGAAAAAGAAAATCTGAGAGCTGGGCTGGAGCTCAGCAGTAGAGTGTTTGTCTCTCATGCTTGAGGCCCTAGGTTCAATCCCCAGTCTGGCCAGAAGGAGAAAGAGGAGGAGGAAGGGAAGAGGGGAGTGAGGAGAGAGGGAAGCAGAAGCAGCAAGGTCAATCTTGAGGCTCTGCAGGTCCTTCTCCCTCTGCCTCCCCCTTTCTGCACTACCCCTGACCCTCCAGAACATGACCTTTCCTTGTATTCTAGAAACAAATGCCAATAGAATCTTCATGTTGTACATCTAGAGGGCAGATCTTTGGGTATTTTCAAAATTCCAGACTGCAAAACCTGGCACAATGTTCAGCAAGCTCA
Source organism: Peromyscus maniculatus bairdii (assembly GCF_049852395.1). Taxonomy (NCBI): domain Eukaryota; kingdom Metazoa; phylum Chordata; class Mammalia; order Rodentia; family Cricetidae; genus Peromyscus; species Peromyscus maniculatus. Next base: position 170,718,889 of record NC_134852.1, on the reverse strand, counting down.
GTGCATCGACTAAAGTCAGGCCACCCACTGTGGGAGCCTGGATCCCTGACATATGTTCATGAGGGTCTTACTTAGTTTCCACTTCCTTGTACATAAAAAGTAAATTATACTACTTATTTCATTAAGTTGCTACAAACATTGTGAGTTAGTATATACAAAACACCCAGTCCAGTGTGTGGTGCACAGTGAGTACCACTTAAGAGTAAGAGAGAGTGAGTGACAAAAGAATGAGTTAGCACTTTCAGAGAAACATTCTTGGTGGTAGCCTTATACAAATCAAGGACCAGTGTGACTCAATCTCATATGCCCCGCCCCCTCACAAAAGGCTAAACTAAGTGTTCCCATTACCTACCTAGTGTGCTGTCCAGGCCTATTTGACATACAAGTTTATGGTTAGCCAGAAATGAGTCAGTATGCCTCTAGAAACAATTTCAGCATTTAACTAGTGTGCTAGGGAGATGGCTCAGTGTTAAAATGCTTGCTGGACCTGAGACTAGATTCCCAGAAAGCATTTAAAAGCCAGACATAGTATGTGTTCTGGGAATTCCCTAGCCAGCCAGTTTAGATTAAACAGTGAGCTTCAAGTTCAGTAAGTAGCATCTGTTTCAAAAACTGAGGTAGAGAACAATGGCATTTTGAATGAGAATAGCCCCTATGGGCTCACATATTTGAATGCTTTGTCCCCAGTTGGTGGAACTGTTTTGGAAGGATTAGGAGATGTGGCCTTGATGGAGGAGGTGTGTCATTGGGAGTGGGCTTTGGGGTTTCAAAGCCCCTACCTTCCATAGTTAACTTTCTGTCTGCCTGATGCTTGTGGATCAGATGTCAGCTCTCAGCTACTGCTCCAGTGCCATGCCTGCCTACCTGTTGCCATGCTCCCCACCATGATGGCCATGGACTCTAATCCCTTGGAAGCATGAGGCCCCAAATTAAATTATTTATTTTTATAAGTTGCCTTGGTCATGTTGCCTCTTCACAGCAATAGAAAAATAACTAAGCCAAGTGCAATAGTGGAAGACACCCAACACTGAGTTCTGCCCTCTATACAGGCAAACACAGGTGAGGACACCCACAAACAAACGTGGATACATGCAAACATCACAGGAGAGAAAGTTGAAGTATGAGATGGCAAACATGACAGTGGAGCCACCGAAAGGGGACATTCATGTATAAAATGAGACTTACGTACCATTTTTGCAATCATGGTCACATACGGACCTGCATGTTGATTCACAGCAAAGAAGTCCATGAGCCGAGAGAACCAGAATATGATGTCTATGCAGTAGATGAGTCTTCCTGCAGTATGCAAAGGGGGGTGTCCCCACCGTAGGCCAAAGCCAATGGAAAAGAGGCCAATAGCCACAGTTTCTATGAGGTTCCAGTATTCACTCAGCCACATCTTCACCTTTTGAGTAAACTTGCTTGGTTCTGAAATGCATATCTAAAGGGAGAAAGAGGAAAATTTGAAGAAGGGTACAGGATTGGGAATGGAGTAGAGTGATAGAGCACTTGCCTCCAACACACAAGACCCTGGGTTCAAGCCCCAAGAACATAGCTGGAAAGGAATACCATCAATAGTATCTTTTTAAATCAATTAATCCATTATTGAAAGAGTTAACCAACTCCTACCAAATTTTACATCAGCACCAGGGCATTTCAGAGCTCAGCACTGCGGCGGCTCTGCCTAACTATGATTCTGCTTCATCAGCTGAGGATGAAGAATAATGACTAGAAACCCAGCAGTCCTGTGAGCTTGTCCTACAGCTGCTTCTGAGTGAGCTCTTGGCAAACCACAAAGAACATGATGTTGGAACTGGCTAGTATAAGAAACTTCCCTTGCAAACCTATGGCAGACACACTGTAATGTAAACAGTAAGCTTGTTTTCCCTAAAATATAAAAATCATTGTAGAATTTAGATAGTGTTTCTCTGCTATAAACTTCATTAACAGACAATGCAGTATAGTTAGCATAGAATGTTGGCCAAATTACCACTGGAAAAAAAATGTATAGGCACACAGAACATGCACACATAGCTAGGACAGTCAAAATCATAACTATTTAGGATTATACTTATAAATTGCATTAAGAGTGCTAACTTTTAAGTGACCAGTGGCAAAGTAGAAATGAAAATGTTTTTACTTTTGTTTCCTCAACTCTTGAACTACTTCTCCCAGAAGGATATCTGGCTTCAGGTTTCAAGGGTGTTTACTAGGAACTTCCTTATGCTGTGAGTGTATTTCTTACATATTATGCAACCTTAGCCATTCATGTGTCACTCTGTTGGGTAAAACTGACAATATGTGGGGAAGGCTAGGTGATTAAAAATTCATGTCGCAAAGAAAGCTCCATCATGGGAAGCAAACACCTGGAGGGTGCAATAACAAATCGAGAGCACTGCCTATTGAGCCTTGAGTAATAAACACAATAAGATTGTGCTTCAAATGGCTGTTTCCAAAGTTCAGCAGAAAGTATTTAGTGAGGATCAAAGAAGGAAATCAGAAACTTTTCCCTGAGCAACCTTCTTATAGCCAAATTGGAATCAGTGTGCTCTCTCCCCTTCACACACTTGGCGTGAGTCCATTGTCATCCCCAGGGCCTAGAACAGCTCTTCCAGAGGTGTACAGAAGACGCAGAAGGAGCACTCACCTCCCTGATCTTCTCAATGGCATTGGTGAAGATGTAAATGATGACAAGCCACTCTTGCACGCTGGGTTCAGGCTGCATCTCCACCAACACTGTGTAAGTGAACAGCATGAGGAATGCCAAGTAAGCCATCTGTGAGGAACACACATTCCCTGGAGGTGAGCTCAAGTGACCATGAAGGATGCCAAGCAGAGCTCTGCAGACAGAGCCCAGAAGAAGCATACTCCTACATGACAACATGAAAATATAACTGGGACCAACTTCTGGTCACTGATGACTCGATGTCAAGGAAAACATAAGTATCTACAGTCTAGGAATGAAAATCGCAGTTTGCCAGTAATCCTATAAGCACTAACCATTGCAGCATGCACACTGGCAAGCTAGTAGCAGACCAGGAGAGAATCTCATGCCTTCCCTCTAGTTTTAACTTGGAAAATATGTATGCCAAGATTGCCAGATGAACAGTGTGAGTGGATGCCTATCTTCACAGTAAGCTGACATTCACTCCTTCACTCCCACTTGGGTGTTATTTTATGATGATTAAAATGTCATTCTGGCTAGGGAGATGGAGAGATGGCTCAGCAGTGAAGAACACATACTGCTCTTCCTTGAGCAACTGAATTCAGTTCCCAGCACAGCTTACAACTGCCTGTAGCTCAAGTTCCAGGGTATCTGGAACTGTCTTATGGACTCTAAGGATCCTTGCATGTACAAACACACACACACACACACACACACACACACACACACCATTCATGATAGATAGATAGATAAATAGATAGATAGATAGATAGATAGATAGATAGATAGATAGATAGATAGATAGATAGACAGATAGAGATACAGACAGACAGATGATAAATGTGAAGAAGAAGAAGAAGAAGAAGAGGAGGAGGAGGAGGAGGAGGAGGAGGAGGAGGAGGAAGAGGAAGAAGAAGGTGGAAAGAAATCCAGGATAGCACCTGATGTCAACCTCTGGCCTTCACATACATGCATGCACAGCTGCACAAACACAGCCCTATATGAATATGTACAAATGAGGAAATTAGTAATCTAGGTATAGTATACAATAGTTAACATAGTCTACCAGGTATCATGCAAAATGTTGAGTGCATGTCCACACAGACCACAGCACACATGTGGAAGTCAGAGGACAACTGGGGGAGTCAGTCCTCTCCTTCCACCTTGTAGGGTCTGAGGTCAAACTCGGGTTGCCAAGCTATCAGCAAGTGTTCTTGCCTTGGAGCCATCTTTTTGAACCACCTCTGCTTTAATTTTTGAGTCATTGATGTTCACTGAACCTGGAACTCACTGATATAGCTGAACGGACTGGCCAGTGAGCTGGAGAGATTTGCCTGTTTCTACCTTCCCAATGCTGGGATCACAGAAACGTTACACCAGGCCTAGCTTTTCACATGGATGCTGGGGATCCGAACCTGGGTCTTCATGCTTGTGCTGCAGTCACTTGACCTACTGAGCCATCACCCCAGTCCTAGCCTTGATGTTTAGAAACAGATAACTGTCATCCAGAGATGTATATTTATCATGTATACCAAGTATGTGGCTGCCAAGTCAATATTCTGACATGCTAATATTATGTACATTTAGATAGACATCCTGTTATAGTCACACTTCAAATGTTTTGTGGAATACAAAACATTGGCTGCAATTAATCTTAAATATAGATAAACATTAGAAAAATAAATGCTACCAAATAAATGTGAGAAATGCTCAATACATGTGTGCTTTCTTTGAATGGCCACTATCCACAGCAGATCAGAGTTTGATCTCACAACTTATGTTCTCAATAGTCTTCTTACAGTCAAATCATACGTTATTGAAGGCAAAAGAAAGGTATTATTCTTACAAAACAATTGATTCAACTGATGTTTTTTTATTTATTACTTATTTATTTTGCCTGAAAAAGGAAAATAACCCACCAGCTACCATTCAATTCTACCTTCAGGGCTGTTGAGTTCATTGTACCTAAACATTCCAAATGTCAGTCTTGGCTGTGCTGAGTCTAAGCACTCCCAGAGAAAAACATACTCTGAGAATGGTCTCACACCTGTAATCCCAGCATTCAGGAGGCAGAGACAGGGAGCACTACTGCAAGTTCAAGACCAACCTAAGCTACATCTACCTGGCAGTTCCAGGCTGCCAAGGGCTTATAGTGAAAGCCAATGCCAAATTAAATACAAGAGGAAAAGGACAACAAACCAGGATGCCAGGGGTAGTGAGAAAAGGGAGATGCTCATTTGGGAACTTAAAATGTGCGCACGGGCGTGCACGCGCGCGCGCACACACACACACACACACACACACACACACACACACACACACACTTGTCTTATCTCCTTCCAACCCTCCCACCTGCCTACTTTGTTATCCTCCCTTTCATTTTTTTAAAATGAAATTTCCTACATTTTTATCTCAGGTTAGCAATGAGACATACCATTAATAACATTATCATAAGCTACTAATTATCATTAACACTATCATAATGAGACCAACCGTGTAAAACCAAAACTTGACAAAGGGAGCGCTGTAGAACTCGTAGATTCTCCTTGTCCAAGGGAGGCTCTGGGGCCCATTTCTTAAGTCCAAGTGCAGATTTTCATCCAGTTTCTCATCAGGGCCTCTTTCCAAATCATAGTTTTTCTGAAAATTAAGCAACAGTGTTGTAGACTAGAGGTGTAGCTGAGTGGTAGAACTCCTGTGCTATTTGTGTAAGCTCCTGGTTTAATTCCCAAGATCCTCTGCCACCAGGAAGAATGATAAACAACAATAAATAGATCTCCCTCTCACCTTCCCACTTTTTGAGACATGGTCTTACTCTATAACCCTCGCTGGCTTGAAACTCACACAGATCGGCCTGCCTCTGCATCTCCAGTGCTAGGATTAAAGCCCTGCATCACCACAGCCTGCCGTCATTATTTCTGGCTGAGACAGCTAATCTTAATTACCAACTTGACATATCGGAGAAAAGGAACTCTCAAGTGAAGCGTTGCCTCAGAAGATTGCCCTGTGGGAATGTCCGTGGGGCACTTTCTTGATTGTTGATCTACGTAGGCAGTCCCAGCCCATGGTGAGCAGCACCATCCCTGGGCAGGTGGGCCTGGGTTATATGAGATGTCGCTGGCCTTGCTTAAACCATTAGCTCTTAGACATGTTTGCTGTCACTCTCTCTCTCTTGGCCACACCTCATATACAGCCTACCAAGTGAAAACTAATAATCATTGTGGGGGAGTGGGAATGGCTAGACAAGTGTAGTCAATCATTTTGCTTAGATGAATACAAAGAGTAAAAACAACATCCATTTTTTTCTCATCACAAGTCATTCATAATAGAACGTTCTTGAACAACTCTTTGACAAAGTGTTTCAAATTGAAGAATGCTAAGGTTTCATGGATATTTTTCGGATAATCAGCCCATCACGGCAGAGGCCACATCTGCCTTAGTTTATTCACTGAATTAATCAATTGATAAGACCACATCTAAACCATATCAATTGATTAATTCAGTGAATAAACTAAGGGACAACTGCTATAGCAGGACACCAATCGGGGGAGTTCAAGAACTTACTATATGTTTTTAATGTTAAAAGCACACATTTAACTGCCATTCTGTGAAGAAATCGGGTGTCCTTTGAGAACAGTTCTGAGATGAATGTACCAGTTCTCCACAAAACCTCAAGAGCTGATGAGTCCATCATTCTACAGAGTCTGTGAGAGCCGAAAGTGGAATTGTATTGTACCACTGGCAAACTCCCGTCTATATCCTGTGAGATTTGTGTGTACATTTTAAGTAGATGGGCGATGTGCAGCCTTCTTCCTTGTTCAGCTTCAACTAGCAAGCTAAACTTGGTGTGCACAATCAAACAGGCATACATCTGAGCAGAGCACCTCTGCACCAGGCCTGTGTGATATCACTAGAGGAGGGGTCAGCACGGTACTTCTTCCCTTTGCTGGGTTTGGACCTGGGACCAGCACAAATGTAACCATAGGACTAGCCCAAGATTTTAAGAAATTCCTCACGCATTCTACAGACAGTAGAAGGCACTTGGCTTCCTGGATCCCAAGGATTCAAGATGGAACTAGGAAGAAGGGCAGGAGGGAGAAAGGGGGATATGCACACACCTAACCAGGAGCAATAACTAAAGTCCTTAATAATATGGAAGTGGCAGGTCTCCAAGGCATCAGAATGCGCAGATGCTCAGTCACCAGCAACTGTTAGCCACAAAACATTTATCACAGTTAATCTTCATTTAGTATTTGGAGAACAAATAATATTTAAATAAATACATCATACATGCCAAAGCACATCAGATAAGATATTAAAGGCACTTCATTCAGTGTAAGTACCAAAGAAGATGTTTACCACACCTTGGGGCAAAAGGCAGCTTTATGAGTCATGGTCAGAGTGGGAGCAGAGAGCAGAGAGAGCATTTGCAGCATCCTGGACACCTGGCTATGACAGTCAGCTGCTGGGGAAGGGAGCCAGCCCAGGGGAGAGCACACATCCAGAACCCATCCATAGCCACTGGATGTGAAGGATGAGATAGATATGTGGAAGGGTCAACAAAACCCTTTTGTCAAATTTGTTTGGGAGGTACACGTGTGTCACAGCATGTGTGTGGAGGTCAGAGGAACCACCTACCTGTTGGGATCAGTTCTCTCCTTCCTGTGTGTGAGCTCAGGGAATGAAGTCAGGTTGCCAGGCTTGGCAGCAAGTACCCTCACCCACTGAACCATCCCTAGGGCCCATCAACACCAATTCTAAATGTCTTTACAGATGAGAACCACAGGGGTGTGTGGCAGTGTTAATGGAGGCTTGAAGTGGCAAGCTGAGCCATTCTGACCCTCTCAGGGCAATGCTGAGACAGCTGTTGGACAGGATGACTTTGTCTTTGACGCAGAAATGGAATACTTTGCTTACATGCTCTACCTAACCGGTATATATTACACAGAGGGAACTAAACGTTTGATTGATGAATCAGCCCTGGGCTTTTAGAGGAATGTGTGGCCCCAGGGTGGTTTGTAACTTCACTGGACTGAAACATTGGCCAGAAATTCAAAGCCCTTCTGGGAAGCATGGCAAGAGAGCAACACACACACAGAGGCGTGCAAAGGGGGTAGGGTTAATAAATACCCTGTCAACGGGAAAAAAGGCAAACGTTTTGTTTAACAGATGCCTATTACAGATAAGCTCCATGCTTCTGCATCTCTTCACACAGTTATGCCCTGGAAACTCAATTTGCCAAGGAAGTGGACTCACCACACAAGCATTTTCTTTGGTGTTACTGAGGCCCTGGTCACCGTAATTCCACGTAAACTGAAAATCCTGGGATTGTGGGACATGCGACATCTCAGCTTTGCTTTTAAATTCCAATGTCAGAATCATGGGTGGTAAAAGGATACTGATGATTATCTGCAAAGGAGACAAGATAAAGATGAGCAGAGGACAAAGGACACATCTTAACAGCAGATGTAAGAATAAGTGTGTGTGGATAGTCCAATCCACCCCCAGCTCAATGTCTATCCTGAGTCTACACATATTTTAACTCCACTATTTCAGTTCTCCAAATGCATCCCTCAGCTCTGTGGAAAGGTGGACAGAGGGGTTGTTTGCAAAGGCAAAAAAAAAAAAAAAAAAAAAAAAGTAGTAACCGTCTCTAAGGACAGATGACATGGAATAACCTAACAGCGGAATACAATGTTAACGTTGATAACTGGACTGTTGGCACCTGAGAACAATGGTCACTGGAGTTTGGGGACTTCAGACAGCAAGCTGCCTTGGCCTTGTAATCAGTGCGTGCATGTTTGGAGAAAAATGCTGAGACTTGCCTTGCTTAAATCTCCTCTCTCTGTCTCTCGTGTCTCTGTGTCTGTCTCTGTGTCTCTCTCTCTGTTTCTCTCTCTGTCTCTCTCTGTCTCTCTCTCTGTCTCTCTCTCTCTCTCTCTCTCTCTCTCTCTCTCTCTCTCTCTCTCTCTCTCTCTCTCTCTCTCCCACACACACCCCTGTCACATTATGAAGTATATAAAAGACAAAAATCCATTAAGTTCTTAGTGACAGTGTTTCTGGAAGTTAGTATATGCACTATACAGGGCAAATGCTACCTCAGGTTCTCAGCTGCAGCCTTCTCATGATGAGGAATTTGCAAGCAGCTATTTCAAGAGCTGGGTAAGTGGAGGCAGACCCATCCCACCTTTGTTTTGTCACTTCCAGACCTGAAGTCAAAGTGGATCAGAGGAGAACTTTGGAAAATGACAGCTTTTTCTCCAGCATTTGTGACATTGTAGGACATAATTTTTGATGGACAATTTTCTTATTTCTCTAATCTCATTGGCAGACATTAAAATACACACAGCCTTTCCTATCTTTTGCAATACTTATTTTGTTGAGTTTGCTATAGCTTACCTACTAAAAACATTCATATTTTTATGATTGCCATCCTGTTTAAGATATACTTTGTTTTTAATAACTGTAGGAAGAACATAACTGAAATGTAAAACACAGTCTCGTGTAGCTCTTAACATCAAGCTTCATCCCCTTCTTTTGATTTCACAAACACGTACACTTTGAGGCTAACAGATGGAAAGCTCTATGCTTAGGCTCCACAGTAAGCATTAGAAAACTTGGGCACTGAATTTAGGTGCTCTTGATTTTAGATAACTGAAGAGGCTAAGAATTTAGATATGATGAGTGGTAAGAAGATTTGCTAGAGGAGAGCCTTCTGAAGCAGCCATGGAGTCCCTGAAGCAACACACTGGATGAGGGGAGCAAGAAAAATTGCTAATCCTCTGTAGTTTCTTGTCTATTGATATTTATGTATTTTCTGGCACTGGGGACCAAACCCCGGGGCCTGTGTATGTCGTTCAAGCATTGCAGGAGTGAGCGACGCACCCAGCCCTTGCCGGTCTTCTCACGCCTTGTTTCTGTTGGGATTCTCAGAAGCACTGCTGCTTGGCACAGTGAAGTGCCGCTTTTGTTTGCTTCTAACTCTGACAGCCTTCACACGAGAATGGCCCTGTGGTGGCAGGGCAGCACAGTCATCAAGTTTTGAGAAGTCACTGTGTGGAAAGTAGTGTCGAGATTCCGGAAGAATGGGTGATCCGCCGCGCACCTGGAGGAAGGTGCTGTTTGCAGAGGACTCGCCTGGAACTGAAGAGCATTGACCACAGTACACGGACAATGTGAGCTATAGAAAAGGAATGTACCTTCAGCCAGGAGTTCTTCCTCATTTTCAGACGTCCCATCCACATGTCTGTCAGCAGCATTTGGGTACAGGAATGTGACACAAAGGGGCGCAGTCCTCCAGACACCGCCAGTTTCAAGCAGGTGGAGTTGCTCCAGTTCTTGAGTTCATAGGTCAACAGCTTCATGGCCATCGGCTCGTTCTGCTTGAAGGCCTTCTCCAACACATCCAGGGCAAGCTGGCCAAACTGCCTGGTGAACAGAGAACACTTTAAAAGGTCGGTCAGAGCACCAGAAACGTTTTCAAAGACTAACTACGGCACACCAAGAAACGCCAGTTAATTGGGCCGTGTGATCAAAACAGAATTAGGCTCTGTAATAAACAGCAATTTAATCTCAGCCATCAGGAGCTACAGCGGCTGCTCAGAAGCAGATCTGTCTCCCGCACAGAAGGTAGACGACTTGTCCTATTTTCCTGGTAGCCCAAAGTAGAATTTAACATTTTTGTCAGAAGCCATTCCATGCCATGAGATGTACTACATTCATCCTGGTGTGGGTGTGTCTACATGATAAGACCTAATAGAGAGATTCTAACAGAAAACACTGTGTCCAAGAGACATTGTGGTACCATGTTTTATCATCATCATCATCATCATCATCATCATTATTACTATTTTTTTTATAAAATCCTTAAATACTTAAAAAGCTAGACCCAGAAACCTTCTCCAGAAATGCTCTAGGTCTGTAATCAAGCTATGGCTTCTGTCACTCACTGAGCTTCCCTTCGTCGACAGGACTATAACACTTTCGTGATCAGATTAATGGAAACACCTCTCCTCTTTCTCATTCCCACCAGTGACTTCCTGATTCTTTACTACAATATGTGTGTGTTTGCTTTCCCAACCTGAAAGACACTTAAGGTAAACAGTCGTCTTAACAACATCGAAGACTTTGGGGGTTCCAAAGGGCTTTCTATGTCACTCATTTCAAAAGTCATTAACTGTCCTTAAGGAACTAAAGTCTAAAATCTAGACCTGCACAATTCAAAACTGGCTGCCCATGGGACTCAGCGCTCCTCACTGGAAGGCCACTATATTCTCTCCTATATTCCACAGAGTTCCTTCTACTCTTTCCCACCCTTTCCTACAAGAATGCACAAGGTATAGGGTTGGCTGCTGGGATGAACAGAATCAAGAAGTAACTAGAAATCATTGTCACACTGTGTCTGTGACCATGTTTCCAGGGCTTGGCATGTGAGTCTGAGTGGACTACCTGAAGAAGATCCCTTCTCCAGCTGGATGGGCCCACCTGCTCCTCCAGGGGCCCAAAGGGAATAAGTACAGAAAGTGAATTTGCCTCTGCTCTTGAGAGGTGAGACACCTTTCATGTGCCCTGGACATCAGCAGTCCAGGCTCTACAGCCTGAAGATTCTACAGCTTGTACCACCAGCACCCTCCTCCAGTTCAAAGGCCTTTCACTGAGAACCCTACCCTAGACTGCCTGGTTCTGGGGCCTCTGGACATGGACGTAGCCATGTTTCTGGCATCTCTGGGTCTCCAGGATCCACACAGTCTGCCTCAGGACTTCTCGGTCACCAGAATCACTTAAGTCAATTCTCTTACAAACCCCCTCCCACATAACTATCTATACACCCTACTGGTTCTGTTCCTTGGGGGATGCTTGACTGAAACACACAATTCTAAGTGAATCTATTTATCCTGTGGTAATGTGAGGGAGAAAGCAGCGTCCACACTTCCTGGAAGGTGTTGCTGTTTAGTGTGAAGAGCGAAGACCTACTCCGAGTAATTTTTCAGTTCCTCTGAGGTGTCGTCCACCATGTTGCTTTCCTTAGCTTCCCGGGCCATGGCTCTATAGAGAATGCTGGCAATGACTGCCTTGACTGTGGTCTCCGCGCCATGCTGCCAGAAGAACATGGCCATCTTCTGCCTCTTCATCAGTACAGCCCACACCAGCAAGTCATTGTACGGGTAGAGAAAGCCAGCAGACTCGGGGTCCTCGGATAGGCTGTGTATTTCCTTTGATTTCTTCTTTGACTTGTGTGAGTCTCCAGGCTTGTCCTATTGCAAAGGAAAACGAAGTCCGGAGGACTCAGATGCACAGTGCTTAGCTAAATATAGCACAGCAAGTATCCTAGACATACTTTTTAACTAGTTAATACCTTTGTTAGATTCCAGCACTGAAGAAAAAAAGCAAAACAAACAAACAAACAAACAAAGAAGCCCAGATATCCCCCACAGTAGAACTGTTAGTACAAATATCCAATAAAACTGATACAGTGTGCCCATTGCATGAGGCATGCAAAAGCAATCAGCTGGGTGGGGGGTTGTAGCTCTGTGGTAGAGCAGCCAACTGATATGCACAAAACCCTGAGTTCAAGTCTCAGAACTATTAAAAAAAAATGCATGCTTTATTAACTACAACATAGAACTTAGAAGGCCATGAGGACTGAGTTCAAACACAGTCCTGACTCCATAGTGAGACCTTGTCTCAAAATATGTGGAGTATCATTAAGATAAACCAGCAAGCATGACTTGCCCTTTGATGGCAGTCTATTTGGGTAAGTAAGAATTTTATTTTAAATATTCTCTGCTTCTACCTTAACAAGTTGATTTTTCATTATTCCTTTGAAGTGGGTCACTTGCGCTGCCAGCATACATTCAAACGGATCAATTTGCTTAATTTTATTCTGGTGACAATAAGCACTATCCCCTGGCTCCCTGACCCTTTGCAGCTCAACTGACATGCCACTCAGACTCCCGGTGTGCCCTTGTGTGGCTTCCTGTCCCTGACTCAGTGCCCCGCATGATGTTACTACCTTGAGAAAAGTGGAGCCATTTCTCAGGCACCATTTTATCTCCCTCTGCCTGCTTACCTTCCCAGTTCAACCAAGTACTCAGCAAAATGCTTGGGATATAATAAAGGTCTTTAAATAAGTATTTGTAATTTGAAGCATCATAGCAAAAACTATTAGAATGTGTTTCTCTTCTCTTTCTACAGATAAAAAAGAATCTTTTCATTAATGGTGGCCAAGGGCTATGCCAACAGCTCTGGGAAAGTAAATGCCTTACAGACAATAGTGTATGATTTCCATGAAAATACTTAGGCAAGAGCATTCTGCCCCAGAGATGGGCAGGCTAAAGATGCACATTCATTATCTTCGTTATACTGCAAAATTAGGATAAAACTAACTTCAAGGAAGACTTAAGGAAAAGAAGATACAGAAGGAACATCTCCCAAAAGCTAAGTTACAAATGGAATGATCCTCATATCCAACCAGGCTTGAGCAAGGAAATTAAGAATGTAGTGTTAGCCTAATGATTATGAATGTTTAATACCATGGCATACACAGCCTGCCTGAGCCACCAACTGTACAAGGCCGAGGTGGGAACAAGGAAGAGAACCTCAGGGGCAAGCCCAGACAATCACTGGGTTGTCAGCACTCTGTGTTGCTGAAGAGCAGCTGTGTCAGCAGTGATGCTCATGAATTACACCATCTGTTTACGGTCCTGGAGGATGAGTCCTCACCGGCCCCTCCCTTTCTCCAGTGTCAAATGAAGGAGTCATCTCAGTCTGCAAAACCAACTTCATTTTCAAGTCTACAAACAAAGGTGTATGTATACCTTGGATTTGTAGGGCTGGGCAGTCCTGAAGAATTGGGAATGCAGTGTGCTCTCCGAAGACTCGTTTCTACTTCCCAAGGAATGTCTCTGGTGAAGAGGTTGCTGGGAAAGGCTCTGAGAAAAGCTGGTCACACTCTGGTGTATGTTGTTATTTTGTTTTTAAAGGAAAAAAAAGGAGAGAGATTTAAAAATATATATCATAATAAGGACAACATATTCTTTCCAATGATGAAAACTAAATATGTGTCCTCTCAAATACCCTACTGTAGTGGATAGCTACACTTCTGTCTCTTGTCCATGGTTAATAATTAATGTCTCTAGAGATTTGTCACTCAATAGCCTCCCCCAGTCTCCTTCTAATGAACACTACTATTTCCTGACATCTTCGAGAATATACTCTTTTGTTTGCTATTACGCACCTGAATTCCTTTCCTATGTGGAAATTCCTTTATAATCAATGGATTCTCTAGCCTCAGAACAAGTTCAATACAAGCAATAAAATTTTATGGTTTTGATAAGAAGAAGTTTCCAGTGCCAAAGAGCTCTAAGGTTAAGGTGAAGTTAGAAAGTTCTGGAATTTTTCCAGGTGGCATATAGTATCTCCACTGCATGGGCATCAAACAAAATGTCAGCAAGTAAAACCACAAATATACAGAGACTGATGTAAGAGCCTAGGATACGGACCCCAGGTTTGGAAAAACTCTACTCTCCTTAGTTTGTGTTCTATGGATAAAAAATGAACATAGAAAGAATGAAGTTAAGAGTTTTCAGTGACAGCCAAGTTAGTGTCATCATTATTGTAATAGAGAATTAATAATATCAATATGGTAATAAACACAATGAGTATTGGTAAGTCGCTCAAAGCTTGATCTGTAAAAAGGATGTGGAGGGGTTTTGTTATTCTCACAAGTTTGTGAACAGGACATTAATATGCCCATTTCATAGACGGGAGACACAGACAGGTTATGTTTCAGAAACCAAGTAAAGAGACAAATGGGATTTGATGTCAAACTACTCCGACTTCTGGCTGCAGTCTACACTGAAACACCATGACCTACACTCAGGAAAATGCAACTAGTGGAATGGGATATGTCATAATAATGGACTGTTTCCAGAACAAGCAGGAATGGAGCCTCGTAGTAAACAGCAAACCAGCTGCACCAAAGCCACACGGAGATCCTGTCCTCACCACCACACGGGGATCCTGTCCTCACCACCACACGGGGATCCTGTCCTCACCACCACACAGGGATCCTGTCCTCACCACCACACAGGGATCCTGTCCTCACCACCACATGGGAGCACCACTCCTTTCCAAGGCAGTAGCTGATGCTGGGTGTCCTTCGGCCTCAGAAATCTCAGCAGAGGTTATCTTCTAGGTGAGATGTGCTTTTCCATATTTTGCATGGAAAAATGGGGTTTGTGGGGGTTGTCTTGTTCATTTCCTAAACTCAAACTGGGCTATCACTTCTCCAAATTCTTTATAAAGGTCCCAAGTAGTTGGATAGCCCAGGTTCTTTATGGAGCCTCCCCGAAGCCACATTCCAGTCTCATCCCTGTCCACCCATGACAAGGTCTTAGTGTTTCTGAAGAACCCCACCTGAGGTCTGAGCACTGTCCTTCTCTGTTCCCACTTTTCTCTTTATGTCAGTGTCCAGCTCTTCTTTTCTGGTGTCTGGATCTCTAAAAAGAACTCGACTCCTCTGACTATAGGTCTATAATGGCAACTCTCCTTTTATAATCTTGGTCTTCCAAAAGTATGACAGAAAATATATTCTTATCTATAAAACTTTTTCTCTTTTTAAGTTCACTCCGTTTTCACCTTCCAGTCTAATCCTTACATGCTTAGCCCAGCCTCCAGACTATAGAGGCCATTGTTAGTTTACAGAAATAAACCTATTAAGAGTTTGACCTTTGACCTCTTTGTTTTCAAAAGGAAGAAAAGCAGTAGCAGCTGCTCTCTAACCAGATTCATCACACACCGCTTCTATGTCAATACAGCACAACATCCCACTTTGCATTGTGGGTAATTTACCCATCCGTTTCTTTTAAGATGTCTCTTTATATTCATCTCATGCCAGTACACAAACCCTTTGCATGGCACTCTGCGTACAGCAGGTGACATGTACCCTCGGATGGGAGACCCATCACAGAGGCTACTGCTGCCCCTGGGACTCCATCAGCCATTTTCCTAAAACCACACCTTGCAATGCCCCTTCCTCACACCAGGCTAATTTTCAACGATGTTACCTTGTTTTTCCTGTAGAGATTGTTGTACAGAACTCTGAAACTTTTCCTCGTGTAGCTGCTCCGGTAGGCTCCGCCAATGAGGTACTCTATTACCAGCCCGATGTCGACGAGCGTGATTCTGTAGCTCGAGAGAAGGGTATGCTACAACAAAGAGCAAGGAGTCACAGCTTTGTTTTCTTCTCTATCTCTTTTTCATGCTCTCAGAAGGCAACACGTCTAACTTCTCCATTCAGTTCTCTTCAGCATATTGTGACAAAGTTTTAACACGTAATTTAGGCAAGTCATTTTGCTATAGCTCAAATCAGTGTAACCTAAATTTATATTGGCATAAGCAATTTTGCTTACTGTAAATTTGCAAAGTAACGATCTTCCTTTTATCTGACTCTCCAACTAAGTCAACAGAAGCAGAAAGTCCACACTCTATCCAATGAGATAACACTTCAAAAAATGAGAAACACTTAAAATGTACTGTGGATAGCTTTTTACCACAGTGACAAATGAAAGACCTTTAAATTTTCAAGTTGTACATCACTCAATATTTAATGAGAACACTCTGAGCAAAACATGAGAAAGGATGTTGAACCATCCTAACTCCCTGCAACAGGGCTCAGACACACAAAAGCATTGTTTGCATCCCTAAGCTGTTACTGATGCTCAAAACAATGATAACAGAAAACATCAGAAATCATACTCTAGACATCCCCAAAAGGCCTGTGCTGCTGCAGTTCTCATTGGCTGTGCGATAGATATAGTCTATTGGGGTGCTGACCCATTGCTTATGTTTCTTCGTTTACTTTGGTTGTTTCTTTTGAGACAGGGTCTAATATGTAGCCCAGGCTGCCCCTAAAACCTGGATCCTCATGCCTTAGCCTCCTGAGTGCTAGAATTATAAGCATGAACCCCCCAAATCTGGCCTGTTTGTTTTGTTTATGTTCATGTGGTGCTGACAGTTGAACTCAAGGTCTTCCATAAAGCACTGTGTCACTGAACTACATCCTTCTGATCCATGCTTTTCATAACTAATGTCACGTAGTTGATGGACCAAACTTTAAAAAAAAAAAAAGAAAGAAAGAAAGTAGGGAAACCTAGAAAAGTAAAATTTGGTGATTAAAGAGTAAGTAATTCACAATTAAAATCCAAACATATCTTTAATAAATTTTCATTCAACTCCTTCAAATCTAAAAGCAAAAAGAATTTTCAACTTTCATACTGAGGTTACCTGTTTTACATCTTGGACAAGATGACGTAAAAACATATTAGTTGGTCCTTGTTTCTGTGAGTTAAAAAAGAAGAAAAAGGATCATTTCCTTCAACTATCATGTGCTGGAGGTGCCTTGTTACAGAATTACATAGGTATTTCAAATTACATAAGCAATCCAGAACATCAAAAATCTTCTTCAACATCATTAGTAATGAAACTTAAGCTACTTAATTGTAAAGATGGGGTTTCTCAAGAGAAGCCATGGTTATTCATAATTTTCAAAGCATGTATATAAAGAGATAGTAAGGGTATTAGTTTTATGTGATAAGAAGTACAAATTTTGGACATTTATGACTACCCTTTATCATATATAAATTCTACCAAATAATCACATCTCTTTGACACACAAGTGCATTCTATCAACTGGTATTTTGTTTAATCCTTATGATGTTCAGCTTCCTGAGGGATTCAAGAGAGTCTTCACAATAATATAAAATAAAGAGTAATACATATCCTAAAAAGTAGCCAACAGGGTAAAGATGTG
The DNA here is from genome assembly GCF_049852395.1 of Peromyscus maniculatus bairdii. NCBI lineage: Eukaryota > Metazoa > Chordata > Mammalia > Rodentia > Cricetidae > Peromyscus > Peromyscus maniculatus. Next base: position 170,701,412 of record NC_134852.1, on the reverse strand, counting down.
TGTGCTGAAAAGAAGCTACAAGTATTTCAAATTCTAGAAAGAGATAACTGCCAAATAATTGGAGCAATGAAGAAGACAGAACTTGAATGGTATTTGAAGAGAGGACAGTATTGAAAGGAACAGGAATGACAATTGAGGAAGGTGCCTGTCATGGGCAATGGACATTTTCACAATGAAAAAGCAGGTCTCAAGGGTTGAACTTAGTCATCCGTCTTGTCCACAAGTGCCTTTACCCAGTGAGCCACCTCACTGGCCCAAGAGCAACATATTAATAGTGGCTTTAGGCTAAGAGACTCCAAATAACTGAATAAAAAGCAATCTGTTCTTATTTACAGTATTGTCTCTGTCTTAAGATAAAATAGAATTGGTAAGGGTGTAACTTGGGTTGGAAAGTAAGTCTCCATTCTGAAAACCATGTTGGTACACGAGCATTCAAGGAGACAGACAAACCTGAAGCTAACTAGCAAACAAATCTTGAGCAAGATGACATGAAGTGTTCCATACTCACTGTATTATAGAGCTCTTCCAGCCGGGGGATAGTGAGGAAACGGTGGAGGTTCACTCCATTCTCTATCAAGAGTTTCACAAAATCTACCCGATCCATCATTAAGGCATCTAACATTGCTTGCTCTAGAACACCAGGCTTCCAGAGGTACAAATAAAGAAGAATTATGAAGACAATTAACATAAGAGAAATAAGAATCACAGATAACACTACACAGACGTCATTATTAAAAGCTACAATCTTCCTAAGAAATCAGGACGTAACTTGAAGACATAGTCAAGAATGGTTCATGTTCTTGTGTGAGAAAACTGAACACTGTAACAAGCTCAAAGTTCCCCCAAACTGATGGTGAGTCTTAAAGGTAATTCTAATGAAAATCCAAGGTTTTCTGAGTTTGTTTTTAATTTGAGGACAGAGGGAAATGTTTACTCATTCATTTGGTTGATGGATTTTTTAAAATTTCGTACCATCATTCTTCCATTTAAACTTTACCTGCATTAGGTATATAGCATATTGAACATACTCATCTAATTTTCCCCTACCAAAAAAAAATCCACTAAAACTGCATCAGAGAAACTGATTTAAACAAATCAATTCACAAGTAAGTGGAGGTGGCGGGGGGAGGGGGGGATGAGGACAACAGAATGAACTGTGAAAAGCAGTTGGTCAAGTGGTACTTGGCTCCAGTCCACCCAAAACCAAACAGTTGAAGTGAGAAGTATCAAGGATCACACAAATCTACACTGCGTAACAGCAATACCACAGTGAAGTCAATGTAGACATGCTGAGTCTAATGTCAGGACTCGGAAGTCATTGTCCCCACTTGACCCTTTACTATGAGCAGTAATGCTTGCACCTCCCAGCTCTATAAACATTTCTTTTTTGACATTATCACCAGTGCAAGAGAAGATAAGAATGTGCTGACACTGAGGAGAGTACCCCAGAAAATGGCATCAGATGACCTGTGAGTTCAAACTCACGGGACAAAAAATATTTCCCTGTCTGTCCTCCACCTGTGAGCAAAAAAATCAACACAAATGGACCACAAAAGCTAGGCAGAACCAAATAATTCAGGAGGAAAGCCTCCAAAGGACTATTATTAATAGTTTCAGACAGATAAAATAATATTTATTCCAGGTGCTACTGAACACAGAGGAAAGAAAGTCCACTCAGCAAAAAAATGTGCTCACGGGACTTGGTAGACTAATGCTAATCTACCAGTAGCATAAGGTTTCACTGAGGCTGAGAAGTTGAGAAACCCTACCAAACACAAACACAAGAAAAGCAAGAGAAGTAATTATTACCAACTAAGTAAATACTCAGAACTCAGGAATCAAAAAAAAAAAAAAGAGCAGAGAAAAGGAGAAAGATGGAATGATACTGTGAAGGCACGTTTAGAATGATGTGCATCATGAGTCTATAGACCGGTGCTGTTTAGAATGAGAATGACCCACATAGACTCACATCTCACATATCTGAATGCTCTAGTTGATAGAATTACTTGGGCAGGATTAGGAGGCATGGCCTTGTTGGAGGAGGCATGTCACTGGGGGCAGGCTTTGAGGTTTCAAAAGGCTTGCACCACTCCCAGTGTACCTCTATGCCTCACACTTGTGGTGTTGACATATGAGCTCTCAGCTGTGCCTGCCAGCAGGCCTCTGAACCCTGACGCCCAATGAGATGCTTTCTTTTGTAAGTTGCCTCCTTCATATCACAGCAATAGAAAGGTAACTAAGATAAGACCTAACACACACCATGGTGAAAGCTCAGAACCTTAGATAAAGAATATTTGAAAACTTCCAGGGAAGAGCAAGATGCGAACATGAGGCATGGTAAGAGTAGAAATGAGGCCAAGCCAAAGGAGACCAGCTGCTCACTTCAGCAAAAGGCTGCCAGCTTTGATTAGTTCTTTTATGAGAATGGTCCAAGATTTGGTGATTGTCCATTAGTCACAGGCACAGTTTCAAACAGTATTCTCCTTATGCACAAGCATCCTGGTCTTGTACTTGGTGGACTAGGAAGTGTGCAGTTCCATTCAGGAACTGCTGAGTAAAGGATCAGGTCCTCATCTTGCACAAACTTCTTGGCCTTGTTACAGAGATGAAGGACTTTCAGTGTCGCAGTTGAAGAGAATGCTTGAGTAGAAGAAACACAGACCCACTCCAGCTGGAGGTGGTCAAGTTAACCCTTTTATAGTCTTTGACCCAATCATTTTTCAAATGATCAGCATGTCTACATGCAGCAGAATCTGCAGAATTCAAGACTGAGCAGCAAAGGGGCAGATGATGTGACGAGAAAGATACCACGTCCTGTCTCCCACTTTAGAAGTCTATCAGACAACTATATGCTCCCAAGCAGATCCACTCTTTTTAGCTAAAGTGTCTGCAGAGAACCCTGGCCAACTGCTATCTTAGCCCACACCTCAGAGGTGTGACCTGAAGTAGACTGGGGTTGACTCTGATAAGATGCTGGCCTTTGAAGTGACCCTCCAGTCTTTCTGAGGATAACTTGTGGAATAAGGCTTTTTCTTAGCAATAACTCTGCTCTTCATCTTTGCTTGCCATTTGTATAGTCATTTTAGAACACACAGTTTTTATCTTGGGTTAGTCACAAGGTGCTCCTGTAGATATCTTGGCCTTGTGATCTAACCTGGCACTTCACAACAAAGCTGAAGACAGAGTAGAAGGAAGGACAAGCTCAGAGGCAGAAGAAAACACACATTGTGTTTTCACTGGGTTAAGAGGTTAAGGGCTCACCACGCATTTGTTTTTAATCTTCTTGTGGTAGCCTCTACGCCTTTCACTATAAATATTACATTTTAATGTAAAGCTAAACAAAACACTAAGGTAATATTTAAGTTGTAAATAATAAAAACAAAATCAAACTCATTCAAAATAAATCCAAACTCTTTCCATTATTTTGATCTTTTAACATCCTAGTTCATCTTCCATGAAGCCAGGGAAATCTGTTTTTGGAGAGGCAAACCAAGGAAGAGACATGCCTTTGTTTCCCTGGGTGCCTAGCCATCAGAGTAATTCCTATCTTTAATCCAATTTTTTTGTTTATCTCTCTCTGACAAACCAATACACAAAATACTTTTTTCAAACAACCTCATTTTCATTATACCTTCCAATGTTGTCCATAAATTAGGATATGTTTCTTGGCAATGTCCATTCTGTCCCAAGCCATTGCCAGATTTAATTGTTCTGATATTGATAAGCTTGTGCCTAGGAGGAAAGAAAGGAATAATCATATATAATATATTCAAAAATGTATAGGGGGAAAGCATAGAACCCTCTAGAATGTGAGAACAGGAAGTGAGGAAGAACTGTGAATCGGGTGGATCACTCACCCTTCAGTAAAACTGTGAGGATTGCCAAATCAAGGTCTTGGTGCTCCTCAGAATCAGCATCAAATATGGTAATCTGTGATGGGGGAAAATCAGGAAGTCACAGTTTAGAAACTACCCCAAAGATGTCTTCAAATGGTACCAATAAGATGAACATTTCAGCTACTGAAGAAAATTTTCCTGGTTTTGTCATTTAAAAACAGCATGGCATTGTTTGACTTATGAAAGAAAAAGTGTTTCAAATAGGGTGACAAAGAATTAAAGACACTTGGAAAAACTAAACATTAAAAATCTCACATGTAAAGCCGGGTGGAGGTGGTGCACGCCTTTAATCCCAGCACTCGGGAGGCAGAGGCAGGCAGATCTCTGTGAGTTCAAGGCCAGCCTGGGCTACCAAGTGAATTCCAGGAAAGGCGCAAAGCTACACAGAGAAACCCTGTCTCGGACAAAAAAAAAAAAAAAAAATCTCACATGTAGTGGAGCTTACTCTGCACCTTCCTCAGGGAAAGAGCTTCATTGTCGACTCCCAGTGCAGATCAACTCATCTCTCCTTTGGAAGGGGAAACCATGTGAGCCCTCTGCCCACTTAAACTTAGAAACGAAGACCTTTGCTTCATAATGAGAAGTGACTCCTTAAATGTTATCCTAAACTCAGGAAGATGAGGACCATGGATCCCATGGATGGGACAATGAACTGCAGTCTTAGCAATGTCAAAGTGCCCAGGGTGAGACTGATTTTTAAAAAAAATCAGCATATAATGTGTTAGATACCATTATGACACTTTTTAACAAAATATGATGTTTTGTGGATTTTGTTGTCCCCATTTCCCATCCCTTGCTACTCCTGTGCCCCCTTGGTACCCTCCACAACAAATTCTTTTCCTCTCTGATGTCCCATGTGTCCTTTGACCCACCCACCCCCATATACCCCTACCCTCCTTCATCATCTGATATTACCCTTTTTTGGTCTCCTTTCTAGATTTTTTTAGATTTCACCCACATTTATTTCTATTTACATTTATACTGCACCTTTCCAAATAAAAATATATTTCCTGTAATACAGGAAGCTATATTAACAGAGAAAGCCAGGAATGTCAAGCACTGGTCCTGGGTAAGACTCTAACTAGCCCACCTTAGGGACATATCTTAAAGCCACTAAATGTAAGTTACATATCCACAAAATGAGTAAGGATCTGAAAAAAAAGTGTCCAAGGCCCTCTTTTCAAACTATGCTAATATATCTACACATGTTGGATCCTTTTGCCTAACATGGCTACTGGGTGTGCCAACAAATTCAGCCACCACCAACTCAGAGCCCAATGGCTGTGATGCAAGCACCACGGTTTTCTTCCTTCGCCTTTCTTGATCTTTCTGCTCACTGCTCAGTAATTACACTACATAATGACAGAAAGAAGCAAGCACTATGGCAGTCTCTTTCACATGGCCTTTTCTTCTAATTATGCAAAGCATGGCAGGGTGGCACCTCTGAGCTCAGACCAGGCCTGCCGTGTCTTAATTGGATGACTGGACAGATTGCTTAAATTGTCTCGCCTTCAGCTGCATAACTTCCAAAATGGAAATGAGCAACCATTGCCATCTTGAACTCATTCTTAGGGTCATTTCAGATGAAAGAGAGTTAAAAGCACGTGACTACTTGTAAACACGGCTGTGGTCACTGAAGGTGCCAGAGGGTTTTTCATGTGCGTTCTTGCCAGGTTTGAACTTGTTCCATTGGTGTTGTAAGGTTAGATGCGTTAGCACCAACACAATTCCTTCATGATTTCACTAAGCTTCCCGGTTCTGAGGGGATCACTGTAAATGGCAACATATCTGCATGTTTACTGGAGTTTTCTGCTTCATATATCTAAGGAGTCATCATTAAAATTTTTGGAAATAGTTCCCTAAAACATGAGCATTTTTCCCGAGTCTGCCTTATAGTCATAACCCTTCTTTTGTTGGTTCTGGCCAGCCTGGAACTCACCATGTAAACTAGGCTGGCCTTGAACTTATAAAGATCAACCTCCTGTGCCTCTGCCTCTGCCTCTTCCTCTGCCTCTGCCTCCTGGGTGCTAGAGTTATAGGTGTATGCCACCTATAACTGAACTACATTTTCCATTGCATAGTTTAATCTCAAGTTTGCCCTTGTCCAATGCACACACAAAGACCTGTTGAGAGTATCACTCACAATGCTGTGATGTGGTCATCAAACACAGCAGACTTAGCTCCACTGGACTCCTGGAGCTGCTCTTTCAACCCTTGCAAGTGTTTATGTTTGGTAACTTTTGTGTAATACTGTTTTTCTAAGTGCTTTGTCCCAGACAGAATCTGAAATTTCAAATATGAAGGATAACACTGAAGGCAGAGCAGTAGGAATCCAAGTTTACACAACTGAAGGATCACATTTTGTAGAGTTATATACATCAAAGTTCAAAATAGGTATTCTGTGCATTTTTAATGTAAAAAATAAATATTTTGATTTCTGGAAGGTGGCATTTTTTTTAAGTCATGAACTCATCATACTTACAGAATCCTTGTGTATCATGCACTCCATTAGAATTTGAAAAAGGTGCTTAGACTGTTTAAGGCTGAAGTTGAACATGCTCTGAATCAGACAGAAGATCTCTTCTTTCACCTGAGGGCGCAGCATCCTGTCAGAGAAATAAATGGGCATAACTTGAAGCAACCCAGAGACGAGACCTAGCCAGTAGCACTGGGGTTAGAAACTCCATGTGAGTACCCTACTGAGAAGGTTGCCTTCAAGAGAGTCCATGAGCAAGAAGAAAATACACAGCAGAGGGAGAGGGGTGCAGAGAAGGATGAATTTTAATGTGAGGGGTATTCATCCACCCGGCCCCCTGAAACAATGCATTCTAAGGGAGTCTTCTTGAGCTGAGAGGGTTCCAGAAGGCAGTGAGTTTTCACAGACTGAGCATAATATTCTCAAATGGTCTCACTCCCTAAAATCGTAGGACATTGCTTAGCTGAGACAATAGGGACCCTTCTGGTTACAGGCTGGGGGTCTGATGCACACATGCAGTCCCTGAGAGAGGAACAACTGACTCAGCATGTAGCTTCTCTGGCCCACGAAAATACACAGCTTGACAGTGCAAAGTGGAAGAATGAATAGTTACTGTGTTTTCACAGTGGAGGCGTCAACAACTCACCCTCCATCCTCCAGATGTTTGTAGGTGAAGGCCAAGAGGTCAGCAGCTCTGCCTGTGCCCTCGCACACCACCACTGGCTCCTTGTTCTTGACAGTCTCCCACACTGAGAGGATGACATTGGGACCACCTTCCACCACCAGCCCCACCACGGGCACACCTTGTCTTGAACCTATGTCAAGTCACAAACGGCACCACACTGTCACAGAGCTGCCCTGCCTCGGTCAGCCAGCCACTTTGATTTCTACACTTCAACTACCACCTCCGCCTTCCTGCTTGATCAGTTCAAGACTAAATCAGAAACTGGGTGTTCAGAGAAAATGCAGCACAGATATGGTGAGGGCATCTGTAAGCTTTCACCAGGGAAAAGATCAGTAAAAGCTTTCATTAACTAAAAAAAGGGGAGAGGGGAGGACTTAAAACTGTTTAACATTTCTTTGTTGCAAGTTCTAAAGAATTTAAAAGTAAGCAGATCTTTATAACAGATACCAGTGTCCCCATCACTCATTAAAAACAGACTTTGTCAGTGCAATAAACTTTTAATGGTGGGCAGGGCAACCTTCAATGTCTTTTATATTTCAGAATAGTACACCTTTCACTGTTTGAGTTTATCATGATTATATATTATCTTATCAAATCAAGGAGACAAAAAGCTGCAGCACTATTGAGCCATTCTTTTATAAAAGCTACTAAATGAAAAGTTATAAAATGGAATATATAATACATCCTATTTGTATTTTCAAAGCCCAGTGTATACCTATGTATTTATATGTATGTACATATACATACATTTTCTATCAGTAAATGGAAATCTCTGAAAGAATGTACAATAAACCATTAACATTAAAAAGTGACTTTTTGGTATTTTTGAAACAAGTCATAATGACATAACTGAGGTTGGCCTTAAACTCACAATCCATTTGCTTTAACCTGGTGAGTGCTACGTTACAATACGTACTGCCATGTTCAGCTTGACTTTAATCATCTTATTCATTTAAATTTTAACATGTTGCTTTAAGACTATATATTTGATTTTACATTTCAAAAGAAGGGAACCCGGTGGACACTATTTTATATTCACTCTTGAACTACAGAGAACTTCACCTTGGGTAAAGTGTTTTCAGGGCCATGCTGTGGCCTTCCTCTGGCCATCCCCTGTCCTCACAGATGGGGAGTTGTGGTGGTTTGAATGAAAATTACACACACACACACACACACACACACACACACACACACACACACACACACACACAGGCCCATAAGGCATTATTAGGAGGTATGGCTTTGTTGGAGAAAGTGTGTCACTGGGGTGGGCTTTGAGGTCTCAAGGTGCTCAAGCCAAGCCCAGTGTGGCATTCTATTCCTGCTTTCTGCTGGTCTGGATGTAGAACTCTCAGCTATATCTCAAGCACCATGTCTGCCTGCATGTCACCATGCTTCCTGCCATGACAATAATGGACAAAAACCTCTGAAACTGTAAACAAGCCCCAATTAAATGTTTTTCTTTATAAAAGTTTCCATGGCCATGGTATCTCTTTACAGCAATAGAAACCCTAACAATAACAGGGGTCTACACAGTATGACTGCCAAGAGAAGCCCATGCTTGCATCCCACTCCCTGAAGCTCATAAGGCCCTCAAGATCTTGACTTCTGGGGGCTATTTGGGCCTCTGCCCCAAGTACATCCTCTGCAAAGCAAGAGGCATATTTGAGAAGTAGAGAAGAGATAGAAAGATATTTGATCTCAACTAGGGGATGTCAAGGTGCAGCCCACCTGGAATTGCAGGATTGAGCCAGAGGCAGACAGAAACAGAAAGTAGATGGGTTGAGGGTCCACCTCTGACACATTGTGATGCTTTGGCTCAGTACTCTCTAAAACCCAAGAGCTCTAAACATAAACTAGCCTAGCTTATACATATCAAGGTCAATGAGTAGAGCATATTGGTGTGCTGGCTTGATTTCAAGCTTTTAAATCTTAGATAGAAGCATGTAGACATCATTGTGTATCCTTGTCCCAGATGCCAGAAATGTTATGGTAGGCTGTTGAAGGTATCCAAATATTTCATACTGTCTAATTAATTGGTGTGATAATCTTCTGTTCCTTTTCCATTCAATTCTACTTCATTATTATCTCCACATGAATAAATACTATTAAAAATATGAGAATACAATATACCAACAGGTACACTTAGGGCTCCTCTAACAATATCTTACAAAAACTAGGTGAAACAGGAAAAGAGACACAAAATAATAATGAAAACTTAGATAAATATTATTAATCTAGTGTTTTTTTCTTGATACTGAAGACCAATCTCAGGGCTTTGCACATGTTGTATTCTGCCCCTAAACTACACCCTCAGCCCTAGGAAAAATTTTTGAGAGAATTTCTTATATCCTGTATGATAGAATAGCCATTAGATATGTAGTAAATTATGTTTATTACTAGGGAAATACATTGTGCTTAGTAAAGAGGGAAAGGTTATCAAAAGCAGCATTGATATCAGTTTTATTCTTAAGAATGTGTATGTGTAGGAAACTAAAAGTTTATATGTGAAAATGTTAATGGTTAGTTTTAATAGTAACAGTGTAAAAATTCTACCTCTTTCTTTTAATGCCTGCTTTCTTTATTTTATCTGAGTGTTAAAGAATGCAATATTCTACCACCAGAAAAAAGAAATCAATGAGAGCATTTTGGGGAAGAGAAGAAAGAAGAATCTGATTTCTGCTAGGGATAATTTGAGTCAATAATTATTTCCTCCATAAATAATTATATTCATGATTGCTTTCTCCAAAACTATCTTACTATAAAACCTAAGCAGGAAGAGGGGCAGGATAAAGGTCCATCAGTATATACTAAGCTACAACTAGGCAAGAATTCAAGAAATTCCAGTGAGTATTACACAGTAGGATGAGAATCTATGACAACAAAGTGGAGCACAGGTCACAAACTCCAAGAGGATTGGTGGTGGTGGTGGTGGTTGACGTTTTGGTTTTTCGAGACAGGGTTTCTCTGTATAGCCCAGGCTGTCCTGAAACTCACTCTGTAGACCAGGCTGGCCTTGAACTCACAAAGACCCACCTGCCTCTGCCTCCTGGGTGCTGAGATTAAAGGTGTGTGCTACCACTATCCAGCTCCAAGAGGATTTTATATAATGCATTCATGGCACCCCAATAATATATACAACTTGGCCCTTGTGTATCAGGTAAAAAGATAAATTTAGTAAATATTTTTGCTAAAAATTTAAAATTCTAATACTGAGACACCTCATTGGAGAACTGCAAGCTGCTGCCTGCCAATAAGAGTCATGGAGACTACAGTTCTCACGTTAACAGTTCCTAAAACAGTCAGCTTGGGAAGTAATACTTTGCTCTGTGGAGACTAAACTGAAATTACCAGGAGAAAGAGGGGCTTTGGGACTGATGCTTCCTATCCTGACAGGACAGTGGCTGATCAAACAACTGCCATTGGCCCCTTTCATCGGCCAATTACTGAGGCCAGGGATTCCTTCAGCAACTCTAATGTGAGCAATATTTAATTTGTTATCTTATTTTATTTTATTTTTATAAGTCCTTTTTGCTGATATAAAAGGTCAGACAGCAACTTCAAAGATGCTTTGAGGTTTTTTTTAGAAATAAATAATCAATAGTTAGATATTTTCATGAATATGTGATTCCCTGTGGACATACTGGGTATGACAATCGGGTATCAATACACAAGAACTTCCACACAGCCATTGTTAATATTCTGACCCACCCCTTGAAATCCCACCCCCTTGGCAACACCCTGCATTCTGACGTAAAAGCCTCATTCTGAGGAAAACTCCTCCCCTTTCTCTCTCTCTCTCTCTCTCTCTCTCTCTCTCTCTCCTACTTTTCCTCCCATGAGATGTGCATCCTCAACCTCTCTCTTTCTCTCTCTCTCTTCTCCTCTCTTTCTGTCTCTCTCTTTCCTATCTTTCTCTTCATCTCTCTATTATAATAAACTCTCCATGTGGATGCAGCATCTGAGTTGTGAATTACTGGCTGCCACTGCAGCCACCATGCCTGCATGGCATGCATCTGCCCAGCCCACCACTGCATCTGCCCAGCATGCCAGCATGTTTCCCTGCATGTGCAGGATACCCTCAGGGGTCCCCCATGCAATAATTCATAACATCCATACCAAGAAGGAGGAGAAGGGAAGAAAGAACAGATATTTTTTAAAGACATACCATTTACCCAACACTTTTAACCACATCTATCGTGGTTAGTGTTGTCAACCAGAAAGAATCTGGAATCACCTGGGAGACAGCCCTCTAGGCATGCTTGTGGAAGTGTCTTAATTGCACTTATTGATATGGGAAGATCCATCTTGAATGTGAGCAGGACTATTCTCTGTGAAGAATATCCTGGACTATATAAAATGAAGAAAGCAAGCTGAGCACTAACTAACGTGCATTCATTTCGCTCTGCTTCCTGATTGTGGATGTGATGTAACCAGTTTCTTCAGGCTGCCGTTGCCTTGACTACCCCACCAGGATGGACCATACTCTTGAACCAAGAGCCAGAACAAGCTCAACCCTCCTGTAGTTGCTGTTGTCAGAGTATTTCATCACAGCAGCAGGAGGGAGGGAGACCTCAGACAATACTGAACACATTTTTTTTCTCTGTTCTTGCAACAAAAGTTAGAGGTAGACAAATCCTTACACGTAAAAAGTTTAAAAGCTTGGCAAGTATTAACTCCATTGCCCACAGTCACAGACAACAAAGACAGAACTGTCTCTAATCCCACACTTTCTGCTGCCTCAAAGAGCAAAAACTAAAGGGACTTACTTTTTCAGCCACCACTCAAAGGATGCAAAGAACTGAGCCCTTTGAAAGATACAGACATCCTGTCGAAGACAACTCAGGGCCCACTTGGTGATTGATGCCTGAGTAAAAGAACTCCATTCGTCCAGAAAGCACGCGGCCCTCCCCTTTCTGTAGTTCTCTAACCAGCCTGCCTAGTACTCCTGTTCCACAAGTAACACCAAACGGCCATTTGTTGTTGCTGTCACCGCTGCTGCACTCTTTGCAGTGCTGGGTTGGAGCACAGTCTCACACATGCTAGACAAGCACCCTACGATATAAGTGTAAGGTCGAAGGGATTACCCACAGTCCGCTACATGTACTCTACAGCCAAAAATGACATTATTACCGCATCGGTGTGAGCACAGCACAGCCTTACCGCCTTCCATGCCCTTATTTCTGCAAGTTTCAACCTGTACCTTCATTTCTGATTTTAACCCCTTTCCTGCCTAAAGTCACTGGGTCCGCACATGAAATATCAGTCTTCCTTGACAATCAAAGTTTAGATGCATATTCCTCTTGAGTTCATCTCTTTTGTTTCTCTTTAGCAATTCCCATTTACACATGGAAGCTTCCCTCTCACTCTCTATATGGCCGTACATTCTCTCAGAGGCCTTGCTAAAGTTTCATTCACGAGGGAAGCTCCTCTGCTTACTCTATCCCGCAGAGACTTCCTCCTCTGACCTGTCTTCACCTACAATTCTGGATCCACCTACATCCTGCTTTCTTCTACCTTGTGGCTCACATGTGTTAACTGGACACTCTGGCTGCTCTAATGCAGGGACCCACTTAGGTCTGTCTACCCTGAGCAGAGGACAAGTGGGCACCTTGTTCATTAGCAAGCCCCCGGCCAGATGCCAAGACCCAATGGAACTTACAGCTGTGTATCTTCTGCATCGAGAGATGCTTCTCCAGGTTCCGCCTGAGCTTCACTTCGTTTCCATACTTGCCCACAGTCCCATCATCACACAGGATGAAGTGAGAGTGCATGCAGTTGAGTGTGGTGAGCTTGCTGAGCGGGTTACTACTCAGAGTCTGGTACATGCACACTACCTGAGAGACAGCAAGGACGAGAGGACATCAGAGCTCAAAGTCCTCCCCCGACTTCACGGATTCTAAACCCTGTCCCTTTACACCAATGGAACACCTATCTAGATTTAAAGTATTACTTACCACTTAGGACAGTATTTCTCGACAAGCTTATCTTTTGTAAAGTTTCCCATTTCTTGTAGATCAAATGAGGTCCTACAGCAATATGCACCTCACAGTGCATGAAAGAGACAAGTTGACCTTACCCAGGATAAGCACCAATCATGGGCTTAGAGGTCATGGCAGTCATATTGCTAAAATGGTTCTAAATACTAATTTCTCATTTTGGTTACTTACCTTGTTTCTGACCATTAAAAAACAGTTCAAAGATGGGCACCAGTCCATAGACTACACCACAATCCATAAAATTATTCTAGTATACTTCAGAATAACATTTTGGCACTAATTTTTCACATATTCCAAATGAAATAAAGGATAACAGAGAGCAATGTGGCTTCAGGGACTTTTTTATATTTATGGACTCTCCCTTAAGCTGCTCCTCATCTTATTTCCAAGTATAATCTCGGGCTAATTTTAACTCTGAGTAATTTCTGTCTCCCTTTTTCTCGTGTATAAGTAAGGATAACAATCATTCCAATACCATAGGGTTTTTGTGAGACTTCAAAGAAATAACAGACACTAGACTTTAATGGTTAACTTTATAATCCCACAGCATAATGCTGAGGCCAGAAACCAAAAAGAAAGTCACTGCTAGGTTTACCAGATGTTTTATATTTAGAGAAAGTGATGGCCAATAATACAAAATAAAAACCGAGAGAAATGCTAAATACTGACAATAATGTTTCGGGGCTGAATTATGGTAGTGCTTAAAAATGTACAGAGATACTAAACCTCATAAACAATCAGAGAATGTATGTAAATCAGAATTAGCTATTGTCCCATATCTGTCAAAATGGTGAGGGAGAAGTACATAAAAATGAGCTGTATTGCACCCTGTTGGTAAAAATGTAAAATCTTACCACTCTCTAGAAGGCAGCATATCAATGCACACAACTGGCCCCAATGATTTCTAGGGAAATAAGCAATCTAGCACCAAAGATGTATGTCTTATTACAATATTAATATTATTGGCTGAAAATTGGAGAAACAGGAAACCACTAAACTGGACAATCACAGGGATAATTGGCTCAATTATATTACAACAAAATACTATTTAGCCATGAGAAGTCATAGCCCACAGATTGAAGCTTCATGAAAAGCAACAAGACATTTCTCTAGGGAGAAAAAAATCATATACAATCATACTAAAACACAAAGTTGTGAGAGCAGATAGAATGTTGTCAATGTACTCAGGGATACAGAAAGTCTTTCCTTGACAAAAATGATACATTTTAAACAAGAATCATCAATCACAGGATGAATAAATTGAAACATAACAGACAGCTTAAAACCAAAAGTCATCTTTCACTTTTGCAGAATGATAGGTGAACATCTCAAGGTTTTGAACACTGCCAAATAAGATATCAGGTTATTATTCTGCCCTTCCTGTATTGTCATGTACCATGAGATTAAACAGATGTTAATGAAAATGTTTCTCTTTATAAGAGTGTTTAAGCTAGTAAGTGTACAAAGAATGCTACAATTAAATATCATTTGTAACCTATGTTGATTAGTTTTTTGTCAACTTGACACAAGCTAGAGTGATCTGAGAAGTGGGAACTTCAATTGGCAAATGCCTCCATCAGATTGGCTTACAGGCAAGCCTAAGGGCATTTTTTGATTGATAATTGATGTAGAAGAGCTCAGCTGACTGTGTGTGGTACCACTCCTGGGCAAATGGTCCTATGGTGTATGAGAAAGGAAACTGAGCAGGTCAGAAGTGGCAAGCCAGTAAGCAGCATCCTTCCATGGTCTCTGCTTTAGTTCCTGTCTGATGATGGACTGTAACCTGTAAGACAAATAAAGCCTTTCTTCCCTAACTTTCTTTTAGTCATGGTCTTTATCACAGCAATAGAAAACCTAACTAGGACATAACACTGTTGAAAAGTGAATCTAAGGAATGGTTTCCAAAAATCATAAATCAGTAGATATCAAAAGTCACATAAAAGGGATACAATGCCTCACAAGGCATAAATTTGCATACAAAAAATCATAATATAATCCACTTGGAGATCAAACTAGCAATTGACAAAAAAGACAAGAGATAGAAACCATGCTAGAGCCGGGTGGTGGTGGCGCACACCTTTAATCCCAGCACTCGGGAGGCAGAGGCAGGCGGATCTCTGTGAGTTCGAGGCCAGCCTGGTCTACAGAGTGAGTTCCAGGAAAGGCGCAAAGCTACACAGATAAACCCTGTCTCGAAAAACCAAAAAAAAAAAAAAAAAAAAAAAACATGCTAGACCTGCTTCAATACGTTAAATCTGGGAAATCCAAACTGCGGGAAACTCTGTGGTAAATAGCTTGATTTCTTCAACCAATTGGAGGGGCAAATAATTAATTATAAGTAGGTCAATGAGGAAAATTAAAAATCAAAAGATGTACTGGTCTGTCATGAGATATGAAACACTGTTGGTTGATAAAATAAAAAATTTTAAATTATGAAACTACTGAATTTAGATTTTTTTAAAGACATTAAAGTAGAAGAAGACTCTTTAGGAAGAGGAAGAGAAAATGTGGCAAGAGGAAGGGGGGACAAGTGATAAGGGAGGACAGATCTAAGCAAAATACATTACATGCATGTGTGAAGATGTCATGATGAAGTCCATCACTTTGTACAATGATTATAGACTAATCAAAACTTTTAAACTATGAAGCAATGAAAAACTTGATTACACTGGAAAGTCAAGGATACTCAAGAATTATTGTTAATTGTGGGGCACACTAACAGTATTATAATGAGATTTGCTTTAATTGCCCATGTATTTTAGAAATATGTTAATGTAAGTCCTGAAACTCAGATTCTTCTTGAAGAAAAAAATATATATGAAGAACACGTTAAGATATAAACAAGTTGTGCCGGGCGGTGGTGGCGCACGCCTTTAATCCCAGCACTCGGGAGGCAGAGGCAGGCGGATCTCTGCGAGTTCGAGGCCAGCCTGGGCTACCAAGTGAGTTCCAGGAAAGGCGCAAAGCTACGCAGAGAAACCCTGTCTCGAAAAAACCAAAAAAAAAAAAAAAAAAAAAAAAAAAAAAGATATAAACAAGTTGAGGACTTTCTGAACAGAACTCCAGCCACTCAGGAAAAAATACCAATGATTGACAAATAAGACTTCATGAAAGTTAGAAGTTTCTATACAGCAAAAGAGACTATTAATCAAGTGAAGAGACAATATAAAATGGGACAAAGCCTTTGCCACCTACATGTCAATATTAACTAATAGGATTAATATCTGGAACATGCCAAGAATTTAACAAACTAACATCAAAAGCCAAACAACCCAATCAAATATGGGCAAAGGAACTGAACAAAGAATTGTAAAAAGAAGTATAGACTAACACAAATATTTTTAAAGTTATCAACATCCTTAGCCATCAGGGCAATGCATCAAAACAACTTTGAGATTCCATCCTATGTTAATCAGAATGGCTATCGTATCATCAAGAAAACAAATGACCACAAATACTAGAAAAGACGTGGAAGACAGAAATCCTTTTCCACTGCTCGTGGGAATGTAATTGGGTAGCCACTGTGGAAATCAGTGTGGAAGTTGCTCAAAGGCTTTTTTTGAAAATAGAACGTCTATATGATGCAACAATATCACTTCTGGACATATACCCAAAAGATTCTACATACTATTCACAGAGGTACCTACACATCCACACTCGTTGCTACTCTGGTCACAACATCTAGAAAATGGGTTCAGCCTATTAGCCATCAACGAATGAAGGAACAGTAAAACTACCATGTGTATACATAATGGAATTTTATTCATCTATGAAGAAAAATGAAGTTTGTGGGGAAATACATGGAACTAAAAAAAAAAATTAGACTAACTGAAGTAACCCAGACCTAAAAAGATAAATACTGCATATTCTCTCTCATTTGCAGAACCTAGCTTCAAATTTTTGTGGGTTTTTTTAAAAGCTGAAAATGATGTTGTTTATTGAAATTTTGATACTGTCAATGTTCAATCCCTTTATCAAACTCAGAAAATTTCAGTTATGAGTAATAAGTACTTAAATATCTCTTAGTATGAAAAACTGAACAATTATTTGCTATACTTATGCTAACTAAAGAATTCTATTGCTGTGGTTATCTGCATGTGTTAGTTAACAAAATAGAGACATGAATCATTTAAATTAATTGTCACATTCACAGAGCTGACTTTAACTGTACAGTGTGTGTGTGTGTGTGTGTATGTGTGTGTGTGTGTGTGTGTGTCTGTCAGTGGTGGTGGTGGTGGTGGTGGTGGTGGTGGTGGTGGTGGTGGTGGTGGTGGTGGTAATAGATTTTATAAATTGTACCCAGATCACATATCAATAATCTGTTTTCTACATGGGATCATACTACATTTGGAAGGAGTTTTGACAAAAACAAAAAAAAAACCCTCTATTTTAAGACAGACTTTGTCATTAATTTTCTACAAAATCATGGATATTATATTCTATACTACTAAAAGCAGGGAATCTGACAAATATATGCAAAGGTCACATAAGTAATTATAGCAACTTTAATCATTGTATTAGAAAGTATAAAAATAAGAGATGTCCAACTTTGGCTTTCATTTATATATAGCTTCAATTTTTTAGATTTCTTTGCTCAATCTGGAATGAATATCTATAGAGACAAGGGACCAAGAAAATGGACATGAGGTGGGCAAGGCATGGCAGGGGATGGGTACTAGAACACATGTGATGTGAAAGCAGAGGAAGGGATTCTGGAGGTGTAAAGGTTCAGTCTGGAATTAAGGTAGGAGAATAGAAAGAAGAGATGGAAAAGTCAATAAAACTTAGGATGTGTGGGAAAAGTCCTGTGGAAACTACTACTTTATGAGTTGATTAAAAAGGAGACTTTTTAAATACTTATTTTGAAGATACAATTATTTGATGTCTGGAATTTGCTTCAAAATAATGAACATCATTATTTGTAAATAGATAAAAGAATAAATGAAACAAAATTTGACAACAAATTAGTAGCTATTAAAGCTGAGAAATGGTATCCATAGCTCAAGCCTCACCTCTCTTTAATATGTGGGTTTTCCAAAATAAAAGTCAAAGTAAACCATGACCAGTCTGCATTAACTGACAAGAAATAACTGTTAAATAGTCAAACAACAAATATCATATTCATAGTACCCAGTACCCACATCAAAAGCCAGGCAGGATGATGTGCATCTTCATCACTAATGCTGTGGGGATGATGGGTAAATTCTGAGGCCTCACAAGACAGCCAGACCAGCCAAACAGCAAGTCCTGGGTTCAGCAAGTAACTCTCAGAAATTAAGGTGAAGAGCAATAGAAGACATTTGGCGTTGACCAACGACCTCTACAGACAGACCTGTGGGCAATGCACATGTACACACATGTGCAAAGATTCATACACCATACACACACACACACACACACACACACACACACCAAGCATTTTAACTCTGCATAAATACAAATATGTAATCAAATTCTAAAATGATAACATACTAAATATTATCAGTAATTATCTCCTTATATCTTTTTTCTAATGCACTATAAATTTCAACAACAACAAAAACACATGTGCTTTATAAATAAGTTTAGACATTCCATTCCCTTTCAACAAAGACAGAAACAGACATGGGTCTGGGGAGATGGTTCTGACGACAAAGAGCCTATGAGGACCCAAATTCAATCCCCAGAATGCACACTTAAAAAAAAAAGTAGGGCTTGGGGAGGTGGAACAAAAGTCAAGCATGATGATATATGTGTACATGTTTGTATTGCCAGCACTAGAGAGACAGAATTTTCAGATCCCTGGGGCTGGTTGACTGGCCCCCTCAGTGAGCTCCAGGCCAGTGAGAGACCCTGTCTCAAAAGAAAGGTGGGGAAGGATGTGGGCACTTGAGAAACAATACCAAGATTGTGTTCTGGCTCCACACAAGTCTACATACATACATGCGGACCTGTCTGCACACAAACATACCACACCACACACACACACATACACACACACACACATTTATATGCATTCTTACACACACACATTGTTACACACATGTTCTCACACACACAGATTCTACACACACCTACACATATTCTTACACACAACATTCTTATACACACATATCCTTACACATACTCATACACACACAAATATTCTATATATATATATGTATATATATATACATACATATTCTACACACATACATACATTCTTACACACACACACACACATACACAAATAATCAATACACAGGAATGAATGAAGCAGACCAGAGTATAAGGTGGGAGAAAACAAGTAGAAATGGCCAACTTAACAATGTGATTTGTACTCCATGTAAACACTGCAAGGCTCTATACATTGGCTGTGTGAAGGATGGATCCACTGAAGAATTTCACAAAGAATAGTATGGTTCAATTTCTATTTTATAAGAATTATTCTGCTATTGTATTGAGGCTAGACTATAACAGAACACAAGAGTGAGAGGAAGGAAGACTCGTCCAAGCATTTGGGTGTCAGAGCTTGGCAATTTGGCCTAGCCTCAATGATGGGGCAGAGAAAATGAAAAAGGCAGATTCTGGTTATATTCTGAAGGTAGGGCTGAGAGTTTACTGGCAGGTCAGGTTTGAGGCATAACACAAAAGGGGTCACTCTAAACTTAATCCAAGGTTTTTGGCTTAGGCAGTTGCAATACAGAACTGGCATTTTGTGAGATAGGGTGACAGATGTAATAGGAAGGCAAATGTTAGTTTGGGATTTATCACATTTGAGGTGTCTTATCAGATATTTGGGTATATTGTAAAGAAGGCAGTTCAGATACATTTCATTCTCCTTTGTTATAAAAAGGTTGTCTACTCACATCTTTTCCAACTAGTTCTCTCTGGTTCTCAATGACACCCCAAGGAAGGATTCCAACTGTCCAGATTTTCCTCAAGGACTTAGAGGAATGGGCTTTTAGGGCATCGCCAACATGCTTGGACACTCCTATGAAACAACCAGAGCAGAAGTCAAATTTCAGCTCACAGATTAAGAACAATGACTCTCACAGACATAGATGATCATATGAAAAAAAAGGTCATTCTTAAGGTAGGCTCCTAGCACAGCAGAACTGAATGCTGGCTTCTTGCCTGTCTCTCTTCTCTCTTAACCTCTCTCCCTCTTGCCGCTGGACCAGGACCTGAATAATTCTCCCCTTCCTTGACCAATTTCTAACAGTCACTACTTTTGCCTAGCTAGAATGTTCCATGCACTGCTTGACTTCATGAGCATTCTAGTGTTCTCCAATGTGACCGTAAAATACCCTGCAGATTAACTCTGATGTATATAAGGCATGAGGTTCAGAGACCGCTGTATGGAGGATGGGTTTTTTGGCTTGGTTTGGTTTGTCTTTCTCCCTAACATTACCATATCTGCGAGTGCTACAGTGAAGGGATTTGATAGCAGGCTATTTGACTCATGCTTAGATAGGGAAAGGGTGGGGAGGAGTCTGGCATGAGCTTTACCTGAGTTTATGCCTTCAGTAATTATCCATGCTCCTGTGGTCTCTGCAGCTTTGACCAGACCCTGGCTGAAGGCTTCTTTGAGGTTAGAGGACATCTTGAAGTTCTGAATACCCCCATGGACAGAGATCACAAGCTTTGGCAGCTCCATATTCCATTCTTTCAACATCAAATGCAACAGGTGATCCGATTTTGTATCATAAGAAGTTCTAATATACTGGAAGGACAGTATAGCCCCATGAAGAGAACACAGTGAAACATGCAAGTCAGTAGAGAAAATGAACACACAGCAGAGCCACTAGGGTGGCCATAGCCTGGCCAGAAAGTGTTCAGGGCCTCTCTGGAAGTTTAACTTCACCTAATGGAAATATTCTCTTTTAAGGATTCCATACTCCCTCCAACTTCCTTCTGGGAATTATAAACCACTATATGATACTTTCTCTGTTTGGAGGTTTGGCCTCCATGGTTCATAAGAAGGCTGGAGGTAAGGCAAAAATACTTCATCAGAACATCAGTAAAGCCATTGGAAGCGAGCTTTGTAAAGGAGATGAAATGTGACTTTTCATAAATACCATGACTTAGCATTTACTTGATCCCTTTCATATATTTGTAGACATTTTAAAAACTCAGGAGCCTGAGCATCTATACCATGTTTTTAATTTACCGACCAACAATTTCTTTGCATACCATTATCCCGCTGAGAAAATTTTCTTTAGAAAATAAGTACACTGATCCCTGATACTGCTAGCCAAAGACAAGACCAGTGAGGTCACACCTAGGAGAGCCACTGAGTCACTGCAGCTGGTCTGACATGACAGGGCACAACTGGCTACAGGCCACTTAAGTTCTGCCCAGTGAGGTGAGTTCGCCTACCTCAAACTGAAGCCCAACCAACCGCAGGAATAAGCCAGGATTATGGAAGGAAAAAAAAAAACAGGAGGGCATTAGGAAACCATGAATTATAGGTCTATACCAAAAGAAAGCATGGGTAGAACTTCCATACAAGCAAGTGTAAGTTATCACAGTACCCTCTAAAGTGATGATAACAAAGCAGTTTGCTACTCATCTTTGAACTTGTTAATATAGGACCACTTCAATTCATAATTAAAATAACAGAATTTCTAACCACCAGGGCTGTACAGCTATCAAAATACACACGGAACAGGAAGAATAGAAGGAAGATTGTGCGTGATTGCATGTATGAGGGATGCCACTGAGCTGCCAGGCTACAGCACACGACAGTAGCAGGACAAACACAGGCAGACCCTTAGGAAATGGTTTTGTGACTGAGAGTACTGGGTGAGGACAGGCAAAGGTGGGGCCTGGGCTCCATTCATCTGCTTGTGCCCCAGCTCTTCTCTCAGGTAAGCCTGCCTTCAACTCTAAGTCTTCCCCATACTAGAAGATACTGCTCTTTGAAGAAACATCCTCAAAGAACTGTTATTAGGACTGGCTTTTCCACCTAAAGGTCTATTAAACGTCTCTTCTGTTTCCCTTATAAGGAACTCACTCCCCAGACCAAACCTTATAGGCACACTCTCTCAGATCCTTTGTAGAATGAGGCCTTGGGGGTGGGGGGGGGGCGGACTCTGGGAAGGAAACTGCAACACAGTCTCTCTCAAGCTGTGATCTTGCTCAACACAGACCTGAAGGATGGAGGAAGCTCAGGCAGCCCTACTCTGCTGAGACATGGAGTAAGATGCATTCAGATACACAAGCTGTAACGACAGCTGGAAGCTGAGTGTCAAATAAGCGATCTGTCAAGCTGAAGAAATGGCTCAGTGGTTGCTGGCTGCTCTTCCAGAGGGTGGAGGTTCAATTCCCAGCACCCAAATGGAGAGTGACAACCATCTGTAACTCCAGTTCCCGGAGATCTGATGTTCTCTTCCCACCTCCATGGGCACCAGGCACACATGTGGTACACAGACACACATGCAGACAAACCATCCATACACATAAAATAAAAACAAATTTAAAGAAAAGAAACAGCTAATAGTCAGGAGATAAGTCTAGCTACATTTTCAATTTTCATTGGACCCATTCACCTTGTTCACCTTCAGATCTCAGCTTAACACCCGAGCCGGTTTTCTCTACTTTTGAATGCCTTTCTCACTGCACACTGAATCCTCTCACTGAGACAGAAAGGGTTATCTTTTTCATTCGCTCAAAGAACCTGTTCACATAGCATCCTCCACTTTTATTTCCTATTGCCCTCCCCAAATGCCAAGCAGTGTTAATACAGAAAACCTATTCTTTTTGGACCATAGGGAGTATATAGGCACACAGTAAGTAATGCGTGCACAGAAAAAAAGGAATAAATAAAGGTGGATAAGAATAAACGATATCTGGGATCACGGAACAATAATAGAGTATTTGGCTTGCACATAGAAGGTCCTGGATTCTAACCCCAGTACTGCAACAAACAAACATTAACAATGAAATAAAGACAGACATAGAGAAAGGCGGGGGGGGGGGGAGGGGGGCTGCTCGGTGGTAAAGAGCACTTGCTATTCTTCCAGAGGACTCAAGTACAGTTCTTAGCGACTACATTAAGTGGTTTACAACAACCTATAACTCCAGCCCCAGGGCACCCAAGGCCTCCACCAGTACCCCACATATATACCATACACTCACACAGACACACAGACACAAATACATAATAAGAAAATAAATAAATAAATAAATAGATAAATAAATAAATAATAAATAAATAAATAAATGTCTTTAAAAAAAAAAAATAGCAAGCCAGGTGGTGGTGGTGCACATCTTTAATCCCAGCACTTGGGAGGCAGAGTAGGCAGAGTTCTGTGAGTTAAAGGCCAGCCTGGTCTACACAGTGAGTTCCAGGGCAGCTAGGGCTGTTATACAGAAAAACCCTGTCTTGAAAAACCAAAACAAACAAACAAACAAACAAAACAGCAAAAGAAGAGTGTCAAATTGCACACAGGGTTCTCTAAGAATTAGGCTCCAAAGGGGATCAGGAAATAAGGGGGATTTTTTTTCTGCCAACTAAAACAGAAATAAGCATGGGCAGTTAAATGCAAGAGGATGAGTAACTCTAAATGTAGATTCCTGTAGAACTGTATGCAACCTTATTGAATCTGCCTTCTGACAGTCACCTCCAGAGCTTGACTGGCCCTCAGCCTCCCTGAGGTTGCTTCACTTGGGGAATCAGGTGCATAAAACAGAAGGTGATGACTGCTCTCTGAAGAGTACACCTGAGGGACAGTTGACCAGGTAACACTGCATGCTACAGTTTAGACCTGCAGTATCCCCAAAAGCACCCTGTTAAACTCCTACTCACCAGCCTATGGCATTAAAGGGACAGGGCAGAAGCTGTAGATGGTGGGGCCTAATGGAAAGAAGCTGTGTCACTAGGGGTACTGTTACCCTCGTCCACACTCCCTATTTCTCCCTGGCTGCTGTTAAAATCAGGCTGTGACCTGCCCAAAGTCACTGCATGTTGTGTAAAACTGCAGTGTTACAGGCTGCACCTTGCCCTGAGAGATTCTACTTTACAAGCATTAGTTGACTCCACTTCGCGGGCAAATGCAGACTCTGCACCTTGGTGGCTACATAAACAGTGCCATCTCTCTGGCACCACCCACAAGGAACACTGACAAATAACCCTAAAGTTTAAAAAGGTGCTACTCTATAAATTTATAAAGTTCACCAAGGCCACATGAGCACGTAGCTGGATTACAGTCATGCAAGAAAAACTAATTTTGAGAACTATTAGAGACAGCATACTGAAGAAAGAGTATACTACCCTCCCTGGACCTCACAATGCAGAAACCGCCTAACAATAAAATGATAATGAACCCTCCTGGTGTGGCATCTGGCCACCCTCTGTGTGTGTCAGGGGACTGACAAGCAGGGAACTTGTAACTGCCCCAAGAACTTCAGCTCATATCAGTCCCCACTGCTCCTATAGCCTACTTAGACTGTCATCCGTTCACCCAACTGGACCAAATCCTACACCTGAGATGCAGATAATACCCCTCATACCTAAGGGATGGGAGGACTCGGATAGATTTGACAACGGATCAATAGCATGGATCCCTTTGCAATAAATCCACACCATGTGGTTCTCTCTCCTTAGAAGTCCACTTGTAAGGCCTTTTCTATTCAAAACTAGTGAAATAGTAGTTTGGTTTATCAGCAGACCTTGGAGTGGTAGATATGTTCTCCATCTTGGAAATTAATGGTGCCAAAGGTATCTGTAGGGCTTTTCGCTGTGTGCTTCTCAACAGACCATTGCTCGTTTCCACTGTCTTCGTCAGCTGAGAGGCTCCAGGCATAATCTAGCCCATGATGTTCATGAATCAGTCGGCCACAGTAACACCTGAATTCAGGAAAATAGTCACTCAGAATAGAAAACTGGTACAATATTTCCAACCCTCAGATCGATGTATAGATGTCATGTATTGAGAACTCTTAAAAATTCATATTCAGTTCACCAGACTTGGCAGTGAGCACCTTTACCCAGAAAGCCATCTCGCCAGCCCCTGCTTCTTCTTAACACTGTTATACACTCTGTCAGCAATGTCATAAAAGATCATAAATGCGTATAATTGGAATTTACATCATCTCTCTCATTTCCTGTTTTGTTTATTCTTTTGGCCTTTATCATTATTTTTTTTATTTATTTTACATACCAACCACAGTTTCCCCTCCCCTGTCTCCTCCCACTCCCTCCCCCCATCCACTCTTCCTCTATCTCCATTCAGAAAGGGTAAGGCCTCCCATGAGGGTCAGCAAAGCATGGCATATCAAATTGAGGCAGGACCAAGCTCCTCCCCCATACATTAAGACTGAGCAAGGCATCCCACCATAGGGAGTAGGTTCCAAAAAGCCAGCTCATGCTTCACAGACAGCTCCTGGTCCTACTGCTAGGGGCCCCACAAACAGAACAAGATACACAACTGTCACCTATATGCAGAGGACCTAGGTCGGCCCCATACAACCTCCCTAGCTGTTGGTCTAGAGTCCATGAGCTCCCACATCTTGGGTCAGCTGTCTCTGTGGGTTTCCCCATCATGATCTTGACCCCCTTGCTAATATAACCCCTCTTCCCTCTCTTCAACTGGACTCCTGGAGCTCGGCCCAGTTCTATGATGACAATTAGAATAGTCACCAATCTTATTACAGGAGAAGGCCAGTTCAGGCACCCTCTCCACTATTGCTAGAAGTTTAGCTGGGATCATATTTGTGGATTCCTGGGAGTTTCCCTGGCACCAGGTTTTTTTAAGATGAAATATCACCAGGATGCTCAGGCTAGTCTTGAACTACAAGTTCTAGATTCAAATGATGCTTCTGCCCCAGCCTCCTATGTAGTTAGATTACAGTAGGGTGCCATCAGATATGACTCTACCTCATAAATAAAAGTAGCTGAGAGTGAGGGAAACAAAAGCTTTTCTATTGATAAAGTGCTTCAGTGTTTTTCATCTATCTTTTCCCTTCACTTTTTAACTCTTTACTTTCTTAATACAGTAGTATATATTTATATAATTTGTAAATAAGACATATATTATTGGCATATATATTGCCATGCCTGTAACATATATATTGGCATGCATAACCCAAAATGTTTAATGATGTGGCGTAGAGTAAAACATGTGAAGTCCACTCTATCAAAGGCAGGAATGCTTAGCATGGATCCCAATACATGTATATTCATTTATAAATAATATTATATGTTCATATCAATCCACATAATAAATATTAGTCATGATAGAAGTGAAATTACAAGTGCACCAAATTGTTCATTGTTTTTCTGTTCATAATTTTAAAATACTATAAATGACTAAGTAACCTGAACTTTCACCAATAAGAATGCAAATATAGGGCTAAACAATAGCTCCATTGGCATAGTGCTTGCCTTAAGATGAAAGAAGCCCTGGGTTTGATCTCCAGCACTACAAAAATCAGGTATGGTGTATACATCATTAATTTTAGCACTATACAGGTGGAGAATCAAAAGTTCAAGTTTATCCTTAGCTACATAACAAGTTTAAGAATAGCCTAAACTACAGGAGACCATGTTTTTTAAAAAAGCCAGTAGGTCAGGTGTGGTGATGGCCACCACCTACAATCTCAGCTACTAATTAGACTGAGACCAGAGAATTAGAAATGGGAGTCCACCCTAGGCAATTTAACATGACCCCAAGACTCTACCTAAAAATTTAAAAATATAAAAATCAAATAATATGAAAGTTAAAGTTAGCATTGGTTAAACTCACAAGCTTTAGGATATGGTCAGAATTAAGGAAGTTTTATTTTGCTCCACTGACAAAAAGGAAGGGTAAACCCACTTGATGACACCTGCTTTAAAATGTGCATGACTGTTAAAATGTGTACAGCACTGCAAAGTTTTCTTTATTGTGCAACGTGGGTGTTTTGCCTGTTTTTATGCAAATACAACAGGTGCAACTCATATGTCAAATACCTCACTTGCATATGCAACACAGAGCTACATTTTATCCAAATACAATGTGATAGCAAAATAAAATGTAATGTTTCATACATGTTTTAGGTGGTAAAAGCTCTTGTCAAATATCCTAAGATGTCTGCTTGTCTCAACAACTCAGGACTTCTAGTAGATTCAAGTATCATGCTCAAGCAAGCAAGGGAAGAATGAATACACACACACACACACACACACACACACACACACACACACAACTTTTATACCTCCATCTTTTTCAGAGAAAATAACATGTGCCTTAATCTGAGTCCATTCAACTTCTGACACCCATCAATCAACAGAGTTATTTCCCCTGATCCAGCCTACTTCAAGGGTGTCCAGTTTCCCCCTCAATGTTCCATCGGTGTCCCTCCCAAAGCTTTGTGCTCCACTGAAGCAGACAACCTTCCTCAGTCTAAGATGTACAAGGAGTTGAGCTCCCCTGCTAGAAACTAAAAAAAAAAAAAAAAAAAAATCTGGAACTCTGAAGAAACTCTCCCAAGCACTTTTCAACACACCACCTTAAAATGAGAAGAAGCTGATTTGTCAAGCCTCACCTGACTAAATTCTGGCAGACTTGGCAGCCTTGAGTGCATCTGAATTAAAAAAAATAAAAGCATTGTTAGTTTACCAATATGTATGATAAGAACTTAATGCTGATCTAGTAAATATTTATCATTTTTCACAGTCTGAAACTTAGAATTTACCAAATATTCATGCATCATTTACTTTCCATATCATCTCCTATGTATAATTACACCGTAGAAACCATGGACTATGAAACCAAAATACCTAAATTTGAATACCATTGATTCAGTGATTCTTCTAAGCCCTAGATCTCACACTTAGAAATAACTGCAAACCCTTTATGACCCCCATAAGGTGATAAGAAGGATTATCTTAATATATCTGAAGTAGCTCATGTCACCTGGTATATTGCAGTACATGGAATAAAAGTACATTAGTTACTTTTCTCACCCCTGCGACGAAATCCCTGATAAAAGCAATTTAAGGAAAGAAGGGTTTGTTTTGGCTCACAGTTTGAGGGGACACAGTCCATCGAGGTGGGAAGTCATGAAGGTGGGAGTGAGAGGCAGCTGCTCACACTCATCAGCAACCAGGCACCAGAGAGAGGAATGCTGCTGGTTCATAACCTTTCCTCTTTTATTCATTCTGGGATCAGCCTATGGGAAATGTACTCACCACGTTCTGGGTGGGTCTTTCCTCCTCAGTTAAATTTCTCTGGGAACACTCTCATAAACACACCTAGAAGTATGGCTAATTAATTCAGTAGGTGATTCTTAATCCAGTCAAGCTGGCGATGGAGGCTAACCATTATAGGTAGGTATTATGATTACTGTTGATATCATTGTTATTATAATTACTAAACAATGAAGATAACACAGAACTCTAGGAAATCAAGTAATAAAACGTAATTTTAAATATTTTAAAGTCATAAATCAGGACCAGTGATGTAGCTCCCTCAGCTTGCCTAGCACAAAAGAGGCCTTGGATTCTATCCATAGTTCCTTATAAACTGGGTATGAAGGAACACACCTATAATGTTTACACTGCAGAGGTGGAATGAGGAAGATCAGAAGTTCAAGGTCATACTCTGTGACATCCTGAGTTCCAGATCACCCTGGGCTGCAAGAGACACTCTCCCAATGTGTGTGTGTGTGTGTGTGTGTGTGTGTGTGTGTGTGTGTGTGTGTGTATGTGTGTGTGTGTGTGTGTGTGTGTAACAATATCAATTGATCACCATTAGACAGGAGTGCCTAATGTCACTCTGTTTCATAACACTGCTTTGTTGGAGTATTTTTTTATTTGTTTGTTTGGTTAGTTTGGTTGTTTTTATTGGTTGGTTTGGCTTGGTTTGGTTTGGTTGGTTTGGTTAGTTTAATCTGGCTTGCTTTGATTTTGTTTAGTTTAGTTGCCTTAGTTTGGTTTGGTTTTGGGTTGTTGTAGTTGATTTGGTTTGGCTTGTTTAATTTGGTTTTGTTTGGTTTGCTTTGGTTTATTTTTTTTTTTTTGGCATAGTGCTAAGAATGGAATCCAAAGCCTTGCACATTCTAGGCTCTGCCACAGAGCTCTGGACTCAGTTCTCATCACTGCTGCTTGGTAATGCAACATGACATCTCAAAGGTAAGTCTTCTATGTTTTAGTCTTCTTTTAAATACTGGTCTTCTTTTCTTGGCTGGGAAGTATGTGAAGTCCTATATTCCACCTCTAGTGTCAAAATAAATAGATAGATAGATGATAGATAGATAGATAGATAGATAGATAATAGATAGATAGATAAATGAAAAAGAAGGATTAAAATTGTTTTACTTTTCTAGACACATATATATGCATATGAATTTTTTCAAATTCCTTAAAAAATCTTTCATGATTTTGATGAGTACTTTATTGAATTTGTAAAATTATTTGAGACTTAATATGAGTATAATTCTTTTCCTCATTAGTTTTCCTCTTTAATTTTCAGAAAAACTTCCAGGATTTACTCATTAGTGATCAATCATATGATCAGTGTAAAGCAATGTTTAAAAACTGTAGTTAATCAACAAGAAAGAAAGACACTGTTCATAAAACAATGATCATTCTAAGGTTCTGTTTAAAATCTGGCATTCTAACCTTCATTTTTTTCCTATACCAACCTTTGTGTCTTTTCTTAAAAATAAGAAGGAAAAAAGAGAAATTATAATCAAGCCTATATGATTGTTTTCCTATTAGGAGCTAAAAAAGATTTAATAGAAGAGAGAAATTTGTATTGGTATAAAATAGTGAAATCCTAGTCTTACAGTTTAAATCTGGTTCCACCCCCACCCCAGGTTAATGTTTGAATGTTTGATGTCCACCCCACAGTTTGTGGTGCTGTGTGACAGTGGACAGCCTTCAGGAGGTGGGGCCTGACTGGCAGAAATATCTCACTTGATGGAAGGCCCTTGAAGGTCATGACTTACCACTCATTCCAATCATGGTTTCTGTTTCCTGGGTTGAATAATGTCAACAAGATCCCGCCACACACAGAGACAAAGTGGTCTACCCTACACGCTGTCCTGGGACCTTCCAGAGTTGAACGTCAAAACAAGTCCCTCCTCCCCATTGAGTCAGGTATTTCCTCACAAGGGTGAAGAGGTGACAGATACACTACTTCATGACAAAAACACACAAAAGCTATTTTTCCTGAGAATCTTACTAGAACCCAAGAAAATAGACAATATAAGAGGAATGATCATGGTCATCTATTAAATTTTTTTGTAATCACACATAGAGACTGATTTTTTTTTCTCCATAAATGTAAAAAGTCTTGAATCTTTCATAGAATTATGTTCAGTGGAGTCAGGTATAATAGCACATGTCTGTAGTTGTAGTACCCAGGAAGCTGAAGCAGGAGAATGGTGGATTTAAGGCCAGCACAGGCTGCATACTGATACCCTATCTTAAATATGTGCCCAACGGTTTTCTTTTCTCTGGTGCTGGGAATTGATGGCAGGGCCCCATCACACTAAATGCATGCTCTAACACTGAATTCTGTCCCAGATTTAACATTCTCCTTTCACCTTATGGCTAACCACACTTGGCATTTTGTCACTTTTCCTGAGGTCCAAGGTAATTATGAAGATGGCTTTCCATTTAAAGAAGTGAAATGAGTGTCATGTCACATGATACCATAAAAGATGAATGGAAAAAAAACAATGTTACCTTGGCATCCTGTAAACACTTTGTAAACAGGTAAAAGGAGAATTTCCAATTACAGAGCTTACCAACCATAGGTAATTCAGTGAGGGTGGGACTAGTCAATGTTTAACAAAGGCAAAGAACACCATTTTAGTCCTTGCCAAAGGACCTTACCATGCTTTCCTTCATAAGCATGTACTCATGACATCTAAACTTTAAATGAATGTAAGGCCAATGGCTCAAGGGGATCTAAAATAGACTTAGCTACCCTAATTAAAATACTTACATTTCCCTATCAATTTTCCACCAGGGCAATGACATCCGGTCTTAACTCACAGACCTGATTACCCTGAGGAATTTTCCGTAGACCTTTCTTCCCCCATTTCTTCAGCTGCTGAACTTTGTTCCTACAAGTAGAGTTTCCATAGGGTTGTCCAGAACGTAGAGTTCTCTAACTCAGCCCTGCTGCCTGCAATCTGCGTAAACACAAAGCCTCAGGAGCAAACACAACTAAGTCTCCTGGCCCCTCTGGATCTCTGCAATGTCCCTGACATGTCCTCAACAGTCACTATTTCCCAGGGATACTTTAGTTGGGATAAAGAATAGTCACAGCATTTTGAATACTCAGTATGGAGATAGTAAAAATCATTTGCCCTAACTTGGTGGGTTACAGCCTTATATCCCTATGACATCTGTCCTGCCTCCAAGGGAAACTGCAGTACCACGTGGAGTGAAACCCACCACAGTGCAACAAGTAAGTGCTGTTATTATATGTAATTTTTTCCTCTTTTGAGTTGATTAGTTCTTTAAACAGACATTTAACAGGAACATATTGGCGACAAGCACTGGGGCTATCATGGGAAACTGACAGTTCCTTGTCTTACTAGATTTTCTACAATCTTCATGGCATGCTTTTATGGAGTACAGGCAGGAACAAACACATTGAAATGATAAAATACTGTCACTTCAAGCTACCATTAAACACTCTCCATAAGTGATATTTCTGAATTTCTTCAAATAGCACTTGAAATAAAAAAAAAGGAAGAATATAATTTAAAATTGTACCTGTGAGGGTCTTTTGAGCTGGGTATGAATTTGTTACATTCTCTCTTGTAGAATACCCCTTCAATCCAAGATTTCTGAAACAGAGAAAAATATTATTTTGTGTTCTGTTTTAATGAAATGAGAGTGTGGTGTAACTGTGGTAATTTAGGTAGGAATATATATATATATAATGATGTTCATTAAAATATCATGACCGGGGCTGGAGACTCAGTTCATTCAGTAAAGTGCTTGCTGCACAACCATGAGGACCTGAGTTCAGATCCCTAACACTCAACATAAAAGCCAGGTGCAGTAGCATGCACCTGTAGTTGTGCTCTGGGGAGGCAGAGAAAAGAAGATCCCTGGGCCTGCAGGAAAGCCAGTCTAGCTGACTCAGCAATACAGGAAGACATCCAGTGTCACTCTCTGCCCTCCTCATGGACAACCACACATGTGTTCATTAACACACACACACACACACACACACACACACACACACACACACTGCCAAGACCAACCAAACCAAAACAGGTTAAGTACTCAGTAGAGTCTACAGCTAAATGTCCACACAAAATAATCTCACCTTGAGGAACAAGATCTTAGGGAAGCTGTAGCTGATATGTTCCCTCAAACCTGCTAAGATTTACTTCCATATCTTGGGCCATAATCCAAACGACACATAAATATTAGGTTCTCCATACTGTTTTGTTTTGTTTTTAAGAAGAACAAATACTCTGATTTACTGTTGACATAATGGGGAAGAAAAGATGTACAGGTTTGCTGTTTTTCTCTAAGGAGATCACAGGGCTATGTGAAATGAATCATTCAATCAAAAAAGCCAAGGCTAATAATATCAGGATACTGGAGACAGTCGCAAAATCTTCTAATCCAAATTTAGACGTAACTCCTTCCTGTTTGACCTTAATTCAACCTCAATGAGTTTTTTCTTTAAACATCTATTAAAATAGTAGAGATATAATTTTCTACATAAGGCAAACTGAGACCCTGCTCCATTGTCATAGATATTCAGGTATGAGGCAAAGGTGTTGCTCTCACAAACACTGATAGCACAGAAGCCAAGAATATGAGAATAAAAATGAAGAAAATAGAGATACTCTGGTAAAAAGAATGAAAATATTCACTAGAATTATAGTCACAAGGACAAAAAGACCTTATCACTTATTAAATCCCAACATGGCTAAGACGTCAAAAGACTGAAAAGCATGTCCAAGAACAGTTATCATCTTGGCAATTTCCTTAGATAGTCTGTAAGCACAGCTTACCATTGGCAACTTTACTCCTTGATACAAAACCTACATAGAGACTTGAGACTCACTCTCTTTTAACAAAATACTTCCCATTCTACAAAATTCAAATCATAGCCAACCTCCTCTAGAAGCTGCATTAGAAGTCCACAAATATAAGACAAGGAATTACCATTGAAGCCAACTAACGAAAGCTTGGTTTTGTCATAGTATAAAAATACTTTTTGATTTATTTTTATTTATTCATTTCAAGATGTTAATTTTTTTATGGGTAAACATATTTTGCCTGAACATGTATATGGGCACTACATGTATGCTTAGCTGCTCCAGAAAGCCAAAAGATGACATTAGATTGTAGAACTGGAGTTGTGAGCCACCGTGTAGGTTCTGGGAGCCCAACCTAAATCTCTAGAAGACCACCAAGTGCTCTTACCACTGAGCCATCTCTCTAGCCCCCAATATAAAAATATTTTAATACCAAATAGCATAAGATTAGACGTGTGGAAATAACTTTAGACATCCATACAAAGTATAACAGAATGTGATGGAAGTAATTTATTTTAAATGCACAAACTTTAAATCCAAGTGTTTATTACTAAATACCACACAAGATGACAGAGTCCAGATGTTAATCAGAAGAGAGAGGGGACAGTTGGATCCTAAGTCCTTCTGTCCCTTTTTCACAGTCTACAACTATTTTTTATGTATTAAAAAGCACTCAGGCTGGGAAATGGTGGTGCATGCCTTTAATCTCAGCACTCGGGAAACAGAGGCAGGCGGATCTCTGTGAGTTCGAGGCCAGCCTGGTCTATAGAGCGAGATCTAGGACAGGCACCAAAACTACACAGAGAGTCCCTGTCTTGAAAAAAAAAAAAAAAAAAAGTCTACTGTTTAAGCCAGGTGGTGGTGATGCACACCTTTAATCCCAGCACTTGGGGAGGCAGAGCCAGGCAGATCTCTGTGAGTTAGAGGCCAGCCTGGTCTACAGAGTGAGTTCCAGGAAAGGAGCAAAACTACACAGAGAAACCCTGTCTCGAAAAACCAAAAAAAAAAAAAAAAAAAGGCCAAAAAGCACTCAATGAACTGTGAAAATATAAATCCAGAAAAATCCAAAATCACAGAATTTAAAATTAACTAAATGGACATGAGCTCATGATGTGTTTATTATAAAAAGAAATGACACAATCATTAGAATCATTAAGCTCATCCCTATTAAAAACGTTAGTAATTTTACCTAGCTACTCTACAGACATATTAAGTACCTAATTTTTCCAAAGTGCCAGTAAAAGTGATACAAAGGTATTATTATGTCCTCAAAGAATTTCTCACTCTGAATTTCAAAACATTTGAATCAACTAAGTAATTCAAAACTCCTTGCATACTGGGAATTCTGTAACAAATAAGACACGATTCCTAACGTCAAGAAAAGTAAAATAAGGGTGGGGGGAGCTAAAGAGTGAAACAACACCACATATGCACAATTGCCTATAGAAGAGTTGCAAACCAGTTACAATAGCATCCAATTATTGCCTCAGCTACTTCAGAAGCTGAGGGAGGAGGATCAGCTGGTCCCAAGAATTTGAGCCCAGACTGGGCAACACAAAAAGATGCTATCTCCAAGTATGTAAATAAATAAATAAATAAATGTTTAGGAGCATATACATACACGCATATATATATGTATATATATACACATACATACATACATACACACACACACACACACACACACACATATATATATATATATATATATATATATATATATATATATATATATATATATATATATCAAGCTGAGCTCAGCCTGTTCCTTTTTTTAAAGATATATTTATTTTACTTTTTATGCATATGAGTGTTTTGCTTGTGTGTATGTAAGTTCACTGCATGCGTGTCTGGTGCCTCCAGAGGCCAGAAGAAGGCACACGATTCCCTAGAACTGGAGCAATGGACAGTTGTGAGTAACTAAGTGGGTGCTGGGAATGAAACCCAGGTTCTCTGAGAGCAGTCAGTGCCCCAAACTGCTCGGCCACCTCTCAGCCCCTCAGCCTATTCTTTTCAAGGACTAGATAACAGCTCTGTGATCAGACTTTCTGACCGAAGCACTCAATTTCTTCATTATCTGTTTGCTCATTTGCAAAAATGAAAAGATAGCCTAGACTAGCTCATCCAGGCATGCAACTCAGTGGTAGAGCATGTGCTTGGCATGCATAGCCCAGGGTTCAATCCTAGCACAAAAACAATGTTTATAATAACATTCCTTCACAGGGAAGATCTGCTCATTTGAAGCTTAGATTTCTTCCAAAGACTTACTCGGTCTCTATAAAGCTTAGCTATCATCATTAGCCCTACCGAAGGTTAAAATTAGTTTTCAGTTGTTGGCAGCTCTGCTGTATTCTTGCCACAGAACAATGTGAGAACCTCCAAATCTCCCTCATAATATGATGTAATGGCCTTACACGTCCACTTTCTTCTTGAAGTCCAGGTGATGTAGGCCCAGTGTCAGTCATTTATGTTGCCCTCGGCCCCCACCCAAGGATTGATGAATGAACAACAATGAAATGAACACACTCAAAACAGACCTCTGGGTACCATTGCATAAATTTTTCCTTTCAAAGGTATAAACAGGAAACCTGTGACATAACAAGAACTGAGAAATTTTTTTTCCTGTAATTCCTGTGTCTTAGCTCAAAGCTATAGCAAAAGCCTCTAATCCCAGCACTCGGCGGGGTGAGGCAGAAGGATGGATAGTTCAAAGCCAGCCTGGGCCACATAGTGAGAACAAGGTGCTGCAGTTGCCTCCACAGATTGGACACTTGAATTT
Source organism: Peromyscus maniculatus bairdii (assembly GCF_049852395.1). NCBI lineage: Eukaryota > Metazoa > Chordata > Mammalia > Rodentia > Cricetidae > Peromyscus > Peromyscus maniculatus. Next base: position 170,665,609 of record NC_134852.1, on the reverse strand, counting down.
GTTTTTCAGTTTGTACTTGGGGAATAGGCAGAGCAGAACCAGTGGTAGCCTCAATTTCCTTTACTCTAAATTAAAATTAGCTTTTACATCCAAACTTAGACCTGAGGTAAAGATGGGGAAATACAAAGAAACATCCAGAGACGGGCCTTATAATAATCACCATCCAGGTCCTGGTTCAAGGCACTGATTTTTCTTTAGAGTGATGGCTGGTGATTGAACCCACACTTCCCATGTGCTAGCCCAAGGGCCCTACCACCAAGCCATACTCCCGGGCCCTGAGGTTTTGGAGTATTTTCAAAACACAAATTCTCTCTGGGGAATGTCTGAAAAGACAGAATCTTAGAGGCATCTCTTCATTTTAAACACTAATCATTTCTTTTAACATATGAGGGGCTAAGTGAGTGGGACAAAGGGAAACAAAGGAACAGATCACTCATTTTCATCCCAAAACTTTTTCACACCTTCCAAAAGCTCACAAGAACTTCTCCAACGGAGGTGACTTGCTCCAATTTGATGTCACCTGTTCTACATTACATACAGCACAGCATTGACACAGCCTAACTGAACACATTCCGCTGCCTTTATTTACTAACTTTATCATGAACCACTTTAAAGACAGACATTATGCACTGCAGATACAAGCCAGCAGCGGTGGAGTTTGCCTAGCATGTGCAAGGTCCTGGATTCCAAACCCAGCACCTCTAAAAGAGGTGGGGGTGAGGGGGGAGCATTGTCTGGCCTAGAAGTGCATCAGTAAAGTACTTGCCTTGCAACAGTGAAGTCTGAAGTTCAAATCCCTGCCCAGCACCCACATGAAAGAGACTCATCAATAGTGCCAGCATGTTGGAGGCAGGATAAGAAGTCTCTGGGACAATCTACGTAGCTAGACTAGTGGAATCAACAAGCTCTGAGATCAAGTGAAAGACCCTGTCTCCATAGCTAGACTAGTGGAATCAACAAGCTCTGAGATCAAGTGAAAGACTCTGTCTCCATCTGTAAGATAGAGAGCAATCAAGATGCCCAATATCAACCTCCAGCTACCATAAACGCACTCACACAGTGCGCTCTCTCTCTCTCTCTCTCTCTCTCTCTCTCTCTCACACACACACACACACACACACACACACACACACACACACACACACACACACACATACATACACACAGAGGGAGAAAGAGAAGGAGAGAACAAGTCAGTCTTTGAGGATTCTAATTAAAGACACTATTATCTTGTGTATCTTGGAATTCACAATCTATAGGAACCCACAAGAATGGCTCTCATGAAATGATAATAATTTCAGACTTTAGAGTGACATTTGATGCTTATTCTGTATGACTTTTCCTTTAGAGCAATTCCTTCATTCAAACTATGTATCTCACAGATAAAACATTTGCTGGCTCGGGGAAGAAAGGCCACTCCTTTGGGAGGATCAGCTCTGGGAAGTGTTGTGTAAGTGTTGTTTGAACTCTGCAAGGAGTTCTTGAGAACTTTAAAGAATGTAAGGAGAGACAGGAAGAAGCATGGCCTCACTTCAGTTTGTAACTTTATTATATACAGGAGGTCACTGCTGTTGCCTCCAATCCCCCATTTGGCCATGTGAATGCACATAAATACATTGTTTATTTGCCTATGAGTTTATGCAGTCTAGAAATTCATTCTGAGATTCTTTTTTTTGGGGGGGGGGTTTGGTTTTTTGAGACAGGGTTTCTCTGTGTAGTTTTGTGCCTTCCATTCTCCCTCAAGAGGAACAATCTCAGGGAAAAAATAGCATCCATATCCAAAGTATCCAAGTATTTAGTATCTGTTCTACCAATACTACCATGAGGTATGTTGACTGAATTTCCATTAAATATTCTGTCCAGGAGGCAGAATTTAGTAATACATTCAGAACAAAAAATCAAAGTACCTTATTCTTTTTTCTCTTTTTTGATAGTAAAGGTGAGAGCCATTTTTATATTAGTAATTGTTATAACATCCCTATAATGGAATGTCAACCAAATTAACCCATGCATCACTAAAATGCAATTTCTTCTGTGTAAATTAAAGATCTCCCCATGCTGTTTTGTTAGGTGAAAGCATTAAGAATCTCAGAATGAGCCGGGCAGTAGTGGCGCAAGCCTTTATTCCCAGCACTTGGGAAGCAAAGGCAGGCAGATCTTTGTGAGTTCGAGGCCAGCCTGGTCTACAGAGCGAAATCCAGGAAAGGCACCAAAGCTACACAGAGAAACCCTGTCTCAAAAAAAAAAAAAAAGAATCTCAGAATGAATTTCTAGACTACATAAACTCATGGGCAAATGAACAATGTATTTATGTGCATTCACATGGCCAAATGGGGGATTGGAGGCAACAGCAGAGACCTCCTGTATATAATAAAGTTGCAAACTGAAGTGAGGCCATGCCTCTTCCTGTCTCTCCTTACATTCTTTAAAGTTCTCAAGGGCTCAGAATTTCAAAAATGGAATGTCAAGATATCAGTGAAAGATAACTTTTCCTCAGTTGTCACACACAGTTGTCCAGTCTCTTAAGGAATAAAAATGCAAATGCTAAGTCAGGAGTGGTGGCACAAACCTTTAATTCCAGCACTCAGGAGGCAAAAACAGGTAGATCTCTGTGAGTTTGAGGCCAGCCTGGTCTACAAAGCAAATTCCAGGACAGCCAGGGCTGCCACACAGAGAAACCCTGTCTCAAAAACATCCCCCAAAAAAATGCAAATGTAAGACACTTAGACTCTCTGGACATGCTCAGTCATTTTGATAAGAAAAAAAGAGGAAATAGCTGGGCAGCAGTGGTGAACATCTTCAATCCCAGTGCTTGGAAAGCAAAAGCAGGGGGATCTCTGTGAGTTGGAGGCCAGCCTGGTCTACAGAGTGGGTTCCAGGACAGCAATGAATACACAAAGAAACCAGTCTCAGAAAAAGAAGAAGAAAAGAAGAAGAAGGAGAAGGAAGAAGAGGAGATGGAGGAGGAGGAGAAATAGAAATCTCTTTGATTATGTTTTTTTTTTTTTTTTTTTACAGATGTCCCTGGATAATTAAATGGTAGACCTTTAAGGTGAATGACAGGATATCTGTTGCATAACAGCTCTAGCCTGTTAAGACCTTCCCAGCAGATGCATAAAAGCATAAAAGCCCCTCCCACTTCCAAGGAGCAAGATACCTTCAGATGTGTTGCCTATGAGCTCAAGACCAAACCGAGGGACCTACGCATGATGGGCAAGGGATCAACCACTGAGCTACATCCCAGTTCCTACAGATGGTCTTCGTTTATTCTCAAAAAAATCCCATCGAACTATCTAATATGTTAGTAAGACAACACCCACGGCCACTACATAGCTGGAGACACACTTTCTGGGGACAACTGACTGCATTGCTTTTCATATGGCTGTGATAAATACCTGAGTAAACAACTTTGGGGATGAAAGGTTAGCTCTGACTCACAATTCCTGAAGTGTTAGCCTACCATGGAGGGAAGGCAGGGAAAGCAGGAACACAGAGGTCCTAACTAGCCAGGTGGATCTGGAAACAGAGAACTCATACCCAGGTCATAGATGGGTATTATCTTCAAGACCCACCCATTTCTGCTAGCTAGGCCACGTATCCCAAAACAGCTTCACAGACACCAAAACAGTGACACAAGCAGGATCCCCAGCATCACTGGGAACTGAATGTTCAGCCACATGATCTGTGGAGGGTATTTTTACATTCAAAATGTAACACTCATAAAATTATATGTTTAAATAATTAATTGCAAGTTAAACTTAAAGGAAATGTAATTTTCTGAGGAAAGATATTAGGAATTTCAGGCTAAATGTTATTTTCATTATCTACAGTAACACCTTTTTTCAGTGTAGCACAGCAGAAAGAACATAAGAAACTTTGCTTCTTAAAGTCCAATGCATCGGGACACGATATCTGGCTTATCAGTCCAGCACTCCTGAGGCTGAGGCAGGAGAAATACCGAGGGTTCCAGGCCTTGCTGGGCTGTACAGTAAGAACTTGTCTCAAATTTGGGGTAGGAAAAAAATGGTAGAAACCTATACCACATTATTAAAATTAGATAAATTCAAATCTCTTCAAAAAGCAGGACATAATGGTGCATGCTTTTAAAGCCCAGCTGTCAGGAAGTAGTGACAGGTGGATCTTTGAGTTTAAGGCCAACCTGTTATACATAGCAAGTTTCGGCTACACAGAGTCACCCTGTCTCTAAGTAAACAAATATATGTATAAACAAACAAGCAAACAAACCCTCCTCTAAAGCAATAAGAGAAAAGAACCAGCTGTGGTGGCTTATGCCCATAAAACCAGCAGTCAAACTCTAAATCAGGAGGATCGCTGTGGGTTCAGGACCAACCTTGGCTACATAATGAGTTCCAGGAAAGCTTGAGAAACATTTAAAAGTGTAGGTATATCCAAGTAAAACCTCCAGCACCAAGAATTGTTTACATCTTGTTGAGTCACTGGCCAAAGGGGACCATAAAAGGCCCCCAAACATCACAGGCTATTGTCACAACCTGATGTTTTCAAAAAGCCCTATTGCAGAAGACAACATTTATGTCCTTGAACATGGAGTTGAACTGGTACCCAGCTAGAAGCTTATCCTCTACTGACTAGCGTTCCTGGTGCTGGACTCTGCATGCTACTGCAAGAGTAAGATAATTACCAATATCTCCCAGCTACAAACCCTGAGGCATAAACAGTATATCTGCAAGATATACTGGTGGAGTAAATGTCAAGAGTGCAACCATCCCACCTAGCTATGTTATGGGCCTAGGTGAAAATGGTATTACTATTATTCAAATAAGGAACATAGCAATAAATGACTCCTAATGACATTCTGCTATATTCATAGATCAGTGCTCAGCCATCATCAGAGAAGCTTCCTCCTGCAGAAGATGGGAATAAATACAGTGACCCACAACTGGACAATGTGCAGAGAGTGAGAGACCTTGGGCTCCTCAGTCCTAAATGGAATGTCTTCATTGCACTCCTCCCTCAGGGCTCAGGGAACCCTGTAGAAGAGGAGGCAGAAAGATTGTAAGAGCCGTGATGAATGACTCCAAGGAAACCAGATACAGTGGGACAGATGCACACATGAACTCCCAGATACTGTGATAGTATGCATAAGACTTGCACATGTTCAAGCCAGACAGGGTCCCAGCCTTGAAGGGGAGGGGAAGTGGGGTCCTAACCCTAATCAAGAAGCTATTTGCAATTAATACCTGCTGGCAACGGGATAATCAGTTTCCTACCCTGGGTTGTCATAGGCCCCATGCCCAACAGTAATTGGCCAAAATGAACTCTGTGGTGTTTGATTGTTTGTTTTTGTTTGGGGGTTTGTTGGACTTTTTGTCTTACTGGTCTTTTGAGTGTTCTGATTCTCTGTTTTGTGTTTTTTGGAAGGCAGGAGTTGTTTTTGTCTGTGGATTTTTTTACTTTTTTTTTCCATTTTTTTTTAAATTTTATAATTTGATTCAATTTTACATATCAGCCACAAATTCCCCTGTCCTCTCTCCTCCTACCCCCCCCTTCCCCCAGGCCACCCCCCATTCCCATCTCCTCCAGGGCAAGGACTCCCCTGGGGATTCAGCTCAATCTGGTAGATTCAGTCCAGGCAGGTCCAGTCCCCTCCTCCCAGGCTGAGCAAAGTGTCCCTGCATAGGCCCCAGGTTCCACTGCCTGGGTGCCTCCCAAACAGATCAAGCTAATCAACTATCTCACTTATCCAGAGGGCCTGATCCAGTTGGGGGCTCCTCAGCTATTGGTTCATAGTTCATGTGTTTCTACTAGTTTGGCTATTTGTCCCTGTGCTTTTTCCAATCTTGGTCTCAACAATTCTCGCTCATACAATACCTCCTCTTTCTCACCGATTGGATTCCTGGAGCTCCACCAGGGGCCTGGCTGTGGATCTCTGCATATGCTTCCATCAGTCATTGGATGAGATTTCTAGCACAACAGTTAGGGTGTTTGGCCATCCTATCACCAGAGTAGGTCACTTCAGGCTTTCTCTCGACCATTGCCAGTAGTCTATTGTGGAGGTATCTTTGTGGATTTCTGGGGACCTCTCTAGCACTTTGCTTCTTCCTATTCCCATGGAGTCTTCATTTATCATGGTCTCTTTTTCCTTGTTCTCCCTCTCTGTTCTTGATCCAGCTGGGATCTCCTGCTTCCCTAAGCTCTTTCCCGAGACCCTTGCCCTTCATTATACCCCCTCACGTCCAGTTTGCTCATGTAGATCTCATCCATTTCTCTGTCATTGGGCGATCCCTGTGTCTTTCTTAGGGTCTGTTTTCTAGGTAGCCTCCCTGGAGTTGTGAGTAGCAGTCTAGTCATCCTTTGTTTTACATCTAGTATCCTCCTATGAGTGAGTACATACCATGTTTGTTTTTCTAAGTCTGAGTTACCTCACTCAGGATGATTTTTTCTAGATCCATCCATTTGCCTGCAAACCTCATGATGTCATTGTTTTTCTCTGCTGAGTAGTACTTCATTGTGTATTTGTACCACATTTTATTTATCCATTCTTCAGTTGAAGGGTATCTAGGTTGTTTCCAGGTTCTGGTTATTACAAACAATGCTGCTATGAACATAGCTGAGCATGTGCCCTTGTGGTATGATTGAGCATTCCTTTGGTATATGCCCAAGTGTGGTATAGCTGGGTCCTGGGGGAGATGGATGGCCAATTTTCTAAGAAAGTGCCATATTGATTTCCAAAGTGGCTGTACAAGCTTGCATTTCCACCAACAGTGGAGGAGAGTTCCCCTTGCTCCACATCCTCTCCAGCATAAGCTGTCTTCAGTGTTTCTGATCTTAGCCATTCTGACGGGTGTAAGGTGGTATCTCAGAGTTGTTTTGATTTGCATTTCCCTGTGGGTCACAACCCCTTTGGGAGCTCAAATGACCCTTTCACAAGGGTTGCATATCAGATATCCTGCATATCAGATATTTACATTGTGATCCATAATAGTAGCAAAATTATAGTTATGAAGTAGCAATGAAAATAATTTTATGGTTTAAAGTCAGCACAGCATGAGGAACTGTATTAAAAGGTCACTGCATTGGGAAGGTTGAGAACCACTGATCTAAAAACCAAGAGCAGAAATTTTCCACATTATATTTTATAGGGAAAGTTTACATGAAGGAAAGTAGGACTTTCTTGTAGACAAAGGACCTGTTAGTGAAAGAGATAGGGTGAAAGCATCTCAGGGAGAAGGAAAGATAAAGGAAGGAAGGAGAGAGGGATGGGATGAAGACATGAGAGCAAAGGGAAATGACTGTGGAGATCTTGGTGAGGGTTGGATGGGGCTGTACAGAAATGGTCTGGATGGTCAAGAAGAAGGGCTCAGCAGCTGATGAGATGGCTCAGCAGGTAAGGCCACTTGATGCCAAGCATGACAACTCCAGTCCATTTTAATCCCTCAAACCCCCTGCACACACAAGATGGAAGGAGAGAACCAACTAACTTCTGGAAGTCAGTCCTCTGATCTCCGCATGTACACACACACACACACACACACACACACACACACACACACACACTCAAACACACACACGTGCACACACACACAAGCCATAACTGTGGTTTAATTTTTCAAAAGAAAAGGAAGCGCTCAGAATTGCAGAAGCTGATCACTCCCCTGAGACACAAAGAGTGCTGACAAGCTTATTTTTCAGGGTAATTTTGTCCAAGACTCTTTTCTGTGTTCTACAAAATGTCACAGTCAATTTAGCTCTAAAGGCTGTAAATCTCAGTGCTCACTTTTTTCGCTCTCATCCAGAGAGAAAAAGGAAGGAAACACACAATGAATCCACCATCACACCTCTTGCTATTGGCACCAGACAGTTCAGTGCCATAGCCGTGTGTTTTCACAGTGTGTCTTGTGAGGCGTTGGCTCACCATGCACATGAAATGCTCTTATAATCCCTGGTGATTTGATTGAGAATGTCCCCCACAGACTCACATATGTAAATAATTTGCTCCCAGTCGTGGAACTGTTCGAGAAATATTAGGAAATGCAGCCTTGTTGCAAAAGGCATATCTCTGGAGGGTGGATGGATCTCCCTCCTCCACCCCACCCTCTCTGCCCTGTGATTGTGGGTCAGATGTAAGCTCTCAGCTACGGCTCCAGCACCTGGCTACTGTCATGATCCCCACCATGATGGTCATGGACTCATCCTCTGGAAATGTAAACCCCAATAAACTTCTTCTCCTATAAATTGGTCATGGTGCTTTGCCATAATAGTAGAAAAGTAACTAAGACATCATGAAAAGCACCCACTAAATTTGATAGACTTGGAACATTCAGAGCATCCTATTGGACAATCTTCCTGCTATGTAATAAATAGGAATTTCTCTTAAAATTGAATTTAGAAACATGAGCCTCAAAATTAGTGCACCTGCAGCTGCCTGCACTGAAGGAAAGGAAAAGACAGTGTGGGGAGGAAGAGCTAAAACAAGCTCCCTGTCTTCTCTAGCCTACAAGTGACTCCAAGGAGCAAAACTGATAAGTCTTTTCAAAAGACCACTTTATAATTAACTGTGTGCTGGGTGAGAGTGGGGTACACCCACACAGGAATACGTGTACCCACAATGGCCAGAAGAGGGCACTGGACCCCTGCAGCCAGTGTTGCAGGCAGTGTGCACCACCCAAAGTGGGTTCATAGAATTAAGCATGGGTCCTGACAGACTAAACCAGGTCCTGGCAATTTTAGGGGGTCTTTTCTTTTCCCAGTGCCAAAGCTCAAAGCCAGGCCTTACGTATGCTAGGCAAGTGCTCTACTTCTGAGCTATCTCCCCAAAATGTACCTTGTAATAGGTAATGTTACAAATGGTACAGAATCCACAAAAGACTACAGATGGTAGTGTGAAAGTGAGCTGCCCATCTCACCCCTGGGCTGCAGCCACCAGTTTCTCTTTTCAAAGCTAAGCTCTGTTACACTGCAATGAGCATTCTTCCAGAGATATTCTGGGCATTTATAAATATATACAAAAAAATTTTTTCACATAAATCCCTATGCCTCAATGTTTTAACATTCATAATTATGTTAATAATAATCTTATATATATGTTTATGGAAGTCAACCCATATTTCTTTATACATAAATCTTTATACAAAGCAAATAACCCACTCATGTAAATCTATATTATTTTTCATTCTGTACAAAATGTCCCTGAAAACATAGCTTTCATGCACATCTGTACTTTTAGAGTAGAAATCTAAGGAAATGCAGGTATTACTATATTGTTCTCCATACAGACTGTCAATTTATAAGTAAAAAACATCAGTTATATCCCAGTTTATTTCTCTACTGCTGTGATCAAATATTGACCAAAACCAACTTAGGGAAGGAAAGGATTTTTCTCATTATATATATTTATTATTTATATTATTATCTCATCATTTGTATTTCCAGGCAACAGTTCATCACTGAGGGAAAGTCCAGCAGGACTCAAGCAGGTCAGAAACCTGGAAGCAGGGGCTGCAGAAGATATCAGAGAGGAGTGTTGCTTACTGGCTACTCTTCCTGATTTTCTCTGTCTTAAACAACCTAGGACCATCTGCCTAGGGGTAGCACCACCCACAGTGGGCTGGGCCCTTACACATCAATCATTAATCAAAAAAACACCCCCACAGACTTGTCTACAGGACACTCTGATAGAATCAATTCCTCGTATGAGGTTCCCTCTTCCTAAATGATTCTAGCTTGTATCAAGCTGACAGAAACACTAACTAGCTCAAGCCACTAGTAACCATTAGGCAATATCTTGTTAGAGAATATTCTCACCATAATGCATTTCAATTGCTTCGGATAGTTACCAACTCATTATTATTTATGTTCAAAAGGATTTTGAAGCAACAAAAGTCCTCCCACTTAAAAGTAATAATAACAAATACAATAAGTAAAAGGCTCACTTTACTGGTAGAAAAAAAAATATCACCTTGCCCTGCTTTGAATGTTTAGAAGGTTGAAATCATCTGTATCAGCAGCCTGGAAACATGAGGATATTGAACAACAAATACAAGAGAAAACATCTCTAAAGAGAGCATTCTGTGCTCAGTGATTTCTGACTGTACATCAACAGAGGTCATGGACATTTTAGCAGTAGAGAAAAGTGGGGGTCAAAGTGCAAGGACAGTGACCTCCTGTTGGCATTGATAATAGATAGTCTACTCATCTGTCGGCAATTCAACCAAGTGCTTACACAAGACATACCCACTCACCTTATCAGATCTGAGAAGGAATATAATAATCCTCTTGAGCACTTAGCCTGTCCACCATTTCCACCACCAAAACTGCTGCCCTTGTTGGGTTCTCTAAGGGCTCCTCACTGTAACCAGGTGTCCATGTTAGAAACTAGGACATCCCATCCTTAACAAAGCTGCACCCTGAATTAAAAGGGGGGTTATTTTTCTTCCTCTCTTTCTTCTTTTCTATTGATGAGTGTAACTTTGCTTCCTCTTTTCATCCTGCTCCAAATCTTTATGACTAACTGTGGAATGCGTTAGATGTACCAGCCACTTCCCCTGTGCTCTCCCTATTCCAGGTTCCAGGAAAGGTCCCAATTAAAAGATAATTGTCAGAAAAGTATAGAGCAGTTACTGGCTGTAAAGGAAGTAGGAATCAAGTTTTCTTGGATGTATAGGTCAGGATACTTGGGGATACCTGGATTAAGACATTCACGGTCCATGTTTCAGAATTGGCCACTTTTCAAAACTAATGAACCTCCCTGACACCCACCTGCTGAACCCTGGGATGCATTCTCACAAAAGGTACCGTGCACCTTCTCTCATAGCACCAAGCAAGATGAACAGTTGTGTACCGTTGATCTTCCGCTATCTGGCTTGTTGCTCAGGAAAGCTTTTTCTTCTCCTAACAGTCGGTTAAGTGACTGGATCCCTCAAACAAGAGCAGGACCAGACCTTCAGTCACTGCATTACTTCCCAATCAGTCACACCAGGAGTGCTGGGCCTATCTCTGAAATAGCTCATGTATTGTCTATGTCTCCGCATCTATCTGGCCACTAGCCTACTTACTCAACGCCTCCACTTCCCAAGCTAAAGTCACCATAAATTTGGGGTTGATTACCACCCAGACCTTTCTGCCTCCCGTCTGCTCTTCTTTGGCCCAATCTCTGCAATAAAGCCTGTTGTCTTTGTAGAGTGAATAAGTGAGAAAGTCAGTCTCACTGGAAACCACCCAGTGGCTCCCCATTGTCTTGTGGGTACTGGAATCCTTCACTGTTCACATGCCACTCACTGACAACCACATCCTGGGTGTTCTTCTCCCTGCCTCAACCTCCACACTTCACATCGACTGAACAACTCACGGGCCCCTGGATTTACCTCCAGGAGTTCTCTTCAGGCTGTTCTCACTGTAGGCTACTCTGGACTCCTTTGCTGTCTAGAATGAAAATCTGGATCAAGTTCTCCTTCTGTGTGCCCTCTGAGGCCCTGGACTCCCACCATACACTGCTCCATTATGACCTCCTTCAGCCCTCTGTACCCTGCCCACCTGCCAACACTGCAGCCCCCTTCGTGCCTGTGGGGCTGTGTGCAAGCAGCTGGTACTGCTTTCCATCCTGCAAAACAAAGGTACACCATGGAAGGAAAGAAAACGTGTCATAGCCATATACGAGTATGAAAATATGGGGAGTATCCAGATAATCTGTTGCTAGTTCCTCTAACCATCTGGCCAGGGATTTCTCTGAGGAGATCACAGGATTGTTCCCTTGGGACATAATTTTGGGAAATTCTTTTCCTAGGAGATTTTTCAATAAAGGAAATTCCTTGCCTAAACCTTTTTTTTTTTTCCCCTAACGTGTTAAGATTTTTAACCTTAGTCTTTGGGTGTTATTTTAAAAATAGAAAAACAAAGGTTTTTTTCATCTCAGTCTTTAAATGTTTTTAGTTCAGCAGGAACATTTTGAGCCATTATCGGGCTGTTTCATTTGGTTTTACTTGTGGGGCTTTTGTTTCATTGTGTTTTCTCTCCCTTCTATCCTGGCCACCCTTCTGTTTGTTTTTGTTCTGATGGGGTTAAACCCAGAGCTTCATGTACGCTGACTTAACTCTACCACTGGGCTGCTGGGGCCCTGAGATTTTCCATTAAAGTGTGTTCAAACATGAGAATGTGAATTCAAATATCTGGAAGCCACACAAAAGCTGAGGGTGGCGAGGCAACCCCAGCCCTGAAGAATACAAAAGAGACAGGGGTAACCCCAGAACTCACTAGCCAGCCAGTCTAGGTAAGTCATTGAGCTCCAGGTCCGTGAGAGACCCTGTCTCAAAAGATAAAGTGGAGAGCAATACAGGAAGACATCTGACATTAACTTCTGGCTTCTGAGCAACTCATCACACACACACACAAATACACACATGTGCACACACAAACATGTACATACATATATGCCACACACAAAAATAAGTAGATACAGTATCTGGAAAGCCTTTACCATTTTAATATCAAATTTCCCCATATTCAGAATAACCCATTCTCCTAAAAATTCTATGAGGAAAAAGATGTTTTGTGAGAAGGAGGGTGGTCCAGGAAGTGAAGCCTCAGCAGTCGGTCAGTCAGTAGGAGAGCAAGAATGCTGTGACTAACAGAGGTTGGCAGGCATGAAGTATTTGCTAGGCCCCAATTTCCCGACTTCTGTTTGTTGCTGCTGCTGTGGTGTTCAAAGCTCCGGGGTTGTTCTGTGGGGGCTGACTGTACACGGGGCCACTCAGGAAGGAAAGAGGGCACCGCCACCACACAGCACCTCCCTCTAAGAATCACCCGGCAGCGAACTGCACGGCAGCCTCCATTTTCCCCAGGGCTTTAATTCTTAGGATGTTTCTTCTTTGTTTGATTTCTTGTGACATTGTAAGATGAGAAGAAATACCATCAATCATAAGGAAGAGACTTTGACTCAAAAGGGGCAGCTACAAAAGAGGGATTAAACAAGAAGAACAGCAAACTTCCTACTCCAGAACATATTACTCAGATGCTCATAACATCTTGTGATTTGTATTATAAAGAGAAACATTTCACTCTAGCTGCCACCAAGCCTAAGCCCAAACTATGCAAATTACAATAATTTAAAAGAACCCACCATCATTGTCTAGGGTTGGAGAACAGGGTTGACAAACAGGAATTCCAGCACCTCCTAGAAGTTCTCAGACACCCGCTCCACCACAGACCTGCCCTTCTGCTGAACCGAGGGACCCAGACAACAACTGCACACCCCTAGCAGGAGGGTGGTGAAGGGCCCCTTCAGGGCTCCTGGTCCTTCAGCCACCAACCCCGCTCTTCAGCTAGATGTTTGCTAAACCTAAGTGGCAGCCAGCAAAACATAACTTCTGTCTGTAATGTCTCCGAGATAAGAGCTGCTTCTGAGGAATGCTTTCCCTCATAGCCGGAGTGGCTGCAAGGAACTTGAGCAAGCCGAATATGGGCTCACTTAGCCTACCTCTGTGTTCCCTGCAAGAATAGGAATCCAGTTTGCAAGTGTCTTGTGTCAGTTTGCTTTGTCCGAAGCTGTCCTTGAAAACCTCACTAATTTTAGAGAGATTTTTAATTGCAAGGTTTTGACCCCTACAGCCAAACACATCTGTGCTCTCCGGCAGCCGCATCCAATGGGAGGCTGAGAAAGGAGAACCATTTGAGGCCAAGAATTCAAGAATAGCCAGGGCAGAATATAGAAATAGTGTCTTTAATTTTTTTTTCATTAACGATTTAGAATCTTTGCTGGATAGTGGTGGTGCACACCTTTAATTCCAGCACTCGGGAGGCAGAGGCAGACAGATCTCTGTGAGCTACAAAGTGAGTTCCAGGACGACCAGAGCTACAAAGAGAAACTCTGTCTCGGAAACAAACAAACAAGCAAAGAAACAAACAAAAATACTTAACATCTTCTCTCCACATTCAAAAATACCTCCTTACTTGGTCTTGGAGTCAAACAGGAAACCTGGCTGCTTAGAAGGCCCAGTTTATCTAGCACAGATAAGGTCAAAGATTGAGGTTTGCTTTCTTGTGTTTTGTTTGGGAATCCCTGTGAAGCACAGGCTGACCATAAAGACAAAGGCTGGAAAGGATTAATGGATACAAGCCAAGTGTCCGTGAAGTGCCCTCTAGACTTAGATTCATCTGGGAAGAAAACGGTCTCTCAGAGATGATTACAGGGCTCCGTTTACAAAACCTCTTGGTCCTTAGAGCAATGGAGGATATCTACTTTCTGCAGGAAAAAAAAAAAAAGCGCTCTCCACATTCAAAGTCCAGCCCAGTTTGTAAAATAATATTAACAGTGGGGTAAGCATGTATTCTTCACTCTCCACGCCCTCACCTACACAATGCCAAGTGCTTAAATGTGCCCCAGAGCCCCTAAGGGCAATTGTTTATTCTATCGGTGAGATACTAAATCTTACAGAGGGTAAATAATGTGCCCAAGGGACTAACCAGCTTGTAAAAGTAACAGTGAGATTTGCATGCTGGCAGTCTGACCCAGGGTTCATAAGTAGGCACTCTGACCTAGCATTCATATTTGCGCAGTCTCACTCAGGACTCACATGCAGACTCAGATTCATGCCCTTAGCAACTCAGTGCACCATCTCTTATCTGCAGAATGCATTGCTCATACCAAGCTAAGAGTGGTGGCATACACTTGCACTTTTCACATTCTTGGACATGAGCTTAAACTATAACCTAAACCCCAGGCAGCTGACCCAAATACCACCCCATGCTGACTTCAGAAGGAAGTTTTCCAGGCCATACCCCTGACCAGTCCATTACTGCTGAGGTCTTCTCACTATGAACAATAACCCTCAGTTGTTCCTACTTGTCATTATTCTGCCTCTTATTTGTATCCCACATAGGCCTGATGAGGGCAACATGTGATTTCCTTCCCAAATTACCGTTTTAAAAATACTCTGAGGGGCTAGAGAGATGGCTCAGACGATAAAGCGTGCAAACATGAGGGTCTATGGTGAGAACCCATGAAAAAGCCACAGCGTGGAATACAAAGCCCACCAGCCAGGAGTAAGCTGAGGATGTTTGTCTCAGAATGCAAATTGGAAAGCAAGGCCCAACATCCGAATTGTCCTCTGACCTCTAAATACCCATAGTGGGAGACACACACACACACACACACACACACACACACACACACACACACACACACACACACACTATTCTTGGCCCCTAGCTTCAGAAGCCCCATTTTCAGCTGCTGCCTCACTTGTTGATAGTGGCTCTGGGGTTTGTCTCCATGCCAGGTGCTTTTCTGTAATAGATTGATGAACTCTTTACATCAGAGAACCTCTAGCTCAAGAATGATGGTTAGGGGCTGGAAAGAGGGATGGTTCAGTGGTTATGGGCACTCGTTCTTCCAGAGGAACTGGGGTTAGGTCCCAGCATCCACATGGTGGCTAACAACCATCTGTAACTCCAGTTCCAGGGAATCAGTCTCTCTCTTCTGACCTCCACAAGTACCAGGTACCTACATGATACACACATATACATTCACACAGGCAAAATACTCATATACATAAACTACAATAAATCTAAAAAAAGAATGATAGTTTAACAGCAGTGCTTTAAGGTTTGCAAATTAATTTCTTAAATATTGTTTCACCCCCTGAATCCTGTGAGGCCCCTCATATACAAGCATGGAAAATGCCCAGGAAAGTCCCTGCAACATAGCATGTCTTCTGTGTGAGCCTAGACCCACAGAGACAACAAGAGGGTTGTGAGCCATTAGGAATTTCAAGTCAGCTTTTCTGTGGATATGAATATGTACTCTTCCAGGAGACAATCTCAAGTGTTGGTTCAAATATAAGTGCCACAGAAGGGACCTAAATACACAATTTTCCAAAGAAAACACACAAACAGCCATAAGCACACAAAAGATGCTCAAAATTGTTAGGCTTCAAGGAAATGCAAATCAAAACCAGGAGGTTGCCTATGCATCCACTGTGATGGCCATAGTCAGAAAGTCAGAAAATAAGGAAGGTGCAAAAAAATTAGAACTCTAATAGACTGCTGATAGGAATATAGAATGGTGGGGTTGGGGGTTTAGCTCAGTGGTAGAGCACTTGCCTAGCAAGCACAAGGCCCTGGGTTCGGTCCTCAGCTCTGGGGAAAAAAAAAGGAATATAGAATGGTACAGAGGCTTTAGGAAAGAAGTCTACAGTTTCTCAGAAAGCTAAACTCAGATTTACTGCATCTCCCAGCAATGTAACTCCTAAATGTCCACCCAAGAGAAATGAAAACAAATCCACTCAAAATCTTGCACACAAATTTTCATAAATGCATCTATATATGAGCCAAAAAATAGAAGCAACCAAATGTCCATAAGACTAATGAAAAACTGATTATTACATACGTGTATATATATGCAACTAAATATTGTTTAATAAGACAAAGAGAGGATGTTCCTGGATATGCTGCAGCATGGATAACCCTGAACACATCAGGATGAGATAAGCTTGTCACTAAGAACTGTCAGGAGCATGCAACCCTTTATATATGATGCCCAGAACAGGGAAACTTAACAGTGACAGAAGGCAGACCAGTGAGTGGAGGATAATATAGATATGGGAGAAGGAGGTAGTAACTAGTACAGTTACTACTGGGACTAAAGACATAAAATTAGACAATTTCAGTGAATTATAAATATACTCTATCTCAATAAAACTGTTGATTTTTTTTCTTTAAAAATGGAAAGGGCTGGAGAAATGTTTAGAGGGCTGAGTCCTTGCTAAGTATGAAGGCCTAAATTGAGATTCCCAGAACCCACATAAAAAGTCAGATGTGACTGTTCATACCTACAATGACAGCACAGGCGTGGGGGATGGGGGTAGGGGGTGTTGAGTACAGAGACAGGCAGATAGATCCCAGAGGTTTGCTGGCTAGCCAGTCTAGTGCCAGGGTTCTACAAGTGCCTGAGTTCCTCGAGAAACCTAATCTCAAAGGTGCAGAAGTAACTATGGAAGACATCTGACATCAAACACTGGTCTGTGTAAGCAAGAACTGTAGCATGAATCTTAAAAGTTCTTATTAATAAAATCAAACCTGAGCCCAGTTATTGGGGTGAATGCTGAAAGATCAGAGAAGCAGAACAAGCCACAGCTACCTCACCTCGCCATTTCCTCAGCTGATCCTGTTTCCTCAGACTGGAAGCTTCTGTGTCCCCATCCGAATGGGTCTCAGCTGAACTGCTGCTCAAAAGCCTAAAAGCTTAACCAGCTAAAAGCTTCTAATTTCTGGTCCTCATGCCTTATATATCTTTTTGCTTTCTGCCATCACTCCCTGGGATTAAAGACTCACTTTCTGGAATTAAAGGCATGAGTCACCACACCTGGCTGTTTCCAATGTGGCCTTGAACTCACAGAGATCCAGAGGGATTTCTGCCTCTGGAATGCTAGGATTAAAGGCATGTGCTACCACTGCCTGTCCTCTATGTTTAATATTGTGGCTTTTCTGTTCTGTGACCCCAGATAAGTTTATTAGCGTGCACAATATTTTGGGGAACACAATAACACCACAAAGAACACCTGTGCACACATGCACAAACTCATACACCAAATACACACACACACACATGCACAAACATGTATGCACACATAACTCTTTCTTCAGAATAAAAAAAAAAAGAATGGAACACAGGCAGAAAGAAAGCCTCACCTCAGAAAACAAACAAAAGCACATGGAAATAAATAACAGCCCACACAGAGACTGCAGATCACAGATGCGTTCTGTTCAGTCTACACAGTTTAAGAAAAAAATTCGAACCAATTATCAAAATGTGAAAACTGGAAGATTTCCCTTTCAGGAAATGATATGTATTATTCGTATTCTCTTTCACAAGGAAATGAAGGAAAGAAAAATCTGGCAACAGAAAGCTGAAGCTGAGGGGCCATAGCAAGACAGAGCTTGGTGTAGAAGTCAGTTTCCTGTGGTGCTAGCCATACCTGGGTTCCACTCCATTTGTGATTTCACGTCCTTCATCTATTGCTTTCAACAGATTCCAGTGGAATCTCAGACCCAAATCACAGTCACAATGCTTAGAAAGAGGTGGCCTGTAAAGGGTGGCTGTTTGTTTCATGGGTAAGGCAAGTGAGGTTACTTATGAGTCCAGAGGACGCAGAACCAACAGTAGAACATGGGTTCTTTCCATTGCATTCTTTTATTCAGTGCTAAAGGCCCTTGTGCATGCCAGGCAAGTGTTCTGACACTGAACTACTGCCCCAGACCTCCCTTTTCTTGACTTCTGTTGCTAATATCCCCAAATATTTGTCATTGCTATTCCTTTTCTTTTCTTTTCTTTCTTTCTTTCTTTTTTTTTTTTTTTTTTTTTTTTTTTTTTTTTTTTTTTTTTTTTTTTTTTGGTTTTTCGAGACAGGGTTTTTCTGTGTAGTTTTGGAGCCTGTCTTGGATCTTGCTCTGTAGACCAGGCTGACCTCGAACTCACAAAGATCCACCTGCCTCTGCCTCCCAAGTGCTGGGATTAAAGGTGTGCACTACCACCACCTGGCTTCTTGCTATTTCTTAATTCTTATTTAGTCCCAACAGAGAGAACTCCATAAAAAGGTAACACAACATGCATTCTGAAAACAGCACGTGGTTTTCAGACATTATGATCTAATCATGAGCAAAAAGTTCTGCCTTGCTCCCAAAATTAACTGTGGTTTGCAGGGGCAGCTGGAACTGGCCCTCTCAAGCCAGATGCCAACATCTCCCAACACTAAGGAGGGTGAAGACTGTCAAACTTAAACGCACTAAGCAAAGACCTTTCTCCGAGGTCTCTTAATACATCTGCTATAGAAGGTACTTATTTTTCACCAAGATCTTTGCTTCCCTGGTTGGCTGTTCTGCTTAAGCAAAAAAAAAAAAAAAAAAAAGGACCATTCATAAGAAGTTACTAGTCCATAACTGGACAAGTAAGAAACTATAATCATCCAATGTCCTAGACTTTTGAGTCTGGCAAAGGAAATTCCATGTAATGTCCACATACAGTTTAAGGATGAGGCAGAAATAAAGAACAATCTAATCATTAGAAACCTGGGATATCTGATGCCCATCTGGCATGGGCTCTTTCCAGAAGATCTGGAGCCAGCAGGAAGCAGAGAATGACAATACCTTCCTTGGTGAACCAATGAGTTCACCATGATGCCAGCCATGCCAGGCTTCCACAGGCTACATACCCAAGGTCAGCAGGGGAAAAGCAATGCAACCACATATGGGATGGCACCTTGCTGAGCTTTGAGTACCCTTCTTTCCCATTCAAAATGGATTGTAGGGAACTGGAAATGTGACTCAGTAGGCAAAGTACTTGCACAAGCACAGGATCTAAGTCTAATCCTTAATACTCACATAAGAAGTCAGACAGTGGTACATGCTTGTTATCTCAAAGCTGGGGAAGTGGAGGCAGGAAGCATCCTGGGCTCCCAAATTAGCCAGCATAGCCGAGTCAGGCAAACAACAGATCCCAGAGGGAGACCCTACCTCAAAACAAAGTGGACAGTCATCCTGAGGAACAACACCTGATGTTGACCTCTGGCCTCCCCATGAATGTCTACACAGATGGACTGTAGGGCTGTGGCAATGGCAAAAAGGAACTGCTGGCCAAACCCTGAGAAGGCATCCAACCTCTAAGGCAAATCAAATGATTGCTTCTCACTGCTGGAAACAGATTGCAACACTCTGAAACAGTCTTAGAGTTTTCCTATAGTATCCATGACAAAGAACCTCTTCCACAGAAAAGCAGAAATGCCAACACTCGTCAAGAGTAAGGGAAAGAAGTTTTCATAGTGGCAGGTCTGTAATCTTTTGAGACCCTGAATCAAAAGACATTGAGAAAGAGTAAGTGTTGGGCTGCCCAAATCAAGGGGAAATTTTCCAGAGTACTCCATTACCACACCTTCCCCACTTCTACTGAGTTCAGATTACACTATCATATCCAAAATTTAGAAAAAAAATCTCATTACATAGTTTATGTGAGCATCTTTCTTTGATGTTTGTTTGATTTTGCTACCAGGTCTCACTCTGCAGCTGAAGTTGGCCTCTAATTCAGTATGTAACACAGACTGGCTTAGATTCATGATCCTCCTGCATCTGCCTCCTAAGTGTTGGGATTATAAGCATGGACCATTATAACTGGTCTGCTTGTATTTGTCACTATGAAAAAAGATACATGATATAATATTTACTATCCTGTTTTCTAAGTTTGCAGTTCAGTATGGATACATATATTCACATTGTTATGCAGCCATCTCTGGAACTCCCTCCTCTATGCTCAGAAGCTGGAACTCCAGACCCACACAACAGCTCCATCTTTCTGCTCTCCCTCCCCTGGCAATCATCACTCAGCATTTCACTTTTATGAATTTGACATTCTTAAATATGTCATAAGTGGAGTCATATATTTGTCATAAAACGGCCCCAATTTTCACTCATGTGCCAGCAAATGGCAAAACTTCTGTCCTTTTCAAGGCTAAAAAGATTCTGTTGCATGTAGGCAAGTATTGCATTGTTTGCCCATTCAGAAAGTCTACTTCTGTCTCTCAAGGATACAGTTCTGAGGGAGGGTCTGATGGCACACATGCTAACAGTTATTACTTTACAGGGAGGGAAGTAAGGGAGAGAGCTTGACTGTATGACATGTGCACTCCAGGAAAGAGAAAAACAAAACAAAACAAGCTAACTGTAGCTGAAGATGAACTCAGTCCCATAGGGTTCATCATCCCTTCTTTATCTCAACAATAAAAGTCCCATTCATACTACATTCCCAGGCTCATCACATAGCTGACACTCCACAAACATGGGTTGGTTGAATGAATTTAGAAGAGTGATAATCATAGGGAGAAAACTCTGTATATATGGTCTTAATTTGAGCAAGCACCATATGAATTGACATGGACTTTTTCCTAGAAACTATTAACAGCACAATCTGATTCCTTTTACACAAATGCACAAATTAAAACAATGGAGACATACATAAATATATGTATGGATATATGTATGTACACACACATATATATGTGTGTATATATGTATGTATATATATATATATATGTATATCCTAAATAATTTGTTCCACTCATATAGTTACAACGCCTCATGAGAAATAAGAAACAGTCAAGCAAATTCTCACAGGTTAAACTCAAATCCAATGAGTCAAATTAACCAATCCAGATAAATAGCTAATGATATATTGGTTGTGAAGGAATCCAAAGCAAAGAATAAATTAGTGCATCAAAGTCATACGGGAGCCTGAGAGATGGCTCATCAAGTAAAAGTGTATAAGATCAATTGTTGCACAAGCCTGTAACCGAAGGACAATCCACAGGGGAAGGAGAGAGCCAACTCGTGAAGCTATCATCTGCTCTCCACATGCCACCATGGCAATCCACATGAGATACACACACACACACACACACACACACACACACACACACACACACACACACACACACATACACACAGGGACAAAGAAACTCAGTGAGTTGTATAGTTCTCTAGAACAAGCTAAACTATCACCATCCCATGTCTGGCTAGATTTTTCTATGTGTTCTATACCTGGGCATGACTTCAAATCTCAACTCTACTTTCTCCCTCAGCTTCATTTTCTCCCCACAGGAAGAAGGTTGGGAGAATGATGGCACTTAGAACATTATAGGATTATTGTCAGGATGGAACCGTTAAGCCAGGCCTGCTGGTGTAGGCCTGTTAGCCCAGCTCCTGGAGAGGCTGAGTGAGTCCGTGGGATTACAAATTCAAGGCTAGTCTGGGAAACTTAGTGAGCTCCTTCTTCGAAATAAAAAGTATTTAAAAGGAAAAGAATGTAGCTTAGTGGTAGGGAGCTTGGGTACTGGAGGCCGTGGGATCAAATCCACACCCAGGAGGAAAAGGAACGCTCTTGCAATTTCTCAAATACATCAAACATTATTCTAAGGGCACACGGCGTATCATATCCCACGTAATCTTCAAACAGTATTTTCCAGTTGCTCCAAATGCTAGAGCTGAAGCTAATAACTAAGCTCCTAGGGTCACAGGTAGTGATGGAGCTGAGATGCCAATTCAGGCTGCCTGAGAAGACAACAGAGAATGTGCTCTTACCAGCCAGGCCAAGCTGAAAAGAGCCAACATGTGGCAAGCCTGAACTATGCCTGAAACACAACGGGCACAATAAGTGATACAATTTCTCACACAACGTATGGAAGTAAAGAAAAACCTGTAGAGATGATAGGCAGCTTGTGCCCCAGTAGTCTTAGAGGACACCTAGACACGGCACTCGGTTTTCCTTTAAAGCGCTGGACTGGGCGCTGTCACTCTCCACGACCTCGGAACCTTGATCGCGCAGGGGTCCCCCGCAGGGGCAGTAGACAGGGGCCAAGGCGGACAGACTCAGGCCCAACTTTTACCTTGACCTGCATTCTCACCGCCACAGGAGCCGAAGCGACAGCGGATTCTTCCGGGACCCGGACACCTCACCAGACTCGATTCCTCCAGGACTCCGTAGACCCGGACTCACACGCGCGCCCCGCCGCTGGGACCCCGGGTTCGGTTTCCGCTCGGCCACGACCCAGCTCTGGCAGGGTCCCAACTCAGGGAGGAAAGGCTGCGGGTCCTGCCCTTCGGGAGGGTCCACGAGGTTGCCAAAACTTCAGCTATGATAATCATCTTCGGGTGGAGACTAGAGGACTTGAAAGCTAGCATTTCGCAAATCCTACCTATTCTAGATCGCAGTTAGATACGCGGGCGCCTGGCTCCACCCACAGCCACCTGGAGCCCCGGGCCTGACCCGTGCAATACCGGAGAGTGCTCCGCCGCGGGTTCCGCTTTCATCCTAGATTTTCCAAGCTAGCTACCAAAACCTTGCCTGAAGACTGTGGAGTCAGAAAATCTGGGCTCCACCTTCACGGGGACACTGCCTTTTACAGCCCTGTGAAGTTGTCACAACGCCTTTTGGGTTCTGTTACCTCCTGTGTAGGAAAGAGATGACTCCAAAGAAGTAGTCCAAGAATCGGATGGGATCGTCACTGTCATCAGACAGATTTTAGATTCTTGGGTTAGAGCTGGATGTGAGGAGACCCTCGGAGTTTAGGTTCTCGGTGTTCTTAAACACCGGTGAGTTGCTGAGCATAACAAAAGGCCCTTCTGGGACTCAGTTTACTTACCTATACAGAGAGAATAATAAAGAAAACTCACCTTTCTCACAGAGGTTACACTGAACAAAGATTTGTTTTATTTATGAAGTCTTATACAAATGCTTTTTTGTGACTTCTGTTATGGGGACCCAGGGGTGGGGACTAGAGGGGGACAAGTGGTGGTCCTCTGACCACACAGTCTTGTCTACCTAGGGCTGTGGTCAGTGACTCAAGATGTATGTATCTCTCTGTGTTGGAAGAGGTGACACATGGCAGAGATGATGCTCAGCAGATTACAAATACTATAATGAACAATACTAGGCATTTATCCTGGACAGGTGACTTTAAATTAGTGACACCTACTATTAAGTCCAGTCCAAAGTTTTGCCTGGTGAGCTCACATCTGCAGTCACAGTTAATAAAACTTGTTCCCTCATTTCTCAGTGTGGTGTTAAAGGTCATCTCCTTGTTTGTGAGTAAGTTTGTATACTTGGCATTTTGTTGTTTTGTCTCTTAAGAAATGAGAAGTCCTTTCCTCTTGGTTTACCTCCTCCTTGTTAACGGTCTGTAGACATCTAACATGCACGGATGGTCTTATGAGGCAAGCCAGAGTCTCCATCCAGACTTGTGTCCTCCGTAGGTCATTTCTGAACCTGCTAACACCTCTCAGTGCCCTGTGACTGTGATCTTCTACTTTAATCTCTCTGGCAATTGTGCATGTTAGGGTGGTCACATGTGCTTTTCAGATCAAGCTTCAAGACACTTGGAGCCAAAGGTGATCCCTAAATGCTTTGACCATCTAAATGTGCTGGTTTACAAGACGCTTTGGTTCCAAGCTGTTTCAAAAATACTGGAGGCATTGTAATAAGTGTGTTACCAAACCCAGTGTGGCTTCTCACTGTACAGCTGGCCAGTAATGCCCAGAGACAAGGTGTTAAGGCCAGGAAGGTGACTTGATTAGAAGAACCGGCTCAGCCAGATGTTGGAGGACACCAGTCTCAAAAAACTATCTTTCAGGAAAGCTGACTGAGGAGTGTCTTCTAGGAGCCGTTAGTGGGTGTTTCCAGGCTATTGAGGACCTCCAGGGATATGGAGTGAGAGCAAAGGATGCACATCAGACTGGAAGGCCTAGTCACAGGCGAGGTCCTCTGCTCTGTGAATCTCAAAAACAATGGCCATTATTCCTTGGGGCTATTCGTGCCACTGACTAACGTAGCCACCTGTAGTTATTGCAAAATGGGCAACTAGAGGCTGCCTGAAGTCCTCTTGCTGTCCACCAAAGTCATGATAATGGAAAAAAAAAAGTATTATTCCACATGAATCATTGCACAGTCACTAGGGATGTTTTCATTGCTGGGCTTCACTTGGCAGATCCTCAGACCCTCCCCTAGGACTTCTAAGGTAGAGCCCAGGCATCTCTTTCATAGTTCCCTCAATTTGTTGAAAAGATTGACTATAAAACTATCCTGGCCACAAACATACCTCTAGCTGGGAAGCTTAAATTTCAGAACATCCATTACTTGTCTAGGGTGGGCTGGTTCAGACTGACAAATAGTCCCCCAAACACAGACTGTTTGACAGACCATGCTGGATGCCAGAAAAGTCAAGGGTGAGTAAGATAGTGTACAGCCTTCAAAGAGCTCAAGTTTACTGGAGGGTGAACAATCAAAACCCAAAGCACACCTGGAGCACCGTGCACACGCCTCAGCAACGTCAAGGGCTTCTCTTCTCTTCCGTTGGCCACACCCTGCCCTCTCCTTCTTCCTCCGTCCATCCTTCTCTTAGGTTTTCTTCTCTTTTGTCTGGTCTCTCCTTTTACCCAGAGTTTTCAAAGTTTCAAGCCTTCTAATGTGCATGCGCACATGGGGAGTTTTGATGTCTGAGCTAACAGTTCTTAAGCTAGGGCTTCAACATTAAAAGTCAAGTTTGTGAGTTTAGGGTGGAGTTGAACAGCTGATATCTTTCCACTGGGAAGGATGGCCCAGCCATGCTTTCTTTTCTTAACGAGCCCCGAATAATCAAGAACCTTAAGGGATAATTTCTAATATACATATTCAACTCTGAAGGAGAACGGTTGCAGGCTTGGATTTGAATTTGGTTTTGGTTTCATTTCCTTTCCTTGGACGGATTGTTAGAAATTTTCCAAAGTAATACCTCGGATTCTTTTAGGACTGGGGGAAATGAGTGACTCTTTTTCTTCACACCAAGAAGAAAAGGCGCCGTGTGTGGGAGCGGTCCTGCCCAGTTCGATGCCATGCCTGGCTTACGACTCTCACACTGAGTCATCACTCTTGCTTTCAGAAGCACAGAGAACATAAAAAAAAGTACAGTGCCATTCTGAAAGATAATATACTCCAACCTCCACAAGCCCAGCCACAATTACAAGCCCAGCCACAATTACAAGAACATTTGTACAACTGGGGGAAATGTAGAATTACTGGTTATTAAGGGGATCAGAGTAGGTGTGGTGGCTTACACCTGCAATCCAAGCACATCAGAGGCTGAGGCAGGAAGGTTTCTGGGTGTTTAAGGCCAGCTTAGGTTTATAGAACAAAACCTTGTCTCAAAAAATATGTTTTTACAAGTTGGAGAAAAGTCAGTAATAAGGATGGAATTCAGCCCTTTCTGCGTAACTGTTTCTGTTTTTAGACCTTTGTCCTGGCTAGTTCTATGTCAACTTGTCACAAGAGCTAAAGTCATCTGGGAAGAGGAAACTTCAATTGAGAAAATGCCTCCATAAGATCATGCTGTGAGCAGGCAGGCAGGCCTGTAGGGCATTTTCTTAATTAGTGATAGATAAGGGAGAGAGAGCCCAGACCATTGTGGGTGGGGACATCCTGGGCTGGTAGTCCTGGGTTCTATAAGAAAGCAGGCTGACAGATAGGGTCCCAACACCAAGAGGGAAACTGTACTTGAGGCCTCATCCCTAATCCAAAAGCTATCTTCAGTTGACAACCACTCACAAAGGAAAACATAATTTCTTCCAGTGGAGTCTCATTGGATGTATTAAACCACACTGAAGGCAGGCCCCATGCCCAGCAGTAGATGGCCAACACAAAACGATCTCAGTGGTGTTTTTGGAGATGTTTTGTCTCACAATGCTTTACTAGGGTGTTCCTTTTTTTTTTTTTTAATTTTACCAGTCTTTTGGTTATTTATTATGGTTTCTGATTTTGTGTTTCTAGGGTGTGTGTGTGTGTGTGTGTGTGTGTGTGTGTGTGTGTGTGTATGCACACACACGTGTGTCTGTTTCTCATGCTTTTTCTTTTTTATTCTGTTTGTCTGTTTTGTTTTATACTGATGGTTTATTAGCTTGTTTGTTTTCTAAAGAAAGAGAAAAAGAGTTGGATGAGCAGGTAGTGGGGAATGGTCTGGGAGGAGACAAGAGAAGAGAAACCATGATTAAAATATATTACATTAAAATTTTATTTTTAATTAAAAAAAAGCATGCTGAGCAAGCCATGAGGAAGAAGCCTTAAGAAGCACCCCTCCACAGCCTCTGCATCAGCTCCTGCTTCGGGGTTCCTTCCCTGTTTGAGTTCCTGCCCTCACTGCTTTCAATGATTGATCAGCTGTTATTTGGGAGTATGGATGTAATAAACCCTTTCCTCCCCAAGTAGCTTTTGGTAATAGTGTTTCATCACAGCCACTGAAACCCTGACTAAAATAATCTTCCTGCTCAAACTCAAAGTGAAGATCAATTCCATCCATTCATTCTCTGAAACTGTTGCAAACCCAAATTCCTGTAGAAAGGAAACACTGTATTTTTTTTCACTGGCTGAATAACACTTATCCCGTGTGCTCCAACACTGTCTAATAGCCAGGAAGACAGACCCTTTCTCCTCCCACATAAACAGAGACTAGAATATTCTTAATTGGGGATGAGGGACTTTAGCAGTCTATGCAAGGCACATCCCTTTTCATCACAATTCCAATCCTTGGACTTCATACTTTGAAAATCTACCAAAGCCAGGCAGGGTGGCATACAGTGGTAATCCCAACATTTGGGAAGCTAAGGTAGAAATATTGTCTCAAGTGTGAGGACCGGAGTTTAAGTCCTCAATACCCATGTAAATGCTAGAGAGTTATGTCAGGCCACTCCCTCCAGAGTCGAGACAGATTTCCTAGGGGAAGATGGCTGGCTAGGCTAGCCAAAACATCAAGCTCTGCATTCAAGTGAGAAACCCTGCTTCAATACATAAGATGGAGAGTGAAAAGGAAGGCACCGAACATCAACTTCTGTCCTCCATATCCACATGCACACACATGCAAACACACATACACGCACGCACGCACGCACGCATACTTTATTTCAAAAAGAAGAAAAAGATTGTTCTTTTTTTTCAGTGCTAAGGATTAGACTAAGAACCTTGCTCTTGCCGGGCAGTGGTGGCACATGCCTTTAATCCCAGCACTCGGGAGGCAGAGGCAGGCGGATCTCTGTGAGTTCGAGGCCAGCCTGGTCTCCAAAGCGAGTTTCAAGAAAGGCACAAAGCTAAACAGAGAAACCCTGTCTCGAAAAACCAAAAAAAAAAAAAAAAAAAAAAAAAAAAGAAGAAGAACCTTGCTCTTGCTGTGCAAGTATTCCACCACTGAACTACTAGTTGCATTTTTATTTAAATATATATTATATGTAAATTGGAAATTGGAATGTTAGAATTTGTGTTAGAATACAGAGCAATAAAAAAAGAAAACTTTGGACACAGGACTGTAATGACAGGAAGCACACGAAAAGCACCAGGGCGAAGACAGCTTGAGCAGATTGTCCCTCCCAGCCTTCAGAGGCACCAGCCTCACTGACACTTGATCTCCAATTTCTAGCTTCTGGAAATGCAAGGCAACAGAATAATGTACACTGTCAAAGTTGCCAGTCATGGCACTGAACCGATTAGCACACTTCTCTACCAGTTATACTCATAAGTTCTCCTAACTCTACCTGACCAGGGGAGCCAATACCCAGTATATGCCTCAAGTGTAAACATTATTTACACCCTCCTTTACCCTTAAAAGTGTCTGTGTTTGCATAGCCACTTTACCTTCCAGGCCAACCCACAACCCTTCCTGTAAGACTTCAGCCACAAGGCTCCTCCAATCACTTTGATGTCTCTAAATATGCCCAGACCTCCCTTGGCACAATGACAAACAGGATATTCATTTGAAAACTTTCAACCGGTTTTATTTGGACTAGTTTTAAGCTCCATAAAGATAGGAAGGAACTCCTTCCCTCACTCAGCATTTACAGTTCTCCTGATCACGCTGAACCCAGGGTTTCACACATGCTAAGCAGGTATTCTAAAACACTGCTGCTCCCTTGCCAACCTTTACTCTTTAATAAAAGATATAAAGGATCATACTTCCTTAAAATTACCCTTTCCTAGTGGGATAGTGGTAGTGTATGCCTTCAATCCTAGCACTTGGGAGGCAGAGGCAGGAGGATCTCCGTGCCAACCTGGTCTACAGATTGAGTTCCAGAACAGCCATAGCTATTATACAGAGAAGCCCGTCTCAAAAAATACCAGAAAGAGAGAGAGAGAGAGAGAGAGAGAGAGAGAGAGAGAGAGAGGGAGGGAGGGAGGGAGGGAGGGAGGGAGGGAGGGAGGGAGGAAGGAAGGAAGGAAGGAAGGAAGGAAGGAAGGAAGGAAGGAAGGAAGGAAGGAAGGAAGGAAGGAAGGAAGGAAAAGAACCCTCTGCCACTTTAAATGGTGTTTGAAAATAGGTACAACTTATGAAGTGTGTCAGCTTTCATTGTTGTGACTAGACGCCCAAGAAAAGTAAAAAGCAAAGATTTATTCTAACTCATGGCGGCAGAGGGTTCAATCCATGGCCCATTGGCCCCATGTAGTCAAACAGAAAGAACATCGTGGTATGTGGTAAAGGTTTCTCATCTCATCCAGACAGGAAGCAGAACGTGAGCATGACAGGAAGGGGCCAGGAATAATATACACCCCAAGAACCCATCCTGAGTGACCTACCTCTCCCAGTCAAGTTCTACCTTCCCAAGTTTCTTTTTTTGTTTGTTTGTTTTCTGTTTGTTTGTTTTTCGAGACAGGGTTTCTCTGTGTAGCTTTGTGCCTTTCCTGGATATCGCTCTGTAGACCAGGCTGGTCTCAAATTCACAAAGATCCACCTGCCTGGCTCTGCTTCCTAAGTGCTGGGATTAAAGGTGGGCGCCACCACCGCCCAGCTCTACCTTTCCAACTTTCTAACACCTCCCAAAATACCACTGTTATCCAGTAAGCAACCTTGTAATACACGAGTAATTTTTAAGGAAAGTCTTCATATCCAAATCACAATACTAAGTCATAGTCTGTAGGACTTTACAGATTTTCCTTAAGCAAAAAGCTTTAAAAACAATCAAGCTAATCTATTTTAGAGTGGCATTATAATGCTAACTCAAGCATGAATATACAGAGAGAAATGGAACACACTGCATGCATGTTGATATTAGGTGTCCCTAATATATTTGACAAAGTTGAAGCAGCATAATAAAAATAAAAGCAACAAAAGGAGATTGTTACTGAAACAAAGCAAGTCCCTGTCCAGACACAGGTGGTGAAACATGCTTAGATGGGCTGAACACTATCAAAATTGCCTGGCATGCAGGTTCATATAGCCTTGCCGTGCCACCCAGGCTAGCACAAGACAGGACTAGGAAACCTAGTCACTGATGTGTGAGACTCTGGTGGGAAAAGCAAAAACTATCATCAGGATGGTCAATCCGTTTTCAAGGTCAGAGCCACCCAGGAAAACAAAGTCATTTCAGAAGGACACCACTCAGTGCTGCCTGGATACTTGCCCTTTGTTCTCCCCTGTCCAGGAGGAAGAACATTTGATGGCATCAAGTTCAGCTCCTGCACTAGAAGAGCTGACGCTTAGTCAGCATTCCCTAATGTAAATGTGAAGTTCTCCAGTGGTGACGCCCACCGGAAACTGGCTGATTTTCTCTACTCAGGCAGAACCCCGCCTGCCGATATACATGGCGACTTCAAATCCCACTGAGGGAGACAAGGCAAAGATAGTAAGAGCTCTTCCAGCCGGGCAGCACACGCCTTTAATCCCAGCACTCGGGAGGCAGAGGCAGGCAGATCTTTGTGAGTTCGAGGCCAGCCTGGTCTCCAAAGCAAGTTCCAGGAAAGGCGCAAAGCTACACAGAGAAAAAAAAAAAAAAAACCTGTCTCCAAAAAAAAAAAAGAGCTCTTCTTCCACATAGATACTGCTTCTTGGTTAAATTCTAAATCACGCATGTGCCTGCAGCACTCAAAACCCTCTCGTGTATGTTTGTAAGTATATATGTGCTAGACCTAGAAGCCTCTTCACCTTTACCTCAGAGGAGTCCAGGGCTCCACAATCTACCTCCTTCCCCCAAGACAGTGCTGAGAATTCTCCAAACAGTTGCTCCTCTTTCAGCACAGAAGAACTCTGTACTTTTCACTAACCAAAGTGATACACCGTAACTGTAGACAGGAGGAAATCCAAAGGGTGCGGGAGAAAGAACGGGTGGAGGGAAAGGAAGCGATGCTGGGAGAATGAGTTACTGGCAGTTCTGACTATCGAACACAGCAGAGTCCCCAGCTAAAGTCCATCTTTCCCCTAACTCACAAAAAAAAAAAAAAAAAAAAAAAAAAAAAAAAAAAAAAAAGTCTGCTTCTTTGCCAACCGCATTACTATGATTGTGTGCATAAAATGCAAACACTGCTCTGTGCAGGAATTTGTTGCAGTGCCCACTGCATAGGTATGCAGACAGAGCAAGGACCTGGGAGCCAGTCTGTGCATGGGAACTGTTCCCAGGTCCATATGACTTATTTACAAAGTAGCTGTCCTGGTTTGCTTTCTGTTGCTCTGATAATCACAACCAAAGACACCTCGGGGAGGAAAGAGTGTATCTGGCTTCCTGAGCATAGTCCATCGCTGAGGAATTCAGGGCAGAAGTTCAAGCAGGAACTTGGAGCAGAGATCAGGCAGGAACACTGCTTACTGGCTTGCTTCCCATTGCTTATTCAGCTGCCTTTTTCCGACACTACTCAGGACCATCTGCCCAGGGATGGTACTGCCCACAGTGAGTGGGACCTTCCTACATCAGTCATTATTCAAGAAAATGCTCCACAGACTTCCTACAGGCCAACGTGATAGAGGAGACGACTTTTCAACTGAGGCTCCCTCTTCCCAGCTAACTCTCGCTGGTGTCAAGTTGACAAAAACCAAAGAGCACACCAGCTTACGTGACTGCTGGTGAGGGTAGGAGTCGGGGGATTGACCTGTTTCTAGGAGGAGTTTAGCACACTGGAATAAGAGAACAGAAATGTGAGTGTGAATGAAGTCTGTGACCGGAGGCAGCAAGTTATCGCCTAGGGAGCGAGGCAAGGGTCAGTTTACATAGGATTGTGTGGAATGTTTACAAGGCTGAGGACCCAGAAAGAGACTGACTTCTCAGACAGGTCCAGCTTATCCAGCAGTGTTGGCTGCATTGTTTTGTGGCTCCGTCCTCTTTGAACTCATTGACCAAAACCGGCCTCCACACTAGACTGCAGCTGTAAGGCTAGGAGCAACTGGGAAAGGTCTTTGTGTGGTCTAAACGTTGATTGGCTCTTTTAAATATTGGTCTGTAGATGCTCCCAACAGAGACACCTGCAAGAAAGCTCTATGGGATCTCTCTCTGCACTACGTTTTTTGCTAGTTTCTGTGAATCTGTAATTATTTTTTTAAAAAAAGGGGGGGGGGGGTTAGGGGGAAAAAAGCTCCAGAATTTTCTGTAGCTCTGTCGCCTCACATCCAGAACCAAATCGCTTTCTGACCACTTTTATTTCCTGTCTTTTCACATAATTTCCACTCTCATCATGCTTAGTCGCCGTGCCACACTGCTTAGTGTGCGGCGTGTTTACTGTATCGTTAGCTCATGAGCCTGCCTGTCTCTTCTGCATCGTGACTCACACAGAAATACGCATTACTGCTTTCTAGCTGTGTCACACACAGAGCTCTCTTGACCCTCCCAAAGTTCTCTGTTTGTATCTCCTTCCTTCATACTCGGAACACTGAACACTTCCAACTCCGCAGAAAGTTTGCAACAACTACTCCAGTGACTGAAAGTCAGAGATATTAAAAGAGGTTAAGAGAGAGTTAAAACATTCGAATTAATATATATATATATATATATATATATATATATGCATAATATAATATAATTTGGTATCCAGAAAACATTTACTAGCCCGGATTATAGTTTATAAGCTATAGAAGCCTCCTTAATCCTTCTTATTACCATGAGCAAGTTTGTTATCAACGAAAAAGCACAAAGGTTAGTCACCACTGTGTTGTTTTAACATTTGGCATAAAAATATATATCCAAGAGTTCATTGAGAGAAATGCTGAATAGTTCTAACTCCAGAATCCACCCTTCCCCCAAATGCAAAAGGTAAGTAGATTTGATTAAATTGAAACGGACAGGGGAAAGGACAAGTTATAATTCATACGTTATGAAGAACATAGTCAGCCCTTCAAAATCCGTGAGCAAAATCCCCACATTTACTGACTACATAGAGTATGTTCTCAGGACAGGTCCCTGTTTATTTAAGCTGGTGTTTACAGAGTAAAGACTACAGGTTGTAGGGTAGAATTAAGAACATCCTAGTTTTCATCCAGTTTGTCCTGTTGCTCATACCAAAAAAAAAAAAAAAAATACAAAATATTTAGTGAAATAAGCAAAGAACAGAAGTTGCATATCCATTCATTTTAAAATAAGACAATATTACTCACGTAATATTTTACTACATTTGTGTATCTTCAGCAATGTTGTTTTTGTCATTTTAGTATAAAAAAAAAAAAAAACATTTACAGAAAGCAATTACCCTAGGGAAGTATTTCCAGGTGAACATGCTTATAACTATGTCCTGGTAAAGAACAAAATTTTGCAAGCAGCTTTTCAGAATGTCATACCCCAAGCACAGCACTATCTCCCGCTCCAAGTGACCACAACTTGGCTTCACTAGTACACTAATAATTGTTTCTGTCAGTTACCTGGCTTTTATAATACCCTTGCTTTTTTTGTTCTGGGTTTTTTTTTTTCTTTTTTTTTTTTTTTTGGTTTTTTTGAGACAGGGTTTCTTTCCTGGATCTCACTCTGTAGACCAGGCTGGCCTCGAACTCACAAAGATCCACCTGCCTCTGCCTCCTGAGTGCTGGGATTAAAGGAGTGTGCCACTACCACATGGCTTTTTTTATTTTATCTTTTTTTATTTATTTTTTTTTTCCGGAGCTGAGAACCAAACCCAGGGCCTTGTGCTTGCTAGCACAAGCACTCTAGCTAGGCAAGCACTCTACCACTGAGCTAAATCCCTAAACCCCCCCCTTTTTTTAAGATTTATTTTGTTTATTATATAAACAGTGTTCTTTCTGTAAGTTTGCCTGTATGTCAGAAGAGGGAATCAGTAAGATCTCATATTAGATGGTTGTGAGCCACCATGTGGTTGCTAGGAATTGAACTCATGACCTCTGGAAGAGCAGTCAGTGCTCTTAACCTCTGAGCCATCTCTCCAGCCCCCATTTGTTCTGTTTTTAAGGCAGAGTCTCTCTATGTCTCCCCGGCTGTCCTAGAACTCAACTGGCCTTGAACTCAGAAATCCATCTTCATCTGCCACCTGATTGCAGGGATTAAAGCCATATCCAACTCCTTGCATTTTTTTTTTATTTTTTTTCAGCCAAATACATATCCCTAGATTCTATAGTATTCTTGCCCATTTTTGTAAAAGTGGTCTTTTGTATCTCCTTTTTTCAAGCTGAATTTTCCTATTGTATTAGTTATTTGTCACAAAAAACTGATATAAACATTTTCTGTGGACTTATCTATGTGCACCAAAGTCACATTTTAAATTTAGGTTTGTTCTTAGACAATTTCTAACATGTTTATAGTGCATTCTGATTACTCTCACCTCTACCTTCCCTTATCTCCTTCCCACCTTTATCAATCGCCATCTCACCTCTCCAGACACCATGAAAGTCCCTTTCCTATATTCATGTCTTTTTGTTTTGCTAGATTATTATGGGTTCAGAGGTATTTATTGGAACCTCATGGGCTCTCCAGTGAGTACACAATTAAAGGCAATGACTGCCCTTCTGCCAGAATCTATCAGTAGTCAATAGTTCAGCAGTGAAGGCATGTGTGTGCCTGCCCCCCCCCCTCTCTCTCTCTCTCTCTCACACACACACACACACACACACACACACACACACACACACACAGAGAGAGAGAGAGAGAGAGAGAGAGAGAGATTAAAAAAGAAAGAAAGCAGCAACACAGAGCCCTTCATTCCCATATAGAAGAAAGGGAATTCTACAGTTAGCAGTCAAAAGCTTCTTGGAGAGAAACATTGTGCTTGCTGTGACTGGAAGCCACTTCATGCTCCTCACCAACCAAATCAACCTTTAAATGTCCTTCTTCTCCAAAGGCTGGTCCTGGAGGCTCAGCATTTCTGGGATCCCAGAAAGATAGCCTGATTGTGACTGATTGGAAGCCAGAATAATGGTGCACTCCCTCATGAAGAGTGTGAGGTTATCGCTGCTTCTCATTGCCAAGGGACATAGTGCCTTGACCTGAAACATGGGACCCAGGTCTCAGCAATAAGGGCAGATGACCCCAGAAAATCAACAGTGTTAAGTCTTTCTAGGGTCCCTGGCCTGGTTCTTCAAGCCAGTGACAGGGAGGCAGGTACAGGCCCCGGATGGGGAGAAAGGAGAAGCTGGTTGAGGCTGGGTGCCAACTTAGTTTTGTTGTAAGTGTTGTTTGTGGCTTCCTTGATGTGCCCTCTGTTCACCGGTGAGGGGAGCAGGAACCAAAAGCACTCTACATCCATTGCCGTCTCAGAATCAGACTAGCTTTTACTAATGAGTGAGAAGAACCCAGCATAAAGTAATCCAGTATTATATACATTCATTTCATTATAAGCTTGTAAGAGCAAACTAACAAGAAAAAGTCAAAGGTTCATTAGAAAAATGAAAAAAATACAAAAATACAATTATAGAAGAAACTAAAATGTCAAGATTTCAAAGCTTATTAGG
Organism: Peromyscus maniculatus bairdii; assembly: GCF_049852395.1. NCBI lineage: Eukaryota > Metazoa > Chordata > Mammalia > Rodentia > Cricetidae > Peromyscus > Peromyscus maniculatus. Next base: position 170,630,435 of record NC_134852.1, on the reverse strand, counting down.
AAATAATCATGTCAAATAAGACAACAATGAAATGTTAATTTTTACTCAGACAAGCAAAACTAGAAAGTAGGCAGGGCTAAGTATTGTGAGTGTTACAACCTCTACGCACTCTGGATATTGGTTGGGAGTTGGAGTCCATAAACAGCTAACATTTAGAAAAGAAATAAGGCTCTTCTTAGATCAAATACACATGTACATTCTGAGATCCAGCAAGCCATTCTTGAATAAACAGCCCAGTAAATTGTCAATGCAGAAACAGTAGATGATGTTCATTGGAGCTTGTAGTTCCAAAGAGTCAGAAGAAATGTTGATAGCACTAACAGATGGAAATAAAGCATTTGCATAATGTATCATTCAGAATTAATACATTTATAACACAGTAATAATGTATAGCTCTTAAAGTCTTGACTACTTAGTTGGGGGGGCGGGTGGAGGAAGAAACAAGACATTGTTATCCTTAGTCTTTGAAATACATTCCTCAAAGCTAAGAATATGAATCCTAATTTGGGTGCGTCCCTGAAGTCTGTGTGTTAAGGGCTTCATCTCTGGGTGGTGCTATTGGGAGGTGGCAGAGCCTGTAACAGGTGGAGCCTGGTGAAAGGAACTTAGGTTATTGGAGACATCTCTGTGAAAGGACAGTGAGAAACCAGTCTGTCCTTTTCTCCTCTGCTTCCTGGCATGAAGTGATCAGGTTTTGATTCACCATTTGTTCCTGTAATTACGTGGTATTTTGTCACAAGTCCAAAGCAGTGAGGTCAACTGGTCATGGCCTAGAACCTCTAACACTGTGAGTCAAAATAAACCTCTGTTTTTTAATTTGATTACTTCAGGCGTTTTGTTATGATAACGGAAAGCAGACATACACAAGCTTTCCTCTGTGTATGTCGCAATTCCAGCAAAGACAGAAAGAGCTCAAGTTTGAGGTCCACCTGGGCTACATAGTAAGCAAATAACCAAAAACAAATAACTTTAAAGATACATTTGAATATTTCCTCTAAAACCTGAGCTGCTTGAGAACACTTCTCATCTCCATGTCCTAACTACTGTCTGTTTTCTGACTGCCTTTTAGCAAAATTTTCATCTCAACCTTTTAGCTTAGTCCTCCGACTCATTTGTTCATTTATTCAGCAAGTACTTATGTGTCCACTCAAATATTAACTGCACGTAAAGTATTAAGGCTATTGTGGTGGTTTAAATGAGAAATGTCTCCGTAGGCTCAAGTATTTGAACACTTGGTCCCCAGTTGGTGGCACTGTTTGGGGAAGCTTTAGGACCTGTAGGAGTTCAGAACCTTGATAGAGGAAGTACATCACTGTGGGTAGGCTAGCACCTCCCCCATTTCCTGTTCTTCTTCAGCTTCATGTTTGCCAGAAATGTAATCTCTTAGCTTCCTGCTCTGGCCACCTCTGCCATGCCTCTCTGCCATTACAGACTCTCCCTCTGGAATCGTAAGCAAAAATATACTATTTTTCTTTTATAAGTTGCCTTGTTTTATCATAGCAACAGAAAAGTAAAGATGTGAAAGACAAGTCTTTCAGACCAGTTTCCTGGACCTTGTAATGTAATGATGGATACGAACATTAACCAAGGAGATAGTCCATATAATCTGAGCAGCACTGATTCCAAAAGTAAGAAGTAGATGGCAGGTACAGCTAATTGGATCCAAAAACAGTATAAAGGGTATGGGTGAGGCAGGAAAGGTGTGCCAGGAAATCTATGGTTGTGTTGATCTTATATAGGAGTGAGCATGCCAAGAAGCAAAGACTCTGGTGAAATAACACACAATCCTGAAGCAAAAACCTAGAGAGCAGCAGCTAAGCAGGAAATAAGATGAATCAGCAGTAAACAAGCCACAGAGGACTTGGGGGCTCTTCCAAGGAGTTTTGATTTTATCCTATAAGCAACAGGAAGCTCCTGGAAGATTTTGAATCAGAAACCGAATAGATATTGTTAAACCTCACATCCACACTCCCATCCGGCATCAGCATCGCTGTCCTCTTCAGCCATACACAGGGCTGCACCCTGTCTCAGGCTGGTCCACTGAATACTCAGGAGAACCGGTTCCTCTAAGCTGCCTCCCCACCTCCAACCTTCCTCACGCTCCTTCCACCTCCGCAGCTGTAGATCTTGACTGCATCACAGCCCACGTTCCATTTACTCCCCTGGCTTCTTTCGCTCGCCCCTACTGCATGCATTGATGAATTAACTGTTCACCCAAGACTTCATGCAGACTGTCTGGACCGGAGTTACTATCCAGTGGATCTCCCCAACCCTGAGTAAGTACCATGATTTTGCCTCTATGATTGCTCAGGAAAAGATTAGCTTTTTTCCTGCTGGATCTGGAACTGAAAGGACATATTAGAGTTCCTGGAGATGCTAGCAGCTACTTTGCACCCTCTGGAAGAAAATTCATCCAATAACAGAACAAGGGATGGGGGGGGTGGAGAAGGAGGAAAGGGAGAGAGGGAAGGAGAAAGGAAGAAAAAAGTGAGAGAGAGGAAGAGCGAGCTGTTTTGAGCCATACAGTCTGGCTATTTCTCATACCAGGAGCATCTTGAAGCTACCATCTGCCAATTTTATTTTATTCACATTTTAAAATTATTTGGGGGATTAAAACATTTATTTATTGTGTATGTGAATCCTGCATGTGTGCTCACACATGAACATGCATGCCAGCACATCATGGCACACGTGAAGATCAGAGGACGACTTACAAGAGTCAGTTCTCTCCTTCCTCTATATGGGTCCTGGGGATTGAATTCAGATCATCGTTAGACTTGGCATCTAAAAGTCTTTACCACTAAGGCATCAACCAGCCCTAATTTAGTCTTGCAAGTACAACATAATGGATTTCTTCATGACATTTTCATATTCTCTCTCTCTCTCTCTCTCTCTCTCTCTCTCTCTCTCTCTCTCTCTCTCTCTCTTTCTCTCTCTCTTATATATGTCTTTGCTCATATTTCCTCTCTCTTCTTCCCTCCTGCTCCTTCCTCCTTCCTGTTTTCTGTTTTCATACATATATTCATAGTGTGTGTGTGTGTGTGTGTGTGTGTGTGTGTGTGTGTTTTAATTCTGGTTATTTTAGTCACAATGTTCTGTCACTGGTCACCAGAATGATCCCAAACAAACATATCCTCCTCCTGTTTTCCCTAGAGCCAAAGAGATACAGATGAGCGTCACTCATCCATTCGGTAGATACAGTGTCATACCTGCTGTGTTATCTGATGTGCTCATAGACTGCCATCAAGAAGCATGAAAAGAAAGAACACCAGTAACAAAACTGTTGAATGAAGCATCCCAACCCAGGGCAAGAAGATTCTTCACTTCCCTAATCATATCTAAGTATAATTTTGCTTCTCAGAAAAGGAATTGCGATATTATTCTGCCATGGCATTTTCAAGTGGAGTTTAAGAAAAGAAAATACCGTCTTCCTGAATAGACATGCACAACCATAGGATAATAATATGTCTAATAGAATGGAAATTATTGGTCACTTGACATCTGACCCCAGAGAATCCATACAACTTCCAGCCTGCTGTTTATAACAATCAAAATGGTGTATGTCGTTTTCTTCACACAAAAATATCTCCAGTGTATTTACTGAGTGGTCAAATATCACTATAATAACATGGAAGGACATTTGATAAGCACATTGTTTCATCATTAATAAAAGGACTTTTCCCCCCAAGAAACTGAAGCAATTTTGTTTGCCATCCATGCCTCCCTGTGCTGTTTGATTTCTTAGTTCAGACATAGGTTCACCTAAACACAGTCAACCACTACATGCATTTGACTTGTAATGTCAGTTCACCATAACATGCCTTGAGCATTTTGTGATGGATAAAAGCTCACATGAAAGAAATAATTCCAAGCAGGAACAATGAGAATGTTCATGGACTTACCATGTTCATTACCATAGTCAGTGTAAACTTGGCTCAGTCTTCAGACTCTGAATTTTGTTCCTCTGTTTCCATCCACCACACAACCAGATAAACCCCAGCTAGTGAGAATAATGAAAAAGGTGCTGCTGTAAAAAGAACAGCCCAACACATTCCCGTGAGCTTAATCTAGAAGGAAAAATGTAATGTTCGCTGAATAAAAAGCATTTAACTCCACTTAAACCAGAGGGGGTGATTTCACTTTTAACAGGAACTTGTGACTAAGGTTGTGTGGTGGGAAAATGATTAACGTGCCTGTTGACATCTGTTAGAGCTCTCCAGCTGTAGAGGCCTGGCTGCAGGACCTTATCAATTCTGGGAATGGAAGCTGTAAACTCCTTGTCCCACTGAACCTGCTTGCCCCCACTTCAACTCAAGTGCCCAGTTATTCTAAGTAAGAATGTGCCTGTGACCATTGCTAACTTCATGAGTGGCCATTTTTATTAAAGTGGATTTCTGAAAGAGTTTCTTTCCATTCCCACTTCTGTGCCTCATATTAAAAGATGGATTATCGCTTTGACCCTTTTCTTTAAAATTCCAAAGGTTTATAAGTAACAGTGGCAGAATCTCTGTGTTCCTGCAGCCTTGTTTGTCTCCTCAAGGACACCTCTAAGCAAGCGGCCTTTTGAGTAAGTCAGCACTTACTTCTCTGGAGACTTGGGTCATAGATAAAAGGGGGAGGACGAACAATAGGAACACCTAACTTACAGGCACCCACAAGTCCCCAAAGATTCCTAAGTTTTCTGCCTACATGGTTTGTCATGCATAACAACAACAGTCCTTCATAGGCACTTCTAGAAGAAGAAAGGAAATATACTCACCCCATAAGAGAAATGGCAGAGATTTATTGGCTAGCTGTCTATGCAATATCTTTAAATCAGGAGCCCATGAAGATGAGGTGAGTACAGGCTTCTCTCTGGCTCTCCTGCAGGGCTCCACTCCACCAGGGTAAAGTGGACCATGTGATGCTGGCTAAATGTCCAGGGACAGTAAAACCTGGGTTGAAATGCAGTGCTGCGGCCGAGCAGAAGAGCTAGTCTTCAGTTGTGTTTATTGTGTTATAAACTTCACTTCCCTGATAGCCCTGGCACTGCTGTTTAGGAGGAGATTGATGACTCAGAGTTCTTATCATTTTTTTCCTGCCAAGTTAGTTCTAGGAATGCAAAGACATCTTCCTAACCTCGTGCCACCCCACCCTCCCAAACAAACCAAGTTGTAGTGATTTCAGTGCTGTTGAACACTTAAGTGAATTCATCTCGCTCCTCTCCCTTCATCTATGTATCGCTTTCATTTCTGTCGCAAAGGTTCTGTGTGAGCTTTGAACGTCCCATTAAGGCCAGGAAATGCAGTGGGTACTCCGATTCATCTGCCATTCTCTCCTTCTTTTTGCCTAGCTACATTTAAGTAGGAAGTTGGGAGAGAATAATTACACACACACACACACACACACACACACACACACACACACACACACAATTATCCATGTAGTTAGTCATTCTCACAGTGCCTACCACACTGTAAGCACAGAACAAAATCATTTTCCATTATTAGCCAGTTGTCAAAGAGACTGATGTCCACAAGTGTGTAAAAGCACTGGAGAAATAAAATTTTTCAGAACTTACTCTAGACCCTTGCCTAAATACAAAGCAGATCAGGAGTCTTGCAAATACCCCTGAAATTGCATTTAAACTTTATGGTTGTGTAAATATTTCCAGAAAAACCATTGTTATAATTTACAAGATCCTTAACTGAAGGGGTCAATGACACACAGAAAAAGCCAAATCCACTGCTCCAGAGAAGAACTGAAAATGTGGAGGGCTGGAGAGACTGCTCAGCAGTTAGGAACACTTGCTGCTCTTCTAGAGGACCCAAGTTCAGTTCCCAGAACCCATGCTGAGAAGCTCACAATCTTCCGTAATTCCAGCTTCAAAGGAACCAACACCCTCTCTGGCCTCCATGGGCATCTGTACATATGTGGCAAAATCCACATAAAGACACAAAAGAATAAAGCTTTAAAAAAAAGAAAAATATTTAGTCTTCCATGGTAAGCATGTGTTATATATAGACTCTAGAACTGGATTGCGGGTGTCAGGGGAAAGTGATATGATGTCCACAAAATGACAAAGCTCAATATTAACTATTTTGAGTAACAATGTTCATACTTTTATTCCAAACATTATAAGCTGAATATCATCAGAACAGAACACACAGAGACAGGTAATCATTATACACTTCCAACTAAATTGGAGTAAGCTAATGATGACCATATAAGGTATTAGCTGTATACAAAAAGACACGTAAATCCCTCAGGCTTATATTGCTTTTACATAGTCATAACTAGTTTCGCTTTTCTTGCTTTAACTTTTCATAAGCTGCAATATCCCGGAAGTATTATTCCAAGTGCTGGCATCCTCCTTCGGACCGGGGAGTTGGTGCTGGAAGGCAGAGAAATCACAAGGCAACGAGATCGTCCTAACAGCATTTGGGGAGGCAGGAGCAATGCCATCTGGCTTCAAGCAGGACATAGGACAGAAAACCCATTACCAATCCAGTCTTCACTGTTCTCCAAAAGTTTGTGTGCTGAAGGCTTGACCCATTTGGGCACTGGGAGTTGGTGAAACATCAGGAGGTGGGACTTGTTAGAGGAAGTAGGACACTGAGACGAGACTGTAAGAGTGTATTGGGGCCGGCGGTGGTGGTGCATGCCTTTGAATCTCAGCACTTGGGAGGCAGAGCCAGGTGGATCTCTGTGAGTTCGAGGCCAGCCTGGTCTATAGAGCGAGATCCAGGACAGGCACTAAAACTACACAGAGAAACCTTATCTCGAAAAAACAAACAAACAAAAAAGAGTGTATTGGGGCCCTGGCTCTTTCCTCTTGGGGTCCTAGCTCCTTCCTCTTATCCTTTTTGCTTCCTCAGTTCCGAGTTGAGCATCTTTGGTCCACCACGTCCTTCCTGACATGTCCCGCCTTGCCACAGACCCACAGCCACAGTGCAACCATGGACAAAAACCACAAGCCAAAATGGACCTTTTGTTTAAGTCGGTCCTCCCTGGGTGTTGTGTCAGTGAGGAAAAGGTGTCTGACACAGAAAAATGACGGTGAGAACTGGGGCTTGTTGCTGTGTGTGGTTCACTAAAAACATAGAGTAACCATTTCCCATTATTATTATTATTCAGAGAAATGGGAATGAAGAACAGAAAGAAGAAAAAACTGGAAAATACCCAATTTGCTCGAACTAGAAGCATGTTGGAAGTTGCACCTGGCTAAAGAGGTAAGTACCATTAGACTGAAATCAAAGGGGACTGGAGAAATGGTCCATCAGGTAAGAGAATGCACTGTTCTTGCAGGGGATCGGAGTCCATCCTCAGGACCCACATCAGGTGGCTCAAAGCCACCTGTATCCAGCTCCGGGAAACCAACACCTCCAGCCTCTGCTGGCACCTGCACAAATGTGCACATAACCCACACACAGACACACCTACACATAATTAAAAATTAAACAAAACTCTAAAAGTTAAACAGACAAATCAAGTACTTTGCAGGAGGGCAATAGGAAAGGGGCCATGAGGGTATCCTGGCAATCAAAGACCCCACCCACCACAAGCTCAAAGATGTAAAAGTGTGAATTTAATTGCTCAGCAGTTAAGAGGACTTGCTGCTCTTGCAGAGGATCCAGGTTCGGCTCCCAGAACGCACGTAGCGGCTCACAACTGTCCAGGTCCAGGGATCCAACGCCCTCTTCTGATCTCATGAGCATCAAGCATGAACATGGCATATATGTACATACATGAATGCAGGCAAAAACACTTATACACATAAAATAAGATAGATATTTTTAAAATGTGAATTCATTTCAAAGACTTGTTTGAGAAATCCTGAGGAACCCTGTTCTCAGTGCCTCTTAGAAAATTGTCTCTGTGTGTACCCTGATGTTCAGCTGTCTGGGACTCAGGGCAGGGCAGTTGAAGTTTGAGCAGGCTTGAGTAGGGTAGATCAGGCTAGTGTAAGACCTTAGCGTCCTCTACATGTTGTTGGTTTTGTAGGCACGTAAAATGCCAGAGTTACTTGGCCATGGAGGAAGCTATCAAAGGAAAGCCTGAGAGACTGGATGATATTGGCTGGGCTAGAGACCCTGAAATTGGCCCCATGAAAGACCAGTGTGGGAAGCTCCAAGACAAGGGATGGGGCAGAGAAGCTAGCACTTCACTAGGTTATACAGGAGTTCATAATGCTATCAGGTAAAAGTAATTGATTAGCTGAGGAGCAAACTGGATATTGTGAAAGAAAGCTGGAGGCAGCAATCAAAACAGATGTGGTCTAATTTGTCTTTGTGGTAACGTTTACAGCAGGGAAGGGCCTTCTTCCCATGGAGAGCTGAGGCTGTATTGAATCAACCTCTCTCTGTGTCTCTGTCTCTCTCTGTCTCTGTCTCTCTGTCTTTCTCTCTCTCTCACACACACACATGCTTTCAATCTATTAAAAAGAAGCAACTTGTAAGAATGTAAGCCAAGAGTTGAACACAAAAAGATTGTTTTTAAATGACACCAATATAACTTAGAAGTAATGAATGCTTAATAACATGAATGAACATCCCACCCAGCCTCTCTTGATGGACACTGTGTTGGACAAATGACAATTATGGAGTAAAAGAGGAGAGGTAAAGAAATATAGTTTTATTAATGGACACCATTTTACATGAAATTTATTATTAAACATACAGTTTTATTCAAATTTAAGGACATAAAATTAAATAAAGTGCTATTTCCCAGATAAACGTTTCTTTTAGATTTTTATCTCTCTTTTAGAGTAGTTAAAAGTACTTACTTACACCAAAGCTAAAAGGCTCACATCAGAATTGAGGGCCAAGAGTTTGAACATATAGTATTTGACTACAAGTGTGTGGAGGCTCACACTTGTCGGTCTTCTGCCAGACACAGATCTCTCTTCATCACATTTTGCTAAACAAAGGACAGTTTGAAAGTCAAAAAGGCAAGATTACGAGGCACACAGTGAGAAGATGGACGTATCTTCCCCACTAGCTCTGAAGAGTCTTCTCTTCCCTGTTCCTGGGCTTGGGGGATGGGGGACTTAGGTTGCCCTTTCTTTTAAGCTTTTAACATGTTTCACTGCACTTTTAACAATATTGTTCTTACATTACACACACACACACACACACACACACACACACACACACACACACACACATTATTCTTTGACAATTTCATACACATACTGAGTCTTGGGAATGTTTATATACCACCACACCCTCTTTCATCACTCCCTCTCTCCCACTGAAAATTTGGAAATTCCAAGCTCATATATAGTCCAAAAGGTAGAAGTATGATAATACAAAATCTGGGGGTGGGGGGTGGGAATCAAATGTGTTAAAGAATGTTCATGAATTACTTAAATAAACCATGATAGATTCAAATGTATTTGTATAATTGTAGATAAGAAATAACAAACCAAAATATTGACTGGAATTGTCTTTGGGAAATGGAATTTCAACTTTTCCTTTTACACTTTAAATTTCCTAAATATGCACGTGCAATTTACATAATCTGAAAAGGGGTGCACACATTAAAATGCTGGTGGATTTAGTTCTGCACAGAGAGAGCTCAGCACCAGGTAAACAGCTTTGTCAGAGTCCCCAGCTGCTACCCTGACCTGGAACTCAATATTCAGAAAAGGCCTATAAAGCAGAGCTGGAATGCAACTGGGCAACAATGAATGATCCCACACTTTTGCACCTGTAGTTTTATGAGTTCACATCAGAAAAGCCACGTTAATATAAGTAAAACTATTGTTTTGAAATTTTAATAAACATCATGCAATAGCTCCACCTTTCATCTGGAGGGTGAGCCAGCATATTTGAAAGCTGGTTGCTGGCTGAAATACTAAGCTATTTATACACAGAGCAATGTCACTTCAACAACTTGGAGTTTCCAAAGACTCATTATCCCTGTGAGTATTCAAAACATGTTCAGGATCAATCATGACTGCAGTATCTGTCTTGGATTAAAAAGAAAAATGAAATATGTAGAGAAAAAAACAATTAGGTAAGTAAAGGGATAAAAGAATGGCTATTAAACTCATCTTAGGACATCAAAGAAGAGTATGTATATCTATGTTAATGTGTAATTTTTTTATTTTTCAGCATTTTGTAGAGGACTTTTATGCTTATGCTTGTGAGAGATGTTTTTCTAGCTTTGGAATCACAGTGATATTGGCCTTGGAAAATGAACTGAAAAGTGTTCCTCTGTGTTTCATTTTTCTGAAGGAAATCGTGTTATTTCTACCTTGAATGATTGGAAGAGTTTTCCAGCACAATTACATGATACCAGAGTTTTACTGCTGGAAGGTTTCAAGCTATGAATTGTCTTTAATAGACACAAGACTGTTAAGGCTACTTATTTATGAAGATGCCATAGTAGTTTATGCCTATAAAGAAATGTATCCACTGGATCTAATTCCTCAAAATAAAGTCTATGTAATATCACTCTCAACAGCCCCCTCCCGTGTATTCCTTTGGTCCTGAACCCTGGACCTCACCACACCTATCGAGCAAGCACTCTACCGCCAAGCTATGTCCCCAGCTCGATGACTCCTAGGGCTCGTGACACATTCTGAGGTTCTATATTGCACCATGAGCTGCTGAGATTCTGTTCCCTGTAGTAATCTCCTTTCTTCTTGATTTTGAGCTGTGATCATCTCTCTTGATCCACCACCAAGCTCAATCGTTCTTTCCTGTCATCTCCTTAGCAAATCTACCAATTCTCTATATATTTTTTTAACCTCTAAATGTACTATTTATGGGGTGGCGTGTGTGTGACTCAGTTGTTAAAGAGTACTTGCCTGGAATACAGGAAGCCCTAGGTTTGATCCCCAGCATCACATAAACCAGGTGTCGTGTCACACACCTGTGATCCCAGCATGGAGGTGGAGGCAGAAGGATCAGAAGTTCAAGGTTATCTTTACTCACCAAAGGATCCCACCTACAAAACAATCAATTAGATCTATAGCTCTCAATCTGAAGAAACAAATTCAAGGTGGACCAAAGACCTTAACTTAACACATGGAATGCTGAAACTGCTAGGGGAAAGCACAGGGACATCACTCAAATGCAGGTATGGACAGTATTTTCTGAATCCAATTCCAACATCAGAGAGAGCAGCCTCAAGAATTAACACAGAAGATTCTGTGAAATTAAAAAGCTCCTGCAAAGCAAAAGCTTCAGTAGGGTGAAGAGACGGGCTACACCACAGACTTTGTCCACTACACTTCAGACAAGGAGCTAAGATCCAGTATACAAAGAACTGTCACACACACACACACACACACACACACACACACACACACGAAACCAACCAATAAATGTGCTAATGAACGAAACAGAGTCCTTAAAAGAAACACAGTGACCAAAACATATTTTTAAGAGTTTAATGTCTTTGGCAGGCAGAGAAATGCAAATTGAAACTTACAATTACATCTCATCCCAGTCAAAATGGCTATCAAGAAAACAGATGCCAAGCTGGGTGTAGTGGAACACACCTTTAATTCCAGCAGAGGCAGAGATCTCCGAGTTCAAGGCCAGCATGATTTACATGGAGTTCCAGGACAGACAGGGCTACACAAAGACCTTCTCTCAAGTAAATAAAAAAGGAACCCTTATTGTTTGTGGGTGTGTTAAACTAGTACAGCCACTATGTAAGTGTGAAATTCTCAAAAAGAAAGAAAAGAAAATCCCTAAACTAAAAACAGAACTACCCTATGACTCAGCTATATACCCCTTCTGGACATGTACGCATCCTATATCCTACTCAAGGTGTGTGAGCACATTCATGTTTATTCCTGCTCTAGTCACAACAGGAGTAAATGGAATCAGCCTTGATGTCTACCAGCAAAGAAAATGTGGTATGTGTAATCACGTTTTATTCAAAAAGTTGTAGGAAAATGTAGAAAGTGTAAAGTACTAGGTGAGAGAAACCAAGTTCAGGAAAACAAAGGCCAAATGTTCTCAAAGTAGATCTGCTTCTAACTTACACAGGGTGAGTGAGCATAGGCATGTGTCGTGAAACTAGACAGGGTCTGTGATCAGCTGTTGTCAACTTGACAGAACTAATCACCCGGGAGAAATTGTTTGATCTTAATTGAGATAGGTCTTGCCACTGTAGGTGAAACCATTCTTTGGGCTGGAATCCTGGACCATATAAAAAGGTGAGGGCCAGGGCTGGAGAGATGGCTCAGCACTTAAGAGCACTGTCATCTAGAGGACCTGGGTTCTATTCCCAGCACCCACAGGAGGCTTACAATTGTCTTCAATTCCAGTTTCAGAATATCTGACATGCTCACACAGACATATGCGAAGGCAAAAAAAAACAAAAAACAAAACCTTGAAAAAAGTCAAGGGCCATGAGCTGTCTCAGAAAGTAAAGGTACTCACTTCCAAGCCGGACACCCTGAGTTTGGTCCCCAGGAAATAGAGTGGAGAGGACCACCACACAGTGGCACAAAATTGTCCACACACATACACAAATAAAGGTATACCTTTAAAAGGCTAGCTTAGAGTAAAGTGTTCACTGTCTCCTGCTGTGACCTCCACGTGGTGAACTATAGCCTCAACACCCAGCTAAAGTAAACCTTCTCTGCCCTAAGTTGTTTTTCTCAGAGTATTTTATCACAACAGGAAAAGAATCTAAGACAAGGCCCCCAGGAGGTAGAAAAGGTTCACGGAAGGAAGGTGAAAAGACTGAAAGAACAGTTCTGTGGACTGATAGGCATCAGGGAAGCCTGGGCAGGCAGACCGGGGTGGGGATCAACCACAGCAAAAGCATGTATGAAAATGTCACGTATGCTAGGTAGACATAAAATTTTAAAAGTAGCCACTCTGAGGTAGATACTATTGATTATTTCTCATTTTCCTCTCATTGACACCAACTATCTTTTCTGGATTTTGAATTGGATTTAATGTCAAAAATACACAAACATAAATTATTCAGTAACAAAACCAGCATTCTGGATGTAATACAAAAATTAGTCATTGATACTCAAGCATAAACAGTACTTTATTAACAATAAAATTGTAACACAATAACTTAGTAGCAACAAATCCAATAATGTAACAAAGCGAATTAACAGGCATTGCTTCAGCTCACACTAGTGATCTCCTTTCAACAGGAAAAGCTACTAGGCTAGTGGTTCTGGCCGGGTCTGCACAGCACAGGAATACAGACTTGGCGCCAAAAATAAAATAAAACAAAAACAAAACAAAACAAAACTATGTGTAAAGCCCACTTCAAATCACTGACTGACATCTCTCCAGGATAGGGCTAAAGTGCTACCAGTGTTGAGAACTGCAGGTCTAAAGAAATCGACAGGAACAAGAATATCCTCAAACCAAAAATCAATACACTAACCAGATCATTCCTTTCCTGTTATCTCAGAAAAGCAGAGGAGGAGCAGGCATCTAGTTCTTACTGCTCTTTATCCAGTTTTCGGCTGCATCCACTGCCTCTAGTATTTTAATAAACAGCAAATACTGTTTTAACTTTACAAAGTTAAAACAAGCTACCCAAATGGAAATTCTCACGAGTTTAAATTTCACACTCTTTTAAAACAACATGAAAACAATCTCACATTTTAATTTTGCATAGATACTCAAGTCTATTTGTTCAACCAAGAGGAGCCAATAAGATGTACTAGAAAGTATTTTATTAGGATCGGTTATATAAACGTAACCATTCCATGTACCACAAATAAGCTTTCTAGTGCAGAGGAACATTTGACAGAGCAAGAGAGGAGGGCTGAGTGCTTCCTCTCAAGCTGCCAATGCCCCCTTTTCCAAGAAAAGCATCTTCAAAGGTAGAGTGTGAACAAAACTCTTTTCATTAAAAATGCACACATGAAGTATGTTGCCTTCAGTTATACTATATCCTTAACAAATCTCCATTAGGATATTCAGTAGTAATTACAAGTATTTAGACTGAAAACTCTTCCTCATTTTCCAGGTTTGACAACAGTAGCATGTCAAGTATGGAAAAAACCCATTTCCTTTAGTTCTCCTCTAATTCAAAGAATCCTGCTTCTTCAGCTCCTCCTGTCAGGACTCCATGTCAATCTCAACTACTTCATTCTTGTCCTGAAGCGTTTCCGTCAGGCTGTCTGCAATCACATCTTCAAGAGCGGCCACATCAATAGGTGGTAGAGGGTTTCTCCAGTACTGGAATGTATTATACTGCCAAAACTCTTCACTGGGCTTTAAGGAAAAGAAAAAGAGAAAATGTATCACCGACTTAGAAAACACCACCACACACATACCCCTTAGGAAATAACTGAACACACACACAGAAAAAAAATTGCCTTCTTTCAGTCGGGCAGGCTGACATGCCCAGAATCACAGCACTGAGAAGCCTGAGTGGAGAACTGTACATTTAAGGTGATCCTGGACTACCCTCAAGAACAAAAAGATAGTTATGTGTTTTTTTGTTTACACTCATTTATTTAGGGATGGCACATACCATGATAGCAATCAGAGGACAACTTTCAGGAGACAGTACTCAAGTCCTCAGGCTTGGCAGCAAGTGCCTTTACCTGCTAAGACATCTTGCCAATCCAATAACTACTTTTTAAATTCCTTGTTTGAAAAATAACCCCAAATATATTTTATACACTCTTTTTCGTTTTCAACAAAAAGTTTTAATTTTTGATAAACCACTTCACATACCCAAATCAAATCTGTGGGTTTGTATCTGCTAATAGTTTAATTTAAAAAAATTTCCTTCAATAGCATCTTTTCAAAGAAATGTAATGCTTTAAAATTTTTATTTATATGTATGGATATTTATATGTATGGCTGTGCACCAAGAATGCAGTGCCTGAGGAAGCCAGAAGAGGGCACCAGATCCCGAGACTGGAGTTACAGACTGTTGTGAGCCATGATGTGGGTTTGAGGAATTACACCCTGGTCCTCTGGAAAAGCAGCCAGTGTTAAGTTTCAACGAGAAATAAGCGACTTAAAATATATATACACCTTTATAACCCACTTTTGTTTTTTTTTTCCCTGACGTTTAGTACTGAGACTAACATAGAGGCCAAAATATTTCAGGACTCCTGTGAAGTTTAGGATATAAACCTGATAAAGAGAAGAACACAGAATTGACAATTGGTATGACTGACAAACAGATCTATCTACCAAGCCAGATGAGTGGTGATCCCTTAAACATTAAGCAGTTTACCACAAATAATTACAAAATTACTTTAATTAGTAAGGTTAAAAGTGGCACAGCATCTTCAAAATACTCCATGCAAAGAGGGCAGCACTGGAGTCCCACAGGCTGACGGGTAACAATTCTAACCTGAATGCCCTTACCAGATCAATGCCTCACACACTACAGCAACTCCATCCACTGGGAATGACAATCACATGTACTTACTGTTCCAATTTTTAAAAAAAAAAGAAAAACAAGTGAAATTAACTTTGATCTTACTTAACCCAATGTAACTAAACTACTGTTTCAGCATGTGTTCAACATTTCAAAACTTAGTGGTGTATACATTCTTTTCAAAAGGAAGAATGCACCGTACACTTGTAGTACTATACAAAAGTGGCCACACGTCGATGCTCGGGGCCACATGACAGGAGACAGGGGAAGCAGTCACATTGTGGTCACCCTCTTAGACTGGAAGGCAGAAAGAATTAGTCTTTTGGGAATTTCTTAATATTGGGCTAAAGACACAATAAAGTCAAGACATAGGGCTGGTGAGATGGCTCAGCAGATAACCCAATACATGTGGGTTTGTGCCTCACAAACACAAAAAAACTTTTAAAAGGCTGTATCCAAAAAAAAAAAAATCCACTTTAATAATAAGCAAATGGGGTCAAAACAGTTACCCTCTAGTTCTCATTAGAAACAGGAATTAGGATCTTTGTGAGAATTAAAAATTAGCATAGTAAATGCTCATTATTGCTAGGTATCACATATCTTCAAATGAATGTCATTAACTCTCACTAGTAAAACATTTCTGTTACTGGACAGTACTATGCAATCTTGGCTAAGCAACTGATCTGAGTAAAATTACAGTTATTAAAGATATATTTTATATATAACATATATGCACTCTTGGCTTCGTCTTAAGTACACATGTGCATTAAACTATCCCCTCTCTATATACCCATCTAAGTTGTGTATCCTAAAGCTTGGCAACACAAAGTAGATACTATTACTGTGCCTGGAAACAATGCATCTGTGCTAGCATTTCCTACCTGAGACGACAAGGTAAGGGCAAGGATTTAACACCTAATCTGAGCAAGAAGACATCAGGCCGACACTGATGTCAGTGTACTTTATGTTATATCATTTTCTCCTGGATGATAAGCTCTTAAAACAAAACCTTGTCTTTGGAGGCAAGAGAGATTGAGAATTTGTATCTTCTCATACATCTATAGAAGAGAAGGAACTTAAGAGCAGACCTACCTACCAGAACATTCCTGGGCTTCACAGGGTAAAACCTGCCAAATCCAGCCAGTGTGTGAGGCAAGACCCAATTGTGTCTATCAGAGTTAAAGAAGGTGCTGTGTCAGCTTGTTAAAAGCTCCCCTTGGCCAACTCTTCACTCTCTATCCCTCATGAGTCGGACATAGAGACAGACTGCACCCACACTGCACACAGTATATTCAGGTAGGAAAGAAAATCTGCATATGGCCAGCTTGCCAAAGGTGGTCTGGAGAGGAAGGTTTCACCCCAGGCAGCACCTGTCTCTATCCAACAGTCGTGGAAGACTACCTGGAAGACGATGACTGTTTTAAGGAAGCGGGTTTTGAATTTCTACCAGCAATCTAACCAAAGCCTAAATAAGGTCATGTTAAATTATGTATTTACAATTTGCAACTTCACCTAGAAACAGTCACCACAGCATTGAAAGATAATCTCTCCCCACACTTTTAACCCCAGCACTCGGGAGGCAGAGACAGGCAGATCTCTGAGTTAGAGGCTAGCCTGGTCCAGGACGACAAGGACTAAACAGAGAAACCCTGTCTTTCTCACAAGAAACAGTGGCAAAAAAAAAAAAAAAAAAAAAAAAACCTCGATTATTTATTTATTTTTGGCATGATTTTGTCATAAAATGCTTAAGACACCAGACCAGAGAAAGACATAGGGAAGATGCCTTCCAAGGTGGTTGAGGTGGGTTTGCCAAGGTCTGAGGGTTACACTTGCCAATCACCCCAAGCTCCATCAATTTATACCAGAACTGCTTTAAAGAAGGCTCGGGAGTTCCTAAGTCAGGTCAAGGCTGGGCGGTACATATACAATATGGGTTATAAACTCTTTGCAGCCTTGGCTGTCCTGGAACTCCTGTAGACCAGGCTGGCCTCGAACTCAAGAGATCCGAATGCCTCTGCCTCCGGAATTCTGGGATTAAAAGTGTGCACCACCACCACCGCTGGGCAACCCTGAGCCTTTATCTTAAACCAAATTTTAAAAGCCTACTCTTTTACACTTACAATATATCAATTTGGATAAGTTGCATTTCTAGTATTTTTTTTTTTTCTGGATCACATGGCTAGCGGCTGCCAAAACAGACCGCGGGGAGCAAAGTGATTCCCAACGACCCTCTCTCATAGGACTGAACATTGAGTTAACGGGCCCTCCTAAGACCGGACGACAGCCCTTCCCTCCTGCCAAGACCAGCACCATGCTCGATGAATTGATGGATCTACTGGAAAACTACGAGTTCGACAATAAGCGCCGTTACACTAAACGCTCCTCTCCCATTTGCCACTGAGCTGACCCTCTAGAGGGCAAGCACGGGCTTTACCACTCGGTCCAGCCCCTCGAGTGGGCCGGACTTCCGCAGCCCGGGACCCGGCTCCCGGCTTGTGCGGGGCGGACCTACCTGGGCGTGCACCCCGTCGGCTGCGCTGCCCGCGCTCCCCACCCCGTCGCCGCCGCCGCCGCCGCCCGAAGCTCGGCTGACCCGGGGTTCCTCCTGCTCGCCCGGAGGTGGCTCCCCCGGCTCCAGGCCGCGGCCCTGCCGCTCCTGGCCGCCGTCCCCGCCCCCGCGTCGTTTGCGGGGCGCAGCCGCCGGCTCCGCCATGGTCCCCGCGTCCCCCTGGCGTTTGCGGGGCCGCACCGACCCCGACGGCGGGACCCAGAGCGGCGGCTCCTCGGGGAAGTCGCTGAGCAAGAGCCGCTTCCAAGGCACGCGGAACGTGAGCGGCTCGGCCGCACGCCGCTTGGCCATGGGCCGGGGAGGAGCGGCACGCGGGTGGCTACGGGAGGGCGGAGGGCGGGGCGGAGCGGAGCGGAGCGGAGCTGCGGGCTAGGGCGCCCCGAGGGCGGCCGGGACGTTGGGGGGGGGAGACGCAGCGAGGCGCCCGAGATTCGAACCTGCGCCTCAATGCGCGCGCAATCGTGCCGGTCCAACGAGGCCGCTGGTTGGTGTAGGCTCACGGCTTGCGTTCCCGAGCGCCCTTGCGGCCGGAAGTGCGCGGCTCGAGGAGGCGGGGCGTAGGGGGGTGTGGCTGGTAAGCGGGGCGGGGCGTGGGCGGGGCGTGGCCTCGCCTGCTGTACCCTGGCGGCCCCGTCTGCACCTGCACTGATATTCGCATTCTCGAAGCCGCTCCCCTGTTCCTAAACGGTCCCGGAGGCAAGGACACGGGCAGGAGCGGCTGAGAAACCCCGCGGCGGCCTCAGAAGTCCAGCTGGGAAGCGAGCTGGGGCCCTTTCACTTTTTGAATCCAGTGCAGCCGAGGTGTCTGCTTAGCTCAAGCCCCCACTACCCTCCCTGCTTACCCTGTAGTAGCCCGGCGGATTCCAAGACCAGTGAGTGGTGTCTGGCGGAGAGAAATGCAAACCATGATGGGTTTGCTTCAGCTTGTATTTTAGCCGTTTGATAAAAGCAGTTAGGGGCCAGGGCCATAACTCAATGGTAGAGTGCTTGCCTACCATGCCCAAGGCTGTAGGTTCAATAATCCCTAATGCCGTAAGGAGAGGAAAGGGGGGAAAGTAGTAACCAAACAAAACTAAGGAAAATAAAGCCATCTGTACCCCGAAGGAACAATCTTCCAGAGCAAAAAAACATGCCAGGAAGATTCTGTTTTAGCTCCTAGGTACTGAGAATATTAACTACTTTAAAAGAAGGCCGGGTGGTGGTGGCGCACGTCTTTAATCCCAGCACTCGGGAGGCAGAGGCAGGCGGATCTCTGAGTTCGAGGCCAGCCTGGGCTACCAAGTGAGTTCCAGGAAAGGCGCAAAGCTACACAGAGAAACCCTGTCTCAAAAAACCAAAATAAATAAATAAATAAAAATAAAATAAAAGAAGGAAATGTGTATGGGTGTATTTATGTATGTGTAGCACGTGCATGCTTAACCATCTGTGTTTAGAGGTGTACTCTAGAAGGTTGTGGGAGGACTGCAAGTATTAACAAGCACAGACAGTAGTGTATCAGGAAGTTTAACCATAGCTTTTCTGATTGATCTCTCCAATTGCTGTTTGCAGTTGATAATTCTTCCCCTTGGAACAAATGAAAAGTTAGCCATTTTCAAACTAATGACACAGAGCACACATGAAAGATACGAGTACTCTGACGCCTCGTCTGCATGGTGTGTCACACCTGCCTCAGGGCGCCTTGGCTCTACCTGCCAAGGCTTGAGTGCCGAATCATTACCAAAGAATTCAGTCCTTCCGATGATGATTTATTCTGCGTAGACCCTGCTCCAAAACGGTAGAGCAGCGTGGGCAAGTGGCTCGTGCCTTGCCCCCCAAATTGTGAGAATTAGCATATGTACACAAGGTAGTAGAAAGAACACACTTGGCTAAACCGCAAAAACATGCGAGTTGCCTAGCCCAGTTTCAGAAACAGCACAGTACCAGAAGAGCTAAAGAGCATCTTGTATGCCTCCCCACTGCCACCTCCTCTTTTCTGTGCTCAAGTAGTCTTGTTTCAGCCTTTGAGATATTTATTACTTCTACATTATTTCCCTATCTAGCCACTCATATATATATATATATATTTGTAAAACGTTTTTGGTTTTGCTGATATTTTAAGATTTATTGAGGTCTAACTGACATAGTAAACTGCTTATATTTGAAACGTGACATTTTGCCACTACATGTGCCTGTGAGAACACACATGATAGTGCACATATCCATCACCTTATACATCTTTACCTTGCCTTTCTGTAATCTCTCCCACGTGACCCCCTGTACATCCCCTAAGTATCAGATTTGCTTTCTATCATCTACTTGGCATAGTCTCTATTTTATATAAATGAAATAATGCAATATATACTTTTGTCTTTTCCCCCTTCACATAAGTATTTTATGATCCATGTTATGTGTTCTTTACTTTTTATTGACAACTAGTATTCCACTGCATGAGAATGTTTATTCATTTGTGGATGGGTTAATTACTTTCAGTGAAAGTTATTATGTGTAAAGCTGCTAAGAACATTGGTGAAAAAAAACTTTGTATTGACAAAGGCTGATTCTTAAAAAGTGTTTTCTGCAGTTTAAAGTTTGTTTGTTTTAGCATGGGAAGGCTGTTGTTTATTATTTTATTTTCTTTACATCCTCACCAGCAAACATGGCTGACCTGGTGGATCTGAAATGGATCTCATGTGACCTCAATTTGCATCTTACTCAGTATAGTTGGACATCTTTTTTTGTATTTACAGATTTTCTTTTTTGGTTGCAGAAACCCATGTTATATTTAATGGTGTTCTTTGCTAAACAAATTCCGACTTAAATGTGGATCAGAATGATGAGTCCTGTTTTCTTGTATAATATTAGCGGGACCAGCCTTAATATTATACATCCCAGGGGCTTAGGAGAGAGAACTACTAATGGCGAGGACTATTTTCAGGAAACAGAATCTGAGCACACCGAACTCTATAGTCCACTTGCTTTAATTCCTCTGGCATAACATCCTTTATACAAAACTTCAGTTCTGTTCTCATGTCTAGCTCCTTTCTTGCCTGATTTCTCTTTATATTTATCTACTTTATATTTATATTTAGATTCCTCTAAGTTCTATCTTAATTCTCTTGTCTTAACTCTGCCTCATCTAGGTCCTTTTCTTCTTGTTCTTACCTAGCTAATACTTCCCCATCTGGCTCTTCCTCATCTTCCATCTCATTCCTCTAGTACTCTCTTCTAGCTCTACAACCTAGTTCTTCCCCATCTCAGTTTGTTCCTCTCAAGTTCTTACCTGTCTAGTTCTTCTATTCTCTTTCTTCTTCTCCGTCCTGTGCCCTGGAAGTCCCAGTATATAAAGGGAGGGTCCGAGCTAAGTTGTGTAAAGCTATTACTTAACGTCCACCTCTCCTAGGCGGTGTCTCCTTGTGGAATTTACCTTAAGTCAGGAGACTCGCCTGTAGGTTGTTATCACTGTTAGTCCTCGGAAGTTGGGCGACCACCTGGGCGGTGTCTCCTTTAGTCCTTGAAAGTGGCTAGGGGAGATATCTGATTCCAGAGAAAGCCTTTCCTGAGGCTGTTCTCCAAATAACCTGGAATGTGTATGTCCAGAGAGTGATCAGTCCACATTGTTAGCCCTTCTTAGGGAAAAATCAATTGGGAAAACTATGAAGGCACACATGATTTTTATAACAGAATACAGCTGATATATAACAAGCCAAGTAACACCAAAAACTCCTTGGGATTTGCCTTCCTCTGGAGGAATTCCCTGATCCCTCCAGGTAGTGACTTTGCCATAACCAGCTGAGTTCTTACGATATATTCCTGCGGCCTGCAGCACTGTTTTTCCTGTTGGTTTTGGTCTGCTGTAAGGGGTCGGTCCTTCTGCCACCTCTGCCTCAAAACCTACGCTTGAACTCGAGTACCTGCTTGGCCCAGTGTGGACGGCTAGATGTTGGTTAAAGCTGTGTTGCCTCTTTAGTCCTCTTTAAAAACTAGACTGGGTGTCCTTTTTTCTGGTTTGTGAGAACCTTTTTATTTAGTACTCTAGAAAATATCCCCTATGGTAATAGCTGGTGTTAAAAATACTGACTTCTACCAATTTGTGTCTTATTTTTTCATTGTAAGGTATATTACTTCTAATTTATTTTTGAGACAGGGTTTCAATATGTATCCCTGGCTGGCCTTGAGCTCTCTAAATAGACCAGGCTAGCCTCAAATTCATAGATCCATCTACCTTTGCCTCATGCGAACTGGGATTAAAGGTGTGTATTACCAATTCCAATCTTAATTCTATTGTTATGTTGCATTCATTACATTTATTGTGTTTGCACATGTCAGAACACACAAGTGGTGGTCAGAGAACAATCTGAAAGTCAGTTCTCTCCTTCCATCTTGTGGGTCCCAGGAATAAATTTAAGATGGTCAGGACTAGCGGCAAGTGCCTTAACCCATGGAGCCATCTCGTTGGCCCTGCCATGGCTTAATTTTATTGTGGCAAAAATAGATCTGCCACGGCTGTTTTAGTTTGTATATTGTTTTGTCTAAACATTTTACAGTGTCTTGTTTTTCTTTCCATACTTAAGACTTTCATTCACTTGTGTCAATTGTGTGTGTGTGTGTGTGTGTGTGTGTGTGTGTGTGTGTGTGTTTATGCTGGGGACTCAGTACATTCTGTTCTCATATGAGACAGTTGTCACTGTTCACTGTTCTGTGGTTCCTACTCCATTCTTCCCTAAACTTACAGCATTGGGTACTATTCAGCTCAACTATTCTATTTGCAGATGTGTCTCAATAAATGGTATCTACATGTTTACAGCTTTATATGCAGGTTTGACAGGGCCAGCAAAACATCTTAATGGATAAAAATGTTTACTTCCAAGCCTAAACCTGAGTTCAATCCCTGTAACACATATGGTGGAAAGACAACTGACTTCAGCAAGGTGTTCTCTGATCCATTCCAAGTGTGCAAGTTCATGCGCGTGCGCGCGCGCGCGCGCACACACACACACACACACACACACACACATTGGTGTTGTGTCTATTTATTAAGAGATTTTGACAGCAATAGAGCAATCCTTGACTACTTTCTGGATTGCCTGTAGGACAATCAGCCCCTGGCTCTTCCATATTAAATCACCTATAGCATTTCCCTTTGGGGGCTTTTGAATTACAGTGAATTATAGATCAGTTTGGGGGAAATTTTTATCTTTACAATATCAAGCCTACTCCTACTCAGAAGTATTCAAGCTCTAGTTAGATTTTTAAATGCCCTTCATTAAAATGTTGTAGTTACCATGATAGAAAGCTTCTACCTTTTGACCAGGTTTAACTTTATAACTTTGGCATAATATCTTTGTTGCCCATAACTAACATCTTTACAAGACCTTGCAAGTAGTACTTGCTGTCATTTTGCCCTCAGTTGGACCAATCTTCTTAGTCAAGGAATGAGTCCACTTAATCCAAGTTGTCATAATGCTTTCTTAGTGCTGGTGGAGCCTAAAATTGAGTATAGTCTCTCCAATTGTTTATTTGGGCTTTTGAGACATGTTCTCGTTCTTGTACCCAGGGTCACCTTAGTATTGTAAAGCAGGTGCTAGGATTGTGGCACACAACAGGCTCAGCTGTTTTTTTTTTCCAATACTAACATTCAAGCTGCAATTCTCCCAGTTCTCCTGCTTCAGCTACAGTCTGCAATTTCTGGTATGTTGTTTTCATTGTTCTTGAAGTTTAAAATGCTTCTGAATTTTTCTTTTATTTTTTTCCTGACTTATATTAAATAACAAGCTATTTTTAATTTCATTTCAACCCCTTGGCACTTTAGCTGCACCTCTCTGCATTAATATTCAATGGTTCCCCTAAGGTTAATATTCATCTTGAACTGATTTTCAGAGTCTGCGTTTAAACTTTGTATTGCTTGTGTATAACATAAACCCACGCACAGCCTGTTTTTGTACTGGCCCAATAGTGTCTTCTACCAATTCTGCCTCTCCCATAGTTTGGTATAAAATGCAGTCTGGGGCTGGCCAGGTAGCTCAGCAGGTTACGGTGCATGCCACCACTGGCAACCTGAGTTCAGGCCTTGGGCCTGTATATGGTAGGAAAAACCCACTGAGAAGTAGTCCCCTGACACTGAGCTCCACAGTGTGGCTGGCAAGTTTACACACAGTGAACAGATGTAACAAAAATAAAATGTATCCTGGTTTATCTTTTCAGTAATGAACCAGACGTTGGTTTTTAATAACCCCTCTCCCTCGTTTTATTGGTAAAGAAGGAATACATTCTTAAGAATTTTTTTGTTTTGTTTTGTTTGCGAGTTTCACTATTTCATGCAGACTGTCCGCCAGGCCCTGGATTCAGGCGATTAGTCCTTCTACCTCTGCTTTTCCCACTGCTGGAGCTAACAGCAGGAGCCTCTGCACATGGCTTGATTCTGCTTATCATTAAGCATGTCTGTTGCAGACTTCCAAGAACCTTACAAAGTAGTTTTAAATGGTTGGCTTTTATGTTTTGTTTTGCAGACCTTGTACAAATACCCGTTTTTAAGATGTTGAAACCCATTACCAATTGAACAGGTAATCCTCCCCTGAGCATCGAATCCTGGTCAACTTCTCAATGTATCCAACTCTGGTCACCATATTGAAAAGTGCAGCTCACACTTGCTACTCCTGTCTCCCACACTAGAAATGAGTTTCTGGTAATTAGGGCTCTTTAAAAGAGTTGTGGTGTTTTTAGTTTTTGAAATTATATTACTTCCTCTCTTTCTTGTCCTCTTTCCCCTTAGTCTTTCAAATTCATGGCTGTTTTATGTCTGTGTATATTCCTAAATATATAAGTAAATCTGCTCAGCCTGTATGTTATTTATACATGTATGTATGTATGCTTGTACAGTATCATTTGGTATTGTGTAACCAACTGGTGTGTTCTTCCCCGGGGAAGACTATTTTCCTGATCTCAACATTCCTTAGTTGCCTGTAGTTTTTTTTTTTTTTTTTTTTTAGGGTTGAGGCCTTGTGAACTTTCCCCCTCCCATGTTAACATGTCGTGGTGTTGTTCTTGTTCAGTTCATGTTTAGGCAGTTATGTTCATGAGACTTCATGGATATATAGCTTCTGTGGCATCAGGCTCCTTGTATTTTCACTGATATAATCAAGTGTGTGGCATATATTGGGTGGTTAGAATTTGTTGAAATAGTGACCATCATTTCTACTTAGTTGTTTCATGGGCATGTCATTACTGCATTCCACTGTTTCCTAAATACTATCATTCATCCCCCCAGGACTCATACCAGAAGTATAGCTGTATGTCCTCATAATCTTGTATTTATTCACAGTTCACTCTGCTATGGACCATGTTAAATAACCCCTGCCTGTTGCTAGAGTTATCTCCAGTCCCACTCGGGCCCGCAGCCACTCAGTGTAGATATTTAATTTATATATGGTGATATTTTATTTGTGCTGAAATGTGATTTTATTTGTATGTTAACAAAGTTGCCTGGAGATCAGAGGTCAAAGTGAGCCATAAGCAGAGTCAGGCAGTGGTGGTAGCACATGCCCTTAATCCGATCACATGGCAGGCAGAGTCCCCGTGTGGTCAAGGACACAGCCAACACAGCCAAGTGTGGTAACACGAACCTTTTTTTTTTTTTTTTTAAACACGAACCTTTAATCCCAGTACCTGGAGGTCTGTATAGACAGGCAGTGATGAGGAAGTCGTGTGGTTGGGTTTAGAGCCAATGAGAAGGCAGAACAGAAAGGCAATTAAAAACACAAGTCAGGCAGGAAGAGGTCTCTCTCTCTGGGGAAGCTACTTCTGGTGGTAAGCTAAAGCTAGCCGTGGCTACTGCTCTGATCTCTTTGGCTATTTCCTCTGTATTTGGCTCTGTGTTTCTTACTAAGACTGTTTAGAATTTCGCCTACACCTGCCCTTCACCTCTCAGTGAAGCTTGTATTGAGGGAGAGAGGTATTAAATAAGGCTGTCAAATAAAGGTGATTGAAAATAAAGGCAGAGAGGAGTTAGTGGGCAAAAAGGACCTCTATTTTGATTGGTAAAGGCCCAAGGAGAGTGAAGGGAAAGTCACATGAGTGGGAGTGATCCTCAGCAGAAGTCACAGCAAGTGTGAAACATCCCCAAGGTCAAAGAGAACATAAACCCGCCTACCTGAAAAGCCACTATAGCTTTCTCTCCTCACTGCCACGGTTTCGGAGGGCCTGTTTTCCATCCCATAATACACACTTTTCACCTTTACAAATTCAAGTTGGACCATTGTTATTCTTCTCATGTATCTGATAATGTCTGAACATATATGATTGCAGTTTTAACTGTTCTCTGCTAATTTTATAATCAGTGTTAGTTTGGGGCTGGTCTCATTTCACTGCTCTTGGTCCATTTCCTACTCTGACCCACATAGCAATTAAAAAGATTCCTTCTAATTATGTATATGCATTGGTCTGTGTGTGGCTATGTGCACCTGTGAGCCCGTAAGTGCTGTCAAATCCCCTGGATCTAGACTTACAGGGAGCCTGACATGGGCGCTTGGAATTGAACTTGGGTCCTCTCCAAGAATAGTATGTGCTCTTAACAATTTTTGATTGGCCACATATTGGGAACTTTATTTGCTGGGTATTAGATATTTTTGTTATTTCTATAAATATTCTTTCTCTGAAAGGCTGTTACAACAGTCACAGTTTGATCCTATGTGAAACAGGATGGCATGTGTGTGGACAGAAAGCAAAGGGTCCTGGAGGATCGGAACTAGGGCCAGAGACGAGCTTACCAGTGTTAGAACAGCAGATTTAAACAAGAAGCAAAAATGAAAGTAACCATGCCAGGCAGTTGTATCACAAGCTAAGTCATTTCTGAAAGAGGGAACATCAATGAGCACACACCCCACCCCTTCCCCACTATGCCTGTGGTGCATTTTCTTGATGTGGGAGGGCCCAGCCCACTGTGGGCTGTGCCACCCATGGGCAGGTGGTCCTGTGATGTACAGGCAAGCAGGCTGAGCAAGCTGTAAGGAGCAAGCCAAGTAAGATCAGTCCTCCAAGGCACCTGCATCAGATCCTGCTACCAGGTTCCTGCCCTGTTTGAGTTCCTGCCCTGACTTCCTGCAGTGATCTACTGTGCTGTTGGACTCTGTAAGCTGAAATAAACCCTTTCCTCCTCAAGCTGCTTTTGTTCTGTTTTTGCACAGCAACACAAACCCTAAGACAGTAGCTGTCAAGGTTTCAATTACAGGCTGAAATGGAGTAAGAGACTGGGATGGCTATTCTTGACTGTCAACTTGACTGTATCTGGAAGGAATTACAGCCCAGAAATGGAGGGCACACCTGAGATCCAGACCTTGAGGTGGGAAGGCACATCTTTAATCTAAGCCACACCTTCTGCTGGAAGCCTAAGGACAATGGAAGAAGTAAGGTTATTCATTCTTTTGCCTGTTTGCCCTCACCTTATCAGAATATCCATTCCTTCACTGGCACTGGAGCCTACTTCATGATTTCAGCATATACAGAAGACAAGCTGAGACACCCAGCCTCCTGGGTGAATAAATATATGTATTCATGCTGTAAGTTCTGTGACTCTAGAGAACCATCATACATATACTAAGCCAGAAAAGGGATCAATTTCTCTTTCCACCCTCCTGAAACAGTGCACCGAGGTCAGGTACATTAACAGATAGGTCTTCACCACTCAGGGAGCCCTGAAAAGACATCTGCAATATTGTGGATGGGCAAATGCTGTAGGGATGGAGAATAAAAGGTCCCTCAGTAGCACATATGTTAAAGGCTTGATCCTTGATGATTGTTTAGCAGTGAAGGCTCTGACCTCACGAATGGATTATTTCTTTGATGACTTCATACTTGGATGGAGTATTAGGAGATGAAATCTATGAGGTGGATATACCTCTATCAGAGCATGCCTCTGGGACTATTTCTCTCCCTGGCCCTTCTAATCTCATGCTTCCTCTGCTTCTCAGCTGCCATGTGGTGAGCAGCTTCACTCCACTCTGCTCCTTACTCCCCGGCACACACAAAAACAAAAAACAAACAAACAAACAAACAAACAGTGAAGTAAGCATGGAGAGAAACTGTGAGACAAAACAATAAACCCACCATCCTTTTTAAAGGCATGTTGTCATAGTAACAGAAAATTGATAGTACAGAGGACAGAAAGGACCAGGAGTGGAGAAAATACCAAGTCACAATAAAGTGTGAAGTCCTCCCCAGTAGGCTTCTGCTAAGGCACCTGTGGAGGCCTCTGCCAAAAGTCCTCAGAGACTGCTCCCCACCCCCCCCACCCCCATCCGATAAGGAAGAGTTCAGGAAAATGAACCCAGATGATAAAAATGCTCATCCTGGAACTTTTTTTTTTTGCAATTAGCCTTTGTCAAGACTAATCCTTTTCCTTGGGGGATTCACAGTTCATTATAGCAAACATGAATGAAACAACGTGAAGAAAGTAACTACTACTCACCTTGGCAAACTCAAAGGTCAAATACTCACTATTACTAACTTTCTAAAAGCATACAAAAATTAGGATAACAAAGAGTTGAAAAGAATGTGATTAAATAATATTTCCACTACAGCCATCATTACACAGAGGGAAACAACCAACAAAAACTGTTATAGCAATTGGCAGACTTTAATATTTAAGAAAAATTAAGTCCATATACACATTAAAAATATAGGAAATTTCATGCAGACATGAAGCTTCCAATTCAACCTTCTGGCAATGTTTAGAATGTGAATTACATATAAATACCATATACTTTACAGTTCTCAAACTTGATTATTTCATACTGTGATTTCTGCAGCTTCCCTGTATATTTTATATGCCCTATCTTGCTCATTGATCAGAACCTAAATTTGCACCACCTCAGAAAGTCGAAATTTAAAAACAGCAAGCACATGATCACCTTATGAAGATGAAAACATTTGTGTATAGAGCGAATTTAAGAAAAAGAACTTAAAACTTAAGGCTTACACACTTCAGTAGACCTAAATATAAAAAAATACAAAACTAAGCTCCTCCAGTGACACTTCTATTATTGATTTATACCACATTTCCACATTTAGAATATATTAACTTCAAAAGCCACAAGAGAAAAGAACGATGCAAATTTATAAGGAATATTTTTAAAACATTCATGATATGAGAAAAACTAAAAATAAATGAAATAACTGATTTGAGAGTTAGGTAAAATATATAATTTAGAAATGTAAGTAGCATTATTAAAGAGTAAAACATGATAGAAAAGAAAAAACTTTAGGTAACAAAACCAACCCAGTGGTGTCAGTCCGTTCTTGTCTTTGTAAGAAAAACAAAACCAGGCTATAAAAAAATACTACAAAATGAATAAAAAGCATTCCTAAATAACAACAAAAACAAAAACAAAAACAAAAACATGCATTCCTTGCTCTTCAATGTCTTTTAAAATACATTTCTTTAAATTTTTTTTCGTTAAAAAAATAATTCTCGCCGGGCAGTGGTGGCGCACGCCTTTAATCCCAGCACTCGGGAGGCAGAGCCAGGCGGATCTCTGTGAGTTCGAGGCCAGCCTGGGCTACCAAGTGAGCTCCAGGAAAGGCGCAAAGCTACGCAGAGAAACCCTGTCTCGAAAAAACCAAAAAAAAGAAAAAATAATTCTCGGAGATTTTTTCACCTTTGCAAATAGTAAGTAATGATGAGAATTTCTTTACCAAATGAACACTTATGAAGTACTGAACACTGGAAGAACAAAAAATAATTTTAAAAGGTAAGTAGACTGTATTTACATAGCCGAAGTAAAATTCACTCCATGGAGTCATGTACTGCATCGGGGAGGGCAGATGAGAAAAGATCCCATACTGTGTAGAACTCCCCCAACCAGAAAGAGCAGATCCTACAGACTCCCCAACCTAAGCAACACAAAGGCCTGAAGACATACAGTAAGGCTTCCTATTAAAGCATGGCAACATGGCAGTTCAACCACCAGCATATATTAAATCCATCTAATCCAAATGTCACAGAGGTCACAACCATCTGTGAAATATTCAGCAAGAGCTTTCTTTTCTTGTAGAAATTAAAGTATCAATCATCTTTGCTTTCCTAGCTAATGGAAACGGAATAACCAACGTTAAAATTAACAGCAACAACTCCCTCCCAAACAGGCCTCCCTAGAGGTAGAAAATTAAAGCAGCACACACACTGTTTAAACTCCAACTCTATCGGGGGACAAAACTGTTATTAATCTGAAATTCCATGAATAGCTGCTGCCTAGGATATTGAAGACACAGACCATGGGCATTAACTTATCCCTGAATTTCACACTCAAACTTCTCATGTTAATTCTATCATGACAGTTTTTACTAAAGTACACTTTAACTAAAAAAAAAAAAAAAGTGCTCGCTTTCATAAGCCACATACTTAATAAAAGACATCATAGTAAACATTACACTGACAAACTTTATAACTCATTTCTAATTTGAAGTTATGTTTCAGATGGGCAGATTTTATTCTTATTTTCTCAGTTACTTAACACTGCTTAAAAAAAAAGAAAGAAAGAAAAAACTTTTGTGTCTCTGAATGTTTATATCTTATACATTTTAAAGGGATCCAGGAGTTTCTATAAGATTCAGTTTAGCATGGATAAAGACTGAATTTCTCTGTTGATGTATTTCATTGAATTTTCACCTGTGATACAACTGAATAAATACTCCATAGAAGACATATCTGATGCCTCTCTAAATTCAGCTGAGGTAAGGAAAAAAAAAAGTCCCAAATTTGAATCAAACTATTGAAAGAACAGTTTCAAAATTCTTTAAGTATAGATTACGTAGGTCCAATGAGAACAAAGTTCCAGTTCCAGATGCTTAATATGACAGAGGATCCTTAGACTCTTCTAAAAATAACACAGGTAATGTAAAACCCAAAAAGGAGATTAGTATGGACTTTAGCATTATCAGTCATTAATATGTCAGACTTGCAACAGCTTCACGAAGACTGGAGTTTAGGTTTATTTTCTTAAAGAAAGACAATTCTGGGCTTCAAAGAAAAAAGTACTTGAAGATATTTCCTCCATTATATATCTGCATGGGAGATATTTTCTCCATTTTTTTTTTCTTGTGCAGTATGAATCTGCATGGTATAGTATATTTCTGAAAAAGGCAATAGATATTAAGAAAATAGACACTATTTCTAAATTTTGTTAGGAATAAGAAGGCACCACTGATTTGAGGTTGTGTCCTGTTGTCACTGATAGTTGACTGTGAGTTGTTTATTTCAGCATTTGTTCATATTAAACTTTTTTCTAGGTAATATCACTCAAGACCATTACTGTGGTTTCCGGACCACGAACAAAACACATTCATAGTAGTATTTCATCATAGAGAGATCATTCACAGTATATGTTGACAATACAGATTCTTTTTCCACCTGTAATACAAACAAAAATCAAAATAAGATCATGATGGCAACACTATTAACAAATAAGAAGTTAGTAATGGCAGGCACTATCCTAATTATATTTAAACAATAGACTGATAACAGCCATCATCCCACTTACAAAGTAACAGGTTATGTAAGTTCAGTATCACACCACTAACACTTGGTTAAAAATGGATTCAAATTCAGGCAATCTTAACTATGAAGAGCTATAAATGCATTGCTTGTCTTTACTCTTAAGAATAAATCCATTCTTTTGTAAATGAGTGGAACAGTCCTAAATAAATAAATAACCAACTCAACAGCCAAAGTACCGTAAAGTCTTATTTAATAAGGGGGTGGAGAGAGGAGAAAGGCCAGGAGGTAGAAAACAAGAGAGAACTGTTTCTTTGATGCCTGCCTTCCCATCATCTGCCTTCTCCAGAGCCTAGTCTACTCAGTACCAGTCAGTAAGAGATTACCCAGGCCATTATCAGCTACCATTTATTGAAGGTCTATTTCAACAAAAATTATAGTTTTCCCTTTACATACATATTGTTCCAAATTTTACAATTAAGAAAGCTGTGTAATAATACCTTTTCTATCTGAATTGAGAAAAAGAAAAGTGAATAAGTAAAGTTAGTAACTGCTATAATGCCTGTATTCCTGTTGAAAGGCTTTGCAAGCTAAACTCTGGCCCTGTTTCTTTCCATTCTTACCTCCAGCTGGAATCCATACTGAAGAACAACATTTTTAATATCCTCATAGCTCAATTCTATAGACAGTTCATTGGCCAGATTTTCAAAATGGTACAGTAGAGGACCTATGGTTTGAAGATACTATGAGTGAGTTACATGAACACAAGCATACACTGACAGCTTCGGACACTGCATGTACTAGATGTACTAGTTGAGTAGGAAATAAGGGAAAAATGAAAAGGTCTACTACATTTGCTGAGGGCAGTCATCCAGACTTCTGCAGTTTCAGCCAAGACAACATCACATCACAGCTGTACCCTCAGACTCCTCTTATAGTCTCGTCTCTACCTTTGACTGAGCTCACCATCAATCCTACATAGAGCCAGCCATTTACACTCCGCAGACAACAAACTGAGATGATGAAAAAAGGCAAGAAGAGAGATAAAAGTAACAGCTGAGACAGTTTTGGCTCCTAAGAGGCTTTGCCATCCTGTGACCCTGTGGGTAAACATTTTCTTCTCTTTTAGTTTCTAGGTAGGGTTTTTCAATGTAGCCCAGGAGGTTTTGAACACTTAAATCTTCCTGCCTCAACTTCTTAAATGCCAGGAATCTAGTCATGCTGGCCCCTCTTTTATTTTTACCCTACCTAAACCACTAAAGTAAATGACCATGAATATAGTTTATATGTTAGCATACCCTTCAAAATAACAGTGTTCTTCTTTAAAAACCTACTCTTGCCGGGTGGTGGTGGCACACGCCTTTAATCCCAGCACTTGGGAGGCAGAGGCAGGTGGACCTCTGTGAGTTTGAGGCCAGCCTGGTCTACAGAGCGAGATCCAGGAAAGGCACAA
This sequence comes from Peromyscus maniculatus bairdii, assembly GCF_049852395.1. Classification (NCBI taxonomy): domain Eukaryota; kingdom Metazoa; phylum Chordata; class Mammalia; order Rodentia; family Cricetidae; genus Peromyscus; species Peromyscus maniculatus. The sequence goes on along the minus strand of NC_134852.1, from coordinate 170,597,630 downwards.
AGCTACACAGAGAAACCCTGTCTCGAAAACACCAAAAAACCAAACAAAAACCCTACTCTTACTGGCCAGTTTCTGGCCATCTGTTCAGTCCTAAACTATATCAAAGCCTTTGTATAGAGTGCAGAGCCTCAGAGCAATCTTTACAGCCTTTGAAGCTTATTTTATGCTTGTTCCACTTTTATATAAATGTTTATTTTATGTGCATGAATGTTTCACCTGCAAGTATGTGTATGTACCATGTGGAAGGCAGAAGTTGACATCAAGACCTCCTGGAACTGTAGTTACAGAAGGTTGTGAGCCACCACTGTGTGGGTGCTGGTACTAAATCTGGGTCCTCTGCAAGAGCAGCAAATTCTCTTAACCACTGTGCCATCTCTACAACCCCTTTGCTCTATTGTTTTAAGAGCATCTGAAAATCAATTTTGTAGGTATACACTCCTCCCAATAAGTCATATGTAATTGTCTTTCCACTTCCATGTTTGATCTCAAAAGCCTATAAAGCCCTATCCCTCAAACTCAAACTTTAGCTATGCTGATATATTATGTACCCTAATATAACTTGCCTGCAGATTCAGAGAACAGAACAAGCCACTAGACTAAACATAGAGGCCAGGCAGTGGTGGCACACACCTTTAATCCTAGCACTCGGGAGGCAGAGATCCATCTGGATCTCTGAGTTCAAAGCCACCCTGGACTACATGAGATTGACTCAGTCTAGGAGAGAAACAGAGCCAGGCAGTGGTGGCAGACACCTTTAATCTTAATACTTGGGAATCATATGCCTTTAATCCCAGCACTTGAAATCTCATGCTTTTGATTGGGAAGCATACACACCTTTGATCCCAGCACTAAGAAGAAAGTAATGGCTGGGTGGAGAAAGGTATATAAGGAACTGCCTTGGCTTCCCTGTGTGAATGACTATAAACCCTTCATAGTACAACGTCCTTTAGAACTTATTTACTGTAGTGTTGCATCACACACTACTTTCAGGTAAATGTCAGCATCCTCATATCTGCAAACTAAGCATCAAGCAATATGACACATATGAGTGTAGTATATGCACACGCGTGTAAAGGTCAGAGGATGACACTAGATATCCCTCTCTATCATTCTTCACCTTATTTCTTTGAGACAAGGTCTCTCACTGAACCTGGCACCATGTATGCCAGCAAGCCCCAGTGATCCTCTCTCTTATCTCTGTCTCCAACAGTGCTGGGGTTTCAGGCATATTCATGGCAACATCTGGCTTTTCATTTTATAAGATTTGTTTTTATTTTATTTATGTGTCTGTGTTGAGTGTATGCCACGTTTGTATAGTTACCTGCAGAGGCCTGAAGAAGGCATCAGATTCACCCAGTGCTTGAATTACAGGCTGTTGTGAGCCATGTAACATGGGTCTGAGAAATGTACTATGGTTCACCAGAAGAGCAGCAAGTGCTCTTAACCGTTAAGCTATGTCTCCAGGCTGAATATCTGACTTTGTAGGTGGGTGCTAGGAATCAAATTCAGGTTCTCATGCTTGCATAGGAAGCATTCCTGTCCACATAACCATCTCACTAGCCCAAAGATGTCTTTAAGTTTAAGTCTACCAAAATGACTAGTAAATGCTAACTGTCTAACTTAAATGTTTATAACATTACCAGTCAAGACAAGAACTGTGGTGTGAATACGCTCTGTAGCCTTTTGTTATAAATTGTGCTTTGACAGATATCTCCACATATTTCAGATCTTCCCTTACACAAAGACATTTGAGACAACAAATATTTTTACTGACTTGGTTCAAATTGCCAAAAGAGTTAGAGATGGAAGATCCCGTATCCTAAGTGCTTGAGTTCAGGTGCTTTAGATTTTAGAATATTTACATATACAAAAGGAGACAGAAAAGGGGACTGAGTCAAACCACAACACTAGTTTGTTTGATATATACTTAATCACATAACCTAATAGTCTGTCTGGACAGTATGGATTACCAAGAGCTTTGCTTATAGTAAGGCTCTACCAATGGGCTATAACCCTAAACTCTAACACACTAATTTTGCACAGTATTTTTAGTGCATGTACACACCCTGTGATCTATTGGATGAGATCATATATTGAACTTGCTACTTAGCATATCAAGATTTTAGATTTTTGAGCAATTTAGACTTTCAAGTTAGGAAAGATCTGTATAGATTTTCACTCATAACTGCATGAAGAGTATTGTCTCAAAACTTTATCGGGGTGAGATGAATGGTACTGTCACTCTGAAAAACAGATCAGTAGTTTCTGGCAAAATTTGCTCTGCACTCATCATATATAACTAAGAAATTTCTTTACTGGGTGCTAACCCAAGAGAAATGAAATCTTGTAGCCACATTTAAGATTCTGTGCCAAGTATCCATAGCAACTTTATTCCTAACCAGCATAGTCTGGCAAAAAAAATCAAATGTCCATCCATTGAGAACTGATAAAATATCACCCACCCATCCAGTGACGTATGACTCAGCAATAAAAGGGAACATCACACTGGTTATGCAGCAACCTAAGTGAGTCTTAAAGCATCATGCTAGACAATGGAAGCCAGATACATAAAGTACTACACTGTATGGTTCTGTTTATATGATATTCTGGGAATATCATATAGGGGAAACTGGAGTTACAGAACCCCAGACAGCAGTTGCCAGGTTTTTTGTTTTGTTTTGTTTTGTTTTGTTTTGTTTGTTTTCAATTATCATCTCTCTTCATATTAAGAGAAAAAACAAAGATGTATTTTCCTTGGTCATAAAATATAGAGTAAGCTCATAATAGAAAGATAAGGCAACATGAAGCAGCATCAAAAGAAAGTGAAAGCACCTCTAATCCATCCACAGACTCTCACTAGTGTACTGTATCTCCTTGAGGGTTTCCTTGACACACGGTAACAAGAATTACATATACACTTTAGCGTCTTTCTAAGGAATGTACTTACTGTGGAAGTCTTAAAACTACTTATCCATTTCTTGCTGTTAGGAGACAGGTCCAGTCTAAAATTATTGGGCATACCTGTTCATTAACTGACTTTTAGTGTTAGCCCTTATCTAATTATTTTTCTCTGATAGAAAATATAATTTAACAAATATATAATATTAGCAAATACTTTAGGCTTTGTGGGCCACATATACTCCCCATATCTATCACTTACTCATATTTTTCCCCCTTGCCTTTTAAGAAAATACAAAGCATTCATAGATGATAGGGCCAGAAAAACTGGATAAAGGCTACATTTAACATAGACTTAACAGTTATAGTAACAAGTCACTGGCTTTCCCTAACCTAAGGAGGGTTATAAAAAGTGTCTTAACTTTCCCTTTAAGGGTTTTGTAAGTTACAGATCCTTACAACTCTGACTTGACGCAATTTGGGGAGCTGTTCACTAATTTTGCTTCAATGTCAGAACCAGAAGATTGCTGGCAGTTGCAACTCTTACACATGAAAATATTGATTCTAGTCTCTATGATCACATAGTAAAACCCACTAAGGGGGCTGATACATTCTTAGTGCACAAAGAAAACTAAGCCTCTAGATCCATATGGCTGACATCCAAACCATAGGGATGTCTTTTACTCGTACAGATGCCATCGTATCGAGTCTGTAGGCAGCCAATCTCCCTGTCTGACTTTGTCCCTTCTTGCAAATCTTGAATACATTCATCCACAAACATGGCAGTCAGTCAAGACCCACTATTTGCCAGGGTCCACACTCAGTGACTAGGAGGCATTAGAGCCTTATTGTCATACAACTCAGAGATGGAAAAAAGGGGAAAGGGGCAGGAACTGGGGGAGGATGCAAAGCCATTAAGAAGCCAGATCACTAGAGGCACTGCATATAACCTTGAAGAGGTTCAAATAATCAAAAAAGCTAACCAAGTGAGCTCCAGGAAAGGCGCAAAGCTACACAGAGAAACCCTGTCTCGAAAAACCAAAAAAAAAAAAAAAAAAAGCTATACAATTTTATGTAAGGAGACTGAAGGGCACAGATCTGCATGTCGAAAAGGTAACCCTGCTGATGGGGGATGAAAGGGAGATGAAGTTTCAGATACCCTAAGGACTACTACATCTTACTCCAGGGAAGCAATGATGAAGTTATAGCAATGGTTCTCAACTGGGAACAATTCTGCCTTGCTAAGGAACATTTTCAATGTCTGAGGATGATTTTTACTTAGCATACTGGGGGGATACTACTGGAATCTGGTAAGCAAAAGCCAAGGATGCCATTAACAACCCTGTAATATATAGAGCAGACCCCCTGCCACCATCCCTGAAGAATAAATAACCCTACCCCAAATGATAGTAGGGCCACAGTTAAGAAACAAGGATAAAGTCAGAGGTACTAAGGAACTTTAAGAAGTTCAGCTTTCAGCTCAACTCTGAAGAGGGAGGAGGTGGAGATGTGGACTGAATGTCTGGGCCCCATGTCTCCCCTTCCCAGTTGGTGTGTGACAGCCTTAGTGTTGAGTTCAGCTGCATTTCAAGTTGGGGTCTATCAGGAAACAGGAAACAATTATGGTTAATAAGAGCATAAAAATGGGGTCAAGACCTGGCAGAATTAGTCTCTTCATGTAAAACACCTTGTCAAATGCTTGTCCTCTGGCTCTCTCCTCTCAGCCCCACAGCCTTACTTACCAGAGTCAGGTAAATGCACAGCATCAAGAAAGCAGCTGTGCTAGCTAATTTTATGTCAACTTGACACAAGCCATAGTCACCAAAAAGGAGGGAGCCTCAACTGAGAAAATGCCTCTAAGATCCAGCTGTATGCAAGCCTGTAGAGCAGTGGTTCTCAACCTGTGGGTCACCACCATGGGAAAACACAGATTTCTGAAGTCTTAGGACCAGAGACACCATTCAGCAGCAAAATTACAATTATGAAGTAGCAACAAAAATAACTTAATGGCTGGGGGTCACCACAACATGAGGAACTGTATAAAAGGATAGCAGCATTAGGAAGGTTGGGAACCACTGCTGTTGGGCATTTTCTTAATTAGTGATTGATGGGGGAAGGACCAGCACATTGAGAGTAGTGCCATCCCTGGGCTGGTGGTCCTGGGTTCTATAAGAAAGCAAGCCAGTAAGCATCACCCCTCCATTGCCTCTGCATCAGCTCCTGCCCTGACTTCCTCCAATGATGAACGGCAATATAGAAATATAAAGCTAAATAAGGCCCTTTTTCCCATTTGCTTTTGGTCATAGTGTTTCATCATAGCAGTAGAAACTCTAATTGGGACAGCAGCTATGTGCAATCTATGACTGCAACACAAGAGAGCCTTCTCCAGACATCAACCTGGCTGACCCCTTATCCTTGGAATACCATCTCCACAACTATGACAGAATAAATGTCTGCTGTTTATACAATCTGTTAGGCATTGTTTTAGCAGCCCAGCCTAATCAAAAGATCAAAGACTTTCTCCCAATATTTGGTGAGGGAGTTTGAGCAGATCCAGGTCTAGAAAGGTATCAGGGAGGCACCAGAATCATCTTGAGATATCTAAATTTTTTTTTAATCCATGAAAGACAAAACTGGCTTGGAACACAAGAGCATTATTTGAATCAGAAATACTGACAGAGAATTAAAAGCAATAGGGGAAACATGCAATTGGGTAGAAGGAACGAACAGAGTAAAGAAACAGCACATGGTACAAAAAGTAAAGAACACTGATTTTATCAAGGATACACCCATATTTAAGGAAAATTAGATTATTATTTTTAAAGATTTTGCCTTTAATTATGTGTACATGTACAGGTATGTGGATGCTGGTGCCTGAATGCTGGTGCCTATGGAGGCTAGAGGCATCTGGAGCTGGGGTTACAGGTGTTGTTACAGGTAGCCACCTAATGTGAGTGCTGGGAAATGAACTCTGATCCTCTGCAAGAATAGCATGCACTCTGAACTGCAGAGCCATTTTTCCAGCCCCGATTATTATTTTTAATATTCTTTAACTTATACATGCAAAACACTCTATTTATGAAGTATTCAGCTAAGGTAGGTTTTTCCATTATTGTAATTCCTCCGATTGTTTGGAAAGCCTGTGGCTAGATGACTGGCAGGTCTAACTGTCCTTGTAAGCTACCTGATCCATGACATCTGTCGTCCATGACACTGAAGACATACTGTAGCATAACTACTTTTAGCTAACAGCCTCCCTGCTTAGAAGAGCCAACTTTGTTTCAGGCATTTGTTATATAACTTAATAAAATATTAATAAAACAAGTGTTCATGCACAAAGTTGCTTTTATCAGTTAAATAAAGTACCTTACAAGGACAACAAACCTTATCCTAACTCATTAACTAGTGTCCAAACCTTCAATTTTGTATATATAGTGTCATGTTAATGCTAAGCACAAAGTGACTATGTCAGGCTATGAGCCTGTTTCTCACCACAAGTACACTCCAGGACCTTTCTGGTAGTTATTTAACCAGGACTCATGTTCTTCCACTATTAGTAAATAGAGCCTTTTCATTAGGATTGCCCTGAGAGGCTGACGAAGTAGCTCAGTGGAAAGAGCACTTGTCTAGATGCACAAGACCCTACTATGACCCCTAGGACCACAAACAGGATAGGGCTGTTATAAATTTAAAGTATTTATAAGGATGCCCTAAATCACAGGGAACACATAGATTCTCAGTAGTGTCCTTCAATCATTCCTTGAGCCAACTTTCCCAAAGCATTTACTTTTAAAGTCCTAAGGTTTGAGATATTTGATTCTTAAGATGATGGCATTTTACAGCTGTTCTCATCTAATCTTACAAAATTCTGGAGAGAGAATGGGAAGACTTACTACTTCTAGTCTTGGTCCTGATAAAACAATTTCCAGTAAAAATAAAATCATTACATAGTAATTGACAGAAGCTCAGCAATAAACTAGGTCTTTATGTATCGGTCCTCTTCTGTGGTAGAGTCTTCATCATGAAAGTCTCATCTTCTAAGCATGGTTAATGTTCTAAACATAGGGCACACTTAAATGGACATTTCACCATATTCCCTCTACCTTTAAGATGATAAAATAGGCAATTCCCTTTAGATTCTTGATAAAGGAACAAGTCATACTCACAGTTTTATTTCTAGTATCAAGCAATAGGCTCAAAGTACAAAGGATTTTTTGCATATATAAAATTGTATTTCTATTGCTTCTTAAACTCATGGTAGTTAGAAAAACTATCTCATCTACTGGAGAGGAAAATTCCATGACGAAGGTAAAATCCCCCCTCCAAAGATTTAAAACAATAAAAACATTCTCTTCTTTTCCTTGTGAACGTTTTTTTCCTTTGATAGATTCTTCTCTCATACAATACATCCCAACCAGTTTCCCTTCCCTCCACTCCTCCTAGCTCCCCCCACTTTTACCCTCCCCCCAGATCTACTCCCCCTCCATTTCCTCTGTCCCTCTCCAAGAGATGACAGGAAAACAGGACAAAACAAGATACAATAAGACAAGATGAAAGCCCCCATATTGAGGCTCGACAAAGCAACCCAATAGGAGGAAAAGAGTCTCAAGAGCAGGCAAAACAGTCAGAGATACACACGTTCCCACTGTTAGGACTCGCATAAGAATATCAAGCTAACAGCCATGACATATCCGCAAAACCTGGTGCAGACCCGTGCAGGCCCCATGCTTGCTTCTTCAGTCTCTGAAAACACTCTTCTCTTAACAGAATGAAATGCCACTGCATGCACGGAGTTGGGGAAGAGTACAAGGGACTAAGTACCGAATCAGCAGGTTAAACTTAGTATGAGCCCCAGTTAAGACCCATAGGCTGCCCTAAGAGGGACATCCCAATGCTTGGACTGCCTCTGCTTTCAGGAGTTACCACCCACTTGAATGTGGTCTAACAGATAATACAGCATAATTCTACGTTCACAAGCATCTGGTACTGTGCCACTACCAAATGGAAAAGAACTCTAATCCTCAGACTGATGTATAAAATGTTAATGAACATTAAAGCACTTACCAAGGTTTATCCAAATTCCACCTGGCTTGAGTATTCTCCATATGGTATCGATATAATCAATTACATTGTGAGCTGTATCTATGAAGAAGCATGTGGCAATACAGTCCCAGGTATCTAATCAACAGAAATCAGACCACTGCATCGGTTCTTTTGTTTTTTGGGTTTTTTTTTTTTTTTCTTTTACCTATCTATTAAGCTTGCCAACTAACTCTTACAGAATATTAAGATTTCATTTAACTGAAAGGATGCAGACACTGTACTATTCTGATCAACACTATAATCAAGATGATAATAGTATAGTAAATACAGTAGTCAATTTGGAAATCATTCGTTATTAACACATCAATACGTATTAACAAATGATACTGTTAACGAGTTGCTTAGCATCTCCTCAACTGCTAGCCTTTAGTTTACTATGTTTACTTCTGTGATGCTTGAAACTAAACCTAGGGTCTTGAGCTAGGAAAGTGCTGTGACTGGGCTAACCTAGTTCTCATCTAAAATCTGTTAAAAACAAAATAGTCACCTTAATTTTTGAGTTCCGATTCAAACCAGTATTAACGACTGGTTCTGGCAGGTTTTAGGTAGGCCTTTCTTGCCAATTTGAGAAATGATGACATTAAAATACCCAAATACCTACTATTACTTGATAATCATCAGGGAGAAGTTGGCTGGAGAAAACACAGGCAAAGGTGCCCCCCACCCCACCCCCAAAAAAACTGTTTAGCTCTTGGAAGCTGTTGCCAGGCAGAGGTAGGGACCAGATTCAAGATGTAGTGTCTACTCTAATCCTGATGTGGTAAAAGTGCCTGGCCCAAAAGGGATCACCTGCGTCCTCTTCTAGTCCCAGTCAGAGGAAAATGATTCTTAGTTGCATCATGATGCTTTCCACTATTTCACTGGTCTGAGATCTTGTTCCTTAACATTTATTTACCCAACAGCTTAACCTCTCCCAGTTGTTCCTTTCTAACTTCAGAATGCAGGTTGATACATCTTTCTTTGTTGCTACCCTTGCTCCAAGCTGTCTTCCGGAGGCTTCCTGTCCTCTCAGAGTACAATTCAAACTTCTTGCTTTGAGTTGGCCTAACCAACCAACCCTATGCCCTTTTATCTCCCCCATCCCCTTACTCACTTCACCACAGCCCCTGCTGAACACAGCCAAGCGCTCTTCCTAACCCCCTTGCCATCCCTAAACATGTGACAATTTCCTTCTTAGTTTCTACTCTTGGACTTTATTTTCTTCCAAACAATTCTGTATGTTATGGCCTCTCTGTCTCTTCCAGAGTTATAAGTCCCCTGTGCCTAGGGACTTTGTCCCACTAACTGCTGTGTTTTGAATTTCTAGAATGCACTTGGCATTTAACAGGCAGCAAACAGATCTTTCTTGAAAGAATGCTCTTGCTGCTGTGCAGAGTTGTTTTCCTTCTTCCTGTTACTGCCCATTTACACTCCTCCCTTGTCCATTACTGCCTCCCTCCAATGTCTCTAAAAATCTTAAATCTAACTTCCAACCTGACACAAGTCTTCTACAACCAAAGCTAACTTACTTTTTAAGACATATCTCCCATAAAACTTCTTTCCTTGCCAATCTGACCCTGCTGCAGTCCGCGATGACCTTATTCTTTGGTGTCTTTGTACCTCAAATAACTATTCGTCTCTGTCCATCAAGTCACATCCTCTTTACAAGAAAGCTGCATTCCCACACTATTTTATTTCCGTCCTTACTGCAATCGGCACATATTTGAACTCTTTAAAAGTTATCTTTTAGTAACAGAGCCAACATCTCTTGAATGTACATATATTTCTTTACATTTCCTGTCACTGCCTTTTACACAACCTTGAAAATACTCTGTTGTCACTGACACTGCACACCTTATATTCTGTCATTGAAACAAACGGTTATAACACTGGGTCATCATTTAGAATAACAGATAAGAACTTTAAATACTTGCTTTGAACTTACTGCATTCTGAGTAAATCTCCTGAAAGTCTCCTGCTGTCATCGAAAAGTTAGAACCTGGAGGAAGACTGTGGGGGTCAACATCAGGGAAAAAAATGGGTCGAATCTGATCAGCTGATCTCCGATTATTGCTAAACTGATGGATCCAGGGATAAAGTTTATATTTGTTAATTTCAGAACATCTGTAAAATATGAGCATAAGGTTCAATGTTAACTACACATTTTACCAAAAAAGAACCTACTTTAAGCACTAAAATATCTATTGATTGAAGGTTTTCACATGTAACTTATTAGACTTGAAAAGTGTCAATCTATACTGCAAATTCAGTTATCTGAAGCTGTGTATACATGTAGATGAACAACTGTGGATTAAAAGAAACAAATTCAGAGACTCACATGTGCTATTCATTTGGATTTATAAAAAATTACTAAAATTTTGTTGGTTTTTGAGACAGGGTCTTATGTAGCCCAGCCTGGCCTTGAACTCACTGTGTAACTGAGGATGACATTGAATTCTTGATCCTCCTATTTTCACCCCACAAAAGCTGAGATAAGAGGCCTGTGCCACCACATCCAGCAAAAATGTATTCCTGAACCTCACATTTGAGTAAAAACAAGGAAACTAGACTTGTTGCCTACTTTTACCATTCTACACGTAGCCTTCTTCTTCCCCCATCTCACCAGCAACTCATACTGCCACCAATGACAGCACTGCACTGAAGAACTGAATACGTTACCAGTGACGTGCTATTGAAACAGGCAGCTAATTCTCTGTCTCTAACACACTGTCCCCTGTACCTCCTGACTTAAAAAATAGTCACTCTTTTTTTCTGGTAGAGGACACAAGTTCTCAGGTCTCATTCCAAATCAGTCATATGAACATGTATGGCCACTTACTGCAAAGTCAGGGAAAATAGTTACAATTGCTACCATAAACTCTTCACCAAGAAACAAAAGGTGAAAAAGCTTAAAAAAACAATGAGAAAAAACCCTTTCCTATATTCATGGAATGCCCAATTACTTTTTAAATGGCTATTTGCTTGCCCTGTGTCAACACTGTTAGTTAATTAACACTGGCTACAGTGGCAATCGGTATAAACATTATGAATTTAATGTAAATATGATCTGTATCAGTCAAGTACTATATACTTTTCTTCTAATTCAGAATTGTTCAAAAATAGGTAAAGCAATTTGATTTTGAGAATTTACTATTTCCAGCAAAAAGTAAATTAAATACCTGTTGAGTACAAAGTTGGAAGAAAAGAGCATAAAAAAACTCCATTCATTTCCTTGACAAGCATAACCTAGCATAGCTATTTCCCAGGCCAATCTTCCTAGTCCAGCACCAGGTACCAGAATATTTACTTTAGAAGGATCCCTGAAATGAAACAAGGCAATTATATCCAGCCCCTCAAAGAGGAAAAAAAAATTAAGAAAGAAAAAAAGACAAAATCCACATTAACTAAAAATGTACTGAATTATTCAATAAGCATAAGCTAACTTAGACTCTTGACTTCTTAAAACTGAAGTATTTCTAAATGTCAATAAAAACAAGAGATAGAAGGAATTATCACATTATCAAGTGACCAAAAAAAAAAAAAAAAACTTTAAAAAAAATAGAATCACACTGTATCTAAAGACTTACAGTCATTCCCGTTTCTGGGAAGATAATTTTCCCAAAGTGATCCCCAAATTACATATGGGACATTTGAACAATTAGTTTGTCATGAGGCAGAAGACACTTCTAAGCTCATATAACACAATGATTTACAGAACCAAATAAATGAACTATATTTAGATTTTAACGTATAAAGCCTATCTCTAAAATTTTATAGATCTCAGGTACAAAAAAGAAAAAGCAGTTCTGGGCACAGTAACTCATACCTGCAATTCCATGACTGGGAGGCTCAAAGGACTGCCACTGAGTTTGAGACTAGCTGGTCCTCACTGTAAATTCCAGAGCAGCTTGGGAGACAACTGTTTCCGTTGCCCCTACCTCTCTCCCAAGAGAGAGAGGAAGGAGTAGAGGGATGGATATTCTCTTGGAGAAAATGGGCAGCTGCCTTCTTTTCAAAAGGGTTTCATTAAGTTGCCCCAGACTGGCCTCAAACACAGCTCCCATTTCAAGTACTTCTAGACAAGCATTCATGACAAATATATGGCACCAGACCAGGGGTCCTATTTATCCCATCACACTGCCGTTACATGCTCCTTTTCTCTAAGTTCTGCTAGTCTGCTTTTAAATTGCAATAAGTTTTAGGGGGGAAAAAAAGCAGGCAGCAGGGAACTTTTCTCAGGAACCCTGACAAGTCAAATTATAGGGTCAGCAAGATTGCTCAGTGGGTAAAAGCAGCTGTGACTAAGGCTGACAACTTGAGCTCAATCCCTGGGACCAACACAGTAGGAGAGAGTCAACCCTTTTGGGCTATCCCCTGACCTCCACATATGCGCCCATGTGCATGCATTGGTATACACATGGGAACACACATGCACATACACATAACTTTTTTTTAAATGTGGGGAAAATGACATTTGTATAGGGAACCAAAGGAAAATGTGTGTAACCAGTTAGTATTGTTTTTATAAAAAAAAGAATTTAACTATTATGTTTCCAAAATTTGGTTCACAAATCCAATTCTATTTCAAACCATTCAAATCTTATAAACTACCTGTTCCCTGAGGTCTTGCACTCTCAGAAAGCAATAGGGCATTTTTGCTAGCATTGTATTCTATAAAGCAATCTTTACATACTCCATTTTAAAACAAAAAAAGAAAGTGGGGGCCAGGGAAATGGCTCAGTCTGTAAAGTGCTTGCCATGCAAGCCTGAGGACTTGAATTGCATCTCCAAACAGCCAGGTAATCCCAGCCCAGGAAGGCAGAGACAAGAGGATCCCTAGGGCTTGTTGGCCAAGCTACCTAGCTGAATTAGTGAGCTCCGGGTCCAGTGAGAGACCCTATCTAAAGAAGTAAAATGAAGAACAACTGAGCAAGACATCCAATGTTCCCTCTGGCCTCCACACACGTGTACCCACATACATGTACATATACACATACATAAATTTATAGACATTTGAAAATTCACTCTACAAATGTAGTCCCAAAGGAAGCAGCCCAAGGTAATTTGGTTTTATATATCAATTTAGGGAACATATGTTTGACTAATACACTTGCCAGGAATGGGCACACAACTTCAATCCCAGCACTCAGGAGACAGAGGCAGGCAGATTGCTGTGAATTCGAGGCCACCCTTGGCTATGCAGCAAGTTCCAAGCCAACCAGAACTACACAATGAAAACTCTATCTTTAAAGAAACAAAATAAAACCCAACAAGAACAATTTGGTAATTTATGGAAGATTAGCTTTATGATTGCTTTTATCAAAATTTTCCTAACCAGAACTATGAACTTAGTGCATTTTAAGTGTGTATACTACTATTAAAAGGTACCAAGACACAAAACACAGGGGTACATCAAGCCCCTACCTCACAAGTTAGCAGATATTCCAGGTCTTCACACTATTTGTATTATGACAAAAAGGTGTTTTCAAAGGGCTTTAACACAAAGTTGGTAGAATAAAAATATGACTGATCAAGAACAAAACAAATATTACACATTTCCTAAATGTGTAATATTAACTAGATGTTTCCTCCAAAGGTATACATGCTGATTTAAATCTTTAAGAAGTCTCGAGCATTTTTTATTTTCATGGAGAAGAGAAACAAATTTAAAATACAGACGTGGTGATTTTAAAACTTTAAAAACTAGGAACAGATAGATATATAAAATGTGGCCACATAATCAAATGTTGCCAGCTTGAGATTCTCAGCAAAAAAGTAGCAAGTTGACCAAGTTAGTAAGGTGCATTTACTACAAATGTGACCCTAACACAGGAGGAAAAAGTCTCAGCAGTTCATTCAAGACAGGAGTGAAGAAGAGGTGGACTTATAAGGACAAGACTAAACAGACACAAGCAAACTAGGCTACTTTTTTACTGACAGTAAATGTTTGTGACAGAGCTTTCATTAATTGGACCTTTCCTTTACCAATCAGCAAACTCTAACACACTATACTTTGTTTTGTGGTATCATCAGAGTGACACTTGGCTGACCCCTGGTGGTAGAAATATTCTAGAAATTTAGTTTATAGTTTCCTTATTTCCACTATTCTTCAAAGCATTTAAAATTACATATGGACCTTATATTTACAGCCTGCATATGTCCAAAAATTCTGAACAGTGGTCTATACAAATTAATCATTAAGACACATTATACCAGGACCAGGACAGTCAAGGCTACACAGAGAAACCCTGTCTGGAAAAACCTAAATAAATAAATAAATAAATAACCCAATTACAGGCATCTACATTACTTCTAATATTTTAGTATTACAATATTAGAATAATTTCCACATTCAGAAGTATATCTGTAAATAAGATTCAACAAAATTGAACTCTAAGAAATATTTTGACAAAAACTACAAAATTGTCCTCCATAAAAAATTTTTTCTCCGTAATATTTTTACTAATTTTTTTTCTTACATGAGAAACATGTTTCTCCACATCTTCACTGGTCCCTAATTTTTAAATTTTGCAGTACATTGTATGAAAAATGGCTTCTTAACAGATTTTTAGATTTGATTTTCTTGTAAGATTGTCTTATATTCCTTTTATGCCATTTTCTTTTGAATTATTAATCTTGGACAGCTTACCATTGAGGTATAAACATTTGAAATTCTGATCTGAATGAAGTCTAAAACACATACCTGTTTTCAGAATAAGAGAAAATGTTCTTCGCTCTACACAACTGCATCTGGCATTCTATATTTCCTCTTTAAAATGGATTCCCTTAAGCTAACAAATCCCTTCATAAATATAATTAAAACCTTTATTTTACTATAAATAGAAAAATGCTTCTTTAAAACAGTATTTTTCCTAAAAATTATGAGAAAGATTCATTTTCAACTCTGCCTGTCAACGTCTTTTTGGAGTATAGTGAGTACCAACATACTCTAAACAAACATCACCCCAAATTGTCTTAAAATAGGCTAATCAATTAAAAACTTAAAACAGTAACAAAAGCAACTTAATTGTTCTTATGATAAAAACTGGGAGCCTTTAAGACAGGCTCAAATGTCTCTTTCCTTCAATATCTCTGTACTTTATAGCACTGAACCAGCAGACACTCAGGGAAATTGAAGATCTGTTTTGTTCTTCTTCCTTTATTGTTTGTTTGTTTATTTGGATGAAAATTTCAATACATACTATTCTATCAAATGTTAAGCATTACACTATCCTTGTGCTCATATTTAAGAAAACAGTTCAGACCTCAAGCTCACTTGAGTCACACAGTGGCCTTGAACTTGGTGCTCCTCCTGCCTCTCCCTCCTGAATACCTGGATTGCTGATTGTAAGAGCCACCATATTCAGCTAGGCTTGGATTTGTTTGTTTTTTGCTTGGTTGGTTTTTTTTTTTTTGGTTTTTTTTTTTTTTTTGGTTTTTTCGAGTTAGGGTTTCTCTGTGTAGCTTTGCGCCTTTCCTGGATCTTGATCTGTAGACCAGGCTGGCCTCGAACTCACAGAGATCTACCTGCCTCTGCCTCCGGAGTGCTGGGATTAAAGGCGTGTGCCACCACTGCCCGGCTGTTTTGTTTTTTTAAGACAGTGTTTCTCTGTGTAGCCCTGGATGTCCTGGACCTCACTCTGTAGACCAGGCTGGCCTCAAACTCACAGATATCCACCTGCCTCTGCCTCCCCAAGTGCTAGGATTAAAGGTATGTGCCACCAATGCCAGGCTAAGCTTGGATTTTAAATGTAAATAAAACAAAAACAAAGAGTGCTGTTTGCTAACTTCAATGTTCAACTGTTCACAATAGCACCATAGGTTAAAACCAAAGCAGAGACCAGTGATCTGGCATTTGGGAAAATGTAGAAAACGTTTCCTCATCAGCAAACAGACCCTTGCAGAAGCCAATCTGTACCTTCAAATTTTGTACTTAAAAACTCAAGCACATTATTTCCAAACATGGACAAACAGGTAAAATAAACATATTTACAATAGAACATTTTAATGATCGAGTCCAGATAGTTCTATGCATACTTGTTAAATATGCTATCTTTCATAGACATCTCAGAATGGCCATCACTGAAATCTCAGTAAGGACAAGCATTTGAAACTGTGTCAAATCCAGTTCAAGTATAAATAAGGACGTTAAGTTCCTATGCCTGCTGTGGTACCATCTGAGACCCAGACAAGGCTTTCTCTAGAACTAATTCTGGGCTATAACTAATGTGCCTCATGCAGGCCCTTTTCTTCCTCTGAGACAGGGTATTGCTATGCAACACAAGCCGGCCTCAGATTTACCATAATCCTGCCTCGGCCCTCTGGGAGTTTACATTTTATGGGAAAGCTAGGACTTCGATATATGTGTGACCTTACTGTTTAACTTTCTTTATCTATAGTAAGGCAACTAATCTAAATAAAACAAGACAAAATAATATAGAAGGAAATATCTAATTTTCCCATCAGCTCTAAGACTGGGGGAATAAACACCCCCGCCGTGTATATTTCATTTAAGGTTTATGAGTGTGTGTGTGTCCTTATCCCGCCTGTGACATTCGCTATTTTCAGAAATGGAAAGTGGGTGACTAGAGAGCAGTGACAGGAGAGTCACATCCTTCTGAATCCTCAACGCTGAAATCTTCACCTACTGAAAAATGCCTTTTATTATTCTTTTACTTGTAAAGTAATTTACGAGAACCATTTACCTACTTACACTATCACAGCAGAAAAGTAACTGTAAAACAGCAGTGATTGTGCAAGCTCACCAAGTGCCTTTAATAATGACATGCTTTTTTTGGATAGGCTAGTATTGAAAGGCTGATTAAACACAATGGCATATATTATTCAAGAATATGAATAAAATTATAAATACCTGAAATTATGTTGACATAAGCATCTGACCTTTTAGCCTTTGGAATTCATTCAAAATTTGGTATACTCAATGTTAAAGAGCCTCACTTTGCAATCTACTTTCAGAAACAAAGATACTTTGAATTTTCAGGGATACATACACTTTAAAGAAGCCATTATCTAGTACTTTATTGAGCAAAGGACCAATGACATTCAGAGAGAATAAAAACTAGAAACTTTAAAATAAATAATATCCCTACAGAAGTAATGATATTTGCCAGGCGGTGGTGATGCACGCTCTTAATTCCAGCACGCAGAGGCAGAGGCAGAGGCAGAGGCAGAGGCAGAGAGGCAGAGAGGCAGAGAGGCAGAGAGGCAGAGAGGCAGAGAGGCAGAGAGGCAGAGAGGCAGAGAGGCAGAGAGGCAGAGAGGCAGAGAGGCAGAGAGGCAGAGAGGCAGAGGCAGAGGCAGAGGCAGGAGGATCTCTGTGAGTTTAAGACAAGTCTGGTGTACAGAGCAAGATCCAGGACAGGCACCAAAACTACACTGAGAAAACCTGTCTCAAAAAACAAACAAACAAACAAAAAACCAAACAAACAAAAAAGAAGTAATGATGTTCATAAAAGTTTATAAACTTAAAGCATTTATAAAAAGTTAATATAAGAAATTAGCTCATTATTCTAATAGCTATGGAATCTTTCATGAACTGCCATTGAGAAGAACCTTAGCACAGGGCTCTAGGGTCCATGGGCAGCACATAAAAACAGATGTGTAGTAGCGCTGTGACTGAATACAGCAGCCTTTAAGGACTGAAGTTTGTAGTATTTCAACTCCAAGTACTGAAAATTGCTTCCTATTTTCCAGAGAAGAACAAAAAACAAGCTGTCATCACCTCAATGTCCCACAGGTACACGGCAAGGCTTACTAGCAAAAGAAAAAGAAAACTATAGCCACTATCCCTTACAATTGCATGAGTATAGAAATCTCAAATAAAATGTTAGCAAGTCTAACCCAATAACAAGCTTAGGAAACTATTTACTATAACCAAATGTGACTTCTCCCAAGAAGGCAAAGGTGGTTTAACACGAGAAAATGAGACTTTAATAAAATGGGACAGGGGAACCTCAACAAGGTTGCTCAATAGAATCCAAACATATTTAACAATATCCAACATCCTTTCTAAGAAAGATAGAAATTGTTCAACAAGAAAAAAGGAATTATAAAAACCTCACAGTTAATATTATACTCAGTGGGGAAAAAGAGAAAGCTTTTCCCCTAACAACAAAAAACAAGGGTTAAAAGGCATTCAAGTTGGGAACAAAGATTTTTTGCATGATAGTATATATGAAAATCACCCCCCAAAAAACTACAAGAAAGCTAGACGCTATTCAGAAAGTACAATCCAAAATGTCAAAAAGTCACAAGCATTTACACCATGACTTTTATGTTTCTTCTTCTGAAAATAAACAACATGACACAATGGGGAAGTGACAGAGCCAGGAGGTTCTCTATGAGTTCGAGGCCAGCCTGGTCTACAGAGCAAGATCCAGGACTGGCACCGAAACCACAAAGAGAAACCCTGTCTCGAAAAACCAAACACACACACACACACACACACACACACACACACACACACACACACACACAGTGGGGGGGGGGTCTAAACAAGGTGAGATAGTCAAATATTCTGTGTTAAAGTTGACTCAACAACACAGTATCTTGCTCCTAGCCTTTGCAGATGACATCAATAAGCCAATGATTTCCAGTGTACACAGTAGTTGATTTACTATTGAAGAAGTAGTTTTTATGCAAAAGGCCAGTAACTACTTACTGTTGCAAAATTTCTCCTATTACTTCGTCTCAGGAAGATGCTAAAGACAATGTGTACAAAATAGAAGATGAAATGCAGGCAAAACCTTATAAACCAGTTAATTTTCTAGAAAGAAGCAATAATCCCATATTTCTTGATACAAGGTTTATAGAAAATTTTCCTAAGAGATTGTCTGAAGCAACAAATACTTGCAAGTATTTCAAAAATTTAAAACAAATTATTTAACATGTCCTCTATACTAGTGTCCTGACAGAAAAAGCAAAATATCATTTATTTTTGATTAATTTATTTACACTCATTTAGACTTTTATTTTTAACATAAAATGTCCCACTAAAACAAAACTGGTAATGCAAAAACTCAAGAAAATAAAGGGAGTTTTCAAAACAAACCCTCAAACACCGATGTTGGGATTATTGAAACAGGAATAAAAAAACAAAAACAATCAAAAAGAAAAAAAAAATCACTGTAAACTATATCAAGCTGAGATGTAGCAGCACATGCCCATAGTCCTAGCACTTTGGAGATAGATCTAGACAGGAGCATTTTAAATTCAAGGCCAGCATGAGCTTATGAGCTACAATGAGACCCTGCCTCAGAAAAGCATAAAGTTAAAGCATCTAACTGAAGAGATAGGCCATGTATACAAAGAAGGAATTCAGCACTGAGTATGAGTGTGTATGTGTTTATGTCTGTGCAGTAGAATGCCCAAAAGCAAATGACATCGAGTAACAATAAACAGACCTCATGTCTACTTTGAAGTTCTGTATAGCATTCCATATAACAAGAAAACAAATCTTCGGAGAAATAGCCACACCCTCACAGGAAACTACAACATGGGTCCTAAATACTTTATATTTTTCACAAATGGACTGGACTAGACCCTCTGCACGGGAGGCAATTGTATAGCTGGGTCTATTTGCGGGGCCTCTGGTAGTGAGAGGAGGATCTATCCCTGGTGCATGAGCTGGCTTTCTGGATCCCATTACCTATGATAGGACACCTTGCTCACCCTTGATGCAGGGGGGAGGGTTTGGCCCTGCCTCATCTGAATGTACCAGTCTTTGCTGTTCCCCCATGGGAGGACTTACCCTTTAGGAGGAGGGGATGGGGGGTGGGTCACTGTGGGGAAAGGTGGGGGTGGGGGGAGCAAGAGGAAGGATGAGAAGGGGATCTGTGGTTGGTATGTAAAATGAATAAAAAAAATTTTTAATAAAAAATAAAAAGATGCATCTTTGTAATTTTAAAAAAGAAAAATCCCCAAAGGATAAAGGAATTTGAACAATAAAATTAAAACAACAGTAACAGATTATAGTTTACTGAATACAATACTCATTGAATAAATATATGCAGAGGAGAGAGAAGAAGTGTCTTCTTTTTAGTGGAAAGCAGTCTCCAACTGTGAAGGTTAGAAAGACCATCACTTCACAGATGCTTCACATAAGAACCACCAGTGCACTGGATTCTAGAATGGACTGGAAATGTTATAAGGAGACTACCAGGGCAATTATGAAATCTGAGTATATACTATTCGGCTCCATAATGTGTTCAAGGGTCAATTTCCTGAATCTGGTAACTGAAAGGGAACAGACTTAAGAATAAACTCTACACCTGTGTGGTGGCACACACTTTTAATCCCAGACTCAGGAGCAGATGCAGATGAATCTCAGTGATCCAGGTCAGCCAAAAGTTCTAGGCCACCCAGGGCTACACAGTGAGACCCTGAAGACTAAAACTGAATTTTTAAGCAGTAAGAAAACACGGCAAGTACTAACTGAAGTCTCAAATGGATTCACAATGATTTTAAGAGTATGGTTTTAGACATCCATGTGCTGGAAGATGGAGGAAGAGAAGGTGGGAATGATACAGCGATGTAAAATGCCAAAACTTGATGAATTTTGGAAAAGAGTATATGGAAGGCGGTTGTACAATTCATGAACCATAATTTTGAAGTTATTCCAAAATTAAAAGTTCAAAGAAAGAAAGAAGAAACACGGGTACTGACATTCCTCAAAGGATATATCAAACTGAGGAGTTCTGAACACAGGGACCTAAGAATCTCAGGGTCTGAGGACAAAATTCACTGGACTTATGAGCATGAGAATTAGATTTTACTCTGTTATTTTTTTTAAATGGTTTACTTTAAATTATATGTATATGTTTGTGTCTGTGTGTGGAGATGAGCATGTGACACCCACAGGGTCCAGGGAGGGCATCGATTAGATCCTTCGGAGCTGGAATTACAGGTGATTGTGAGCTGCCTGATAACGTTCAGCTGGAAACTCAACTTGAGTCCTCTATAAGAGCATTAAGTACACGTTCTAACTGCTGAACCATCTCTCCAGCCCCCAACAGATTCTAACTGCAATAATCGTTAATTGATATTTGTCCTCAATTACAAAATGCAGGCAATGAGCAATAGTAGGTGTAGGAATATCTGTGACTTTATCACCAATAGGAATCACATTTTTATCAAAATAATGTACAAGCTATTTAGCATTTTCATAATATAGTACTTATACCCACTGCCAGGCTGTATCTAATCAATACATTATAAAAAGTATGCAACAACACAGTGTTTGCTTTAATTAAGATACATTATTTATTTTGTTTATATGACTGTCTGTCTGTCTGTCTCTGTGTGTATGTGTGTGTGTGTTGCACTAAAAATTTATCTGTCTTCCTCAGTTGCTTCCCACCTTATTTTTGAGACAGGACAGGGTCTCCCAGCTCAGAGTCTATAAAGAGCCTGCACAGGCCCTCATGTAGTGTAACATGCACCACCCCATCCCTCCACAAGTTTGCTTTTTAAAGACTTCAGTAACTGCTTCAAAATAACTGGTTCTTTATAGCCCTATGCATTTATTTATTTATAAATGTTAGTCTGAAAATCAGACCCTGAGCTTCAGAATACCCAAAGGTTCTACATTCAAAAAGGTTAATGACTTCTCTATGGGATAGATCCCTCATTGAGATAAAGTAAAATCTATCACTATTGCTTTGTTATAAAAATAAAAAAAAAAAAACTTATAAAGCAGTGTGTATTATGGACTATGAATATTTGTTCTAATTTTAGTTTCAAATTTCTCGTAATTACTAGAGCAAATGTTACTGAACATAAAAACTCCAACCTCACACAACTGAAACATCCAGGAACAAATAGATCTCTCACACACGCAAAAACATGCAGGCCCAGAGTGGCTATGAAAATGAATCACAATGAAATGTTGTAGCTAAGTGCTTATACGCCTTAAAGAAAGGGGTTAGAAGTGCAGTAGTATTTACCATCTCTCTTTTGGAAAGTTTTTTAAAATTTCTTTTATGATTGGCTTATAGCAGGCATCCCTTTCTGTTTTCCCAGTTTCACTCCAGTCTCTTACAAACTGTTTCAATGTAGACTTTAACTTATCCATGTCAAATGTAGATGCTGGCATAATCTTTCCATTGCCCTGTTTAAAAGGAAGGGGGGAAAAAAAGAATTATTTTCTGAGCATCAATTTTGAATATGGTTAAATGCATCTACTAAGATATAGGTGAGTCAGTGGATAATTATTAGCCTCTCAAGGGACTGAAGTGCAGCTTGAGACCCTACATGAAAAAAGTTTGGTGCTCTCTTGGGACTGGAGAGATGGCTCAGAGGTTAAGAGCACTGACTGCTCTTACAGAGGTCCTGAGTTCAATTCCCAGCACCCACATGGTGGCTCACAACCATCTGTAATGAGATCTGGTGTTCTCTTCTGGCCTGCAGGCATCCATGTAAGCAGAACACCATACATAATAAACAAATAAATCTTAAAAAAAAAAAAGTTTGGTGCTGTCACTTCTACCCTCAATAGCGGAAGATCCACTAATCATAAAACGACCACAAAGTGAAGCAGTTCTTCCTCGGGAAAGGACCAGCACGGAACTGCTTATGGAGACAGAACATTCCACCCTCCAAGAGAGGGAAGAAAACCCCTCCAGCTCATTCATGGGCAGCAGGGATGGCTCACACTGGACTGGCCAAATTGTATCTACCACGGGATACAAAGAGACTTCAGTTTCTATTACTGCCAGTCACATGAGATTTAAGTGAAAATATTTTTATTTTAAAGTGGAAGATGAATATCAACAAATAGAAGATACTGAAAAAGCAACAATGGAAATTAACTTAATATAGCTAGTAAAGTCTTAAGGAATTTAAGTCTCTTATATACTCTAACATGCAAAACACCATGTGAAAGCATCAACAATTATCTAGGTGCTTAAAAAAACAGTGAACAAATGCTATCTCTAGCATACTGTTCCTCTAGCTTCATCACATGAAAACATCCTCTCAGTAAAGTGGATGACCTGCAAGACCTGGACATACAGATGGTTACCCTAAAATGAAAAGAGACAGAACAAGGTTCACATACATCTTCTCCATATTCTTTATTTTCAAACATATGTATGCAATCATTCACAATGGTCAGCAGTATCTCCTGATTATGGTCAATGCATTTCCGGATCTTGTCCAAGTGGAGAGGAAACTGAGGAAGCAGTTTCTGCTGGTTATCTGGAAGTGATCGAAACTGTCTTTCTGTTCGGTTCACTCGTTCGTGCATACTGGTCCTAAATAAAACAGAAAAAGTGTTTTATTTTCATAGCCAAAAAGAATTCTCTCACCAGAGGCCAACCTCATTTTAAGACTGTCATCCTACATAACTATTCCCTAGTTATGCGGGACACTGCTCTTATTTACTATCCTTTGATTTTTGAAGGATATAAACTTATAAAGTTTCTGGTAAAAAAAAAAAAAAAGCCAGCCTAGTCTACAGAGCGAGATCCAGGACAGGCACCAAAACTACACAGAGAAACCCTGTCTCAAAAAGACAAACAAACAAAAAAAAGTTTCTGTTTTCACTTCATAAGAAATACTTCTCAGAGCAATCAACAACAACAAAATGGTAAAAGCAGACATGTGCACTAAGAGGAAACATAAAGATTAATTTATAATTATTTTTAATAATTTAAATTTTCAAATTAAACATTTTGGGCAAAACTGGAGGATGGCTTAGATTCCTATATTATGGAGTAGTAACATGTTGCTGTAAAAGTACATTAAAATGGTCTGGGTATATAGTTCAGTAACAAAGTACTTGCCCAGCATGCTTGAATCCTAGGTTGAATCTAGGTCAAATCCCCAGAATCAAAATAGTAATAATATAGAGTAGAAAATATGTTTTGAATCTAAAAGCCAGTCAAGTTGAATTTTGAAAAATATAAAGCATACAATATGAAAGTATTAAGCAAATGAGTTTCAAATGTAATATTCACAATTTGCATTCCAAAGGTTTCCTAAGCTGAATGGTTACTTCAGAGATTGCTTATTCAGCAGAGTCTCATTTTTAGAAGCTAAATACATACTCACAGCTAAGTGTCATTTTACATCAACCAAACTGGCAAAAATCTAGAAATCCAACTAGATCAAATGTTGGTGAAATTGTGGAAAAACCAGAACATTTATACACTAATAGTGAATGCAGAATTGAGTACAACCACTTTACAAAATAACATCCTTTGTAAAGCTTAATGTTTTATCTGCCCTATGATCTAGAAATTATACTCCTACACATAGTCAAGAAACACAAGCCATCTTCACCACAAAGCTGTCAAATAACACATGTAAAACTCCACAAACCACAGAAAGCCCATTATCAGTGGTCAGGATGCAGAAATTATAGTTATACAGTGGAATGGCGGGAAATGAACAAAGTACAGCTACAACTATAATACAGACAAAAATCAAGAACATAAATATTTGTTGAAACAGCAAATTAAAGAACACATGCTATACAACTCCATTTTATATAACATTAAACACACTGTTTAGGAACCAAGCAAGCATGCAAGGAAATGAAGTTTCAGGAACACCCCCTCTAAGGAAAAGGAATGGGACAGAGAGAGAGAAAGTGGTGTGTGTGTGTGTGTGTGTGTGTGTGTGTGTGTGTGTGTGTGTGTGTATGCACATACTATAAAAATTATTTACAAATAAAACAAGTACTTCTGTAAAATAAAATGTAAATACTTTGTGAAGAGCAATGAAGCACGGAAGCAGCTCTGGCTGCACACACATGCCACAGTCAAGTTTCTAAAAGCATGTATGGCACTCGGGTAGGGAGGCCCTGAGGATGATGTAAGAGGCCACCTGGGCAGTGGTTGCACTGACAATGGCTTTTTTTTTACACTGGGGACAGTATGACTGTCCTCAAGTCTGTTACTACTATGTGATCCTTTTACACCCAAAGTGTCTTGATGAAACAAGGTAAAAATAACGATCATGGAAGTATCATTTATTGAAATTTAGTAACTGCCCAACATGCACATAACATGGACTGGTTAGAATAAATCTCCACAAAACCCACAAGATAGGCATCATTTATAGTCCTCTGTTCATTCAATTAGCCTTCACTGGATATGAAAACTTAGTGAATATAATAAGCATTTGTTGTGATTTGAATATGAAGCTCTTTTCCTTAAAAAAGAGAAAACTATGTTCCTAATTAGTAGCACTTTCTGGGGGAGGTTCTAGAAACTCTAAGAGGTAGCTGGATGTGACAGGTCACAGGGGCAAGGGGACACACACTTTTGGGCATCTTGTCCAGAGCCTTATTCTTTCTGCTTGCTGGCTGTCAGATCAGCTGCTCTGCTCAGTCATCTTTCCGCACAGCCAGGTGAAACCTGTGTATCTAAATACATTTGCCCTCCCTCAAGTTGGTTACACTGGGGTTTATCACAGTGACAAAGTCTGACTAATACAGCATACAAAACATAGCAGGCATACTTACTTTCTTCATATTAACAAATCCACAGTAGAAATATCACCCTCCCCTGCAAAACGTAGAAAAGTAAAACTGCTCAGGGGAAGAGAAATAGCAATCCCTCTTCTAGAAGGAACTATTTCTAACCTTTCACATATTACCCATCTTGTAGCTGTTTAAGACAAATTCATTCATGACTGAATTCACAAATTCTAGTTACATGCATTTATGGAATATAAAGTGATATTTACCCCTACATTTTCACTCCTCCACTCCCATCTGGTGGTTGACTACCATTCTGTTCTATCTGTGACTGTTTTGATTCCACACATAACATGAGGTATCTACCTTTCTGTACCTGGCTTGCTTGCTTGCCCCACCCCCACCCCCGGAATTTTTTGAGACAGGGTTTCTCTGTGTAGCTTTGGAGCCTGTCCTGGAACTTACTCCATAGACCAGGCTGGCCTTGAACTCACAGAGATCCATCTACCTCTGCCTCCCAAGTGCTGGGATTAAAGGAGTGCGCCACCCCCGCCTGACGACTGGCTTGCTTTCATGTAACAGCTACTCAAAATGTAACAGCAGACTTCTTGTTGGAAATGGCTAGGAATGTACATCAGGACAGACCCATGTCCTGCTGAGTTGACATCTGCCTTTTAACTAAGACTCACATATGATTCAGACACACCTCAAAGTTTGAGAAGCATTTGTAATTCTTTGCCCTTACAGAAAGTATTTTTGTCAGGTTGGATATATGTTCTCAAATATAAAACGACTGTTTAACATTCATTCTACTTTATGCAACCAAAATTTACTAAACTATTTCCTAACTTCTGGGCATTGAGTAATGAACACTTTTGTGTTCTCAACTGTCTGTATTTACTATGGTTTGCAAGTAGCCACAAAAAAAATGCACATTAAAATTTAATCCTCATTGTGAGGTATAAAGTGGTTGGAAATGTAAGCCAACTACAGTATCTGAAGGTAGGACTTCTGGGAAATAATTAAATAGTACCTGAAGGGTAGCACCCTAATCTGACGGGAGTGTGGCTTTAGAAGAAAAAGAAAGGAGACCCTGAGGATGCCCAGTTTCTTCTACCATGTGATGTCCTATACTGCCTCAAGGATCTATGGATTCTCCACTAGCAAGAAGGACTTCATCAAATGTGATTCATACCCTTGAACTTCCCACTCTTTTTAGTTTTTAGTCCTTGCAAGTAAATTGCTTAACTTGGGAGATTCACTTATGGCAATAGATTGTTTAGGGGGGAAAAAAAAAAGGTGGGTATAAATTTCCCAAAGCAGTATTATCAGATCTGAAGGGATAAGTACAAAATGATGTGGTGGTATTGTGTTCCCCAAAATATAGGGTCAGAGACAGAACAGCCACTAGATACAAAGACTAGAAAATGGTGGCACTCATACCTTTAATCCTAGCATTCCAGAGGTAGAAATCCTTCTGGATCTGTGAGTTCAAGGCCACATTAGAAACAGCCAGGCATGGTGACACACACCTTTAATCCCAAGAAGTGAGCCTTTAATCCCAGGGAGTGATGGCAGAAAGCAAAAAGATATATAAGGCGTGAAGACCAGAAACTAGAAGCATTTGGCTGGTTAAGCTTTCAGGCTTTGAGCAGCACAGTTCAGCTGAGATTCATTCTGGATGAGGACTCAGAGGCTTCCAATCTGAGGAAACAGGACCAGCTGAGGAACTGGTGAGGCGAGGTAGCTGTGGCTTGTTCTGCTTCTCTGATCTTCCAGCATTCACCCCAATACCTGGCTCAGGTTTGATTTTATTAATAAGACTCTTTAAGATTCATGCTACAAAATGATGTTCAGGAAGATTTTTTTTATCACTATCTATATAGTTCTAAAGTTGCCTTAGCATAAAGTCAGGCAAATAGCAGCGTGGCAACAATTTAAAATTCACTGTGAGCAGCTCAAACTTTCTTCCTAGTATTCCTAGGCAATGGCTGTCCCGTCATCTTACACCACACCTCAAAACCCACAACCAAAAACACCAAACCAGTTTTGGTAGCATGTGTCCCCTTTCTTAAAAGCTAACATTCAAATAAGAAATTATCATCTCCAAATGACTTTTCTCAGCCCCACAGAGCACAGGCCCCATTATGGCTAAAGAGTACTGAAGGGCTCACTACTGAGGAATATTGCTGCTAGATGTATGCTATCTCCCCCTCAGGTCTCCCCAACCCTCCCCCTGTTAGCAATTCTTCTAGGTATAACTTCCATCTTTGCCACTTCCAAATCTCCACATTTCAGTAAGAACAACGACAAAAACCAATGCTAGGCATGCTGTTGCTTTTGGTTTTTCATAGACTATATATCACCTTGGCAGCAGGGAGGTGAGCTATATTTACTTATTAGTTATTAGTAAGCTGTGTTTACTCAGACAGCTCAGGTAACTGCACAGAGCTGGATAAAAAGAAGCACATTCCTTAACCCCAGTGATCTAGCTGTCTTCAGAGCTGCCAGAAACAAGCCACTTTGGGAAATTCTTAATGGGTTTGGGCTGAGGGTGTGTAGCTTCATGAGGTACAGCCTATATTTATGTACAAACCCTAGAAATGCCCTCACACACACAAAATTAGAAAAGAAACAAACAAACAAAAGAAAACATGGGGGCGGGTATTTTGCCAGAGCTGAAAGCAGTCTGATCCTATGATGCTACAATTGGGGTAACTTAGCTATCATGGAAACTATAAGCTAAGGCCCACTAGCTATTTGGTCATTTTGTAGCCTTCTAGAGCAGCCATCCCAGCCCCTTGGTTCACATACTGCTCATGTGTGCAAAATTGAACATCTGTAAAGACCTCTTTGGCCAAATGCAGAAACTTTAATGGCACTCTGCTTTTAAAGAATGTCTTCAAACACCAGATTCTTTGGTATACTCAGGAGCCAAAGGGCATTTCTTGCCCTGTGACCTTTAATCTAAGTTTTCTATTCACTATAACAGTGGTAAAAGTAAGCCCTCCAAAATGTGCTAGGAGTCTAGAACAGGACTGGCTGTCAGAACTCTCTGATGAAGAAAAGACTACTACCCATACACTCTAATATGGTACACTAGCAACAGGTAGTGGAGCACTTGATATTATGGCTAGTGAGACTGAGCAACTCAATTCTAACTTTTTTTTTCTCCTTGACTTTTTGAGACAGGCTTTCTCTGTGTAACAGTCCTGGCTGTCCTAGAATTCACTATGTAGCCCAGGCTGGCCTCAAACTCACTGAGATCCACCTGCCTCTGCCTCCCAAGTGCTCGGATTAAGAATGTGCACCACCACCGCCCAGCTCAATTCTAACTTTTAATTAATTTATGTTTATATCTATCAGATGTGAGTAGTGGCTGCAGTATAGACACTCCAAAGCCAGACTGTCAAAAAATGCTGGAAAGCAACACAATGCTGGCTTATTACCCCACACCTCTAAGTGACATTTTAAAAACCATATACTTATGCTACACTACTTTTACAGATATTTGAAGTGTTTCACACAGACAGTACATACAAATAAGGAAAAACTTTAAGCCAGGCAGTGGTGACTCACACCTATAATCCCAGCACTCGGGAGGCAGAGGCAGGGGGATCTCTGTGAGGTCGAGGCCAGCCTGGTCTACAGAGCAAAATCCAGGACAGGCACCAAAACTACACAGAGAAACCCTGTGTGTGTGTGTGGGGGGGGGGACTTTAATGAAAATTCCCCCAATCCCACATTCAACTGCTAAAGAGAGATGAAAGGGTGGGGAACCATGTTACAATTAGAAGATGCACACAGCATTCTTTTCTATATTGCAACACTCATTCCAGGTCAAAGGTCCTCTCTCCCTCAGGCTAAGGACCCCTCCAATACCTAGTAATAAGCACCAATTCTTGGCTCCAATATATTGAAACTGAATACAATTACTTAAGTTAAATGAGTCTACTATATGCCGAGGTGTTTCCCAAACTCTCTACATTTTTCAATAGTAAAATATGTCACTATGACAATATAACCACCTCCTTCTCAGTTTAATTAGTAAATTATTTCATCAAAATCTTTGATCCAAGAACCAAGTCTGTCCTGAGTCTAGAAGTGTAGCTAAGCAGTAGTGCTCCCAATGGGAACGCTTGAGACCTTGGGTTTCAGGCTCCTGTCACACCAGCCACAATGTAACCATCAGCTCCTACTCAATTCAAACAAGTAACAAAGTAATGTGACCACTGGCCAAAACTGGTGAGGGCTGCATAGGAGTCTCCTTTTTTTGCTACAATGTTTTATTCGTTAAAAATAGAGCTTCAACAATATTGCCAAGTGCTGTGACATAAAAATAAGACTCACTCCCTGCCCTTGAAGGGGGTCACAGCTGGGCAAAGAATTACATATACAAATAACTATAATACTAATAGCACGAGGGTCCCGTCTACGATGGTTTGACCTGGACAAGGGGTCATGTCTGTCTCTCTGGTTCCAACTACAGGTTCAGAATATTGCTACCAGTGGACTCTATCACTTATCCGAATAAACGTATTCTCTTTCCCCGAAAACCCAAGTGCACTAAAACCCATATAGACCTGCATTTACACACTCTGATTAGGCTATCTAAACACCTATCTAGACGAAACATTAAAGTTAGGAAGTTGAATTACGACTGGGGAGCACACTTAAGGGTTCTCCAACCATGCCTAGCCCACGAAAGGAATTCCACACTTACTCGCAGACTACGTCCGGTGCCTGCTCTCTTTCCCTTACCAAGCGGCACATTTTGGGATTCCGGGACCACTTCTCCCCTTCCCCATCCGGTGAGAGCCGCTCGGCAGCACCGTTCAGTTCTCTACAGAAAGTGCACGCTCTTCCCGGCGGCTCCGGGGAAAGTGGGGGAGCCGTGCCCTAGGACTGCGCGCAGGTGACCGTGGGCTCCGCGAAGCCGCCACGAGGCTGGCTGCCTGCGGGCGGGCGGGCTGAGGGCGCGCCTTACCCGTAGTAGCGGAACGCGTTGATGACCTTCCAGAAGTGCTCGCGCTCCAGCCGCTCCTCGTCCTCGGCGGTGGCGCGCGCGGGGGCCCCGGCAGGCGCGGGCGAGCCCAAACGCCCGGCGGAGAACTGCACCTCCACCTCCTCGCCGCGCCCGCCGTCCTGGGCCGGCGGAGACGCGGGCGGAGCGCGCCGCCGTCGCTGCATCGCCGCCGCGGCCCACGGTCTGACCCGCCTGCGTCTCCCCGCGCCCGAGTGCGTGGCGGCGGACGGCCGGGCCTCCTCTAGACGGCGCCCGCCGCGGCCACGGCCCCCGCTCGCGGCGCGCCCCGCCCCCGCCGCCCTCAGGCCTCCATTCGCGCTGCGCTCCGCCAGGGTTTCGGGGACTCGCGCACTCGGCGCGCACGCGCTGACAACGAGGCCAAGGCCGCGGCCGCCCGCGCTCATTCGCTGCCGGGCTTCCGCTACGACGCGCTGACGTACGGTGACGCTCGGAGGGCGGGGCTTAGGGCCAGGTGGAGGAGGAGCTCCTCGGTGGGGCGGGGCTCGAGCGGCGGGCACCTGTGAGGTCCGGGCGGGTGGGGGCTACGAGCCTGACTGGCTGGATGGAGTAGGGCGGACTCGGAGGCTAGAAGGGACCAGAAAGAGAAAGAAAAAGACTTCCTTAAATTGATTTCGAATGTCTTAACTTCAGAAACTCAAAAAGGTCTTGCGATCCTCTTTTAAACTCATGATGCTAGGAGGCACACACACATCTGTGGTTAGCGACCTATGACAAGTCCTAACCGCAGTCTGGTATAGAGGCAACCTTCTGTAATCTCGGCTACTCTGGAAGCCGAGGCCGCCTGTGTAGCACTATAACAAGACCCAAAACACGAAACATATAAATACAAAAGGCCCTCATCGCTTTTCGATGGCTGCAGATGTTTGTGGAAACCATTAACAGTCCGGGATCCAGCAGTGACCCTTGGCCGCCCTGGGTCTGATCGCTTCCTCTCTTTTGTTTAACTTTCCTTTATTTGCTTTCCGCTTCATTTCTCTCTGGACTCGGGATTAAAACAGCTGCCCCTACCTGCACTTAATGTTATTCTTAGAAAATAATTCTTTCTGGTGAATTAGGTACATCATATAACAAATCAGTTTTACAAAATAATAGTAAAAAGAAAATACTTTATTCAGAAGTTAAGCACGCTCAACAATCTCAAACTTTGTTGAAAAGATACATTGAAAATTAACTAGCTTCGTATTTTCATGATTTAATTGGAATGAAAGCAATGCTAAAAGTTTTATTTGTATGTTAAGCTTACAGTTTACATGAGAATTCTCTAAAATTTTAGTGTATTTTAAAATATGTGATTTTAGTTTTATATGTATGTGGGGTAGGCGTAATGCCACATGTGCAAGAGTGCTTACAGAGGCCAGAAGAGGCCTCTGAACTGCCCTGGAGCTCGAGTTACAAGCAGATGTGAGTACTGGGAACCAAACTACCACCTCTGGGAGAACAGGAAGCACTATTAACTGCTGAGCCATCTCTCCATCCCTCTATTTTTTTTTTAATGAAAACATTACCTCTATTGACAGTTTAGGATTACCAGAGACAATTCTCTAAAAATAGGGGAAACAAATTCCCAAACATGAAGTGTAAAATTTCAGCACATGAGCTGATACCCTTCACCTGCATCCTCTCCTTCTGCACTATCTTCCAGCCTTTTAACCCTTCTCTGGGGCAGTTGTATTATCTTGGGCTCCAGAAAGCTCTTCTTCCTCCATGCCCTCACCCACATACAAAGGCATGCTTGGCATATACCAGCTCAAACTTGTAATCTAGGAGAGCCTGAGTCTTGCCCAGAATGCATACAGCTCACTGTATCTTAGCTGGTCTCCACTAGGTCATGGTCATATGTAACCATAAGGAAGTGATGTGAGAACGGTGGCGCACGCCTTTAATCCCAGTCCCCAGGAGGCAGAGGCAAAAAGATCTCTGTGAGTTCAAGGCCAGCCTGGTCTACAGAGCCAGTTCCATGACAGTCAATGATACACAAAGAAACCCTATCTGGAAAAACTAAAAACAAACAAACAGAAGCCCTCAAAGATCCACCTGCTGCTGCCTCCTATGTGCTGGGATGACAGACCTGAACCACCACACCCTGTCTTCAGTGTGTTTCTTAAGAGTAACACACTAAGGTATGGCTCCAACTTCTAATGAAGAATGCAAAGGAGTACAAATACCATGTCTTTATCCCAGTCACCTTCTCCAGACACAATCCACCAATTCCTTGCTCCTTCTTCCAGATTTCTATCTAATTCCCATTTTTCTTAAACACTGGTGTTTGGAAATTATGTGTAACTCCTTATACTATTAGACATTGCTAATTCTGCATGTGTGTGCGTGCACGAGCACACACACACACACACACACACACACACACACACACACAAATAACATATATCATAATATTGACATAGGCCAGAACGGCCTAATTGACACGGTCCAGAATGTCATTGGTAAAGACAATCACTTACCTACTTTTCAATATCTTGGGAAATATAGTGAACATTTTGAAATTCTTTATGTAAAGGATATCTACTCTCTGTTAAAATACAATTATAAGGCGTGAGGACCAGAAACTAGAAGCATTTGGCTGGTTAAGCTTTTAGGCTTTGGAGCAGCAGTTCAGCTGAGACCCATTTGGATGAGGACACAGAGGCTTCCAGTCTGAGGAAACAGAATCAGCTGAGGAACTGGAGGTGAGGTAGCTGTGGCTTGTTCTGCTTCTCTGATCTTCCAGCATTCACCCCAAAAACTGGCCTTAGGTTTGATTTAATTAATAAGATCTTTTAAGATTCCTGCTACATACAATGTTTAAGGATCTGTATTACTAAGGTGCAGGAGTGTAAAAACAGCAGTAATTTGCACATAAGGAAACCTAGGGATCAGCATGGAGCCATACCAGCAACTTCCTGGCACTGTCTTACTTACCCGAGATGCATGCCTACATATTGTCAGTCCTCCTTATGACTCTGACTGTACTTAGATTAGAACATGATATAATCTAACACTTACCATTTTTCAAACAGTTTCCTCCTATTTCATTATTTCAGTTTTGTGAAGGAGGTGCCATTACCTTCCCTTGACAGGTAAAGAAACAGATTCAGACGGATCCATTTTCCTGCTCTGGACACATAAACCTCAAGTCTGAGATTCTTCTCTTATTCCCTTTCTTTCTGTCTTTTTCCTGACTGTGTTGATTGTCTCCTGTTTTTTACACTTTTGAGCTGAAGGCCACCAGGAGCTGCTGGAAGTAGGGTTTCTCCTTTTCATGTTGTCACTTAATTCTACAGCTAGTTTGAAAATTTACTTCACTTGAATTATTTGTAGAATGGACACTATCTTTTTTAGTGTCGCTGGGATAAATGAATGAGCTAGATTGAGACAAGCTTGACCTATTATCTCAATAAATGTGTTTTCTTACCTCTTCTCAGAGCTTTTTAGAATACATCTTCAACTTTCTTTAAAAAGACTTTTCTTTCCAGCTAAAGCAACCAGACTTATTTCCAGATGTTGAGTTCCCAGTAGTATCATCATTCATAAGAACCACGGGTAATGGAGGACTGAAGAGATGGCTCAGTGGTTAAGAGTATTTTCTGCTCTTGCTGAGGACCTGAATTTAGTTCCCAGAACCCACATGGTGGCTTACAACAAGCTGAAAAAAAAATTTCCCCTTAAGACTTCCTTAAGATAACTTGTTTGCAATGATTTTTCCACTGTGAACATCTTCTCAAAACATGAAACCAACCATGAGGGCTGAGGGCTATGGAATGTTTCCATCAGAAGGTCATGTCCAGGAACAACAACAACCAAAAAAAATGCACAGTCAAGGTCATGTCCAGGAACAACCGAAAATCAGCTATGCTCCCTTCCTCCATTGTTGGACAGAGCTGGTCAGTAAGCATTTAAAGCGCCTTCATGTGTCTGTTGCTGAAGAGAATGTGGAGTGACAGGGCCTGCCTGCTCTGAGAAGGGGCAGAGAAGTGTGATGTGTGATGGTTTCCAAACCCTGCATCTACTGAGACAGAAAACTTGCATCTATTAGCTACATGAAGCAGATTCATTAGGTACAGATGGGCAGCAAGGGTCAGTGGAAGCCTGGAATTCATTATGAGCTGGTCCTGCCAAGGCTCAGGGATGCTGGAGTCTCATTTGTGCATGTGTCATCTACATCACAGCTGAGAGCCATGGAAAACAGACCACCGGGCTTTTATATCCTGGGCCATATGACACACCGGGCTAAACTACTGAAGACCATCTTGTTTCTAGGGAGCAGGAACAGAGATGAGACTTATTTGAGGATGCTGACTTCCCAGAAGGCTCATTAGTCATAAGAATGACAGGGAAGGATTGGAGAGATGGCTCGGTAGTTAAGAGCATATTCTGCTCTTGCCGAGGATCTGAGTTTAGTTCCCAGAACCCGCGGTGCTTACAACTGTCTGTAACCTCAGTTACAGGGAATCCAATGACCTTGTCTGATCTCTGACACATATACACTCAGGCACATATACATAAAATATTTATTTTTAGAAAAGAAATACAATTAAGAAAGGGGTGGGACCTAGTCCGTCTAAGGCTGTGTGGAGAACTGTTCAGCAAAGGCTCTAGTAATTTCTTACAAAACCAAACACACACTTACCATGCAGCCCAGTGTTCATGTGCATAGATGCTCATCCTGGAGAATGAAAACACTGGAGAATGAAAACACATGTGTTCACAAAAGCATGTGTAATGTCAGTACAATATGCTATATTTACTTAGACCTGTATGTAACAAATCTAAAGCCAGGAGCCAAAAAGAAGCCAAATGTTCTTCAGCAGATGAAAGCAAACATAATAAATGGGTAAAGCACAAAGAAACTATTCTGAGTTGTTTTTCTTTCAAGACAATTTGCAGTAAACATACTGCACCCTGGGTGTTATAGTGTGTTCAGATTTCCTCTGATAAACGGCCTAGCCCTTTGTTTTGTTTTGGCTTTGGTTTTCTGGTTTGTTTGTTTTTTTTTCTTTCATTCTGCCTCACTCAAATTTTTAGAATGTGTGGAACGAAGTCAGATTGTTTGCCAGAATATAACACAAATGGCCTTTAGCTCAATTCCCAATAGAATGTCTGTTCTTTTCTGGAACCTTATGAGCAGGCATGGTTATACATATTGCCCAGCATTCAGGAGGCTGAGATAGGAGAATGCTGCTTTCAAGGCCAACTGGCACATGTTGCAAGATAGGGAATAAAAAAAAAAAAAGGTTTTTTTCAGAGCTGAGGACCAAACCCAGAGCTGTGTGCTTGCTAGACAAGCGCTCTACAACTGCGTTAAATTCCCAACCCCTCAAAAATAAAAATCTTCAATACAACATACTGTATGTTGTATTCATGCTTTTGAATGACAAAGTGGCACAGCTGGTAAACATATTAAGAGTGGTCCATGGTTGTGAGTGTGAAGGACTAAGAGCAGGGGATGTAGCTAAGATAGGCAGCTCAAGTGTGCCTTTTGGTAGACTCTGTGTGCTGTCTTTGACTTGCAGCTAGCTGGCTTTGCACATAGTTCTTCATTTTAGTCATGGGCTCTATGCTGAGGATGTCATACTTGGGCCTTAAAATAATGAGAATACACTGTGGGACTGTGGATAGGTCTCCAGGAAATAATCATATGGACCTTAAGTAGATGATTATAGTCTTACAAGAAACCAGTACCCAGACACAACTGTGTACATACAAGCCATGGTGTCAAAGTGAAACAAAGAAAAGCAAGTGTGTCTAATCTTAGGAAGTAGAACAACAGGATATGGGTGTCAATTATGTGTAAGTAGGGAAGAAAAGCAGGAAGATGGGAAGGTACACACTGTTGGGGGAGGCTAGCACCAGGTAGAGTCATCTTCCTGCTGTTTCCTTTTCTTGGTTGTTCCTCAGAGGGGCAGATTCTTCTTCATTTTAGGAAACTGGACATCCAATGTTCCAATCTGGAAAACTAGGATTTCTGTAGTTGAAGGTGTCACAGATGGAAATTATGTTCCCAGCAATAAATCAGCCATTTCCTTGTAGGGTTGGAACACATCACTGTTTTCCCACCTGAGCAACAGAGAAAGTATCCCCTGGCAGTAGGATGAGGATCCATCCCTGGTGCATAAGCTGGCTTTCTGAAGCCCATTGCCTATGGTGGGACACCTTGCACAGCTTTGATGCAGGGAGGAAGGGCTTGGACGTGCCTCTACTGAATGTGCCAGGCTCTGCTGACTCCCATGGGAGGCCTTACCTTTTTGGAGGAGGGAATGGAGAGTGGGTTGTGAGGAGGGGGTAGGTAGGGAGGGGCGGGAAGTGGGAAGAGAGGGGTGTCTGTGATTGGCATGTAAAATGAATAAAAAAAAATTCTTAATAAAATAAAAAAACTAAAACTAAAAAAAACAAAACAAAATGAAAAAACAGAAAGTATCTAAGTATCTATAAGGAATTTTCTGAGCCAAACCTTACCTCAGTGCCTCAAGATACTGGTATGATTCGTGTACCTTGGGGCTGATGGAAGTATTGTCTTCTCATCTCATGGCAGCTACCAGGCTAATTCTGTTTCTCTCTCCTCCCTTCTCTCCCTTTCTCTTGGCACTAAGCCAATACACCCGATTAGCATTTGAGGCAGTTGTATCTGTTGTCATCTGCTTTTTCCATCCACACTTTGAAAGAACTCAACTTGAGAAAAGTTGAAAGAGTACGTAGCACGGAGTTCTCCTGACTTTCCACCTAGTGCCTTCTTTTCGTGGTGTGCTGGGGTTATTTTGGCTTACAGTTCCAGCGAGGTGCAGTGCATCATGGCAGGAGGGGGAGGAGCAGATGGTCACACTGCAAGGAAGTCAGGAAGCAGAGAGTGAACAGGAAGTGGAGCCCAGCTCTAAAATGTAAAGGCCCACCTCCAATGTTCTACTTCCTCTAGCAAGGCTCCACCTACGGGTCCTCAACCTCCCAAAAGAACATCACCATCTGGGGACCCAGTTTTCAAACACGTGAGCTTGTGGAAGGTACATTTCACATTCAAATCACAACATTTTGCCCGTGGACCTTATAACCTCATGACTATCTCATAATGCAAAATGAACTGTTCCAATTTCCAAAGCCCCCACAGCCTTTAACATCCCCAACACTATTCAAAAGTCTAAAGTCTCTTCTGAGACTCAACAGGTTTTTAATTGTGATCCCTTATAATCAAGAAACACATTACATATGTCCAACATGCAATGGCAGTTTTCACCCAGTACCCTCTAATACTAACACAGAGCATGATCATAGCACAATTATCAAAACAAGAAACTTGTACACTAAACTAAGCTACAAAGCTTATTTCCAGTCAAGCTATTTTCCCTGGCATTGTATATAGTTGCCATGTCTCTCTAGTGTTCTCCAGTCAGGGACAGGTCCCCAGCCTGTAGCTAGAGTTTTCCTGCCTGGCCCATAGTCAGGACAAATCTCTGTCACCCGCCAGTCCCACAGCCAATCAGCCCCAACCAAGTAAACACAGAGACTTATATTGCTTATAAACTGTATGGCCGTGGCAGGCTTCTTGCTAACTGTTCTTATAGCTTAAATTAATCCATTTCCATAAATCTATACCTTGCCATGTGGCTCGTGGCTTACCGGCATCTTCATATGCTGCTTGTCCTGGTGGTGGCTGGCAGTGACTCTGATTCAGCCTTCCACTTCCCAGAATTCATCTCCTCCTTGTCCCGCCTATGCTTCCTCCTGCCTGCCTACTGGCCAATCAGTGTTTTATTTACTAACCAATCAGAGCAACACATTTGCCATACAGAGCATTCCACAGCACCAGCCTTTCTTTTTCTTTAATGGTTATGACACTCTGGAAGAGGACTAGTCTGTTTCATGGGATGCCAGTAGTTTGAGTTTATCTGAGGTCGTTTCAGGATTAGACCGAAGGTATCCATTTTCAGCAACTGCACTACAGAAGTGACAACCTTCCCAGTGAGGAGAGGAGAGGAGCGGTGTGTTGCCAGCAATGGCAGGCTTCCAATCAAGCAAGAAGCACAAAGCACCCTACAATGTAGTAACAAAAATCTTGCAGCTAGGACTGACCTGGCAGAAGATTACCAATGGAACTATTTGTTAAGAGGCTGCTGATACTGATTAGGTAAGGGATGAGATATAGGATGGTTACCTGGTCAAAGGCGGAGGTCAAGTGTGAAAGTTGGAATATGATGAGACTTTTAAGGTAAAAATACAAGGATTTGGTTGAGGTTCTGTTTGTGAAGAGACACAGAAACTGAAGAGAATTACTAGGGAATTGGGATATTAGATAGATTCCATTACCAACTGGCAGTCAGGATCTTTGCAATAAGATTAAAAACCAGTATTAGTGTGTTATAGTGTAACTGCTACATGAAGCTACTTGCCTGTTCATGGAAAAGATAAGAAAGAGAGGCAGAAAAAGATGCTCTGCCTTCTGCCAAGTTGTTTCCTAGCTTCAGTGTTGCACATTCAGTGTCTCTGGACCATGTGTGTGGGCTGACAAGGATCAGATAGAGCCAAGCATGACACTATCTTCCTTGTTTCCTCTGCACACAAAGGAACCTTTACAGACACTTGGAAAACACTGTTGCACAGTTCTTGAAAGAATTTATCATGACCGAGTCATCAGTTAGCCTTCAGTCTAATCATGGCAGTAGAGCATGGTGGAAGTAGTCAATTGTTCCCATGGCCAATGACACATCCACAGCAAACACCTCCGTCTGTCATAGGACAATAAGGCCAAGACAGAAACTGAACAGCAAGGTAATCTTTCTTGGCTGTCTCTCTCTTAGAGAGGTAGAAGGGACACAGATTGGTTTCCTAGTGTGGGAAAACTCTGACTTAGCTTCTATCCTTGAAGGCTGGTCTTAACCCTCAGAATGAAGTGTGGTGTATAATTACATGATAAATATCCACAGTCCCAGTTGAAGCAGAGGTCTGTAACTGGCTGCATACTGTTATCAACTGTTGGGCTTTTGAACTGTATTAAGGCACAAGACCCATCCCCAGTGATCTGAATACTGTTCATATGTTCTTCAGAATTTCTTTGGCTGAGGGAGGCAGGAACTCAAAGCAGCTTCAGCTGGCAATCTGGAGTAGGTTGTGTTATTAGTTTGCTGCATGGCAAATTACCCAAAGCTTAGCAATCAAAGCCCAGTCATCTTGTAAAGTTGGGGTGGGGCTGGGATTTTAGGAGTGGGTATGTTGTTGATTCCACTTCATGGTCTCCTATATGATATCTCCAAGATATCATATGGGCTTCAGATTTGAAGATTTGGTTAGGGTTGGAGAGCCCACTGGCAAGATGACTCCGTCTTCTAGGTGGTGAACTAGCACTGGATCTTGACACATTTGTGGTCCTGCTATTTTGCCATGCAGCCTTTTGTGCAGGATAGAGTGAATGACTTTCTCCAGAATGAGTAGTCCAAGAGAACAAGGCAGAAGCAGCTTGGTAGAATAGCTTGGCTCGGGTTAAGATTCCCTTGAGTAGTAGGAGAGACAGAACTCAATAGAATTCACTGAAAAGGTTTTTTTTTTTTTTTTTTTTTTTTTTTTTTTTTTTTTTTTTTTTTTTTTTTTTGCACTCTGATAAGCCTCTCTGCTGACACAGCACTCCAAATCAAAGCAAATCAGACAGAATTAGAAAAAGCCCTAGTTTAATGGGTAAAGCATTTCCAGGTGATTCTCCAGCAAAGACGACTGGGAGGAGAGACCGGAAAACCATGTGTCTGTTTTCTGGGATGCAGCTTAAATACCCTGTGGGAGTGGTCGTGAGCATCTCTGGGAAAGGAGCTGTGTTTAGCGGGCTTTGAAGTGGCGGGTTTGGGGAAAGAGATGGGGGAGGAGAGTTGAGGTGGATCTTCCACCAGAACATTCCAGACTCTTTGGGTATATGGATGCCAGGGTGCCAGGGGCTGAGGTGGAGCTTCCACCAGAACACTCACAGGTTGAATAACCTCTTACAAAGGCTGAGGACCACTCTCATACCATCTCACATCCTAGAGGAAATATACTGTTCACCCCATCCATTCAGTTTTTACAGAATGAAATGGATTAAAATGATATAAAGAGAAGCTTTGAAGGGGAAAGAATCATAATTTTAAAAACCCCAAGGGTTATAAGTGACTCACCTCTAGCCATAGTGACAGGCTTAGATCTGTCTAATAAACTTTTAACAGCTTTCGCATTTGCTGGGCCTCTTAGACTTTCCCAGATGATTTCATAACATGCTATTTGATCTTGAGGACAGTTTTAGGTCTGTAGGATGGAGTCAAGAGGGTTGGGATTGAAAGATGGATCTAATAATAGTGAACACTCACCAGGTGCTAGGCATTTGATGACACTTTATATCAACCCATAATCAATTTCGTCAGGCATAACAGGATGATTTCAATTTTGTGCTAAGTTCAGTTTCTTTAGGCTTGGAGAGGTAAATAGCACAAATGTGCTCAAGCTCCCAAGTTAAATGAAAACATACGTTTATCTTTCTCTGTTCTATGCAGTTTCTATTCATTTCCTCTATGCATTTCATTGAAAACATAATTTCCAGGCAGTACACATCATCTCTATTAGTGGCTCCATCTCTTTAGTTACTCTTCTAACTTCTGATTTCATCTGAATATGAAGCAAATCATGGTTTCCAATTGCAGCAAGTAAACATTTCTTCTTCCTGTGATTTGTGACTTACTGTAAGCACTAACAATAATCTGAGATAATCCTTCATAAATGTTAACTTGACTCTCAGGTGGCTTCTGTGGTATTACAACACAACCACAGAATCTTAAAAAAACTTTTAATAGTGTACAAAATGGGTGGCTAAGGATGGTGCTGGAGTAATTGAAAGGTGGGTCCAGGAAGCTGGGTGTCTTAGTCACTGTTCTGTTGCTGTGAAGAGACACCATGACCAAGGGAACTCTTACGAAAGAAAGCATTTAACTGGGGGCTTGATTACAGTTTCAGAGACTTAGTCCATTAACATCACGGCAGAAAGCGTGGGAGCAGGCATGCGCAGTATGCCTGGAGCAGTACGGAGGGCTACTACTGGGTCCTGGTCTGGAGGTGGTGGTGGGGGCGGAGGGAGAGTGGGGAGAGGAAAAGAAAGTGGAGGCAAGGGGAGAGGGAGAGACTGGGCCTGGCTTGGGCTTTTGCAATCTCAAAGCCCACCCCCAGAGACACATTTCCTCCAACAAGGCCACACCTGCTAATCCTACTAATCCTTTCATCCACTCCCGGGGTGACTAAGCATTCAAACACACGAACATATGGGGGCCATTCTTAGTCAAACCGCCACACTGAGCCACAGAGTTTGGGGACTCATAAGACAGGATAATATAGTGGTTAAGGGTGTCACTACTTGAGTCATAAAAGCTGGGTTCCCAATCTGTCTTCTATGAGTTCTGGAAGCATGACTTTGGGTAGTTAGTGTTCCATCTATAGTCCCATAATTATATGGTTGTTCAAACATGAAATAATGTATGTTACTGTAGCTAGAGTTTTCCTGCCTTGCCCACAGTCAGGACAAATCTCTGTCACCCGCCAGTCCCACAGCCGCTCAGACCCAACCAAGCAAACACAGAGACTTATATTGCTTACAAACTGTATGGCCATGGCAGGCCTCCTGTTAACTGTTCCTATATCTTAAAGTAACGCATTTCTACAAATCTATACCTTGCCACGCGGCTCGTGGCTTACCAGCATCTTCACATGCTGCTTGTCCTGGCAGTGTCTGGCAGTGTCTCCTTCTGCCTTCCTGTTCTTTTATTTCTCCTCTCTGTTAGTCCCGCCTATACTTCCTGCCTAGCCACGACCAATCAGGTTTTATTTATTGACCAATCAGAGCAACTTGACATACAGACCATCCCCCAGTACAGCCAAGTGCAGACCATCTCAGACACCTGCACTCAGGCCCATGGTCCTAATCATCCTCTATGCAAACCTGCTGGGTAACGCCACAAGGAACCCAAGAAGGGCTCCCACAGGACATACATTAACATCCCACAGCATGTTACCTTTT
The DNA here is from genome assembly GCF_049852395.1 of Peromyscus maniculatus bairdii. Lineage (NCBI taxonomy): Eukaryota > Metazoa > Chordata > Mammalia > Rodentia > Cricetidae > Peromyscus > Peromyscus maniculatus. Next base: position 170,555,159 of record NC_134852.1, on the reverse strand, counting down.
GTATAGTTAAAAATATGAATTGTAGAATATAAAGCAAGCATGTCTAAAAGATTCATTTAACGACTCTGAGATACCACCTTACACCTGTTAGAATGGCTAAGATCAAAAACACCAATGACAACCAATGTTGGAGAGGATGTGGAGCAAAGGGAACACTCTTCCACTGTTGGTGGGAATGTAAACTTGTACAACCACTGTGGAAATCAGTATGGCGGTTTCTCAGAAAATTAGGAATCGAACTACCTCAAGACCCAGCCATCCCACTCTTGGGCATTTACCCAAAGAATGCTGATATATACCATAAAGATACATGCTCAGCTATGTTCATAGCAGCACTATTTGTAATAGCCAGAACCTGGAAACAACCTAGATGCCCATCAACGGAAGAATGGATGAAAAAAATGTGGTACATATACACAATGGAGTACTACTCAGCAGAGAAAAACAATGAAAGCATGAAATTTGCAGGCAAATGGATGGAACTAGAAAAAATCATCCTGAGTGAGGTAACCCAAATCCAGAAAGACAGTTATGGTATGTACTCACTCATTGGTGGATTCTAGATATAAAATGAACAATCAGACCACAACCCATAGAACCATAGAGGCTATATATATAGCATGGAGGTCCCTAGGACGACTGTGGCATATAATCAATTTCAGTTTTACTCAATTATTGAAAAAAAATAGCCAAATGAATGGAAACACATGAACTATGAACCAAAGGCTGAGGGGCTCCCAGCTGGATCAGGCCCTCTGAATAGGTGAGACAGTTGATTGGCTTGATCAGTTTGGGAGGCAACTAGGCAGTGGGACCAAGTCCTGTGCTCATTCCATGAGTTGGCTGTTTGAAACCAGGAACTTATGCAGGGACACTTGGCTTAGTCTGGGAGGAAGGGACTGGACCTCCCTGGACTGAGTCTACCAAGTTGATCACAGTCCTCGGGGGAGGACTTGTCCTGGAGGAGGTGGGAATGGAGGGTGGGCTGGGGGTAAGGGGAGGGCGTGGGAGGGGGGAGAATAGGGGAACCCATGGCTGATATGTAGAACTGAATGGTATTGTAAAATAAAAAATATATATCAAAAAAAAAAAAGATTCATTTAAGAAATTAATAAGCTGGCAAGACAGTAAGGCTGGCTCAGAGAGAATTAGAGACAGTATTTGTGGTGTCTGTAAGAAAACTACTGGAATAACATCACTTTGATATAAATCTGGTCCCTGTATAGAGCAATAAGCTGAAGCTTTTAGGGTTGTCTCTACCAGAAAAATGATTTGCATCTCTGCCAGCCATATTAATTTTGCTTACCAGCTGTTTTCAAGTGGGGAGTGGTTTTGTCCCTAAGGGGCATTGATAATGGGAAACATGTTGAAGTTACAACTTGGGGTGGGGGTGGGGGTGCAAAAGAAGACGACCATGTAAGTACTCTGCAGTGTGTACCACACCACCCACAGAAGACTTCTCTAGACTCAAATGCCAGCAGGGTCGAGGAGAGGAAACCTGGTGGTGTTTGTACAGGTTAACATCTGCACTTACAAGATCTAAACCGTTCTACTCAGGAGAGAACTGGATAATCTTTGGTTGAGTCAGCTAACCCTGAAGGGGCAGGAAAACCCCACCTTTTCCTGTTTCCAGGCTTTAGAGGACAGTTCTTCACTCCTACCCTTCCTTTGTTTGGTGTTTTTGAGGCATCAAGGGTATCACTGCATTAGTCCAGGCTTGCCTGGAACTGGCAGTTGTGCATCAGCCTTCTAAATGCTGGCATTACAGGCACTGCCAACTGTCAAAACAGAGTTTTGTTTGCTTGGTTTTTATTTTTATTTTTTTGTTGTTGAATTTTTGTTTTCTCAGACTGACCTCAAACTCAGAATGTAGCTGAGACTGGCCTTGAACTCCTGATCCTCCTGACTCCACCCTGACCTTCTGTGTGCCATCACATCTGGCAGCACATTTTCTTATTAGCATTTGACACTGTGTGTCGATACGGTTAATGCTCAGTAAAGGTTGTTACTGTAAACTTTCAGGTTCTATGTGGGTGTCAACATGCTTGTGTGATAAACAAAACCCTCAGCAGCCTTGGACTCTTTAAAGGACATTGTGACAGCATCACTGTTGGAAATGACTTTCCTGTCAGGTGACTTCTTCTTCATGGTCACTTTGAAGTGTTAAGAAAATCCATATAATCTTCAAACTAATCTACGGTAGGTTGTATTTTAAAAGGCAAGTCACATTTTAAAAAGTAACTTGAAATAGCAGACTCAAAAACCCAGCCTCTTTTTTTCCCCCAAGGGACTATACTGTCAAATGGAGAGCATCCAAGATGTAGAGAGAAAACCCACTAGATACCTGATGTGAAAAAGTTAGGGAAGTGCAAAATCACAGAGTTGCAGTTTGTGGCACATTAATTGACTGGCTTATTGATCGATGGGGCTGGGGACTGTGTGTCTAGGCGAGTTCTCTGTCACTGAACTATATCTAGGCTCCATCTGGAGCACTTCTGATTGGCTAACTCATTTTTTTTTCCTTATGGGCAAATGGTGTATGCATAACATCTCAGAAACAAGAAACGGAAAATGAAAAGAAATACAGGAAATGAAGATGCATAGTTTTCCAAATTCATCTTCTATAATTAGTTGAACAGCATGCTCAATAGTTGTATTAGTTCTGAGTACATCTGGCAGGAAAGCCACATAATAATGAAAACTAGAAGTTAATATATAAAGAATTGAATGCATTACTTATATAAAATCAGTAGTTATTTTAAATCTAACAATTGTGTTAATATAAATATAATAGTATATAAAATACATAAATGAATGAAATGTTTGAAATAGATCCATATGTTTAAAGTAGGTACAATGTGAAACAATAGGATATACACATACTTTCATAAACACAAGTGATATTTATTACATAAACAAAAATAATCAAAAAATTGGGCCTAGTAAGAAGCACACAGAACTAAGAAGAGGAACTTCCCCATCCTGTGGGGCTGAGAAGAGACCCAAGGAGCCTTCTCTGACCTCCTCCCTCTGCACCAAGGTTGGCTAGACCTCAGGAGAGGGCACTGCCAGAACCCACTGAATGACAGAGGTCATGCTGGCACATTTTCGGGAGGTTCGTCCTTTAGAATTTTGAGGGACTCCATCCTCTCTAGTGGTACTCCACCACAGCTGCTGGCTCTAGGGGCTGCTGACTTCCCTGGACCTAAGATCTGGACACCGGGGGAAGCCATGTTTGCTGCAGGCTCCTGGCTGGCAAACCCCCTGCTGTTTCTCCAGCTGCGACTATGGCGGCTGTTCGTAGTCACACTCTGTCAGTGTGAGCACTTCAGTGTGTGCAGCTACTATCTGCTGACTACAGGAGTAACTGAAGAGGTCCTCCCCGGGTCACCGATGCCACTATCACCTAAAATGTCATTGCTAAGACCCTACTACAATCTACTGAATCAGAAGTTTGAGGTGGGGACTGGTCGTCTACATTCTTAGCAAATCTTCCAAATGATTCTCAGATACACTAAAGGGTAGGAACTAGTAAAGTTTCAGAAATGTGCATGTGTGGGTGTGATAGAAAGACACACACACACACACACACACACACACAGAGACAGAGACAGACAGACAGAGAGAGGCAGGTGGGAGAGGGAAAGGAAAAGCTCACAGAGCTTTCTCTGTTCTAAGCTTTAGTCCCAACTTCTTCAGCATCTGGATCCATGGGCACAAACATCTCAGGTACACCCACTTCAGTGATCCCCCTGTCCCTGATGTTGTCAAGGTCATGCTGCTCTAACTAGAGCCTCTGAGCTACCATTAAAAACTTCAGTGAATGTCTCTATGTACACAGAAGTGGTGAGCAATGCCTACCTTGCCTTTTCCATATCTATATTTCCTTCACTTTGGACCACTGACAGCATATTTAAAGATCAGCCTGAGCCGAAAATCCAAGGTCAGCAGAGGAGCTCATCATTGTGCCCTGCCCTATGGCTAACCTCATGAGCTGGCTAGCTTCCCTGGCTAGGCTCCAAATCGAGAAGAGAAAGCTCCATCCTCTCTGCCCCAGGGCCCTTGCTTGGTTCCTTCCCAGGGAGGGAGAGGTGGTACATTTTAGTAGGCTATTTCTCTGTGGTTCTTTGCTCTAAAATGGAAAATCTGTGTCCCTGCTGATGTACTCTGGGGTGATGGCCCGGCCCTGCTCCTACCATTAGCTAGCTGTGTGGAGTGGTCTAGCTCACTGGCTCTGGTTCAGAGTCCATACTGAGCTAGAATCAGGGCAGACGGTAACATTCTAAGATCTTACGATTCTAAATAATAAACAAACTCACTCTTAAACACTAAACTGGTACCTAAAAAGGTAAAGCTTGAATCATATCCATTGGTGATAGACGGTGTGTCTCAATGCATAGTCTTTACTCAACCTTTGCTAATCTTGTCTTCATTTCTGTGTGTGTGTGTGAGGCATACATGTGCATGTGTTTGTGTACATGTGAATATGCACTTGGATACAAAGGCCAGAGTTTGACATTGGGCATCTTCCTTTATTGCTTTCTACCTTATTTTTTGAGACAGGGTCTCTCACTACACCCAGGGCTTGTCAGTTCAGGTAGAGTGGCAGACCAGCGAGTCCTCTCAGGTCTCCGCCTCTCCAGCCCTAGCAATGCAGGTGAGTGCTGCTGCACCAGGGCTTTGCATGCCAGTACTAGGAATCCAAACTCCGGTCCTCATGCTCATGTGGCAAGTACTTCCGGTTGGGAGCCTTGGCCTTTAAGCTATTTCTCCAGCCCCAGGCTTGTCTTGTCCATCTTCTGCCATGTTTAATACTAAGCGCAAGTCTTCAGGCAGCACATCCTAAGAGGACCGAGAAAGCGCAGATTTTAGCAGGCTTGCTCCTTGTCAGTGCAAAGAGCAGACACTTGCTCCCTGTATCCTTTTGGATTCAGTATGATCACTGACTGATAAAGGGCAACTGCAATATGAAACAAGACATACAGAGACCAAGCACTGGAATTTTTCATTTTCAATTTCTGACTTATTTCTTACTGATAAGAGTAAGCAAAAAATGGTAGTTTTTTTTCAAACTTAGTACAATGTTTCCATTTTTAATGTCCATTGTTCAGTTTCCTCACCACATCCCCCCCATAAGGCAACCTTTCTCTGTTTAAGTTTTCAATGCTGAAACAGAGCAAAAAGTTAAGTATAATGATTCTCTATCACACCTTTATGGTGGAGGGGCATCTCAGAAATTCTTAAGAGGTTTGAATGATCTGTGTACATAAAAGGTACAATCTATAGACATGAAAATGTGTATTACAGAAGGGCACGGTGGTGCACACCTTGAATCCCAGCATTCAGAAGGCAGAGGCAGGTGGATCTCTATGAGTTCCAGGCCAGCCAGGTCAGCCAAGGCTTCATAGTGAGAGACTATGTCTCAAAATCAAACAAAAATATATATTGCGTTTTCCCACAAAATCTACTATGATAATGACAACCATTTAGTTTCGACAGAATCTTGCTAGGGAGGGGAAGCAGGCAGAAGCTGTGGCGGATATTTTCAGTTCCTATTTCCTCCTCCTTTCTTGCTAAAATATCCTTGCTCTGTCCTGTGGCAATGTTCCAAGGTAATGAATGAGTCAAGACTGGCATGAGCTTATCATTATGGCATCCTCTCCCCCCTCCACCCCCCGCTTCCCCCAGGCAGTGAGAAGTGACCATATGGCCCAGTTCTGACAGGAACTGAGGGAAAAGAAGCTAGGTCAGAGAGGGCCTTGAAGGCCACAGGGGGGATTTTGACACTTACCCTTTAATCAAGGATAATTAAAATCAGGACTTTAAACAGCTTGGCCAAAAACATGTATGTAAGCTGCTAATTTGAGCCTAGGTTTTGTGTTTTTTATATTGTGTATAACTAAAAACACTCACTAGTTACCAATGGATGTTAGAAATTAAGAAATAATGACAATTGACCAAATGAGGCAATATGACAATATGTAAGAACTGAGAAGATTGTGCGCAATCTATTTTATTATTAATAAACCAATTTTATATTTGAATTAGGACTCCTCTACATGAACACATAATTTTAATCCCAGCATTGAAAGAGGCATTAAGAAATTATATAATTCCCATCCCCTGCCTGTGTCTTTTAAAGAAAAGCTCTGATTCTCCATATGACTGAAGAAATTATGTGATTTTTGTAATTCTAGTGCTAGTTTCAGAAAACCAAATAAAACACACCAAATCCTTCTATGGATATAAAAATCTCATCCCAGGCACACTGGTATTGAACAAGCAGAAGAAAACCCGTACTACAAAGCACAAAGTCTCCGGCACTGCAGTAAACTGCTGACTCAGCCAATGTGAGACCATTATTTTGGGTAATGCTGCTGGTTCCAGGTGGGGAGCATTGCTATGAGATTGCAGACAACATCATTTTTCAAATTATATATTATAACTAACGCAATGAAAACTAGAAAAAAATGCCGTGTAGTAGACAAGATTCATTTCGTAGTGTTTGAGTGTGTGTATACAACACAAATACACATAATAATGTGGACACACAACTATACACACAAATGCAGAAACACACACAACACAATACTCATTGCTGGACTAGACACCAATCTTTTTCTCATGCTAGGAACTAGTCAGGAAAATCTGACCTCCATGCTTTAAAGGAACTGACCCTTTGTGCACGAACTGTGCCGTGCCTCCTGCAGGATGAGAGCAAGCCATTCTTGCATTCATGAGAGGTTCCTGTCCAATGGCACGGACACACATTGCTCTACAGATTGTGAAAAGTGTGATAAAAATGAACAAAGATACAGAAGAGATGTCACTGTCCTGCAGGACATACTGCATTCTGGTTAATGTTCCTCAGCACATCCCTCCACGTGTCTTCCTTTCTTCCTTCCTTCCTTCCTTCCTTCTTTCCTTCCTTCCTTCCTTCCTTCCTTCCTTCCTTTCTTTTTTTCCCAACATAGGGTTTTGCTGTCTTTCAAGTTTCTTAATCCATCCCAGGAGGACTTGCTGCATTCCATCTTTGTGCTGTTACTCACAAACCTTAGGAATAAAGAGAAAAATAAGAATACCCTAAGTCTTATTTGATTACATCTTCACACCCAATACCCAAGAACGTTAAGATTACGAGGATTTTTGAGGCAAAAATTCGGCTAATGAAGACTCATTACTAAGAATGCATGACTGCTGGGCGCTAAGCCATAATAAACAGGGTATATATATATACATATATATATATATATATATATATATATATATATATCACTACCCTGCTTCCCAAGGCTCAAAGAACATTTTGGAAGATGGGGCAGAAGGGATTAGAGAGGTGGAGTATGGGGAGAAGAGTGCAACGCTATCTTCTGAACTGGAAGTGAACTCACTGCAGCTACGGTTTCAGGCACGAGACCTGCCCAAGATAGGGCCCACCAGCACTGTCGTGATGGGGAGGGGCTCTTGAGGCCCCACTCTTTCTGAGGAACTATTTGCAGTTACTTGTGTCTGGGAGAGGGGAAGTTGTTTTCTTCTGTAGTGTAACCACTGGTAAGTTGCCTATGCCTGGTAAGCTCACACAACCCTAATTAAACTCAGTGGTTCACAAGCAACAACAACAAAAACAAACTAACTACCAGAGTAAACATAGAAAAAAAAGACATGAAAATAGTGGAGGGGGGGAGGGGAGAGGATGGAATGTACTGGGAAGAAGGGGTTCAGAGGGAGTGGGAGAGTGGTGAAGGAGGATTATGGGTAATGGAAATGACCAAGTACATTATATACATGTACATAATCATCAAACAATGAAAAACAGAAAGTCCAGATGCCCAATGTCATTTGCAATCGGCATAGATACTTGACTGTAGGAAAGGAAAACTTTGAGGACCAGAGGTGCATCAAAGGGCAGCTGCCTGCAGCATGCTTTTTGTTTTTGAGTGTTGTCTGGATGTAGGAAAGAAGTATTATAGCCTTCAACCCACTGTCTTAAATGAAGGAGGCTTAGCTGAATTGTTCAGGAATTCAAGAAAATACCTGATGCATTCTTATTCCTCAGTTTTTTTTTTTTCAGAGAAAATATCTTTTCAGCAGTATTTAATTGCTGAAATAAGTAAAATGTAAAATGATTGCACTCTAACCAAAACTGCTTCTAAGAACTTATTTCAAGAACATAATTCAAAAAGAAAACCAACAGTATACACAGATGTATGTGGGGGGGGGACTGAGAGAGAGAGAGAGAGAGAGATACAGAGACAGACAGACAGACAGACAGACACACACAGTTGGGGGGGATTAAACTCAGGGCCTCATGTATGTTAGGCAAGCACTGTGTACTGGCTAGTTTTATGTCAACTTGACGGAAGCTAGAGTCATCTGAAAGTAGAGAACCTCAGTTGAGAAAATGTTTCCATAAGGTCAGGCTACAGACAGTTGGACATTTTCTTATTTAGTGATTGATGGGAGAGAGCCCAGCCCATTTTGGGTTCTATAAGAAAGCAGACTAAGCAAGCCGTGATGAGTAAGGCAATAAGGAGCACCCTTCCATGGCCTCTGCATCAGCTCCTGCCTCCATCCTGGCCTGTGTGAGTTCCTGTCCTCACTGTTCTTATCTAGGGACTTATTGCTTATCTTATATTTGCAAAGGATAAGGCACTACTATCTTTGAACATTAAAATATACATAGTTCAAAACCTTTCAGAAACTGTCTAAAAATTATAGCTAAACACTACTCTAGTCAAATAATCAGTGAATCTGGTAACAATCTAGTTGTTCCTGTTGCCTGGGGATCAAGATGCAGAACTCTCAGCTCCTTCTTGAGTATCATGTCTGCCTGCGTGCAGCCATGTTTCTCCATGACGATAATGGACTAAACCTCCGACACAGTAAGCCAGCCCAATTAAATGTTTTCCTTTATAAGAGCTACCATGGTCGTGGTGTCTCTTCAGGGTAATAGAAACTCTAACCGTCCTGGGTTATTTATCTTTTTCATTTATGTATCAATTTCATTACCTTATTACAATCATGACTGTATATTCTTATAATGAAGAATTTGCTGAACAGAGTTATGCAAAGTGAAAAAACCAGAGTCAACATTTGATATGTTAGAAATGTCACCTTGGGTCTCTGAGGCTCAGGGCTAAAGCAGACTGTGCTGAGGATCCTTCTGGCCAGAAGAACTTGGAAAGGTGATGGGTTAAGATAAATTGCACAGTAATTTATCTCTTCAGTGGAAGACTATCATAAATTTTGGAGGCAGGAAAAATGGATCTGTTTTCAAGCTTTTTCTCTTCTAGTGTTTCTTTTATTATTTTATCTCTATCTTGTATCCAGAACAGAAACTAGGTAGCCTTGAGAAGAATATTTCTCATCTACCTCTAGATGCAGGCAGGGAAGGTGTGTGTGTGTGTGTGTGTGTGTGTGTGTGTGTGTGTGTGTGTGTGTGTGTGTGTATACATGCACATTTGAGTCCCATACATAGATATGTACTATCTTGTGGCTTCACAGCATCTACTGCAACATGCTAGCTATTCCTGGCCCTTGTGGACTAATGGCAAAAGGATTTGGGGTGGTATGGGGTATAATACATCTGAGGAACATGACCAAAGCTTCCACTGTCTTTATTGTTAGACAGATCGATCCTAAGGTCAAACTCCAGTATACGACTTAATCACTAAAAGGGACTGGGCCTAAGTCTTGGCCATTACTGGGAAGACAGATACTAGTATCTGGTCACTAAAACACCCTGAAGCCTCTCACTGGGCCAGAAAGAGGATCTGGTCTCTTTCAGATAAATCGTTCTGGCTCAGGGTTATCCTTTATAAAGGCTGAGCAACTCACATCACCCCACCACTCTTGATCTATTTATGTTAGTGCCCTGGGCTGCATTATGGGAGGCTAACCTTCCATCAGAGTAACAGATGGTAGGGGTGGGGTGGTGGGGGTGAGATGGCAGGGGTGGGGTGATGGGGGTGAGGTGGGAGGGTGAGATGGCAGGGGTGGGGTGGCGGGGTGAGATGGCGGTGGCGGGGGTGAGGTGGCAGGCATAAGGTGGCAGGGTAGGGTGGCAGACTTGGTAAGGATTATTAGTTCTATTTATATGAAGAAAATTTAACATGGTCCTACAATTTCCTCAAAGGGCTTCCTGCCTATGTGAAGGGCTGACCTCATATAGTCAGGATCAATGGATGCCCAGATGGCCTGGATGGCTAGTCAGAGAGGAAATGCTGAAGAGAGGGGAAATGTGGTGACATATTGTGTACCCTAATAAAGCTTGCCTGAGTATCAGAGGACAGAGCCAGCCACTAGATTAGACATAGAGGCCAGACAGTGGTGGCACATACCCTCAATCCTATCACTGGGAGGCAGAGATCTGTCTGGATTTCTGTGAGTTCAAGGCCACACTGGAAACAGAGCCAGGCAGTGGTGGCACACACCTTTAATCCTAGTACTGGGAAAGCACACACACGCCTTTAATCCCAGGAAGTAATGGTTGGATAGACAAAGGTCTATAAGGTGTGAGGAGACAGGAACTAAAGGCTTTTCAGCTAGAGAGGCGTTTTTGGCTAGAGCCTTTCAGATGAGGACTTAGAGGATTCGTGGAATTGGGGAGGTGAGATATGGCAGTGGCTTGTGCCTTTGTCTCTCTGATCTTTCAGCATTTACCCCAATGTCCTGGTACTGGGTTTTTTATTATAAAACCGATTTAAGATTTGAGCAGCAGGTAAACTTAATTCTGCCGAGCGACTGACATGTGAGCTGTAGCAGGGTTTTCTCACCCCAAACCCTGCAAACCCTGCTACATTCTTCCCTGCTGTTGAGGCTTATGCTGCTCTCTTTAGCCAGCTGACCATGATATTTTATCTGTGTTGGCCACAAGAATCTCTTCCCTTTTTATTGAGACACTCTGTAGCTTAAGCTATCTTTGAACTCACGAATCTTCTGCATCATCTACCTGAGTGCTGCGATATAGGAATGTACCATCAGTTCAGCATCAGAATCATTTTATTTTCTTTAACATTTGTTTTTGTTGGCTAGATGTGGTGGCACATGCCTTTAATCCTAGCACTATAGAAGGAAGAAACAGATAGATCTTTGTGAGTTTGAGGCTAGCCTGTGCTACACAGCTAGTTCCAGGCCAGTCAGGGCAACATAGTGAAAGCTTCATTAAAAAAAATTATTATTATTATTATTATTATTATTATTAGTGTGTATGTGTGTGTGTATGAGAGAGAGAAAGAGAGAGGGGGAGGGAAAGAGAGCGAAAGCGAGAGCGAGAGCGAGAGCAAGGGGGTGGGAAGAAATAGGGAAGGGGGAGGAGAAGGGTGGGAGAGAGGTACACATTCATGTGGGTGCCTGCAGAGCCCAGAAGAAAGTGTCAGCTCTCCTGGAGCTAGAGTTACAGGCAGCTGTGAGCTGCCCACTGTGGGTGCTGGGTAGTGAACTCCAGCCCTTGGCAAGAGTAGCAAGTGCTCTTACCTGCTGAGCCATCTCTACAGCTCCTGTTCTAGTTCTTATAATTCAAATCTAGCAGCTGCTAGACTTAGAGTTTTGTCCTCTCAGCATGGTATTCCAACTTTCTGTGTGTTTCCTTCTACTCTCTGCCCTGCTTTCTCTATGGAAAAAATTTAAAAATCAGGTCTCAGGTGGGAGCCTTCAACCATGATGGGGTATATGATTTAGTTACGGTCAATCACAGTATGCCATTTTTTTCTACTGAAGTGATAGCTTTAGCAAGTCATGTGATCCAAGAAAGATAAATGTAAAAATTTTACCTGGATCATTTCAGTTGAGTTAAATTGGAAATTTACATTAAAAAAACCAAACTGTTGAAGTCTGGGTATCTAACCTAGTGATGCTCAGCATATGCATGTAGGTCTGGGTTTATTCCCTGCACCACAGAAACAAGCCCATATAAAGTAAATAGTCTGACATCTAGGAAGTAGTAAAGGTAACTCATGGATACCCAGCTGCCCAGTTATCATTTCACACTGGGTATTGACAGCAGATTATCATGTCTGTGGGTAGAGCAAGCTGATTTAAAATAAACTCCAACGGAATTGTGGCAGAGCCCTGAGGATACCATCCCAGCCCTTTACTCCAGCTGACCCTAAAGCCATGTCCACCTCCAGATTTTCTTTTCACTTGAGCCAGGTGGCTGCTATATCTTTCAGGAAAGTTGTATTTGAAAAACAGAAACTTAAGCCTGGTCTACAGAGCTAGTTCCAGGACAGTCAAGGCTACACACACACACACACACACACACAAAAAAAAAAAAAAAAAAAACAACTGTCTAAAACAAACAAAACCAAAAACCAAAATACAAATAAACAAACAAAAAACCAAAACCCCAAAAACCAAACAAAAACCAAAAAACTAAAAGCCCAGAAACTTTATAAAAATTTTTTTTTGAGAGAATAAAGCAAAAGGGGACTTCCGGATCTATTAAAATCATCAGCGTTTCAGGCCCATTGTGTCAGTCCTCACCCCCCCCCCCCCCCCCCCCCCCCCCCGCGCCCCTGAATTTAAACTACATAACATACAAATCACTAAGAGACATAACAGGGATACTTCCAAACCTAAAGCTACCTGACAAACACAACGATGAAGATCCAGATAGGCACTGTATCTCGGACTCTATTCTCAAGGGAAGGATGAATGAATGCAGTCTCTCCTTGTTGGCATTTGTGCACACCATTCTTGGAGTGCCGTGAACTGTTCTCAAGATTCTTTTTCCTCCACCATTCGATTTGATGGAACAATATTTACCATTTTGCTTCTCTAATTCTTGCTTGACATCTTCATACACTTGAGAAAAGAGGTCCTCTTCAGATCTTGTTCCATCTAGGTAAACTGAGAAGAGAGAAATAGCAATTTAAATGTTAACAGGCTTATTAGTAAAGGATGCTTTGGCATTTCTTTAAAACACCAATAGCTTTCACCAAAGAACCCAGAACTGTGACCTAAGGAAGGAAGGAGGGAGGGAAGGGATAAAAAGAGAAAGAGACAGAGGTTAAGCATTGTGCATATGGTATTCACTGTGTACCTATTTCTTCTGCATTGGGACACTCCCTCCTAGAGGGAGGAAGGAGGCTCATAAGACTCCAGAGTAAATGAACTCACTGGCTCATGTGTGTGATATATTGTGTATCAAATAAAGCTTACCTGAGGATCAGAGGTCAAGCCAGCCACCAGATTAAACACAGAGGCCAGGCAGTGGTAGCACACACTTTTTATCCTAGCACTTGGGAGGCAGATATCTGTCTGGATCTCTGTGAGTTCAAAGCCACCATGGACTACATGAGATTGATTCTGTTTAGGAGAGAAACAGAACCAGGCATTGGTGGCACACATTTTTAATACCAGTACTTGGGAGTCACACACCTTTAATCCCAGCACTTGAGATCTCATGCCTTTGCTCCCAGTATTTGGGAAGCACACACACACCTTTAACCCCAGCACTATGAAGGAAGTGAAATGGCTGGGCAGAGAAGGGCATACAAGGCATGAGGACTCAGGAACTTTCAGTTGGAGGATTCGTGGAGACAGGATCTGGCCTTCCATTTGGCCTGAGGGGTCTGTCATGGTGAGAAGTTTCTCTAGTGGCTTGTTCCTTTGTCTCTCTGATCTTCCAGCAAGCTTTATTTGATACACAATCTATCACCACACTCACGGAGCTCCTGGGATTCACAAGGCCCCTTGCGAAGGTTACATCAGCAGCAACAACTGCTGGGGACAGAAGACTCTCCCATGCCCAGAGCAGCCAGCAGGTTGTACAAGCAGCTCCAGGGATGCTGCTTAGAGGAGGTGTTGCCATGGTGACATGGACTTTTTGGTGATGCAACTGTCTTTGAGTCACCATGCTCCTGTAAGTAACCCCAATAAACTCACTGGCTGACTAAGCTGGATGTGGGCAGTTTCTTTGGTTTGTTCTTGGTGCCTGACTATCACAGAATGGCAGGAGACTGCAGTGGTGCCTGGCCCCAAGAGGAGCAATTCCTCACCCAACAAACACATGGCCCAACTGGGATCATCTGTGATGCTTCTAAACTGTGTGTCAGTCTGGACTTTACCACACACTACCGAGACCAGAGGGATGCGTATTTACATATTTTCAGCAGAACTGGCATAGACACTTTTCAAGAAAAAGAAGTTACCTGGGTTAAAGAAAAAAATGACCCTCTAGTCGTAAAACAGCAAGGATGAGGAGATCTGAAGAGGGGAAGTGTGAGTGGCGAGCAGCAGAGGAAGGAACAGCACGGGAGATGAAGTTTTGGAGAAAGGTTGTGTCTTTCTAGATTTTTTTCCCCAAAGAGCTGGAAACCATGGACTGACTTCATTTAAATAGGGTGACCTAGTTTCTTTTCTGGAGTTGTGATAAAACACTCTAACCAAAAGCAACTTGGGGAAGAAAGGGTTTATTTGGCTTAGACTTCCAGATCACAGTTCACTGAGGGAAGTCAGGGCTGGCAGGCAAGGTGAGAACCAGCCACAGGAGCCGTGGAGGAATGCTGCTTGCTGGCTTGCTCTCTGCTCGATCGGCTGACTTTCCTACACAGCCCAGGCCTACCTAACTGACTACAGTGGCATTGCTCACAATGAATGGAGCTCTCCCACAACACGCGTCAGTCAAGACAATCTGTCACAGAGATGGCCACAGGCTGATGTAATCTAGGCAATCCCTCACTTCGGACTCCCTCAGAATGACTCTAGGCTGTGTCAATTTGACAGCTGACATTAACTAGGCCAAAGAACACGGACAACGTTAGACTGGTAGTTCAGACGGAGGGAGCGAAGTGTGTAAGAGGATGTTTCTCCTGTCCGGCACAGTAGTTGCTGGGGCAGCACCACCCAGCAACAGCTCTGAGATGGACCTGCGCCCTTGCTGCACAGATCTGCACAGAGCTACCTTCCCTGGAGGCCAGCAGGCTCCTTTCAATACGGAGAAGTCTCCTTTGCTCTGAAAAGTATACCAGTCTGATTCCTCTGATGTCCTGTCCAACAGACTTATGCCACTCTCTCCCCATGAGCACTGTATAAACGCTCCAGTGACAGTCTCTTAGCTCGAGGCCCAAATATTCCTATTGCCTCCAAACTGGTACATTGTCTCTCAGGTATCTCAATCTTATTTCTTGCAAAACACATTTGTCCTACCCCACATATCTACAACTCCTTCATGTTTTCTCCCCCAAAATATCACCTGCTAGTTCCTGGGGTGTCTGTCATCTTTGGTACCTTTATGCTCCAGTTCTACTGAGTCCTTGTGTTCAGTACTGCAACCTCTGAATCTACCCTTCAGATCACGAGAGGTCCTACTGAAAAGAATAAGTACCAACCACGACGGTGTTTAGAGCCTGTCTGCAGAGAGCTTCCCAGTTCTCCTAGGACATCCTACTAGCATGAGAGGGCCCGGCCTTGGCTTGTATGAACAGCCATAGCACATCCTCCCCTTGCTTTTCTCTACTTCAAACACAACAACCTCTTTTGGGTATTTCTCGTGCCTTCCTGTTCCTAGGTCTTTTCTTGGTTCTTCCTATGATCTGGATGACAGTCCTTCCTCCTAACTTAACTATCTCCCGCCCGCCCCACCCCAAGGCAGCTCCACACAGGAGTTCAGTGACAGATAGTTTTCTCAAGGGACCTGGAGGTGGGCAGTCTCCCTGGTGCTTAAAGTCAGTGCTTACCTGGAGAAAAGACCTGTTTGTAAAGCTCACACTTTTAAAGCAGTTTCCCCGTGAAATTTGAGCTGGGTGAGGTAGAGACTGGGTCTGCTTCCCTTCCCTTCCCTTCAGGCAAGGGTGAGTCAATGAATGATCACGTGGGACTCCGACATGCTTGACAAGGAGAAAAAGAAACCAGCAAGAACTAGTTTCAGAAGAGGGGAGCCCTGAGATTGCCTGAGCATCTCTTTAAAAACTCCTTGAGAAAAATGATTTCCAAGTAACTCTTCCTGTACTTTGACATAAATGAGAAGTAAAAGGCCTTCAGAGAGGGGGGTACTTACCGATCTCCCAGGTGATAGTGTTCATTTCTTGTCTGTGCTTTAGGTACATGGGCCACACGTGGCCATCAAAATACCCTGGAGGGTCAGGAGGCTCATACACCCTTGTACTGGAAAAACATGCAGGAAACTTGATGTTCATACGAAATTATGACTGACAAAGTAAATGAATCCAGTCAAAACAATGCGAAAATCACTCATGTTGAATCTAAAGAAGAATTCAGACTTTTTTAAAAACTCAATCATAGTGAGAAAAGCAGCAAAATGGACTTAGTTCTGTATTTCAAACCATAAGCCTGTAACTCATTAACACTCACAATTATCTTTTCTCAGCTTCCTGTGTTTTATGAAAGAATTATGGGACAAGTCCAAGAAGAAAAGAGGAGTGAGATATGGACAGGCTGGCTTCCTCACCTACTTAGCTGGTGTTCTCTGCAGTGATAGCAGAACCTGGGCATGGAGGCTGAGGAGGAAGGAGCTCACAGGGTGACACTGGCCCTTCTTAGAGAAGTTCCTGTGTACTACCCCAGGTGATGAGCACTTCTACAAAAAAACGTTTGACTTCTGATATAAGGCTTGATCAATAATGCCACTTTCCTTGTTTTCCTATTTTATCTTTTGGATAACAATGCACAGAGATGGTTTCTAAACGTACCTCCTCCTCCTCTTACATTCTTCATAGGGAATGGTCAGGAAGTAACTTCTGTTCCATATGGTGTCCAGTGGCCTAAGATAACAACACTCAGTTCACAAGGCTCTGTCTCCCACCCCCGCATTCCTTTCGGTTGGTATTAGGGTGGGGAGGCTTACCTATAATTAAAGAGAAGGAAACCTTCGATAATTAAGATGGGAACGCCTTGAGCACTTTCTAAGGCTACTGGTCCCGCAGAGTGTCCTGGGTTTTCCATCCAACATGAAACGGCTGACATCATTTTTTCCATGTTAAGCGCTTCGAGCACTGAGACAAACATAAAACATATGAAATTAATATAGCAAACTTTTTTTTAGGTGGTTGGCTTTTGTGATAAGTGTCTCCAGGGCCCTATAAATGTATGACATAGGAGCATTTCACTTATCCTTCAAGATATCTAATAATAAATACTTAAAACACCCAATTAAGACACTAATAGAGATATATGTAAATGGTATGTCTGAGACACTTTTATAGTGGAAAAATAAAGATGTACAAATGTAAAATACAATGAATAGCATGCCACTATTTCTAGCTGTAATTTTTTTTATATTGATATATTTATTGTGTATGTGTTGGGGTCAGAGGACAACTTGAGGGATCCAGTTCTGTCCTTCCACCATGGAGATCCTAGGGATGGAACTCAGGTTATCACAGTGCCTTTACTTACTGAGTTTTCTCCCCTGCCCCAGCCTTGATGCCATAAATTCATCCCATCAACTCCTTCCTGATAATTGAAAAATTTAAAGTTTATGGTACTGGAGACAATATGTTCAGTAGTTGAACTATATATCTCCAGCAAAATCTTTAAAAATCAAACTTAAATTAGTGCTGGAGAGATGGCTTGGTGGTTAAGAGTCTCCAATGCTCTGGCTGAGGAGCTGGACTAGGCCCTCTGGATAATCGAGACAGTTGTTTGGCTTGAACTGTTTAGGGGACCCCCAGACAGTGGGACCGGGACCTGTCTCTAGTGCATGAGCCGTCTTTTTAGAGCCCAGTGCCTATGGTGGGACACTTTGCACAGCTTTGGTGAAGGGAGGAAGGGCTTGGACCTGCCTCTACTGAATGTGCCAGGCTCTGCTGACTCCCCATTCGAGATCTTGCCTTGGAGAGGGTGGGAGTGAGGGGTGGGTTGGGGGGACAGCTGGGGAGGTGGGAGGAGGGAGGACGGGGCAATCTGTGGTTGATATGTAAAATAAATGGGAAATCTCTTAATAAAATAAAAAGGAGAAAAGACAGAGAAAAAAAAAGAAGAAGATTCATGGTCAATTCCCTGCACTGATATGGTGGCTCACAGCTGCCTGTAATTCCAGTTTTGGAAGACAAAATAAACTATAGATACATTTGAAAGATAAATAACATATCATAATCTATTTGGAAAGTAGCTACTATTTTTAATTGTAAAGGATCTCTTATAAATGAAAAAGTGTTTTTTTTTTAATGTTTATAGGTGTTTTGCCTGCTTGTATGTCTGTGCATATGTGTTCAGTGCTCACAGATGCCAGAAGAACACATCAGATTCCCTGGAAACTGAAGTTACATACAGTTGTAAGCTGCCATGTGGGTGCTGGGAAATGAACCCATCTGCTAGAAGGGCAATCAATGACTAATCTCCGAGCTCACATCTCTCCAGTTCTACACGAAACCTTTTAAAAGTTACAGGATACAAATGTCTTTGTAAACCCTGAAATGTGCAACTTCTGGAGCTAACAAGTATGGCTCTACAGAAGCAGAACATGTATTCTTTATGCACGGTCTTCAGACCAGACCAGCAACTTGTCAGACATGAAAATTCTCAGCCTCATGCCTGGACTGCTAATCACACCATGTGCCCTCACAAGTGTTCCTACTGGAAAGTTTTAAGGGGTGGTCTAATTAAGTTAATAGAGATATGACTATTAAGATTTTCTATGGTTACCCTGCTGGTTTGGCTAAGTGCCACTTTTTCCAGGAAACTGTCAGTTTCATCAGTTTACAAATAAATCTCACAGGAATATCCACGATTGAGGTAAGCACACATGTGCACAGACAGACAAGCAGGCAAAGCACCAGGGCTTCTTTTCAACATCTGCAGGGTCTACGATCCCGCTGTTTCCCATGGTTGCTATTTGTAACTTGTACCTCTCCTAATCATTTCTTGACCCATTTTGTTGAACCCCTGTGTGTGTGGGGGGGGTCACTAGATTCTTCAAACAACAGGTTTATGTCTCCTCTCAACATGAAGTCTTCACTATTATGTCACCGAGTCCTTGTTCCCTCTTTCTGAAACTCCACAGGTAGAGATGTTAGATTGTTTGCTATCACTCCATCCTTCTCAATGTTCTCCCATTCAGAGAAATTTCTACCATGTGTTCACGTTACAACTCTTTCTCTCTCATATTTATTTTTCCACTGAGTCTATCCAGAGAGTTGTAAGATTTGGGTTATTACACTTATTTCAGTTACTAAATTTCTTCTTGGCTCCTTTTTTTTTTGCATTTCTATTTCTTTTCTGGGGCATTTAAACTTTTCTGATTCAAGCCTATCTACAGTTGCTTGCTGACCCTTTTTTACAAAGCCACTTTAAAATCTCCGTCAGACAATTTCGACAGCGTCATCACAGAACTGGTGTTTATCAGCCATTATTTCTCTAATTCAAGTTGAGATTTTCCTGCCTCGTTGATTGACATATGCCTTTCAGGTATGTCCTGATGATCTGGGGTGCTGTGTATTGAGGCTACTATCTAATCTTATTTTGCAGCCAGTCACTCTGAAGTGCACCCAGATTCAGAGGAGCGTGTATGTTCAGTATCCATACGATACCAGGTGGGTGGGAGGGGGTCATAGAGGGAAAATGCTCTGTGGACACAACAGGGGAATAAGATTTTCCTTTTGTGCCTAGCTAAAGCAGGAGAAAAAGAAACTGTATTTTGGTAGGCCACCCTTATTCTAGTCCTTTGGTCATAGGTTTCTTGGTGCTTTTTATGTTCATTGATGTTCATGTTGCATACATTTCCAGCACTCCAGGTCCCATATGGGAAGAAATAAAGAAAACAGAGTGTCTTAGGGTTTCTATTGTTGTGAAGAGACACCATGACCAAGGTAATGCTTATAAAGAAAACATTTCATTGAGGCAGCAGCTAATAGTTTCAGAGTTTTGGTCCATTATCATTTTGGTGGGGGTGCAGTGGCATGCAGGTAGATATGGTGCTGGAGAGGTAACCAAGTGTCCTACACCTTGGTTTGTAGGCAATAGGAAGTGGTCTGAGTATCACACTGAGGGAAGCTTGAGCAAAAGAGACCTCAAAACCCACTCCCACAGTGACACACTTCCTCCAACAAGACCATACCTACTCCAACAAATTCACACCTCCTACGAGTGCTACTCCCTTTGGGGCCATTTTCTTTCAAACCACCACACCTCAGCCAGCATGCTGTCTTCTTTTCTTTGTTATATTGTGTTGCAGGTTCTGGCTAAATGAATGAGGCCAATGACAAGGGGACAGGGAGTTAAAATATTTTCTGTGTTTCCTAGTGGTCTTTTAGTCCATGGAATCCATGTGTCTTACTTCACACAAGATGTGACGATACTTAGGATTTGCTAAAAAAAAAAAAAATGCAGATGGAGAAAGTGGATGAGAGTAGAGATGAGCTATAACTGCCAGAGGGTATATTATATATATTATATTATATATAAAGCCAGGTAATAAACTAAACCATGACCATTTATTACAGTTTTCTTTCTACTTTGGTATATGTTTGAAACTGTCCATAAGAAAAACAATTGTAAATAATTTTAAAAGTACTGTCCTTTCCTACCTACCCTCTATAGAATTAAATTTAGTTTGCTATGACTAGAGCACCTCTATGTTCTAATTCACTTCTGTGTTGGGTACCTGTTCTATACATCCATTTGTTCAAGTTGGTTAAATATTATACAGTTAATGATTTTTTTCCCAGCTAGTTCTACTAGCTAAGAAGTGTATCCCCCTTGAAAATTCACATATTGAGTTCTTATGCCCAGTATGTTGGATTATGATCATCTGGAAATACATTAATGAAGTCACCTTACATAATTAGTTAAGCAGCAGGGCAGGCACCTTCTGTGATAGGACTGACGTCACTATAAAAGGTGGAAATTTAGATACATATGCACACGGGAGATGTCACATGAAGTGAAAGGAGAGATTATGGCAAGCAGCAAAAGCCAGATTGTACCACAGAATCAACTATCTTTCATAGCCCTCAACAGCAACCAACTCCCACCACCCCTTCATCTCAGATCCCAGCTTCCAGAACCATGAGGGCAGTACCCTTCTGTGGCTTAAGCTGCTCAGTATTTTGTGTATTTGCTAACTCACTTTATAAACTGTTGTAGAATATTATTTTAAGATGTGTTGCATTTGTTTATGCTGTGGAACATTTGTTTAATGATGCAAAGATGTGTTGCATTCTTTTATGTTGCATTTAACTCTGTGAAGCTGTGTTACTGTGTCTGTCTAAAACTCCTGATGGTCTAATAAAAGGCTGAATGGCCAATAGTGAGGCGGGGGAGAGGTTAGGTAGGCTGCCAGGCAGAGAGAATAAATAAAAAAGAGAAGTCTGAGAGATAAAAGAAGAAAGAGCAAGAGAAGGAGGAGAAGAGGATATCAGGGGCCAGCCACCCAGCACCCAGCCACCCAGCCACACAACCAGCCACAGAATAAGAGTGAAAATAAAATTACAGAAGTAAGAAAAAGGTAAAAGTCCAGAGGCAAAAGGTAGATAAGATAATTTAAGTTAAGAAAAGCTGGCTAGAAACAAGTCAAGACTGGGCATTTATAATTAAGAACAAGCTTCTATGTATGATTATTTGAGAGCTGGGTGGTGGGTCCCCCAAAGAGCAAAAGACTAAAGAGTAATAAAACAACCAACAACATTTTGGCACCCAACATGAGGCTGGGATATCCCTAGAGCCTGAGAAAACTGGAAAACAAAAACAGAAACAAAAAACTAAAAAAAAAAAAAAAAAAAAGGGACAAAGGGACACAGCTCCTTTAAGAAGTTTTGCCATACAGAAACAGCCCTTTTCATGTTAAATACAAACCAAAAACTAAGTAAAAAATGCTTGCCACAGTTCAAGGCACCAGCATTCCATAGCTGGGGGGCTGAACGCAGTTCCAGGTCAAACAATCCTCCGACCAGGCTGTAAGCTTTAGGCTTGGCTCTCGTGAACCCAGAAGCGGGCAGAGCCAGGCAAGAGAGCCACATGGAGGATCCAGGTGTAGCTTAGCAGACGAAAGTTTGCTCCTGCAGTCAAAAGACACTAGAGATACACAGTAAAAGAGGTCCAGATGGAAAACCTCCAGACAGGTTCCAGTGTGTTTTACAATGTGTGTGGGCTTAAGAAAGAAAGAATATGGGTATAGACAGTCATAGAAAGAAAGAAATAGTTAAAAAAAAATAAAGTCTTTAAAGAGAGAGTAAATGTAATATAAAAGAAAAAAAGCCACATAAGATGGTAAATACACAGGGAGTCTGGATCCTGTGTTATTGTTTTGATTTTGAATTTTTTGAATGTTGGTAAGCAAATAACAGCTGCTAAGAGACATAGGAGTGTGAGCAGGACTGCAAAACTGAACCAACATAGATACTTTAGGGCTATCTTAACTTTTTTTTTATCTTAACTTTTAAAAAGAAGTAAAAAGTGTATTTTCAAATGGAAATAAAAAATGCTTTGGAGTTTTGTTCCCACAGTAGAGGAGAGGTTATAGATTCCTTCAGGAATAATATGGATCAGGTTTGATCAAGGGAGACCTCCTGAACCTTGACAGGTGATATCTGTCAACAAAGGTTACTGCTGGTGTTCCCAGGATTTGGCCATTATCTCTAATTTTCTCTCTGGGACCTCAAAGATACTTGCTCCACAGACAGCAGGAATATGACACCCACATTTCCAAGAGGGGTGTGGGAGGCTTTTGGATATTTGGCGGGTCATGGATGTTTGTTATATTTAGGGGAGTATAGGTAAAAAGACAACTATTAACCTCAGATGTTTTGCACTGGCATGGATTTTGATATACTGATACAAATTTAAAGTTAATTTTGTTACACTCTATATATGTTTCTACTCTTGTCTGGGGTATTGTGCTTATGCAGTTCATTTAAAAATGCAATGTACAATTAAGAAATGAGGTTAATGGTTAATCTATAATTATCAAACTTGTAGTCACATTAGTTATGTTTTCAAGGTTAAATAGGTATATTTTAAATTGAATGGTCTTCAAACACTTTGAAGACCTATAGAATATGGCATGTGAAACATTTTGTTAACCTAAGGTTTTTTCATTACAATTAAACACATCTGCTCCTGGCAGCACCAATTTACTTCAGAAATGATGGGCATTTAAGAAACTCCTTATAGAGTTTGCTTTGTGACAAGATTAGCCACTGGGCATAGAACAGATTGTTATAGCTTGAAGACTAGATAGTTATAGTTGCAGTTTTCCTTAGTTATGATAGAAAGTAAATTAGGTGTAAAACTTTGGATTCACTAAGATAGGATAGATAATGCATTATTTTCTCTGAAGATGCTAACTACAAATGGGCAGATTATTGTAAATGTAATTCTTACTTGATAACTGTTTTTGTTGTGTATAGTTTTACCATGCTAAAGCTAATACCTTTTTATTTATTTAGTTCTTTACCTAATTTACTTTCTATCATAACTAAGGAAAACTATAATTCTAATTATTTAGTCTTTAACTCCATCAAAAGCCCAGAAGGATGTAATATTACCTAACAACAGAGACACCTTGCTACCTGGACAGTCACCCAAAGTTCCTCTGCAATGTTGTGGCATCCATCTTCAGCCTACAGGCCCAGAACATCTGACAAACTTTTCAGTGAAGCAGGAAATGTCCTGCCTTGTATTGGCAAAGTTCCTCAGTCACTTCCCTCTGTCTCCTGCAGAATATCTGGCAGACTCTTCTGTGAAGAAGCAGTTTTGAAGGACTGTCCTGCCTTGTTTTGGCAAAGTTTAACATTCTTTTTCCTGTGTGTCCTGCATGTCCAGTCTGCACAGCACATTGTCAGCAGTCAAAGGCAAGAGCAGTTTCTTTGCCTAGTGGCTAACCTTGCCACAATGAAAGCAAACTCCATAAGGAGTTTCTACCAGAACCTGTCCTTTTAGTAGTTACAAAGATGTTGAGTCTACCTGGACTCACTTTACAATGCAACATTTACCTAAAAAGTTTTTTCCCTAAAGATAGACTCTTGGGTATAGGATACATGAACTCATGGCTGGAACATTTCTCGGCATTTGAGTGACATATTTGCACTAGTTTGTAATTGCATGTAATGTGCATGAGGCCACGCCATTGGGCCATTATCCCTCCATTAAAATTCTTTGTTTACTAGAGAACTGGAGAAAAGGTGATTGCAATTATTCGATGACCTCCTGCTTTTTAGAAGGCTTATTCTCATTCTTCTTGCATTTTTTCTATTGGAATATTACCTTTTTATTAGCTAGTTTATGAGAACTCCCCAATGAATGAGAGCCATCAATAATGCTTTGTCATCGCTGAAATTGGTTTTTCAATCTTTCTTTACAAAATGTTTTCTAACTTTTGGAAGGAAGAAAGAGAAAAAAAACAATGTATCAAGATTGAACTTGCCGGGGTTGGGGGTGGGGTGGGATGAGCAGTTGGTCTTTAATCCCAGCACTCCAGAGGCAGAGCCAGGTGGATCTCTGTGAGTATGAGGCCAGCCTGGGCTACCAAGTGAGTTCCAGGAAAGGCGCAAAGCTACACAAGAAACCCTGTCTCAAAAAAAAAAAAAAAAAAAAAAAAAAAAAAGATTGATTTTGATATAGAAAGGACTTGGTCTGAAAGTTACTGTGTGTCTGCAAGAACTGTTATATAACACTGAATACTCAGACCTGCAAATTTGAAAATAAGGAGCATGACATTTTAGGAAAGTCCCCTTGGTTGGTCTACATACATTCTAAGGATAGCCTGTTACATGACGTTTTAGGAGAGCACCCTCTGTTGGTCTACATACATATTAACGATAGCCTGTTAATTACAAAGGGCAGTAAGAACAAAAACTCTATTATGCTAGTCTCTGCAAGAAAAGAAATGCTTTCAAGCTGACTTGAATTCTTTGGCTTCCAAACAGTATCAGCTTGGGTCAAGAGAATAAAGTGAGTCTAAAAAAACATTCCAAGATTTTCTCAGTAGTAAAACAAACAAACACACTTCCTGGTGCTTTGCAACCAGGAAGGGAAGCTGAAGGCCTGGAAGCTTAGTCTGGTGTAGATGAAATATTCTGGTGGGCAAGGGTCAAAGTGTAATCATGGCTAGTCACATATGCCATATGCCAGAGTCAGGGATGGACAGAAGGATGGCAAACCTACCCTGTCCTAGCTTCTGGAAAAAAAAAATCTACCATCCCAGTTTTGAGTTTGAAATATACATCTTCAGGAAAATTTCTGTTTACTTAAATAGTTAACAGAGATCATAAAAACCTACAAAGGCAGGCTTAAAATACAATGATATTTAATCATCCAAAATAAGTTATTTGTGTGTGAGAGAGAGAGAGAAGGAGAGAGAGATGTGGGGGGGCGTTGGGGGGGATAGGGGGTATCTGCATGCCACAGCACACTTGTAGGGACCAGAGAACATCTTGCGGAGGCAGGTGTCTCCACCTTTACAAAGGCTCAAGGGAATCAAACTCAGGTCTTCAGGCTTGTGTGACAAGTGCATTAACCCAGGGAGCCTGCTTGCCCTCCCTATTTAAACATTTAATATTATGTTAATAGAGAGAGACTTTTAGATTTGAGAAAGAAAATGAATATAAGCTCATAATAAATTTACAAGTGACTCTACTTACCATCATACTGCAAAAATCCATTTTCATCTGTGTCTATCTCAGACTCTGGCTGGAAAAGCAATAGGACATAAAATCAAAACAGTATGAAGGGCAGAAATGATGCAATTATACAATTAAGCCTTTAATAAATGCTTTGGATAATGAGGAACAAGAGCAAAGACAGTCACTGACAGATGGTGCCATCTAGTGGGCAGGTAACACTATTTGCCAGGTTCATCCTCAGCCAAAGCTTTTGGATATAATTTAATTAACTTTGTTATTACACCTTTTTCTGTTAGATAAGTTATCTAAGAGACTTTATACGTACCTTGAAGAAGTCATCCTGGGATATTATGCTGCAATTGGGAAGGTGTTTCTGCAAGTTCTTAGCCAGGGTTGTCTTCCCACCATTTGTCACGCTAAGCCAAGAAAAAAACACGAGCCCCAAGAAGACATTAGGGAACAGGGAACATTCTTCAAAATATTTTTTTAAAAAGGATATTTAAAACAATATTTAATGCTTGAGACAGAAATTCTCATCTTCACTGATCATGTTTTGTTTCTAAGGCAACAATCACAGGTTTGAAAGACAAGCCACCCTAACAGTAAGAGTCAAATGTAGGATGGGAAGAGGCAAGTGACAGTCAGGTAAGTGAACTGGACACTAGAACTTCAGAACACAGACACTGTACTATGGTGATATTTTATTTGTACTGAAATGTGATTTTATTTGTATGTTAATAAATAAAGTTGCCTGGGGGTCAGAGCTAATAGCAAGCCATAGCAGAAGTCTGGCAGTGGTAGCACACGCCCTTAATCCTGATCACATGACAGGCAGATCTCTGTGTGTTCAAGGATACCACCAGCATGGAGACACACGCCTTTAATCTCAATACCAACCATAGAAGACCTGAAGGTCTGTATAGATGGGCAATGATGAGGAGGTCATGTGGTTGGGTTTACAACCAATAAGAAGGAAGAATAGAAAGTCTATAAAAAGACAAACACACAGGAAGTAGCTCTCTTGCTGAGGAGGACAGCAGCAGCAGTGAAGGGTAAGGTTTTTAGCTCTTAGCTATTGCTCTGACCTCTTGGGCTTTTAACCTTGCAATTGGCTCTGTGTTTCTTATTTAATAAGATTGCTCATCTACACTGTGCAGGAAGCAAAACAACGTTTTCACTATCTAAACGGTTCTGGGTTCGATATACATTCCAGAGAAGTCCTTGATACGCCTTTCTGCAAGTTTATAGAACTGCCTACAGTCATTGTGATTGTTTTAACCACACAGGAAAAAAAAAAGAGGAAAAAAACCCTGCCTATTAGAAGTCCACCTACCAAGAGCCCACATTTCCTGTGCCATGCCTCTTTCCCCTCTCTCTATAGCTGGGGTCCATGTAGAGGCCCAGGGTCACTTCTCCCATCAGGTCAGTTATTTGTTTCCTCTGGCTGGGCTGTGACATCTGGAGGCACGGGTACCAGACTAACTTATGTGTCCTGTTTCCTTCTCTCCTGCAGGTGAGAGGATTTCTCTAGCCACTCTTTCTTTTCTTTGTGGGTTCTTCTTTGAACCGGGTGTCGCTCTGCAGTCCATATTGACCCCTAACTGCGTAGCCCAGGCTGTGCTTGAATTTACAGTGAACCTTTTACCCTAACCTCCCGAGTACTGGGATTACAGGTATTAGCCACCAAGCCTGGCTTATTCTATCATTTTTGCAAAGAGGTGATTGGCTCAGAGCTCAGTCATATCCAAAGGGTCTATGAAAGAATTCAGGGTCATTGTGAATTTGAAAGGAAAGAGACTGTACCATTTTCACTACATTCCAACAGGAATTTAGCAGCTCCTCTTATTATAAGTAGTAATTTACTGTAGTGACGGTGCCTGTGATTTGGGGCACCCCTTTTCACACTGAGCTGTAGGAGGGCGGGTATCTTGAAGTGTCACAGGTGCTCATTATTGTTTTAAACTGAATATATGCTATTTATTACACTAGCAATGAACTATCACAAGGTCACAGATTTGTTTACAAATATTTTATATCTGCATGTTAATAAGTTAGTTTTTCTTTGTATTCCTGTATCTTATTTTGTGCATTTAAAGTCGCCCCAAAAAGAGGTCAAGATTTCACCACACACCAAATGTTCAAAGCACAAAACTCCTGACGGTATATCTATTGGCAAGAACCTATGATTAGTTCTGGGTAAGACCAACATGACAATGTTTATAACCTAGAGAGAGAAATATACTCATCCAAAGTACTTGTTGTGAGGCTGGGCATGGTGGTGTGTGCCTTTAATTCTAGTACTCAGGAGCCAGAGGCGGGTGGATCTCTTGTGAGTTCAAGGCCACCCTGGTCTACAAAGTGAGTACCAGGCCAGTAAGGGCTACATATTGAAACTCTGTCTGCATTTAAAACAAAAATAACCAACCCCAAACCACCAAAAAGACCCATCCCACCAAACAATAACAACAACAAAACCCCCCAAAAATGCTTATTAGATATAAATTATCGTACCTTATACCTGCAAAGTAGAAGATATTAATAATAAGACTGTCCATTTTACCTTACAATACACAGGTAGGTACTGAGAACATTGATATGACCTTCTCTTTTTTAACAAAAAAATGTCTCTAAACCATACTGCAAGTCCATATTCAAGACACCGAGCTTTTGTTCAAAATGAGGAAACTTTACTATGGTCTGAGAAATCTGGCCAGAAAAATGTGTCAGTCATTTCTTATACTTTCTCTTTAAGATCATGTAACTAAATCAACAATAAATAGACCTCTCCCCACTGATTCAGCTGAAGACACAGAGAAGGAAGTGCTTTCCACAGGAGTCCTGCAGGGAATGGACTAGCTGTGAAAGAGTTTCATCATTGAGCACAGAGCCTGTACTCCATGCTTGGAATGTAACCATCCCCGCGGGTCAGGTGATGCCTCAGGACCCCTTCTTCCCGGTCAGCAAGCTCAGAACCTCCTTCACACAAGCTCCCTGTGTGACGAGCTCCAGAGCATGGCTTTAGGATCTGAGGGAGGAAGTGAGTGGCTACCTGATGCTTTCCTTTCCTTCTTTACAAATAAACGTCTAGCTCCTCTTGTAGTAGGAGGGTGCCAAAGTACAAGCAGAGGCTGAAACCAGTGTTCACAGTTCATCAAACAAGACGAGAGAATACTTGGGTAACAAGGTGATATTAATACCCCCATATTCCAGCTGAGGAAGGTAGGGCTTAGGAAGCTGCTTATCGCTGGAGTGGGAAGCAAAGTTTAACTACGGCATGGGTCTCCCGCTCCCCAGCCACCGAGGATTAAACCAGGAGATGTGTGGAGGAAAATTAGAAGATTATAATTAGGAATTGATGGCCTACTATGGGAGAGTGGCAGTGAGTGTGAAATGTAGAGGAAGACAAGAGTAGCCTTGCAGAATAACACAGCCCTGGCTCCGGGCAGACAGAAGCCACAACAGAGCACATTCTGATGCTCAATTCACTCTTACTTGCTTTTTTTTTTTTGTTTGTCTGATGCTGGGATTAGAACCTAGGACCTCACACACGCAGGCAAATGCTCTGCTACCCAACTACATCCAGTCCTACCTGACTCCTAATTGATTTTTGTATGATGTAATATAATAACACAACAGATTATCTCTCTCAAATTACATTTGTAATATCTTAAATGTCTTATCAATAAGACACACATGAAGAATGACAGACAGAATCCAGTAGCAAGACAAGTAATATCTTTCCCATTGCTGCTGATGTCACATTTGTACATCAGCCTCTGGCACCACAGATCAGATGACCACGCAATTTAGAATACTTGTGACAGAGGATACATGGCCAATATTACACCAGGGTAACGTAAACTAGCCAAATAGTTCACCTGGTTACCCTAAAGGTGGGGGAAGAGGGCTGGAGGAATGAAGGAAGCCTGTATTCCCAGGTCAAAGCTGGCCACAAAAAAGAAGGGAGTGACCTCAAGCAAAGGAGTGACCAATCAGGTCTCAGCTCCAGTAAACAAATGGAAATGTTGGTAATACTGCTGGCCCTACCACTTCCTTCCCTGGGAAACCCTTTCCCCTCCCACTGGGGTTCACACAGCAGTCCCTTCCTGAGTCTTAGGACTCCTCACAGCTTTCTCCACCATGGCCACATGAAACACCATCTGGACGTCTGGAGTGTGTGGCCCAGCTGTTTATGGAGGAACTACTCACCCACCAATTCCAATGACAAATGTTTTCATAATGGGCTTTGGAAATCACGTCTTCTTAATATTTCCTAAAACTATAGAGAGATAAAAAAAAAATAAAATCAGTACCATTTAGTTCTCTAGAGTTAGTCCTGAAGAGAAGTCACAGCTGAGAGGGGATCAGTGGCCTCAATCCCACGTTATCCACACTGTCTGGCTTCCCGTTGCCAATAGCTGGTGTTTCCTTAGGGCCTGTTAACTAATGTCTCCCTTGCGTGACCTGTTACCCTGGGTTACCTTGTGACAACTACTCTTAGTTGTCAACTTGACTATGAATGAGCAAAAATCCAAGCAGCTGGCCACATCTGTGAGGGATTTTTTTTTTCTTACTTAAATCATTTGAAGGGGGACAACCTACTTTTACATTTTTCCTTTTTTTTTAAATTTATTTATTTTTATGTAACGTGAATTGGTGTTTTGCCATGGGTGTCAGGTCCCCTGAAACTACTTTTAATCCAGATCTTCTGAGGTGGGGAGATGGAGCTTCTGCTGGCAGCCTGTAGAAAGAACATGGAAGAAAGGAGGTTGCTCTTTTCCCCTCATTGCTCTCGCTCTCACTGGCAACTCCACTCCTCCACTGATATTGGAGCCGACTTCTTTGGAGTTGTGACATATACTGAAGACGAGGTGAGACATCCAGCTTCACGGACTGACAGCCTGCTGGATTCTTGGACCTTCTGTTGGCAGACAGCCATTAATTGTGACTAGTTGGACCACAGCCTGGAAGCCATTCTAATAAATCCCTTATATATATTTCTTTCTCCTGTAAGTACTGTTCCTCTAGAGAACTCTGACGAATATACCTCTCTCTACGCCCTTCCTACTTTCCTAGTAAAAGGAGGCACTGCCGCCAGGGGCAGAGGCAAACAGAAGCCAGCCTGTCTCTCATTCCCTCCCTCTCTCTCTCTGAAAAGCTTTCACTGGTAATAGCATACATTCTCAAGCTTTGCAGAAGTGCAACCCGGCCCAGACTGGAATGACATATATTCATTTCTAGAAAAGCCAGAAAGGGAACTAGATCAATCAAGTGAGCATCTTCCTATCATTGTGAGAGGCTCTGAAATGCTTCATTACTAAGAGCACAAAGGGATGTTGCACATGTACTGGCTTGTCAGACTCTGGTGGATAATCCATGTCATACTTATTGATGTATTATTGAAAAGCCATGCATTTGCCGTGCACAGTTATTGGAAAATTCTGGTCCCCTTCCCGCCTGACATATTTGTGCACATTCATCAGGATATTGCCTCAATTACATAGGATGTAAATAATGACTGGTCGTGGTACTACAAAGACTTGAGGGGGTTACCTCTGTGGGAACTCTAGCAATTCAGAGATGAGGAATGAGGTGGAAGAACCTTTGGGTAAGAGAGGTAGAAACTCCCACAGCCACATAAGGAAATGCAAGGCTGTTTTCTTTCTCAAATCAAAACAGCATCCCACCCCCAAGCCTGATGACCTGAGTTACTCACTACTAGCTTGATGACTGGAGTTCGATCCCCAGGACTCACATGGAAGGGACTGACTTGTCTGAGTTGCCCTCTGACCTCTGCATGGCACTCGTGTGTGTCCACATATACACTAAATAAATAAGTGAAAGGTTTAAAACCCAGGTACTCTAGGTCTACATTAGTTAGCAACCTGGGACTATACAAAGCAGTGTTTGGGTAAATGCTGGACCTATCTTACAGCAATGAGCAGGTGACAATGTGGGAGAGGAGGAGAACTGGGCCATGCAGAAACAAGGCTGGGGCCAGGCTGAGTGGCAGTGGAGCAGTGAGCAGCCTACCAATCCCTGAAGCTGTCCATTTCAAAACCTGTTGGATTCACATGGCATTTCACTCCAGGCTCAGACATGGCACCAGCAACCCTTTCATTCTAAGTTAGGACCTCTTCGAATATGGTTTAAAACCCAAATTTTTAACAAATTGCAATCAAGAGTTGTCATGCATATATGTATATATATGCATGCTGAAGGATTGTTTGTTTTGGGAGCTTTTCATGTGGCTCAGCTTGGCCTTAAAGTGGCTATGTAGTGGAAGATGGATGACCTTATATTGATCCCCTCGCCTCTACCATTCAGGTGGTGGCATTACAGGTGTGCACCTCTAAATCTGGCCTTGCAGCAGAGTATGTTATGAAGCACATACAACTTGGAGCAAAGATAAACTGTAAATCTTATGTTGCCTCTGGAGAAACAACCTTTTGAACTTTCCAGAGTTATGAAATCAGCGTGTCTTATCACCTTGAATCTTGGGTGGTATTTATGCAGTTTCTTTTACTCAGCAGCAAAGACCATTTGCCCAGGGACACGGGGAGCAGAGAAAACAGACTCAGACAGGAGCAAACCTTAACTGAGTCACTTATATTTCTTTCACATTTATTTACTATTATACTTTTGATACAGAATCTCACTGTGTAGCCCGGGTTGGTCAGGAACTTGCTACAGTCAAGGCTGCTTCTGTGGCAAAGCTACCTACCTCTAAGTGCCAGGATCATAGGCATGCATCACAAGACTGGCTCACTTACAGAATTTTTAAAAACACTTTTGATTTACTCTTAGTGAAATGTTGAATCTTTTTCATAGTTGTCTTAAGTTTATATATGATCTACTCCACTTCTAAACATGGTTTACTTTGAATTCTAAAGTACAGAAAGCTCCCAGGGGCATGTGACAAACCAGCACGCTGGAAGAAGACAGTCACTGCACTACAAAATCTGAGAGATGATGAGGAAAAACACATGTGCTCTTCAGACGAGTTCAAGACACATGTTTTCAGGACTTCTGTGTTTTATTCAACAGTGATCTGAATATTCTCTCATGAACAGGACAATCTCTTGCTACTAAGTTAAACTTTGATCCCTTTTGGTAAACAGAAATCTCCCACAGCTGCCCTGGTAAGCAAGGCCCAGGAGTATGGCCACCACAAAGCTCCTGGTAACCTATGCCTCTTGAAGTTTCA
Organism: Peromyscus maniculatus bairdii; assembly: GCF_049852395.1. Lineage (NCBI taxonomy): Eukaryota > Metazoa > Chordata > Mammalia > Rodentia > Cricetidae > Peromyscus > Peromyscus maniculatus. The sequence goes on along the minus strand of NC_134852.1, from coordinate 170,522,432 downwards.
CTCACTTTATTTTAAAATTAACCTTCAGTAGTCACTTTGACACTCCATTTTATGAAGGTTTTTTTTTAATGCTTTATTACATTTGTATTTACGTGGTGTGCATGCCATGGGTCACCACAGTACACATGTAGAGGTCATAGGTCTACTTGTGGGAGTCAGTTCTTTTTCCATCGTGGGGGTGCTGGAGATTGAACTCTGGTCATCAGGTTTCGCAGCTGAACCATCTTGCTGACCCTGTAGTTTCTTATGTAACCAATCTTTTCATTTTTATTTTTCTTTCCCCTAATATGCACTAGTCATATAATACTGATCATAACATTGTGAGTTTATGTGTGCGTGAATACAATCTCAAGAGATGAGCTGTTAGGTTAAGCTTGGGCAATTTTTGTCAAGTACCAGACAGTACATAGTTTTGGCTGCGTGGGCAACTATTCAACTCTGAAGTTGTAATGAGAAAGCGGTCACAGTCAATGCATAAGAAAACGAGCTTAGTGTGTTCTAATAAAATTTAACAGACACGGAGATTTAAGTTTCCCCTAACTTTCATGTGCCACATGCCACAAAACACTATGCTTTTGCTTTTGTCTCAGCTTTTAAAACACCAAAAGCATTCTTAGAAGGCTTTATAAAAGCCAGGTAACAAGTGGATTGGAATTTGTTAACCAAATGCTGCAGAAAGGGGCGACCTGTCCCGTGGGAATCAAGACCCAGTTCTCCCACCAGCAAATGTGTGGTCACCTAGAGGGAGCGCCGGTGCAGTGAAGAGCGGTAGCGAGCCGCGGTTTCCCTAGACGCAATCAGGTTCCGGGTCCCGCGCAGGAGACTGGAAGGTGCCCAGGCCTCGGCGTGGCTACGCAGCGGGCAGTTGAGTACTCACCGAAGCGGGTTCGAGTCCTCCCCAGCAGGGCCGCAGAACAGGCCGCAGGAGGGAAACAATGCTGGTGGCTCACCCAGACTGTGCAAGCACTCTACCGGCTTTCATATTCCCAGCCAAGCAGGGCCCGGGGGCGTGGCCACCATAAGCCTCCTCCCCCATGGAGGAGGGCGGGGCCCCAGCGCTCCCAAGCAGGTTGGACCTCCGAGACTCCGCCGGGGCTGCCCGCCGCAGCCAATCAGCGGCCGGCGAGGCGCGGCCACTTCCTGGTGGGAAGGCAGGGCGGTCTGCGGAGCTCGCTGGTCCGAGTGTCCCGCATCGGCTGAGCGCGGGTCCCGAGCGGCCGCGGCCAGCGCAGGCTTGGCGCCCAGTTCCCGTCTGCGTGTGGGGCTCCCGCGGCTGAGCCTGGCCGCTCCACGAAGCGCCATGTCCAAGCCACCTCCCAAACCGGTCAAACCAGGTAAGAAACTCTGCGCGCTGCGCGTGCGGGTCTCCAGGCTGCGGGGCGCAGCGCTGGAGTTCCCGCGGAGCGCCCTCGGGCTCCCTCCGCACGGCTCGCCAGGACGTGCCAGCGAAGTGGTGACAAGCACCTAGGTCGCGGCCACTTCCTCATAGCTCAGCGTGTCGCTGTCAAGTTGGAGTTCTTGACCGGCCGGCGAACGGGAAGTGCGCTGCGGCTGGGTGGGGTTTGCGCCCGCTGCCTGCGGGGCCCGGAGGAGAGCAGGCTGGGGACTCGAGGTCTCCGGGCAGCTTTGGAGAGCTGCACCCGGGCTGCCAGAGGGACAGTCTGGCCCCCTACCCTCTCCGCTCTTCGATTGGGGCACTGTCGCTCTGTCGTGCGTCCCAGTGCTTTGCTTAGGGTGACTCTGGTGAACTAAATTGGAGAGAGCCCGAAGTTCCTCAAAGCAAAACTTGACCACTCTTCCTGGTTCACTTTTTAAACGTTGTTCTTAGAGTGTTTTCTGTGATGTAAAGATACGAGAGAATTTAAAGGGACTGCTATATTTCAGTTTGGCCAAATAAACTCGTAGGAGCTTTCATTGGATAGGTAATTAACAGAACTCGTAGAAAAGTGGGAGATTAATGACTGACGAATTCCCAGCCCCCCCCCCCCCCCCAGTCTGCAACTTTGGTATTGCAAAGGCTGAAACTTGAAACGAGCCATTTACATCATCCTATATGGCAGCTTATGCTGCTTCAGTGGTTTTTTTTCCCTTGAGGGTTTTTTTTTTTGTGGTCAGTCACTCGAAATTTAATAACTATTCAGTTTTATTCTTTTGTGGCAGTATCAAGACCCTGAATTTGAAAATAATGCACACACGTTTATGAAATAGGCATTCTTTGACGACTTAAATTTTCCAGGGCCAAGGGTAAGGGAAGTGGCTCAGACTGGCTTTGGCCTGATCAGAGTCAGGGCGGTGCTGGTTAGAGGCTGCCTTCGATGTGAAATCTGAGGAGTTTGCAATTTGCAATTTAGATGCGGATGTATGAGGTGGCAGTTTTGTAAACTCAGATGTAAGTCAGGACCTCAAGTGTATAGCTATGCTGAGTTCTTAGATAGCTAAACAAAGCGCTTGATTTAGAAGATTGTCCCCGGAATCAGGTCGTGAGGTTTTCAACCCTCCAGACACATTAAAAGAGAAGTTGCGAGTTGCATCTGTGAACTTGTGTGTTCACGCACCTTTGGGCGTGGTTTAGGATTCATCCTGTTACTAAATGGAAGATAGGCTCTGGGAACTATTTTGTTGTCTACATCTCTGCTTTTTCCCCTAGTAAGCCAGAAAAAGCATGGCTAAACATTTTTGCTATTTAGAAAGAACTGACTTCACAGGGATTTACAAGTGAGGCCAAGACATAAGTGAAGTTGCCATGAAAATCAGTTTGGTGACTTAGTAACTTACAATGAGAAATATTAGTGTCAGTAGGACTTAAAAAAGGAAAAACTGGCCCACAAGTACTGTGTGGCAGGCACTGGTCTAGTCACCCAAACACGTTTGAATTCATTCCTTCCTCCCAGCAGCTGTGACAGGTCGGTACCATTTGTATGGCCCTATTGCCCAGGGGGAATCGGAGAGGTTAACTCATCTCCTATCAGTGGTGGGGTGATGATGGATGGAGGAGCCGAGCTCAGATAGCCAGACTCCACTGTGTGAGGGGCCCTGAATATTTTACAGCTGGCTAGGGATCTAAGGTTTCTGACAGTAGTGCTGAACACCCTGGGTACTGACAGCAGGCGTACTGGACTCGCCTTGTTCTCCAGGCAAGTCGCAGGGGTGAAGGTCTCCAAAGAAACCTGGCATTCATGAGAACACATTTAAGGCTTAAATTCTCATTAATTGCTTTGTTTATACCCTCCTTCGTCCCCCATTTTTTTTTTTTTAAATTCACATTGTCAGAGAGTTGGGGGAGAGGAAAAGGAAAAAGAGTTGGGGCAGAGAGGGAAGAATATTAAGAAATGAGAAGAAAAGTAAGCTGATAAGCACACATGTCATAAGCTCCTGTAAAGTCACTGACCCTGGGCTGTCATGTTATTCCTGATCAGCTTCATGCACACAGCATGAAGAAATGAAGCAAAAGAGCAATGATAAGGTTCTTAGTGCTCAGGAAATTAACATGTGTTGCTTGTTCTGGGAAGTAGTTATTTTAATGCCACTGAGATCTGAGACAAAAGTCCCCCAGATTCTCTTCATATGTTGGGCTGGATATCTGTACAGGAAAAAGCTGAGGAATAAAACACCCCGACTCCCAATTGAATGGGCAACACAGCAAAGAGAGGAGCTGGATGAGGGGGTAGAGGGACAGAGTCTAGTTGTGCCTGCCTTGTTTTTCCTGTTGCAATTTAAGAGACTAAGGATTTCTTTTGGCTCATAGTTTCGGGGGTAGTCTATGACAGCTGAAAAGTCCTGGAGGCAGGAGTGTGAGGCAGCTGGCCACAGTGCCTCTGCCGTCACCAAGCAGAGCAGGATGTATGCTCCTGCTCAGATAGCATCCTCCTTTTTATCCAGATGCAGTACCCAAACCCAAAGAATGGTGCTGCCCTTGCCAAGGATGAGTCTTCACAGCCCAGTTAACCTAATCAAGGAAATCCCTCCCAGGCATTCTTAAAGGCTGACCTACTCTAGATAATACCCATAGGTAAATCTGGAAGCTTGTCTCCTATGGGATGCCATAGCCTAATGTAAGTAAGTCAGTATAAACTATCACAAATGGCAAGCAACAGACGTTAAATAACAAAGTGGGTAACGTATCGTTCAGGCCAAACAGCCTATACCCAGCAAGGGGCTCTTCTTGGAAGGAGGCTCCCCAGGCAAGTTCTAGTGAGATCTTACAAGGAGAGAGTCCAGCCATGTTGGAACTACTGAGGACTGAGCAGAATCTCACTGTGCTTTTTTTTTTTTTTGGCCTGTGTCCAGAGTGTCCTTTCTGTTTTCTCTCTGTCTTTGCTTCTTTCTCTGTTTCTTTTTGAGACAGGATCTCACTCTAGCCCTGGCTGATCTGGAACTTATTTTGCAGACCAGGCTGGCCTGGACCTCACTAAGCTCAGCCTGCCTCTGCCTCACCACCTTGCCTGGTCTTCTGTTTAGACATTCCTTACTGTGGCTTGCATTGGGCCCTGGGGGTTCCGGGGAACAATAAGATAAAGTTCTTGTTTGGTACTTAGTTTCTTTATCTACAGCTAGGTGGCTGATCATGTCCATTTAATTGTTTAATCTTGTATAAAAAAAAAGCAAAATCTTAATGTGGTGCATGTCTGGAATCCTTGTACTCAAGAGGCTGAAGTCAAAGAGGCCTAGCTTTGCAGCACCTACCTCAAAAAACAAAACAAGTAATAAAATATATTTTCTATTTTAGAATATTTGGAGCATACAGATAAACAATAAATATATTAAAATTAAAAAACCATCCTTATCACCTAGAGATAATACACTGTATGAATAACCTCTCAGGTTTTATTTATTTTTTTCCCTGTAAGTCAGTTTTTTTTTGGGGGGGGGGCTTTTTTTCGAGACAGGGTTTCTCTGTGTAGCTTTGCGCCTTTCCTGGGACTCACTTGGTAGTCCAGGCTGGCCTCGAACTCATAGAGATCTGCCTGCCTCTGCCTCCCGAGTGCTGGGATTAAAGGCATGCGCCACCACCGCCCGGCTGTAAGTCAGTTTTTATCACAAAAGGAAAAATAGAAGCAATTATCCCCAGAATGGTGTCCGAGTGTCAGTTGGAGATATCTTGCTGTGAGCTGGGATTCTATATTGTCTGTATTGTGCTTGAAACACCATTTCAATCAGAGTTTGCCTGTGCCTTTCATAGCCTTTTATCTTCTGTGGGGCCACTTTTGGCTCCTGAAGGTTTGTCATTGAAACCCTGGCCCTGCTCAATAGATATGGCACCCCGGCTCAGTCTTTAGTGCGTAGGCCTGCCCTGCCCTTCAGAGCCCTGAGGCCGCTCAGTTTGTGCAGAGAGCTGCATGTGGTTTTCAGCCACCCTCAGGAGCCTTGCGCTGCAAGGAGAGTGGTTCTACCTAGCTTGAAGGTGTACAGGACAGAATTTAGTCCTCACTGAGACTGAGAAATCTGATGGGCCACGGGATAAGGAATGCACCGAATATCACCTGAACCTTGAGACCATCTCATTTTGGACAGATTTGGTGACAGTCCATTGTAGTTGGAAACCTGATGTCTGACCTTGGCCATCTCCTCCAAATGGCTTATTGATTTTGGTGGTGAGAGGAAAGCATTATAAATATTTCATGTGTCCTGTGAAAATAAAACTTAGAAGAAACCAGCCAGTGTTCTGACTTCTTTGTTATTCACGATAAAAGCATAAAGGGCATTGTATATATGCCCTTTAAATAAAAAAACGTGAGAGGAAAAGAGTGTCTGTCTAAAATGGTCTCAACTATTGTGTGATCCGCCCCTGCATAAATAATGAATCGATAGTGACACTGATGACTTGGCTTTCAGGTGTATGCCGGACTGTTTTCTTCCGTCGGTGTGATGTGTTTATACCTGATGGCTGAGTAGAGTCCAAGGGAAAACTTCCTGAAAACGCCCTGGATGATGATGATGGCGATGGGGAAAATTAACATTTAGTTGGCCCCACATGTCAGGCATGGTAGCAAGCACTCTGTGTCCTCAATCTCCTGCATTTATTCTAACTTCACTGTGACGTAGGTCCCTAGATCCTTGTTTTATTCAGGATAAATAAGCCTCCAAGCTAGCTGTGAGTGATGTGGTTTGGGACTAGAGTTCAGGCTTTAACTTGGATGGGTTACGCGGAGGAGGTTCATGTTTGTGTGTGTGTCTGTGGAGGTTAGAGGGCAGCTTGCTGGAGTCTGTTCTCTCTTCTGCCGTGTGCGTCCCAGGGACCAAACTCAAATTCTGAGGTTTGACTGCGTGCGGGTATCTCAACCCTTGAGATGTCTTCCTGGCCCACATTAGGGGAGTTTGGTGAAAGATGCACATAATACCAAGAGTGGCTGAGTTTCTTTTAAACTCCTACGTGGTGTTTGCTGATGTTTGTTTAAGGGAACCCTACCAATGCACATTATGATGGATTCCGGTCCTTTGTTATAGCAGTGTTATAACACGTAGTCTAGTTTTGCAAATCCACAGGATAGAGTGGATATAGCCCTGTGGTGGCATTTGGGTATCAGAATGTGGCTGTACTGCCATTTTCAGAGAGACCTACCCCTCAAAAATTGTGACCCAGCCAAAGCAGAAAAAAACTTAATACATTTGACTTGGATATTATTGCGGATGATCAGAGTATTGGAAGCACAGGACACAGAATTTGGGGAAAATGAAAAGGTGTCATAGAGGAGGGGTAATTATAAGAAAAAAACGCCCGGCAAAATCTTTTTTTTCGAGACAGGGTTTCTCTGTGTAGTTTTGGTGCTTGTCTTGGATCTCACTCTGTAGACCAGGTTGGCCTCGAACTCACAGAGATCCACCTGGCTCTGCCTCCCAAGTGCTGGGATTAAAGGCGTGTGCCACCACCGCCTGGAGGCATCAGATTTTAAAACGGTATCATCCCTACGAATTTGATGAGCTACTCGGGTTTTATATTCTTGGAATTCACCAAGCACTTGGAATACATTTTTTTTTCCTGGCCCTCCTAATTTCTTGGAAACTTGTGAGCAATTTGAACTCAAACTAAGGAAGATGTCACAGCCAGTGGCATTGTACCTGAGCCAGAGGGCCTCACTCAGGCCCCTTACAGGAATCAGAGGGAGCACCAAGAAGAGTCTTCATGACCTGCCTTGTTCAGAGAAACTCCTGGGTTCCATTTCAGGACTCCCTGCTGGCTATCCATGGCCTAACTCACTCCTGTGAGACAAGAGCTATCTTCAGCCTGGGGTTGATTTGGAAAGGCTCTGATGTGTCTTCTTGACAATCTCCCAAGCATACACTGACTGCACTTACTGGGAGATGCTTCCAAATCCTAACCCTCTGAGCATAGGTGAGAGCCTTAGATGAGACTCAGTTGATGTATCTCTGACTCCGGAAGTCTGGAGGATTTCTGTGTCTCATCTTTGCTTAAGGTCCAGACTCTGACACTTATGTCTGATGCATTGCTCGCTGAGGTTTTCGGGATTTTCTAGAGCACATCCTCTTTAACTGTTTGAGGGTCTGTTGTCTTCTTGATGAATCAAAGAAGCGTCATCTTGATGGTACTTCTGGAGAACCTCAATTGGAGACATTGTCACAGTGTCACAGGCTAAGACAGGCTTTGGAACATTGCAACAGAAAACCATTCCCTCCCAAGTTTATATACCAAATATGTGCCAAATGAAGTGACTCCCAACTTCAGTGTTCTGTTGCGGGGAAGAAAGCCGCCTCTTGAACCACATCTGCGTGTAGGGTCTAAATACGAGTTACGTGCTGAGCTGCTGGCCAGGATCTGGCCTGAACCGAGCTGCAGTCTGAAGTAGGAGCTGCTGCTGTGGCAATTGCTACCATCCTCTTTCTGAGAACCCCTCCCCCCTCCCACAGGGGTTCTGGTTCTTGCTGAATACCTTCCTTCCCCTTCTGGAGGGCCAGGTCTGTACTTGAATGTTGAGAGTCAGGGGTTCTTTGGGGACTTTTGGTTCCTAGGACTTGATTCTGCTTATTAGGAGCTCTACTTTTGGTAACAAGCTCTTGCCCATTTCCTGGTTGAACTGGGGTCTCTGATGTCAGAGATCTGTTCCGGACTCCCTTTTGACTAGTGTCTAGATCCCCGATGCTTAAACTGTCCTTAGCCCTTATTATTTGCCACTGTTTTACTGTCTAGCTACCTGTCCAGATGGACCCCCTGCATTTCTGATGTACTGTTTCACAGTTGGCCTGGAGGCCTGTCTACTCTCGGGCAGGCCTTGGTGTGGGCTTACTTTCCTCATGTTAGGTAGACCCTAATGGTATGGCCAACTTATTTGGGCATGATGGTGGCACCATAAGGCACCAGCGTCACAGGCCTGGGGAGACTTATCCCAGTCTTCTTTGCTCACAGCAGTTAGAACTTGGTTTCCTTTTTGCTCTGTCCATGGGCCCTGAGGATGGACTCACTGCTTCTCATCTGATGAGTTAGTGCACCGTCAGTGTTAACCCCATCATTGATCTATTGTAGTTTCCAGCTCCAAAATACTTACATTAAAATATAAGGTAAGGGTCTGGGATGTAGCTCAGCTAGTAGAGTGTTTGCCATGTGTCGGGGACCAGCCCTGTCGAACAGTCCTTGGAGGGAGGAGTGAGGATCGAGAAATAATAGATAAGAAAAATAGCATAGAAGAAAAAGACAGAGACACAGGGTAGGTTTGGGAGGGCTCTGAGTCAATACCACAGTCGCCTCGAGTTTATTCCTAATGGGCCTTTTATACACCAGCAAGGGGAGAGGCAAAAGACCTCCCCTTTTCAAGGTCAAAATACAAAGTACAACAAATGTAGACCCTTCCTTAATTTTCAAAACACCTGGTGACCACGCCTTCCTGCAAAGCATCTTATAATTAGGCCTTGAAATATAAGACATCCGGTAACCACACCTTTGGCCAAAACATTCTGTTATGTAACCTTGCGGGCAAAGCAAACACACACTCTCTGACCCTGAGTCAAGATGGAATAAGGCCTCACCTTGGAGTCTCTGTGGGCCCCCATAGCCATGTGTGCACAAAGACCTGAGTTCGATCTCCAGTATCATATAAGCCATGATGGTACACCCTGTAATTCCAGCATGGGAGGTAGAGAAAGCAGGATCAGAAACTCAAGGCCAGATTTACTAACATAGCAAGTTTGGGGCCAGCCTGGGCTACATGAGACCCTGTCTCAAAACAGACAAAAGGTGTGTGTGTGTGTGTGTGTGTGTGTGTGTGTGTGTGTGTGTGTGTGTGTAATATATATACATATATATTAAGTAAGAAACACGCTTTTGGAAAGGAACTCCCTGAATAGTGAGTGACTTTCTAATGGCAGGATTCGGGTATGAAAACCGCCTCAGAGTGGATATTAGAGGCCCACACTATACACTGTAGAGGAGGCCACTTACAGAAATGAAAAATGAAACCCAGATTCGAGAGGAAGTTCTGGTCCTGAGTTTTCAGTTAACTTGCTAGGTGACTTTGGTAAGTCATAAAGACCACTCTGGACTTAGTTTCTTCATCACATCTTAAGTCTGATTCCAAGTTTACTTCATTGCTTTGGACTGGCCTTTTATATAATCTCTCATATTTCTGAATAGTTTCATGCATACTGCTTCTCACAGACTCTTGGGTCTTTTAGTTACTCCCTACCTACCCCTCGCTGTGCTTAGTGCCATGTGGATCCACACTTGTGGGGAGATGGAATACTCCAGGTCAGAGTTCAGGACTGATCCTGAGAGGTAGAGAGGATGGCAGAGGGCTAGGGTGGGGTACAGTGTATTGATAATGAGATCTGATCCCATTTCACTAATTCTGCCTGTGTAGGGTAGTGTTTTGTTTATAGCTAACTGGAGAAAGAACATTGGGAACCTGGCACGATGCTCCCGGGCCACCATATGCACTGATTCTAAGGAGACCATTATAAAATGTGACCATGCATGCATGACTGCCAAGGCAGGTTATTTATTTTTCTTTGTGAGTTATTTGTTCATTAAACTAATATATTTATTTATTTGTTGGTTTGTCTGTTTTTCAAGACAGCGTTTCTCTTTGTAACAGCCCTGGCTGTCCTGGAACTCACTCTACAGACCAGGCTGGCCTTGAACTCACAGAGATCTGCCTGCCTCTGCCTCCCAAGGGATTAAAGGTGTGCACCACCACCACTTGGCCCTAAAACTAATATTTTTATGATTTGAGAAATTTTTACAGTATATTTTGGTCATATTCATATAGTCTTCTCCCAGCTCCTTCCAGACCTAACCTTTACCCACCCCACTCCCTCCCAACTTCATGTTCCCCCCTCCTTTTTTTTTTTTTTTAAATAACCCACTGAATCCAGTTTTTCTGCTTATATGCTCATGGCTTTGGGGCCATCCTCTGGAGCATGATCAACCTAGCAGGGGTCACACCCTTAAAGAAAACTGACTCCCCCTCCACAGAAGCCATCAACCCATACAGGATTTTATGTTTAGAAAATGTCAGCTCTGTGGATGGGAGCTCTGGGAATATGACTTGTAGTTTTTAGAAATCCATTCTCTGTGTTAAGTGTCCTTTAGAGTTCTTCTTTCTGGGGCACTCCCATCTTATCTTTCTGTCACTTTGAAATGATACAGTCTTAAACTGTGGGCTCAAGGTCAGCTTCATAGGAATTCACACTTCCGATTCTAGGCTAGAGGGTTTTCGTTGCTGGTTTTTAACCAGAGGGATGAGAAGCCTTCCCCTGAAAGGATGGCCGTCCATGTGTTACTCTGCATTGAGGTGCATCTTACTAAGAAACTAAAAAGCTCTTTCTTCCACCCTGCTCCCAGACTACTAAATAAACAACTCTTAGACCTGGAGTTAAGGGATTAACTCAAGAATTTAAAATTATCGTGCTAGGAACAGGTTTCATTGTAGTGACTTTAGGATTCAACAGATTCTGTTTATTGGAGAGTATAATACTTTGAATATTAATTTCTTGGGATAGACAGTGAGGGCTGGTGGGCTACATAGGAATGTAGACAATGAGTATAGAGGAGAGTGAATTCTGTGTCTACCTCAGAGCCCACGGTTCAGGTGACCATGGTATGTGGGTGGGGTCATGGCCCTGAGAGTGCAGGTTCTTCCGTCTTCTCTACGCACATATTACACAGCAAAACAGCAAATAATGCCATAGGATCTAGACTGGAGAGAGAGGCAGGGCATCTCTAGATTTTTTTGTTGTTTTTGTTTTTCGAGACAGGATTTCTCTGTGTAGCTTAGCACCTTTCCTAGAACTCACCTGGTAGCCCAGGCTGGCCTCGAACTACAGAGATCCGCCTGGCTCTGCCTCCCAAGTGGGCATCTCTAGATTTTAAGAGCAAATTCCATAGTCTCCTGCCACACATCTCTATACACATAAATCTGGGTACCCATCAATTCTAATGGGTCTTCAAAGCATTCCATGAGCCTAGTATAGCCTCAGAGGGGAGTGGGACCTTCTCCGGTCTTATAGTGTTCTGGAGGTGAGGTACTAAAATTTGTGACCTTCATGGGTTGCCACCTCCCATGTCAGGCCCTGAGAGAAAAGGGGGTTTCCATTCTAACAGTCCTGAAATTTACTTTGTTCTAATTGTGGTCCCAGAAAAACCACATCTCTTGTTTAGCTGGTCCTGTTCTCCAATGAAGTTCTAGAGGCCTCTGCTCCCTTTGGATTTTTCCTTCTTTTTAAGTCTGAGGTAGTTTGGGGAAACACCATGATACTTCACCCAGTAAAGGTCACCTCTGGCCCTGTGGGAGCCTCTTGGACTTACTGGGGGCTTTCCAGACCTCCTTATTTCTGTCAAGCCCTTCATCTCGATAAAGGGTCTCAACTGTGAGGACTCTGCTCACTACCTAGCTGTCTGCTGCTTAGCGGCCACGGTTGAAGAGATGGAGACTCCAGGCCAGGCTCTGGGATGGAATGGCAGTAGAAGCTATTGGGCCACATTTCCAGGGCCGCCACCATTCATCCTTTTCCCTCCTGTGACAGGCATGGTACAGACCTCGGAAGTAAAGCTGCCCCCATGAGAGAAGATGCACCCAGGGAAGCAGTTTCCAGCTGAAAGCCGGGTGTCAGTGGGTTTGACTGCTCTGGACACCTTGCTGATTTCTTGCAGATGAACCCCTTTCCCTTTCTTGAGCCCACCCCACCTCGGTTGTGCCCCCCCTCCCCCCCAACCAAAACACAACTACTGGTAACTAGACCAAGGGCCTCACACACACTACTCTTGAGCCATATCTCCAGCCATCTTTTTATTTTGGGACAGAGTCCTCACTAAGCTGCTTAGGCTGGCCTAGCCTGGCTTTGAATTTGCAATCCTCCTGCCTCAGTCTCCTAAGTATTGTAGGACTTTGCTATCAAGCCTGACTCCTTGAGACAGGGTCTTTGTGATCGCTTTGGCATGCTGCAGAGAAAAAATGGAATCCTTTTGTTTTGGGAAGAGGAAGGGCTCAGTTTTCAAAGGCATTGTTTGTTGACTTTTTTTCTCTTTTTCTCTTGATTTTTACATTTCAGACACACCCAGGTTTGTTTTGTTACACCAGAGTTTGAGTATTAACTTGCTCCGACAGATTTGGCCACCCCGCTGAGACTACATTTTGGCCCCCAGTGATTCTTCCCGGCTCTCCCACACTGCACACCCTTGTTTCTGTGCCAGGTTTCAAAAGTTCAGACATTCTCAACACATTTCTAGGGTTCATAAATGAACACATTTCTCCCAGCACATTGTCTTGCTAGGTTGTGCCCGTGGGAGCTAAGTCTAAAAGAGTGTTATATTGATGCTGGGTGTTCTAGGTATTTAAATCTGAAGTCGTTTTTGTTGTTGTTGCTGTTAGTTTTGTTTTTTTCACAGACTTTCTAAACACTGGTTGCACACATTAATACATGAAATGATCTGACCTGTTGTTTTAAATTACCGACCTCCCAGTAGTAGGACGGAATGTCTGTAATTAGTTATGACTAGTATACAGAAAGGGTGAAGCAGGGGTGTGGATACTTCAGGGGGAGGAGAGAAAATAGGAACAAAAACATTGGAGTCAATCGCTGAAAGGAAGGTTGTTTTTTAATAAGATTATCTTTGGTTTTATGAAAATGTATGTGTGCACATATGTATGAGTGTGTGTGTGTGTGTGTGTGTGTGTGTGTGTGTGTATTTCCGGTCGACTATATTTCTTTGGTGGGTCTTTCTAACACACTTGAAAGAGTGCGCATGTCGGCTTAGACATGTAAGTGTTCTAGCGATTGCTCCCCTAGAAGAGCTGGTTGTGCCTGCCGTCTTTGAGTATGTGGGATTTATACAGTTCCCAGCCACTGGGAATCATGTGGAAAACAGCTAAAAGATCAAGTGCAAACACCCCTCCCCTGCCTCTCTGATCTTGAGAAAGCCCTGGCACATGCCCCAAACCTGATCTCTCGCCCTTTTTTCCACCCTCTGCCTCAAGCACCCTGATCTGGTGGATGTCCTCAGAATGCACTTCCTGCCCTGCGCCCCTGTGTACCACACTGGGCTTTGTTCTGGGGCTTCCTCTCCCTGGCCTCCCTCTCCAGGGGTACCTTATGTGATCATTCTAAATTGAAGTAGACGTTGCCTCCTGTAAGCTGTGCTGATCTCAGCGCTCACTAGTGTCTGTGAGTGTTTTTGCCATGGTAGGGGTTTGTCTGTCGGCCATTTCTTTTCATGGCTATTTCAGGGAGAAAACAGGGAGCAAAGGGGACCCCATTAGTACATCCTGATAAGTTGCACATGACTTCCAAATTGTCCTTCAACAGGACATTAATAAAGATCATATTTTCTAGTAATTCCTCTTCACTCTTGGCAGTTCATAACATAAAGGAAATAAACGTGACTTGTAGTTCTGCTACCCAGTTTTTCTTTATGCATAGCTAGTTGCATGTACATCACAGCCAGTCCCTTACATAATAGTAAAACATAAGTTTGTTCCCCCAAAGCTATATTTTTCAAACATTACTGATCCTGGGACCGTGCTCATATGAGACTAGTGCTCTGCCACTGAGCCATGTCTCCAGCCTTCCATTTACTTTTTGAGACAGCTCTTGCTCAGTTGTCCTGGCCTGGAGTACTCGCTCTGCTGCCTGATGGCTTTGAATGTGTGATCATACATCCTGCTTGAATCTTCCAGGTACCTGGAATAACAGGCTGATGCCACCAGGCCCAGCTCAAAAAACAATTTTTTAAGAAGGTGATAAAACTTTAAAGGTGACATGTTCTAGAGTTGTATACGTGTACACATGAATGGACATTTTAAGTCTATGAATAATTTTATATTCATGGTCCTAAATCTGTTTTAAAAGTACAAATTTAAACTCATTTAATTCTCCAGTAGTCATCAGGGATGTAATGTATGTTCTGTTCCCTTAATTAAAGCACTGAGGTATTTTTTGTCAGGATATTGTATGTGATGCATTCCCTAATGCACAAGACTAGAATTTGATAATACTGTTTTGTTAATGACAACAAAGACATATGCATTAATCCCCAAGTAATGTACAAATGCACACAATGATGACTAACAAGGATGCATATATGTCAGAAGTTGTGTGTGCTACTTTATGTATATGAATGTTTTCACTCCCAGGAACCTGTGGGTTCTCTGAGGACTGTCCAGTGCGGAGAGCTGGGGTTCTTCATCATAACCTCAGCAATCCCATGGCCCCAGGGAAGCCTTCTCCTTGTTCTGTGGACCCAGACTAGGTACTTCCCAACTGGAACTGTAGCCCCTCAGCTATGAAATATGGTTAATAAAGGAATTGAATGGTTTTGAGGATTCGGTGAATCACTGTGAGTTAGTGTTTTGCATGGTGTCGGGCCCATGGTAAATAAATGTCTTGTAAATGTGAGTTTGGAAGGGTCATTTAGTTTTCAATGAATGGTTTTAGTGTTGGGGAATTTCCTCTCCGGTCTTAGCTATGTGGAGTCATTTGCCCAGCTAATGGTCTTATTTTAGAGGGAGCTGGGCCCAGCCTCATTTGGGGTCTTTGTAGAGCACATGGGCTGCAGCTCCCCATAATGTGCCTTTGTCCAGTTTGTTACTTTCAGAAGGGGCCGTGGGATGGGGCTTTTCTGTATAGGGGCAGAGACTGAGGATTTCCGGCTTGGTGGGCTACATGAAGTCTGGAGTGACTGCATGTAGTGAGGGAGCGAACCAGACAGAATGCAAATGAACAGCTGTGTTCTGATAAATGATCAGTCTTCAGTCCTGGACACTGAACTCAGATTATTTTCATGCTGAGAACTGCTTAAAACTGTAAAGCTATTCTGGCCGTGGGTCATACAAAACTAGCCATTGCTGTCAGATGTCCGTCATTAGGCTTCTGCCTTTCACAGAAGATGGTCCAGATAGTCTCAGAACTGAAATCATTTTCTTCCACTTTTCCTCCTGGTCTCCCCAAACTATTGAGGAATGTTTAGCAACCGTTGTCCCCTTTCTTTAATGTTTAGTTACCCAGGGCATAGTCAGACAAGAACGTGTCATTTGGACGTTTGAATCCTCTTATTTGGGACGTTTATGTCATATGTGGAGGAAATGAAAGTAGCCAGCGTTTGTGATCTTTCTCGAAGTAAAGTCAATGACTAAGGTTGCTGAGAGGTGCTGCAGAGTGGAAGCGAATGAAACGAAAATGGACTAGAAAGGCACCCTGTTAATAAACAGAGACCTCTTGTCAGGAAACACACTGGCTACTGTTTGTAAGGAGCCTGCCATTCCTGCCCCTGAAATCAAGACATACTGCAAATTCTTCTGTGCCCCCCCCCCTTTGGATTGGAGAAGGGGGTGGCAGTCAGAGAAGAGGTAGTATTGGAATAAGAGGAATACAAACAGCATTTATAATCTTTTCTATTGATCTGCTTTAATCCAAGAATATGAGTGTGTGGGAAGAAATGTATGCAGTTACATTATTCTTCACATCCTCAGCTCTTGGACATTGCGGTGCCTCGTTATTTTAGAAGCAGTGGGCTTTTGTGGAATGATACACATGGGAATCCAAGCCAAGAAATGTGTTCTGGGATGATCTCTCATTTATGGGCGTTGGAGTCCACAAAGCCCCAGGGAGGCCTGTGTTGGCCTCACAGAGCACAGCTGTTTCCTTTCACCTCAGGAGCGGAAAGATGGCTTTGGCTCTTGGATACCGTCGTTTAGACTCCTCTGTTTCGTTTCTGAGCAGAAAACATCCTGTTTCAGGGCCTGGAGAGATGGCCCAGCAGTTAAGAGTGCTTGCCGCTCTTGCAGAGGACTCAGGTTCAATTCTCAGCACCTCTGTGGGGACAGCTTGTGACTGTAACTCTAGCCTCAGGGGGTCTGATGTCCGTCCGTTTCTCGATCCCTAGGACCCCTGTACTTACATGCACATACCCACACACAGATGTAAAGTATGCATAATCAAAAAGAAAACACATCTAAAACTAAAAACAGCAAAAACAACCATTCTCTTTGATCACGCATGGATGCTATAATCCTGGTAGATAGCATATTGAAGCTTTTACTTACCCTGAGGATATCCAAGGTAGGACGCTTTATTTAATATCCGCAAAGTATGATGTGAGATTAGTATTGCTTTCATTCTCTCAGGAAAAATGTGAAGAATAAATGTATATACTAAATTCATGTTTTCTATAATTTACTTTTGGTCAAATGACTTCCTTTTGAGAACTATAAAATTAGTTATGCTATTTGCTTTTGAGGGAGAGGGAGAATATTGTGTTTTTAATGTATAGCTGAATCTTAAAACTAAAACAAAATTGAGGAAATATTTAGTATTCCCTATAGACTCCTTCAGCAGATAGCCTGGAGTGTGGCTTTTAGGGTTTATCTTTTGACCTTGACTTCTAGTAAGACGTTTTGCTTGATGATCTAGTCCATAAAAATACATAGAAACATATGCATACACATATATGCACCTACACATCCCACACACTCAGGAGTATAGTAGTATGTATAAGAAGTTCATCTTAGCCTTATACTTCTTTCAGAACCCGCCTCTCAACTTTGACCAACTGGCCATGACCCACAGACATCTGCCTAAGTATTCATTTTAGATGGCAGAGGAAACCCCCATACCTACTTTTGGTACCCACACCAGTAATCAAACAAGGCATGATATTTGGGTTTACTATTAACTTAATGTTGTGATAATTAGCAATGATTATGAAGCCAATAATTTTAAGCCCCCAAATCATTTGAACAGTGAAAATTATGCATACAGTTTGAGAATTATTGTTGAGATAGAGTGGTTGCTGATAATCTTTGTGGGATTATCATCATCATTGTTTAGTTAAGTCCAGGTGATGAGAAGGTACACACTGCCCTCAGCTTCTGCTACATAGGAACCAAGGCTTACTATCACACTGGCAACCGTGTCATGGGCAATAGCTGTACTAGCAGAGCTGGTGTGATAGAGAGTGGGCTTAGTTTTACAAAAGTCCCTTTGAGCTAGACTCACGGCGTGGAGAAATTATGATTCCTGTCCTTTTATAGGAAATTCTGAAAGTTGGTGTGCAGCTGGCAGATGGCTCAGTGGGTAAAGTACTTGCCACTCAAGAATGAGAACCTGAGTTTCAGTTCCAAGAACCCAGGTAAAAGTTACACATGTGGTGTAAGCATCTGTAACCTAGCACTCCTACAGGGGGTGGGAGGTCGAGACAGAATTCCCAGAAACTCTCAGGCCAGCCAGCCTGGAGTACATACTAGAAAAACAGGAGACCCTTCCTGGAAGGCCTGGGCTAGTTCTCTGAATATGCCTGCTTTCACAAACATAAGCATGTACTTACATTGTACACACACACATATACATACATGTACATATTATAGATGAGCAAAAAAGTTAAAAAGGGTTTTCTAGATTGTCTAATAAGTTTATAATCATAATTTAACTTTTTAATATTTCCTATTTTTATTACATTGCAGTACTTCATTCTGTCTAGGTGAATGACATTTACGTTTGCCAAATATTAATTTTAACAGTTGCTTGTTTGCCACCAGTATGCTAAAATCTGTATTTGATAAATTCCAAAATATCTATTTAGGCATTTATCTATTCCCAGTAAAGAAAACATTTCACAAAATCATTATTTCAGCTAAATATAGTATGCTCATCTTTTCTGATCTAGTTAATCTTTTGTTATTCTTTTCAGACAGTCTCACTGTGTGGCCCAGACTGCACAGAATCATCCTGCCTCAGTATCCTGAAGGATGATTGTCCTGTGCCACCCTGCATGGCCATGTTTCATTTTGAAAGCTGCTTATTTTGTTTCTCAGTCCACTCACGGTTTCTGACCTGTGGTTTTCAACTGCTGAGACCCTCTTGCTCTGTTAATGGTGAGATAGCAAGGACAGGCCATTTTGGCATGGGATATTTTCTTGTGCAAGGGAAAGTGATTTCTAATTTTGTTCTTTTCCTATATGGATTATTCAGGGTTCCAGAACTGCGATTTAAAATGTTAAGACTTGTAGAAAATGGATTGATGCTATTGCTGAACAGTTTCTTGGACTAATTCCTACCAGCTATTTCAGAATTTAAGAGGTTCTGTGTTTTTATTAGCATGGTAAAAATTACTGTGTGGGCATGCCTTAATCAAAATGCTTTGTTGTTTTTCTTTGTTTTGTTTGCTTTAGACCTAAGAGTTTTAGTGGCTGAACCTCCCTAATCTGAACATTCAAAATCCTGAGTGTTCTGGAATCCCAAACTTGCTTTTAGAGAAGTCTTAAATTCCCAGCAAGACTGAGTGGAAGGAACAAAGCTTCCCTGTCTGTCCCATGCCAGCCCCCATGCATAGCCTCTGAACTGTTGTTAGTTTCCCCCTGTTGTGTTTTGCTACATTGTTCTATTACCAATAAAAACTAAAGAGGCAATACTGGGGTGGAAACCTGAGAGATCAAAGAAGCAGAGGAGGAGTGACCAGCTGACTTTCCCCTTCTTACTGGGGAGCCAGCCAGCGCCTATTCTCTCCACACTCTTGGATCTTTCCCAGATCCAAGAGAGCGGGTGAATTCCAAGCCTTCCCTTCTCCTTCCTGTCTGTATTCCTGGCTTCACTATGGCTAATATCTGGTTGCTGGCTCCACCTCTGGATTCAAAGTTAACTTTATTAACACAATCTAGGAATGTCACAGTACGATCAAATATCTCGCAACATCCCCCACTGTATTTTCTGTTCCTGTGACAGAATACTATGACAAAGACAACCTTCAGGAGGAAGAGATTCTTTGGGCTTATGGTTCTGATAAGAGTCCATCATGGCGGGGAGGCATGGCAGTGTTGTAGCTGGAGCAGGAAGCTGAGAGCCCACACCCTTAATCACAGCCTGGAGCAGGGAGCAAGCTGAAAGTGACAAGTTGTTTTTTATTACAGTTCCTACTCCTCAGTGATGTACTTCTTCTGACAAGACTACACCACCTAAATTTCCCTAAACAGCCCTGCCAACTAGTAACCAAGTAGTTGAATGCCTGAGACTCTGGGGGGCATTCTCACTCAAACCACCCATATTCAGTTCCCTGGCCCCCATAGGCTTATGGTCTTACCATAATGCAAAATGCATTTAGTCCAACTTGAAAAGTCTCCATAATTTTTCACACTCTCAACACTGAGTCTCTCCCGAGATTCAAGGTAATCTCTTAATTTTAACTCCCTCATCAGTAAAATTAAGAAGCAAATTATACACTTCCAATGTATATTAGCACAGAATATTCATTACCATTCCAGAAGGGAGGAATGAGGCATAGTAAAGAAATACTGAACTAAAACAAGACCAGAACCCAGCAAGGCAAACGTCAAATCCTGCAGCGCCATGTCCAACATCTGTCACTTAATCTTTGAAGGACTTAAAGGCTCTGCCCTTCTAGCTTTGCTCTCTTCAACATCCCCCCCCCCCCCCCCCGATGATTCTGTACCCTGTATAGCTCTGCTTGGCAGATGTTTCATGGCTCTGGCATCTCCAGCATCATGGGTTGTCTTCTGCAACTCAGGCTTCACTTGATAGCATTACACAATGGCTTTTCACAGCCTCTTGCCCTCTCATGGCCTTCATGCAAGGACTCCCTTGTTTTATACTGATTGCCTCAGCAGCTCTCTGAAACCATGGAGGAAGAATCCATGACCCCTTCATTCTTGCAGCCTTCATGGCTCTGAAGTCAGTATCAAGTAGGCATGGAATACACTGCCAAGTTCAGCTGCCAATGTGGGATGGATGCTGGCACCCTCGAATCACATTAGCAGCTGCATGTTTATTTAGTTGCTATGAGGAGAAGGTGCCTTCAGTTCTCTTCTGCAGGTCAGAAGCTTAGCAAGTGGAATCTTGTCCTGAGGACACCCTCCTTTTGTTCCAGTGCAATGAAGGCCTCTCTAATTTCTAGTAGTTACAGCCTCAAGCCTCCTGTTGTTCTTTTTCTCTCTAAACTGTACATTTTGCCCTACTTGCTCTTTTTCATTGTAGACTATAGAAAAGTTACCAATAATACATACCACAGGTTCAATAACGTGCTGTTTTGAAATCTCCTCTGCCAAGGAAATTAATCCATCCCCTTTTCAACCTTAGGCAAGTTCTTAGGACAGGGACAGACGGCAAGCCAGATTTTTTTTTTTTTTTTTTTTTGCCAAAATATCACAGGAATGGCCTATAGCTCAGTGCTGGTAAAGTCTTTGCTTCCTTCTGAAAAACCTTTGAGCTGGGCTTACAGTGTTCACTGCTGTCAGTATGGCTATCTTCTAGGTTCCTATGTGGATAGCTCTTTAAGCTCTGCTGATAGCATTCAATTGGTTTCTAGCCCAAGATTCCAAATTCCTCCTAAAAACAACATGGCCAGATTTGTCACAGCAACACCCCCCTCTCTGGTACCAACTTCTAGGCCAGCAGAGCATAAGAACAGGAAGCAAAAATTTTCTTAGTGTTGAGTGATACCTCTCCCTATTCCACTCCCTATTCCTGGACCCTTGAATCCTGGCTGTAGGAGGGAAAGTACCATGTATTGGATGCTGATTCAAAGCATATATTGTCTTCTGAAGAACCCTGCCTCTGCCGTCCAGGCTATTACCACCATTGGCACTTTAACTGTGTCTTTAAAAGACCATTCTACCTCCACCATTTTATCCGGCCATTTGTTTTAGATGGTGGGGAAAACATGGCATGACTAGTGGATTCCATGAGCATGCACCCTCTGTTGCAGTTCTTTGACCATGAAGTGAGTTTCTTGGTCAGAAGCAATACAATGTGAAATGAAATGATGATAGAATGGCATGATGGTGGATAAGGCATTCTGTAAGACCACATTGTTGGTAGTTTTTGCAGATGCATTACATGCAGCAAAGGCAAATCTTTAACCAGAATAAGAATTTATTCCAGTAAGGTCAAAGCAATGCCTTTCCACAAAGAAAGCATAATCAATCTGCCATCATGTTGCTGGCTGGTCATTCCGGGGAATGGAGCATGTCATATCAGGGCTCATTGTTGGTCTCTGTTGCTGGTAGATCCACCACTCAGCAGGAGCCAGAGCCAAGTCAGCTTCGGTGAGTGGAAGTCCATGTTATCAAACCCCTACATAACCTCCATCTCTGCCACCATAGCCACTTTGTTCATGGGTCCACCCATCAGGGACCTGGACAGGGATGGCTGGGGAAAGAGGCTGACTGTCCACAGAATGAGGACTAGCTCCTATGCTGAAATCATCTTTTGATGAGCATTTACATGGAACTGAAGTATCTTCATACCCTTTGTTCATTTGGGGAGCTTTGTTCATATATTTCTTCTGTGAATGCCTTTCTCACCAATTATTCAAGTCCATGACCATCCAGCCAAATCATTGGCTATAGAAGTTCATGAGTCACTGAACAGTCACACATCTGGCCATTTAACCTTACAAGCAAAGTGTAAGACCACGTGTACTGCTGGAAATTCTGCCCACTCTGAATATTTTCCTTTATCCCAGTGTCTTTCATGGTTGTCCCAGAAAGGAGTAGCTACTTCTGGATGGTGCCTGCGTAAACCCATCAGTAAACCAAGCCCTAGTCTTCTCTTTCTCAGTCATCTGATCATAGGAAGCCATCAGTGCATGCTTGGGAACAGAAGGCATTCTAACAGGAGTAAAAACCATAGACATTTGGTGACAGGAAACCTAAGATACTGTGCCTTTGTCTTAGTGTGGTAGGTCTTGCCTGCTAGTTGTGAGCTGTGCTTCTATAGAATTTTCCTGTGAACCGTATTCGGTCTCTCAGGGCAACTTCTTCTTGTAACTTGATCAGGACCTGCTTGAGCCTGATCATGTATATATTACTTCCATTTGACAATGGACTGCTGCTGTGCACCCCTACATTATGGGCTAGTGGGTCAGATAATACTCAGCTTAGGTTACATGGTAACTTTGTGCCTCCCCCACCCTCACCCCCTGCCAAATTTCTACTAAGGTTTAATAGCAGGTTAAGAGCTATCTTTCTAGTCAACAGCCAATGATAGATAGAGCCTTGCTTCAAAAGCCCCAATCTCTGCTGTGATTTATGCATAGCAGCCTGCTTCAGACCCCAGACAGTATCCTCGTCTGCCAGTGACACCTCAGGTACTGTCAGGGCTGCTCAATCATGTAATCTAAGTGACAGAGGAACCAGGACCTGTTGAAGAGCTCTCTCTCGTTCCAGGTTCCACTCCAAGCTGGCATCTTCCTGAGTCACTTGGTATATAGGCAAGAGAAACAAACCTAAGACTGTGCTGCCTCCAAAATCCAAATAGGCCCTCTAAGCATTGTGCTTCTTTCTTGGTGGTGGTGGGGGCTGGGTACAACCACTTTTCCTTAGAGTATCTATGCACACTCCACACGACATGACTAGAAATTTTACTGAGGTAGAACACTGTTGAGCTTTGATTGGATTTATTTCCTGTGCTCTGATGTATGTATCAACAAGTCCAAGGTGTTTGTTGCCTCCTGCTCACTTGGTCCAATCAGCATAATGTTATTAATATAGTGGATTAAATTATTAAAATATTAATTAAAATATTACTGGTGTAATATTTTGTGAAAGAGACAAATGATCTAGATCCCATCACAGAGCTGGAGAGTTAATATACCCTTGAGGTAGGGCAGTGAAGGTGTATTGCTGTCCTTGCCAGCTGAAAGCAAATTACTTCTTGTGGTCCTTATGGGCAGATATTTTAAGTTGCATTTGCTAGATATCAAGTACCAGGAAATGTGTTAGCAGCTGCAGTTAGAATTACTACTTGATTATGTTTTTGATAGTCAATTGTATGCTCCATGATCCATCCACCTGTTTTCTGCACAGGCCAAATAGAGTTAAAGGGGAATATGATGAGAACCACCAACCCTGCCTCTTTCAAGTCCTTGTTGGTGGCATTAGTTTCTGTAGTCTGTTTCAGAATGTGACCACTGTTTTTCCTGATATGTAGTTTGTTTTTTTTTCTAACTCTTTGGGGGTCCGCCACCCAGCTCCCAAATAAATACATGGAGACTTATTCTTACTTATGAATACTCGGCCTTAGCTTGGCTTGTTCCTAGCCAGCTTTTCTAACTTAAATTATCCTGTTTTTCTCTTTAACTATGTTTTCCTCTGGGCTTTTTACTTTTCTTTGTTCTATATATCTTTCTTTCCTTCTTACTCCAAGGCTGGGTGTGTAACTGGGTGACTAGCCCCTGGTGTCCTCCCCTCCTTCTCCTTTCCTTACTCCTCCTCCTCTCCTGTTTATTCTCACTGCCTGGCAGCCCTGCCTGTTTCTCTCTCCTGTGTAGCTATTGGTCATTCATGTAGCTCTTTATTAGATCAATCAGGTGTTTTAGACAGGCAAAGTAACACAGCTTTACATAGTTAAACAAATGCAACACATCTTTGTATCATTAAACAGATATTCCACAAGTATAAATAAATGTAACACATTTTAAAATATTCCACAACATTGGTATGTTAGACTATCTAGATCATATAGTCTAAAAAATCCCCCTTTAATATTTCTATTCATTCTGTGAGTCCTCTTCATTTGGAGAACCCTGACTAATACACCCACCCACCAACACGGATAACATCATTATCACCTATAGACTAATTTATAGTGTTATGTATCTACCATTACAGTACAACACAATCATTTCACTGCCCTAAAGATTATCCTTGCTCTGTCTTTTTTTGTCCTTTTTGATCTTTGTGGGTCTCTATTGTTTTCCCCTTTCCAGAAAGTCACATAGTTAGAGTCATTAAGATATGTGGCTTCTTAGATTGATCTTAGAAAGGTGCTTTGAAGTCTGCCCCATCTTTTCATTTCTTTTTATTGCTAATAGTATCATTCCATTTTCTGAGCATGTCTTCTAGGCCAGTCAATTGCTGTAGCTTGTTGAATTCATAGCTGGGCATGATTGATAGTAGTTTTCTTCCCTAGTAGCTTGAATAACACTTTCTATCACTATGAAAGCGAGCATGTAGGATGAACCTTCCAGGTCAACACCAGCTTGATTTTGCATATGTTTTATGCCTTAAGCATATGGTGTGTGTAGTAATAAGGTCTTTCCACCAAGTTCTAGATGATAACCTAGAGCTTTGGCTATAGCCTGTAATATTTGTGGGCTTAAGGGACCTCACTGGCTATTCTGGCTAGTTTTATGTCAAGCTTGACACAAGCCAGAGTCATGTGGGAAGATTGAACATCAATTGAGGACATTCACCCACCAGAGAGTGGCCTTTGTGCAAGCCGGTGGTATATTTTCTTAATTGATGATTGATGTGAGAGGGTCCAGTTAGCTCACTATGGGCCGTGCCACCTCTGGGCTGGTGGTTCTGGGAGCTTAAGAAAGGATGAGCAAGCAGTGGAGAGCAAGCCAGTAAGCAGCACTCCTCCACAGCCTCTGCATCAGCTCCTGCCTTCAACTTCCAGCCCTGTTGAGTTCCTGCCCAGACTGCCTTCAGTGAAGGACTGTGATGTGGAATTACAACAGAAATAAACCCTTGCCTCCAAGTTGCTTATGGTCATAGGGTTTTATTCCATTAATAGAAACCCTAACTAAAATACTGCCCAACAACCCCAAAAGAAATAACTCATACCTGATATTCGGCTTTTTACTTGTTATTTTTATTGTTTTGATAGTGTAACTTTTATAAAGTAACTCCGTTTTCTCTCTTTTTATGTATGTGTACATGCCAGTTAAATAGTTATGTGAAGCTCCACCAGCCCTTCACTAACAAGTTAGATGTAACCTTTTTTAGTTCTCTTTTACAAATCCCGAGTCATCTGTCTTGTTCCAGAGGTGCAAAGATAAACACTGGAGAAGCCCACACTTCCTTTCTGGCCGTGAAAGACCAGATCTCCTCCCTTTGCATTCACTCTTCTGTGACCTTGACCTTCACACTTTAAAGTCTGGGGCCAGCCTTCCTGCAGAGGAAGAGGCAGCACTTGGCTGCTGATGGTGGTCTCCTCCTCTCTAGTGACAGCAGGGAGTTAGTGAGAAAAGGGAAGGGCAAGGCTGGAAACAGCACCAGCGTTTAGAACTGCTTAACTCAGAGGACCCCCCCCCCCCACACACACACACAGGATCTCCCTACAGTGCCATCGAGATGCTGCTGGATCATCCCAGCCCATGTTTAAGACAGAGGTTATGTTGGGTCTTTTCCAGGGCTTTCATTCTGATGAATCCCAATTTCAGGCCATTTCCACAGTCTCTTAGCTCCCAGGCAGGCCTCTTTGTTATATGTAACCATGCTTGCGTGAGAAAATGCCGAGCAGAGAGCCTTAGAAGGCATGTGTGCAGTCCAGCAGCACAGCTCATTGACGTTTGTGAGTGCGCCTTCCTTAAGTAAATTTGGAATTGATCAGTGTGTGGGCTAGCTCTGTTTCGATGCTCCCTGTCATTGGATGTCTGTCAGATGTCAGCAAGAAACAGAGCTTAGGTCTTGTCCCTAGACACTGCTGTAAGGCTGAAGTCAGTCTGTGGAGCACTGTCCAGAGCTAACTCAGTATGTCAGAAGGACCAGTGGATTACGTATTAGTATTAATTGATCTAACAACAAAATATTCCAACCTGTTGCCTGGCAGTTGTGAGCAATCTACTGGTTTTGTGATTCCTTAGCCTCTGGATGTTTCTGTTACGTTCTTTCATTTCCAGTTGACTCAATTTTGAGAATTCGGGCCCCAGTGTTTTGGAATATGAAGTGAAAGACATCTACAAAAGGTTAATGGCCCACTATTAAGCAGTAAATAGTGTCCTGTGTTGAAGCGCCTTCTGGATTTCACACTTTGTTGTGTATTAGGGTAATTGTTGTTCAGTATTTAGTATACATCAAAAATGAAAGAACGTCAGTTATGCAAATTAGTGGTTCTGTCACTTACTGTGTATTTACTTTCAGGTTCTTCAATTTCTATTGAGTTTTGTCTGAGCCCATTAAAGTTGTTGTTGTATCTTGTTTCCAAGACTATCCACATCTTTCATCCTCACCATTATCTGTAAGGAACTAGAAAGTTCTATTGTTCATGTTGATCACAATGGGCTGCTTCCTTGCTTTTTGGAAAGTTTGAAATAATTGAGATAACTAATTTCCACCGTCTGCAGACAATCAGCAAACAATGTTCTCTGGCAGCTCCTCCTGCCTCCTTGTTTCTGCACCAGCTCTCACTGTCCTGGAACTTGCTATGTAGATCAGTCTGGCCTCAAACTTAAGAGATCCAAGTGTTGGGATTAAAGGTGGGTACCATCACACCTGGCTTCCTCCTTGTGATGTTTCCTTTCTCTCTAAGGGTTGTAAGGTGTGGATGGAGTCTCCAAACAAGCAAAGTAACAAAAACAAGGGGAAAAAATTACATTTATTTCTGCCAGTGACTTTCTCTTCATAGACACAGAGAGACATAGCACAAGAATTCAGATTGCAAAGTGTGTGTGTGTGAGTGTGTGTGTGTGTGTGTGTGTGTGTGTGTGTGTGTGTATGTATGTATGTATGTATGCAGGTTCCTGTACAGACCACAGGAGGGTGTTAGAGCCTCTGGAATGGAGTTGTATGTAGTTGTGAGCTGCCTGAGTGACATCTGTATTGGGTTTTCTGGAAGAGAGACAAGTGCTCTTAACTGCCGAGCCATTTCTCCAGCTCCCTCAACCCCTCAACTTTATATATATATATATTTTTTGTTTGTTTGTCTGTCTGTTTGTTTGTTTGTTTTCGATACAGGGGTTCTCTGCGTAGCTTTGTGCCTTTCCTGGGACTCACTTGGTAGCCCAGGCTGGCCTTGAATTCACAGAGATCCGCCTGGCTCTGCCTCCCGAGTGCTGGGATTAAAGGCGTGCGCCACCACCGCCCGGCTCAACTTTATATTTTTAAGCGATATTATAACATTATTGTTAGGGCTGTCTCTACTCAGGACAGAGATGCAGTGCAAATCTGTAGTTCGTGTCAAACCAAAGACATGTGCTTACTGTTGTATTCATGCAATAAACATTTTAGTCATGTCATCCTGTGGGGAAAAGGTACTACCTCTAAAGCAGTGGTTCTCAACCATGGGTTGTTGGGAGGGGGTCAGATGACCCTTTTAGAGGGTCACCTAAGACCATTGGAAAACACAGATATTTACATTGTGATTCAAAACAGTAGCAAAATCACAGTTATTAAGTTAGCAATGAAAATAATTTTATGGTTGAGGTCACCACAACATGAGGAACTGTGTTAAAGGCTTGCAGCATTAGGAAGGTTGAGGACCACTGCTCTAAAGTAATATTCCCAAATAGACTTTTCATTTGGGAATTCTAACGAGGAAAATCGATAACAACTTAGAATAAAGTTAGAAACAAAAGAGTTGATCAGATTCTTTTTTTGTTTTTTTCTTCTTTTAGGGCAAGTTAAAGTCTTCAGAGCGCTGTATACATTTGAACCCAGGACTGTAAGTATTCTGATTTAAATTGTAAAATTGACACAGCAACTTAAGATGACTTTATTTAGACACCTGTTCTGGCGTAAGTAGTCCGTACTTTCTGCGATGCTATGAGTAATTCACAGGATGAGTGTCCAGTCTCTCCCCACGGCTCTCCCCTAGTGAGTGGAGCTAAGCCCCAGGTTGATGTGCATGGCCTGAGTTTGGAGGTCATAGACTCCCTCACATGGCTTCTCTCCTTGTGTGTGGTGACATCTGCTTTAAGTCACCAAGGGGCCCACGTACAAAAATATCTAAACTACAGAGACCCCAGTCTTTGTCAGCTTTGCTGTGGGTCACACACTAACCTTCCTCACCCACTCCTTGACCCTCTACCTCACACCTTCCGCCGGCCTCCTGGAGCGGGGCTGTCTTAGTTCTTCTGTCAGCATTTCCTGTTGTTGTGGATCCCGGTGTCCACCCACCCACTCAGGGTTTAGTGAGCTCCTGTTTTGTGCCACACGCCGGATGAGCCTTTGTGAATAGTGCAGCGACAGCTGAAGGAAATATAAGAAAGCTAGCTGAGCACAAGGGAGCCAGCAAACACCGTTTCTCCATGATTTCTCAAGGTTCCTGCTTGGGTTCCTCCCCCATGATGGAAATGTAAGCCGCATCAGCCCTTTCCTTCCCTAGGCTGCATTCGTCAGGGTTTTATCAGGCAACAGGAAGGAAGCCGGAACATCCTCCATAGCACCCATCATTTCTCCCATAGTTACTCCAGGGTATCCATCATCACTGGCATGGCTCTCCCACTCTGAGTGCTGATTCACATCACCAGGCCGGGGCCTGCTGGGAGATCACAATCTGCCCTTTTCTAAACCTCTACCCAGTTCCTCATTTGAACATGGGAGTACTGCCCACTGAACATGGGAGTACTGCCCACTGCTCTACACCACAGTCCTGACAGAAGGTTCCATCACTTGGTGGTCATCAGCTGGTGACAGTGATTAATAGCCAGTCCAAGTCTGCATACTCAGAGGAGCTTTCCCAAGACTTCAGAGGTAGCAGGCTTCCGGGGCTGTCACTGTCACCGTATGAGGTGGGTGAGCCATGGGTAGAGTGTTTGTGGAGGGGCTGCTGCAGCAGAACCACAGACCTGACATTTTAGCCACAGACATACAATTCCTCATTATCCTGGAAGCCCCAGATTGAGTCGACAGCAAGGCTGGTTTCTTCTGAGGCCTGTCATGATGACTTATAGTAAGTCACTTTCTCCCCATGCCCTCACATGGCCTCTCCTTGGGTGTGTCAGTGTTCCCGTCTCTTCATGGATGTCAGTTGTGTGGGGTTGGGGTCTGCCTTGAAGCTCTCATTGAATCTTAATGATCTCAATAAAGACTGTTTCCAGCCAGGAGGTAGTGGCGCATGCCTTTTTATCACATTACTCAGGAGGCAGAGGCAGGTAGATCTCTATGAGTTCGAGGCCAACCTGGTCTACAGAGTGAGTTCTGGGACAGCCAGGGCTATATAGAGAAATTCTGTCTCAAAAAAGCAAAAACAAAAACAAAAACAAAAGGCCCTGTCTCTGAGGTGCTGGGAGTTGGGACAGCAACCCAGAGTTAGGGAGGAAGCACAGAAGGCCATGACAGGTAGAGTGGCCCAGAGTCATCTTTAACTTCGCTTACAGGGACATCTCTGATGACGTCAGGATCCCGGAGGAGGAGAATGGTGGAGGGGAGCTCACAGCATCATCAGTTGCTCCTTCAGGCCATGCAAACACGAGGCCACAGAAGCCTCCTCTAGAATGAGACCTATGTTCCCTGAGGGTAGTGACTGAAGGTGTCCTTAGCCGGGCCACTGTTGTCCTTCCTCACTGACCTCCCCTCGCTATGTGACTCCCCCGACTTTTGGCCTTTCCTCACTTCCAGTGTGAATCAAGCTTCTCCATTCTGTTTGCATTCCCTGCTAGGTTAATGTTTCCAATCTGTGGCTTCGGCCCACCATCTGCTGCCCATCTGTATTTTACTATGTGGTCCTCTGTGGTGTAGCTCTTGTTCCAGAGCCCCTGCCCCCTGCCCCTCCCCCTTTTGTATCACCCAGAGGACTCTCAGTAGCCCCATCTCTGCACCTTCTCTGGACCCCTGCTCATGTGAACTGTTTTCCCTTCCGTGAATACTGCACTGAGCATTCCCACTAGAAGTAGGTGCCTCTTACTGTGGCCTACTCAGGCACAATACTGTACAGGCAGGTCCCATCTGGGGAGCAGGACCCCGGTTCAGAGCCTGAGGTAGGCTTTCCGGTTTTTCCTGCCTCATTTGCTGCTTGTGACATGGAGATGACTTAACCTTTGTCTCTGTTGGTTTAGTGAGAACTATGATAACGTAAGGCGGCAACAGCTGGAATAGTCGCCATTGCCAGTGAGTACTGGTTGCTCTGTTGATGGACGTTTAACAAATACTTTTCTTTGTTTGATATACTGATTTACCTCCATTTCTTTGTTGGAGGGAGTTTCCCCATGTTGTTTTTTTAAAGCTTTAGTTATTATTGAATATATAGGAGTAATACATATTTAATTTATTAGGTAATTTAAAAAGTATTCTATTTTTAAACTGTGACTATAATTTTTGATATGCTGGTCCTGAGAGTCAGTAATGGCCATTCCACATCCTGTTATCTGCATACTGCTCCATGTTCTCCCTTCTGTCAGTCTAGATACTGAAGTATCTAGTGAACAGGTCACCAGCTCACACAGGCCTTCCTTTAGCTGTTATTAGATATTGAACATCCTTCCAGACATTCCTTTACTTTTGTGAGAGCATGAACCTGTCTCTTGGACAATGCTGGAAGCATTGTTTGTTTCCCTGTAACAGACAGTCATCATCTTTGTCTGGGCACACAGCACACTGATCACTCAGCATGTCATGCGCAAGGCACGCACACCACACACCATGGTACAAGGACACCACAGTACAGCACACAGGATACTCAGCACACCGTGGCACACAGCATAGTACATGCTCAGCATGCCACACATTGAGTCTACTGCATCCATAGCACACCATTTACTCAGCATACCCTGGGCACTGCACTCTGAGAACACAGCACATTGAGGATGTAGCACATTATAGTCAGTACACTAAGTTCACAGCACACTACAGAATACACTGAATATACCGCTGAGTGCACAGCACACCACAAGCTCCACATTCTGAACACATTGCACAGTATACTGAGGTCACAGTACTCCAAGCACACCAAGTATACAACACACTGCAGGCATAGTAGGTTGAGTGCATAACACATGGTTTATAGCGCACCAACTACCTCTTTAAAGCACTGTGGCCTGGACATATTGAAGGCTGAGCTGGAATCTAGGGGCCCTTTACTTGCTTATACAGCAGCCTGGAAGGCTATGGTTCTCCTTTTAGCAACTCACAACCCCAGGAGACAGTGCGAGTGTCAGCCAGCTCCAGTTTTGGTAATAATACATTGGCTGGGTAGAGTAAGGCAGGTGTGGCTCCTGATTATCTATCTTGCTTCAAGGAAAGGTATTTCTGGCATCACTCCGCCTTCTGAGATTCTAACCCTCCCCCAGCCCCCATTTGGATGAAGTTGTCACCCAGAGACCTGCCTGGACTGGATGGACCAGTGCGAAAGCATGTTGTTGGGGGAGGAACAGTGTGCCTGAGGAACAGTGCCTGAGGAGTGCTGGTTTCTGAAGGAAAACCAGGTGGACCTGCTTGGTCGTACAAGGCTTGCTTGGCTGCTCTAGGTTATAATGTGAGGAGGTGTAGAATGGGGATCCGAAAGTCGAGGTAGGATCCCAGCCATGCTCCTTACTCTGGCCTTCAGGCTTCCTGCATCTGCTTGCTAAATAGAGATACCTATGACCCAGTTCTGCCTCGGAGGTTTTTACAAGGACCCAGTGAGGTCAAGCATACTTTGCATGGGAGAGGAACTGTTTACGACATTGTTGTCCTGCATTATTGAGGAGTTAGGATAAGGAATTTTTTTTTTCCAAAATCACCATCATTGAACTAGGTCATGATACTGTGATGACCAGTATGTGTGATGTTTCTGTGAGAGAAAACAAAAGCTGGAATTAGAAGTTGGGGCTCCATAGTCTGAACATCACATGCTTGGTGACAATCTCATCGTTAGTATGGCAACAAAAAATGGCCCCCACTCCTTAGTAATTTTGGAGAGGGTTAAATTACTGTTTGCAAAGGTTGTGACCAGTGCATGTCACATAAGTAACTATAATAAAATAGTAAATGAAAACATTTATTTTTCCTTTTATTAATTTTTGTATTTTTAAGTTACCAAATCTAAAAAAGTTGAGAAGTATATCACAGTTTCTCTAAGCTTTTAAAAAACATATTTGCATAAACCAATAAAATTGCTGTCTTGGGACTCTGTTACCCATACTATATAGAATAGTAACGAGAATGTACATTTGCACTCAGTACTAATAGGTATTTACACTTGGTACGGGAGCACAGGTCATTGCTTATTCCTTTCGGCTTTTGCTTTACTCGAGACAACGTCTCTCTCTGCAGCCCAGGCTGGCCTTGAGCTTAGAGCAATCCTCCTGTCTTAGCCTCCTGAGTCTTGTGATCCAAGGCATGAGTCACCGTCCTAGCTCCCTTCTTCGTTCTAAGACCTTGTCGCTTTCCCAGGAGAGATGAGAGAATGTGGTTAAAAACCAGAGAGCAAGCTGGATGTAGTGACGTGCTCAAGGCATCATTGGGTCTCTGCTTTCCCATTTCTCTTCCGTGAATACGATGCCAGGAATGTAAAAGTAGATCCTCCTTGAACAGTTTACATTAAGTGGTCTGTTGTGGGTTCTTAATGGAAAATGCGACTATTTTAGGTAACGTCTGATTTTAAGTCATAATGTTACCATACTGACTGTGCAGTCCCCAGCAGTGTCAAGAATTTCATAAACCGCCCTCTTAGTCAGGCTAGGAAAGCCCACCCCTTTATTTTGTCCTTTTGGAAGAAGATACTGTGTAGTTTGTATTGTACTTGAGAGCTATTAAAGGAGAATAAACTATAAAAACTAATGAAATGGCTGGGTAGTGGTGGAGCATGCCTTTAATCCCAGCACTTGGGTGGCAGAGGCAGGCGGATCTCTGAGTTCAAGGCCAGCCTGGTCTACAGAGCGAGTTCCAGGACACCCAGGACTACACGGTAAAACCCTGTCTCAAAAAACACAACAAAACAAAAAACCCCAAACTTATAAAATGATCAGACCTTCCCCCCGACTGGCTGCTGGTTGGTGCCTCACTTGATCAGTCCTGACCAGGGTGGAGGTGCAGTCGCCCTGTAGCACAGCTTCTGCTCATTTAAAGCCGAATCAGCACTGTGAAGTCGTCGGATGACTCAGCTAAGTGACATTTTCCCAGTGATGCCCTTTACCAAGCCACAAAATACAATCACCTAAAAGATGCTGAGAGTTTTGACTTTAATTGTTTTAAAATTGAGATAAAACATTAAATTGACCATTTTAAAGCCAACAGTTGAGTGGGTTTAATACAGTTGCCGCGGTCAGCAACCACTTCCTTTAGCAGGTTCCAAAACATTTTCATCACCCCAGAGTAAAACCCTTTGCCCAAGAAGTGGCCACTTCTCATTTATTTCCCAACTCATTACTCAGTTCTTACAGAGAAGAAATTAAAGAGGTGATGTGTGTGCATATGTGTATGCACACATATGCCTGCTGTGTATTTTGGGCTCTTTTGGCAGAGATTTTTTTTCATATGTTTTTGTTTTTCTCATGGGTGAGTGATCCTACTAAAGATGGAAATTTAGGCAGATCTGACTTTTGAAGGAGACCAAAACGGGAGGGAAAGGTGGCTCCTTGGCTTCCCCAAGGCACTGATTCAAGAGGGCTCGTGAGCTATGAGTGGACAGATACAGACTAGAAATGGCCCAGGACATCTCTAACGTGGAATGCGCACATCTAACCCTTGTAGAACTCCAGGAAGTGCAGTCATTATAGAAGCATTTACAGCTCACATCAGCCACCCCCCCCCCACACACACCCATTCTAAGTTCCTCTTTCCTTCCCATGCCTTGGTACTTTCTAAGGAGAGATAGTCAAGTGGTGATAAAATGCCACCTTAATGCTGTGAGATGGCCACTGTGTTCAGTGCCGTGCCGTGGTGATGAATGTGGGCTCTCTTAAGTGTCTCTGAGAGGATCCCGTTTGCAGCTGTTGTTAAAGGAAATTGTTTCTCTAATCACTTCTATGTCTGCAGCGTATTGAAAGTAATACTGGCCATCCATCTTCAAAACAATGGGTAGAGAAAAATCTCAGAGGTCTTTTATTTCTCTCCTCCTGAATATTATTTCAAATGAAGTTACAGTGCACTTCCTCAGGTCCAGTGGGTTTAACTAGTTTTGTGTAGCTTCTGCTGTAAATCTAGTCTCTGTAAATCAAAGTGTAAAGGTAATAAATGCTTTAGGAAGTTGCCTTTAAAGGAAGTCAGCCATTTTGGGGATCTCATCTATCACCATACAGATGGTGAATCTTTCATCTGACTTCACATTTGTGGTTGCTTCAAGCATGATGCAGTTGCTAACAGTCTTTGTTTATATTGGGAGCAAACGGCAGTTATGATAGGGCACATCAGCTTTGAAATGAAATCCATCATAGAGCAGAGTCATCTATACTCATCCCAGTCTTCTCCTGAGAGGAGGCAAACACTTGGGGAAATGGGTGAAATAATTTGTTTCAGTCGTATAATTTTTATTATATGTGCAGAATAGGCAGAAATGAAAGTTTTTTTTTTTTTTTAGATATTTTCCTACTAATATTATAAAAGTATACTTGGTAATAGCAACAAATTTGGAAAATTCTTGTGCATATTTTATGCATAATCATTATTCTTCCTGTGTCTGTGCTCAGTGTTTCTTAGCAGCTGTCAATATCTGAGATTCTCTTTCAGTGGGCATTGTACTTCCTGTTTACTCAGAAAACCATGGTGTTATCTACTGGCAGTAACAGGATGTGTGAGCCAAGTGCTAGCTTCTTGGGAGAGCTTGCAGGGCACTTGATGGGCCAGGCCAGGGTGAGGGCACTAGCTGTGAAGTCAGCCCCTGCAGTGGCGAGGGTTTCTGATGGCTTCTTGTGTTTTAGCTCTTTAGGCCTGTCAAGGCTGAATTACATATTAGTACTCGTGTATGAGAAACATTCATTCTCTCTGAGCATGAGGACCCGGTAATAGTTTTCTGAAAACAAGCAAATACAAGTATTGATGTCTTTCATGGTCTTAATTTTAGACATTTATCCACATACATACATATATGTGTATATATCACACACATGTTAAATATGTATGTATGTATGTATGTATGTATGTATGTATGTATGTATGTTTATCATCTACCATAATTTTTAAGAGGGAAAAGTTTACCAGTATTCTATGCTGGTGTGAAAAACCTTTGCTTTGCAATGGAAGAATCTAAAAGGTGTTAGAAACTCTAACTTGTTATATGCACATTCTTTGACAACATTCATCACAGGACACATCCAGCTTTAGAATTCAAGTATTAATTTACAATAATATTTTGTTGTATAGTTTATTTTTTGATGTTAATATAGAAGTAATTGTCTATAAGAAAAATTTAGGGTTTAAAAATTTAAAAGAAATCACTGTATTCTAAGGTAGGAAAAATCTCATGGAGTTAATGTTTATTTTTTTCTTCCTTCTAGCCCGATGAACTGTACTTTGAAGAAGGAGATATTATCTATATCACGGACATGGTAAGCCCAGCTAATGTTCTGTACTACTGCATCATACTATAGATATATCAACAGAGGGCTACATGGTTTGGCCATAGTATTGTAAATTCTTTTGTGTATATTTACATAGAGGTATATATGCAGAGTCTCGCTTTTTGACACATTTACAGTCACATATCATTGGCAATAGTCATTTTTGTTCATCAATAGGAAATAGTTGAAACTTTGTGGTGGCCACAGATGGAACTCTGCAGCCTTACAAAGGAATGAGGATATCTCTCATATGCTATTCTGATGTAATTCAAGTGGAATAAAACAAGATATAAATGCATATATATTATGCTTTACTTGACTAAGAAAGCAAGAGTGAGAGACATAAATATGCTTCTATTTTCTGACATTGAAAATAAAGAAAAAGCTGCAAAATATGACTTTAAAATTAGTTTCCTCTATCTGAAGGAAGGAAAAATAGATTTTTTAAATTATAATTTGTTTTAAAGATATGACTTTGGAAGCCTACAAACTTATATGTGGCTGTAACATTAAATAATTAAAAGCAGTCCCTAAAAATTGTGAGCAGAATGAATCAGGTGACTTTAATCATGCTCTGGCAGTTAGCTCAGCCACACAGAAAGGAAGTGTCTTCTCTCAGTCAGACTTGGCAATGTGACTAAACATTTCTAGTGACTATAGCAAATGAAACAGAATGCCAATAAATAAATAATGGAAGGAAGGAAGGAATAAATACATATAAAATAGAGAGTGCCCATGTTGACCTGCAAATGCTCTGAGACTACTGCGTGTCTCGCATTTGAGGGCGGATGAGTCATTAGGTCGCTGGTGTCCATTGTGGGTTCTCAGCATGGGAGGAGGATGTGCAGATGTCAGTCAGTAAAATGAAGTAGAAACACAGAAGTCCTTCATTTGAATTGGAAAAAAGCATCACATTTTATCTTTGAAGGGGGCCTTAGAAAATTGCCAACCGAGTAATAATATATTACTTTCATTGGAAGGAACAAGGCCCCTTTGAGAAATAGCTAGTACCAGCTCTGGGCCATTAAATGTGCAGGATGAACTGGCTGTCCTGTGACTGGAATAGAAGGCAGCTTCAGAAGACTGCAAGTGCCACACACTGGAGTGACAAGGAAAGCAGCATGCACTACCCTGAGATGGGGCAATTTCAGCATCAGTCAGGGCAACAACCCTCAAGGATTGAAACACTGGTTTAAGTTGATGATTTCCTAATGCTACCTCAAAACAGATCTCATTGGTACTGTGAGGAAATGCTCTGGAACGAGGGTGTTTATTCTGACACCTGGTTAGGGAAGGAGTCAGTACTTATTCTGTCCGTTTTTCCTGACTTTATCTTGAATGGTCTGAGAGTTGGTAAGGGAAAGTTAACTCTTTAAAGAGATATACTATTTATTTAAATGGAAAAACATCCCCATTCTGCAACCCCTGTGATTACTGACAGCAGCTACACTCCTACAGAGGTGGGTTTGCCTTGCATGTTTCCTGATGGGGGAAGTGAGTACCACCCATGCAATAGCCTTCCCAAAAATGTGAGGCTGAATCTGCTTATGCATTTAGGACTCAGTAGCAACTCATGGGCAATGCATGGAAAAGGGGTATGTGTTTAATGATAGCATAGGTTTACAACAGCAAAATCCAAACTGTTTCCCTTTCTATAGAATATATATATATATATATATATATGTACACACACACACACACACACACACACACATCAAGAGCTAAAAAAACAAACAACAGCAACAAAACTAACACAGAAAAGAATGGAGGAGGAGCCTGTAAATTAAAGGTGAAGTGAAAGAAAGGGAAATTAGTTGTACTATGTGGTCTTTATTTGAAATCTGTGGGCCGTTAGGAATTTTGAGTTTTGACTTAGATATTTGATGATGTTAAGAATTACTGGGGGAAAGTTAGAAACTGTGGTAATGGTGTCACAGTTGCCTTTGAAAATTATTTATCTTTCAGATACATATTCCAATCTTGCAAAGTAAAAAATACACTACCTGCCACTAACCCTGGTAATCCCAGAGGGGAAATAAGATGGGTGGTGGGTAGTATTGGTCACAAATAATGAGTCACACAGTTAGGAAATGTTATCACGTTGTTCTGCTTCTGTATAGCTATGAACTTCTCTATGATAAAAAGTTACCCAAAAGTGAAGATAACACAAGAAGAAACTTTAGAAAATGTGCCAAAGCATAAAAGTATATCAAAGGAGAGATGTGGAAGCCTGCTCTCTAAATCCTTTAGCTATAATCTAAACTAATGCATTCCTCCTCTTTTCTCACATCTCTGGTTTGTCTGATGGAAGATCTGTGCTGTGTACCCGATGTGAATGGGGATGCTTCTGTACTTAATGTTCCTGATAAGGGACATGGATACAGATGGCAAGGGTTTGAAGATGCTGATCAATGGGGACCCAAATGAGGACTTGGGGACCCAAATAATTTCAGATACAATTACATGCTGACTCCCCTGCTCTCTTGGCAGAGCGATACCAGCTGGTGGAAAGGGACATGCAAAGGCAGGACAGGGCTGATCCCGAGCAACTATGGTAAGTGACCAGCTGCACTGTGAGCCTCCTGTTGACAAGATGGCCGGGCCTACCAGGTGTGCACAGCCCAACTCATTGCTCACGAGAATTCATTGTGACATGAAAAAGCCACACTATCTCCTGGGAAACACTGTGGATTCTGCTCTTACTACTTTCTTTTAATGCTCTTAAACTCCAGCTCACACATTGTTCATCGAGTTCAGCAGTCCTTAACCCATGGGTCGCAACCTTTGGGGGTCAAATGGCCCTTTTACAGGGGTCACATGTCAAATATCCTGCATATCAGATATTTAGATTATAATTCACAACAGTAACAAAGCACAGTTATGAAGTAGCAACAAAAGTGATTTATGGTTGGGGTCAGCACAGCATGAGGAACTGTGAAGGGGCCACAGCATTAGGAAGGCTGAGGACCACGGCTCTGGTTTGTGGTGAAGAAGCCCCATTTTGTTAATTGACAGTTGCACTCATGAAGTGCTATCAAAGCAGCTTGAGGAGCTTGTTAAGGTGTGTCTCAGCCGGGCGGCGGTGGCGCACACCTTTAATCCCAGCACTCGGGAGGCAGAGCCAGGCTGATCTCTGTGAGTTTGAGGCCAGCCTGGGCTACAGAGTGAGATCCAGGACAGGCACCAAAACTACACAGAGAAACCCTGTCTCGAAAAATCAAAACAAGAGCAAAAAAAGATGTGTCTCCTATGCAAAATTATTAGTACTTCTAGCTGAAAGGTGGGCAGAATATGCAGAAACATGTAAGTAGAAACTAGCCGAGCAAAGCTAAAAAGGCCCACGATTGGTGAACAAGGGTCCCTGAGTTCAGTCATCTTCTTCCAGTTAGTAACAGGCTACATGACTAAAGACCCGCAGAGTGATGCCTCTGGATTCGATTCCACGTCTGTGTAGTGGGAGTGCTGTGTTTAGATCACTTTTAAGAGCCTTTTAGGCTTTAGTGGTCCATGACTCCTTAGACTGATGGTGGAGCCAACATCAGGCACTGGGTCCCAGCACTGCCACTGTAGTTGGCCAGTGTCCCAGACTGTCCTTCAGAGACATGGAGACGATGGCCAGGTTGAGCTCAGGAGCCTCTACACCCTGGGCTTTGTGTAGTTCTCTTCCTCTGAAGTCCCTTAAATATCTTTCCATTGTGCTGCATTTCCTGCCTTGGCCATAGATAACTGGTGTAAGAAAGTCCAAAAATGGACATCAAGAACGTCCTACCCCTGCCCTCCTAGGATGACAGGTGTGGGCCTGAGGTCGCCCTGGAGCAGCAGTCTTGCTCTGGGCGATCCCGCTCACTCTAGGGCCACAGTGCTTGAGAGCAGATAGACGGCTGCTGTCGTGGATATAGGCAGCAGTGTCACACACACCCAGTCACTGCTGCTTGTCTCCTCAGAAGGGAATCACAACTGTTATCAGGTATCCTCAAAGCAAAGGTGTCCCACAGAATGTGGAACTGGGTATCAGATGCTTATACCTTTCATGGCTTTCCTTTCTTGAATACTTGAGTAAACTTGGTGTGGGGTTTTTGTTTCTGTTTCCGTTAATGGCTATGCTTGCTGTTGTTTATGCTTCCAATTAATTGCTGTGTTACTGCCTTATTGCTTGGCTTGGTTTCATTTAACACAGATCCCAGCCTCTTTTAAAGGAGTACTATCAGTTATTTTCTGTTACTTGCAATCCACCCTAAGTAAGTAATTAATTAAGCTGTTGTATCTGAGGCTCCGGCCATGAAGCTGGGTGCCCATGGGGCATGACCAACTCCTGTCTATCACTGAGCGACATCATTGATGGGCTTGCGTTTTTGTTTTCTATCTAGTGGCTGAGCAGGCAGAATCCATCGACAATCCATTGCATGAAGCTGCAAAAAGAGGTATGTTTGATTCTCTTTCTTTTCTGATAGAAGATATGGTATATCAAAATGCATAGATTTTTAAAAAATGTTTTATTCTTTGAGAGTCTCATACATGTGTACCAGTATTTTGATCATTCTCCTGTTTTCAGCTCTCTCTTCCCTATAGCATGCTCTCTTCCCAATTGCAGGTTCTCTTTTTAAAATAAACAACCCTGAGTCCAATTATTGTCCTTGTGCACATGGTCGTGGGGCCATTCGCTGGAGTGTGGGCAACCTACCAGTGGACACACCCCCAAGAGAAATGACTTCTCTTCCTCCATCAGCTGTCAGCTTCCAATAGCTCTCAGCTGGGAAAGGCACCTCATGAACCCCTCTCCCATTCACATCAGAACTGGGACAGGTTTAATCTTGTGCATGTAGTGAGTCCATGGCCATCTCATGTCACAGTGCTCTTCTCCATCCTCTGGCTCTTACATTCTTTCTGTTTTCATATTCCGCCATGTTTCCTGAGCCATGGATGGAGAGAGAATGATGCAGATACCCTGTTTAGGGCTGAGCACTCAGCACTCACTTTTTCTCAGCACTTGGACTGGTTATGAGTCTGCGTTAACTGCTGCCGTTGTGAAAACGAAGCTTCTCTGACCAAGCTTGAGAGCAGCACTGACCCATGAGTCTAAACAAGCATATTTAGAAGGCGGTTGGACAACGTGACCACTAAAGCAGAGCAACATTGTGGGTTACCCCTCTGTGGCCTGTGACATCCCCAGCCATGGCCATTGGAAAGGCTTACAGTACCAGGCATGAATTCCCTCCTGTTTAACAGGTTTCCAATAGAATCAGAGAAATTGATTATCTCCATAGAAGTCATGCCACTATTGCAGATTTAGGCACATCTGGACTGACAGGTCAATATTATAGCAAAACGTCTAGGTCTTAATTACATGGTTTGATCCGTTTTGTCAAGTACATACATACCCAGAGCACCAACCCCCAGATTAAGATCTAGAACATTTCTGTCGTCTCAGAATGTTCTCTCAACATACCTTCCCACTTAAAACCCTGCCTTTCTCAGAAGCAACCTCTGCTGACATCTTGTCACCCTAGAAGGGCAAGAGTGATTTTAAAAAGGTAACACACGTCTTTGAGCACTTTCCTACACTGTGCTCAAAGGAGGACTAGGCAGGTGGAGGGAAGGTCATGATCTGATTCTCAAAGCTCAGAGGCAGATCTGGGCAGATGCGTGTAACAGATCATTACAGCGCAGTGTTCTAAGTCTCCGAGGGCAGGAGGGCAGTGGTGTCCTGGGACGGAGCACTTAGGAGAGTGTTGTGGGGTGGCTCTGACTCAACAAGGTGGGAGTTGTCTTGATCCCCACAAGCCTGGGTGTGGAGGCCCACAAGGGTTTCCTAGTGAGATCTGAGCTTTTTTTTTTTTTTTTTTTTTTTACCTAACAGAGCTGCATTAGAGGATGACTTGACCATGTGCATGGTTTCTAGGTGATTGGAAGGGTCTACACTTGGCTGAACTAGGGGGAGCCTTTTGCTCCACCCCTTGGCATTCCTATAAATAGCCCTTTAGCAGAGACAGGATGGGCCAGTGGATAAGGATCCAGGCCCTCCCGAGGCTATCCTGTGTTTCTGTCTGTTTCTCTCCTCTCTATCCTTCTATCTAAATCTCTTATCCCTCTCTCCTCAAGAGTACCCTTGGGTAAAATGCCAGCCTCCTACCTCTGGGATACTGGCAATATGAGGGGACATTTTGACTGTCACAAGACATTTTCCCAAGGCATTCTTCTGTCACAAAGCTTTCTTCAGGTAGAGGCCCAGGCTGTTGCTAAACATCCTAGAGGGCCTAAGGCAAGCCCCATAGCATAGAATTTCTCTAACCCCAAACTCCCATGGCAAGTCTATTAGGAAGCCGTCCTTTGAATAATGGGAAGTGTTGATGCAGCCTCAGCAAGCAGTTTCATTCCTTCCCATATCTGCATGTGCAGAGAGAAGGGCTTAGAGCAACTACAGTGACATTAAAACAAAACAAAAACAAAAAACCTCCTTGTAAATGAGATACTTAGGACATTAGCCTGAAAATTGTAAATTAGTGACTATACTTTAGCATAGAGCAGTTGTTTTGAGCAGCTTACTAAACTTAAGGTACTACTTTTTTTTTCCTTCAAAAACTGAGACTGTCTTTAAATATGAATAGGGAGAATTTCTGTTTATAGTTTTGTGTTACACCCTGCCTTTCAGAATTAAACAGAGATAAAAGCAATGTCTTTTTTCCCCTGCGAAGCAGAAATACCTTTAGACCTATTTTCACAACTTCTCCTATTAAAAATGGATGTTACTGCTGTCCATCAATAACCCTGAGTGCAAATGCACCATAATAAGTGCATTAGCGGGCAGGTCTCGTTTTAGGGTTTGCTGATGAATCCATCACAAATGGGAGCTTACAACAGATGAAATTGATTTAAAAGCAAAACAAAGAATAAAAGCCTTTTTCTTGTGTTTTTTTATAAGTGTAAAATTCTTTCAGGCAACTTGAGCTGGTTGAGGGAGTGCTTGGACAACCGAGTTGGGGTGAACGGCCTGGACAAAGCTGGAAGCACAGCCCTGTACTGGGCCTGCCACGGGGGCCACAAAGGTACCGTGTCCCGCTAGTCACACAGTTCTATGCTGTTGGAAATCGCCTGGACCTAGGGAGCCTGCTGTCTTAAAATGATAAAAAGCAGTGCTGCAGATCCTTCAGAGCATCCGCCAAAAGCTGTGTTCCTGGAAACTGCAGGGCAGTGAGGTGGGGTGTGGCTGGTGAGCACCACTGTGCAGATCTCTTGAAAGGCTGGGAACGTCCTCTCTCAGGCTTCAGAATGTACTAGAAAACACCAGCAACAGGATGACAAGCCCACCGCCACATGCCACAGGGAGGGCTCAGCTGGCTTCTGTAGCTTTTCCCTAGCTGTGCTTTTGGTCCTACATTTTAAATTTAATGAAAAATTCAGAAGTACCACACTGACTTGGGTCTGCAGTTCTGTGGCAGTCTGTAATAATGGCACATTGAATTCTGTGTACTTCATTGTAGCCCAAGCTCCACCCTCCACTCTTTCCATCAACTGAGCTATACCTTTGGATCTGAAAATTTTCTTTTGTAATCTACCTTTTAGGGTTTTTTTTTCTGTATATAAAATTTGAAGAACTTGTAAGAATTGTCTAGAACATTCTCCTAATAAGTCTTGTCTTTTGCTATTATGATGTCTATTTTTACAACGTTCACTGTTTCTGTCTTAAGAAACTCCTTTTTCTGTTTGAATTTCAGACATAGTGGAGGTCCTGTTTACTCAGCCGAATGTGGAGCTGAACCAGCAGGTGAGAGAGACTGCTTACGTGGGGAACGCATTTAGCACACCCACCTCTTTCTCGTTGACACAGTATAGCTTGTGCATGGAGACAGTATTTTAGTTGAAATTCGACAGCACACGGAGTTTTGTTGCGAGTGTGTTTTTGTGATGTGGTACTGGGGTTTGAAGCCAAGTCTTCACACTGTTCAGGTGTGCATCAGAGAGCTATACCCTCAATCCTTTTCTGGTACTACACAGCACATGCTGGAGATAATCAGCTCACAAAGAGAAAAGCTTTCCTTCAGTCTCAGTTTGAGAAGTGCTGTTGCATGATCAATTGGCCCCATTGCTCTTGGGCTGGTACCAAGGTGAGCGAGCACATGGTGGATCGGCTCATTGCATCTGCAGTGAACACTCTCACCACCCCAGGAAGCACACACCCCAGGGCACGAAGGTTTCTCACTTGCCCCTCTCTCCAAGACTCTACCGCCTCTTTCTGAATAGCCGTATTCCAGGGACCTCTGGGTATGCTTAAGATCCAAACCACAGCAAGGACCCTTCTGCTGAAGGCTCTGCTCTCTTCCAGACTCTCACCACTTCTAACCCTGGCAGTTTGCAGTCTGTTTGTGACCTGTCTTTTTCTCATTGGAGTCTGTGTCTTTGGTTCTGAAAACTCAGAAGGATGTGCCTTAGTGCTATTTTTCCCTCGTGCCTGCAATGAAATCTTTTAGCCTGAGAAATCACCTTATTTCCTTCCCTACATCTAACCATTTTCTTTGCTATTTTGATTCTACAGGTTGAACCTCAGATTTCTTTTTTATCAGAGATTTCTTCACATTTATCCTTTTTTTTTTTCCAGTGATTTCCTTTTTTAAGTTTTTTTTAAAAAATTATTTCTATGTGCATGGGTTTTTGCTGGCTGGTATATGCACCACATGTATGTAGTACCAATGGAGGCCAGAAGAGGGCATCAGATTCCCCAGGGACTGGAGTTGCAGACAATTGTGAGCCTCCATGTGGTTGCTGGGGATTGCACCTGAGTCCTCTGGAAGAGCAGTGGGTGCTCTTGACCACAGAGCCACGGCAGCCCCACTTTTTTTTTTTTTTTTTTTTTTTTAAGTTTTCAATTTTTTACTCTGTTTATTTGGTAGCAACATCTATTACAATGTAATATCTTCCCTCTGCATAAAAAATCCTCTAGGAGAATGCTTAGAGGGTAAAATAAACAAAACACAATCAAGCTTTGTATCCATGTAATCCATATGTGCATCCTGTATTTTCTTTTCTTTTTTTTTTTTTTTTTTTTTTTTGAGTAAGACTGAAATTTATTATATGCCACAGTCGTCCTACGGACCTCCATGCTATATATATATATAGCCTCTATGGTTCTGTGGGTTGTGGTCTGATTGTTCATTTTATATCTAGAATCCACCAATGAGTGAGTACATACCATAACTGTCTTTCTGGGTTTGGGTTACCTCACTCAGGATGATATTT
This sequence comes from Peromyscus maniculatus bairdii, assembly GCF_049852395.1. Classification (NCBI taxonomy): domain Eukaryota; kingdom Metazoa; phylum Chordata; class Mammalia; order Rodentia; family Cricetidae; genus Peromyscus; species Peromyscus maniculatus. The sequence goes on along the minus strand of NC_134852.1, from coordinate 170,477,611 downwards.
TCTAGTTCCATCCATTTGCCTGCAAATTTCATGCTTTCATTGTTTTTCTCTGCTGAGTAGTACTCCATTGTGTATATGTACCACATTTTTTTCATCCATTCTTCCGTTGATGGGCATCTAGGTTGTTTCCAGGTTCTGGCTATTACAAATAGTGCTGCTATGAACATAGCTGAGCATGTATCTTTATGGTATGTATCAGCATTCTTTGGGTATATGCCCAAGAGTGGGATGGCTGGGTCTTGAGGTAGTTTGATTCCTAATTTTCTGAGAAACCGCCATACTGATTTCCATAGTGGTTGTACAAGTTTACATTCCCACCAACAGTGGAGGAGTGTTCCCTTTGCTCCACATCCTCTCCAACATTGGTTGTCATTGGTGTTTTTGATCTTAGCCATTCTAACAGGTGTAAGGTGGTATCTCAGAGTCGTTTTGATTTGCATTTCTCTGATGATTAAGGATGTTGAGCATTTCTTTAAATGTCTTTCAGCCATTTGTAGTTCTTGTTTTGTGAATTCTCTGTTTAGCTCTTTAGCCCATTTTTTAATTGGACTGTTCAGTGCTTTGATGTCTAGTTTCTTGAGTTCTTTATATATTGTGGAGATCAATCCTCTGTCAGATGTGGGGTTGGTGAAGATCTTTTCCCAATCTGTTGCAGCCCCGCTTTTATTTTGATTTTTTTTAAAAAAATTCCCCAAAGTTCTATATTCATTTTCTATTGCTGTGTAGCAAATTCCCAGGTTTAGCAATGTGTATGGGATGGGTTGGAATTCTGAGCATGACATGATCAGAATCCTCAAGATTCAAGATCTCACACTGTAAAGCCCAGGTTCCATTAGAACTGTGTTCTTGAGAAGCTTGAGGTTCCTGTCTAAGCTCACTACAGCTGCTGAGATTTGAGCTTTTCGCCCCTGTAGTACCTACTGATGACCTCAGCTTTTAGATGCCACTTCCTTCTATCAAGAGTTCACAAAATGGCTGTTTGCCGTCCTCCTTGTGGTTAGTAAGTGGTAGTCTTTGCTCTGCCATTAACCTTTGTTTTTAAAAGCCTGCCTGACTAGATGTGGCCTACCCAGAATAATCTCCCTTTTGGTGAACCCAATAAATATTGTCTACAAAGTGATGGGCTTTTTATTTTTAAATACAAGGTCTTACTATGTATCTTAGGTTGGCCTTAAACTTGCTGTGTAGACCAAGCTAGACTTGAACTCACAGAGATCCATCTGTCTCTGTCTTCTGAGTGCTAGGATTAAAGGCGTGCACCACCATGCCCCAGCCAGTAGAAGTGATGGCCTTTATATTCTCTGGCTTCACCCACACTTGAGGATGACAGGGTTGTATATGGGGTCTGTTGGGGGACAAAGGAGATCAAGCATTAAAGGAATCATCTAAGAAGTTTGTTGACTACAAGCTCTTATTTCACTCTTACTTTTAATGACATCCTTTTCTTGTCTGATTATGTAAAACCATCTAATATGGCTGATATATTAATAATTGCTTTTAAAAAAATGTTCTCTGCTATTTACTGTGCTTTTCTCCCTAGGAGCTTTTTTATTTTGTTTAAGTTGACCTCTACTCAAACACTTACGCTGTTTCCAAACACCTAGTGTCTTGTGTAGCTAGAGTTTTCCTGCCTGGCCTACAGTCAGGACAAATCTCTCACCTGCCAGTCCCACAGCTGCTCAGACCCAACCAAGTAAACACAGAGACTTATATTGCTTACAAACTGTATGGCTGTATGCAGGCTTCTTGCTAACTGTTTTTATATCTTAAATTAACCCATTTCTATAAATCTATACCTTGCCACGTGGCTCGTGGCTTACCGGCATCTTCACATGCTGCTTGTCATGGCGGTGGCTGGCAGTGTCTCCCCCACCCAGCCTTGTACTTCCCAGAATTCTCCTCTCTCCTTGTCCTGCCTATACTTCCTGCCTGGCCACTGGCCAATCAGTGTTTTATTTATACAGAATGATATCCACAGCAGTCCTGGTTCAGCCATTTGTCTGTGATTGGAAGCTATGTGCTCTTGGTGGAGGGTGGGGTGCCCCTTAATGAACTTCTCCATAGGGTGACATGATGAGGCCCCTCCTGTGTTATCGAGTATGCTAACATAAATACCACTCCTACCCCTCACTGTGGGGCCATACTGTTTGGCGGAGGTCCTGCGCTCTCCTGGCTGAAGTCACCACCCTTCACCCTCCCCACTGGACAATGAGGGTAAAAGCAGCTGAGTGAAGGATCTCACTGTTCAGTTTACGGGTTTTCATCCAGCTGACTCTTGTCACCGTCTCTCCTGCCATTGTGCATGAGCTGAGGAACTCTGGGAATCTCTCCGCAGGGCAATTCTGCTTTAGTGGGACATCTGCCAGTAATTGGTCCAAGGGGTCGAATGATGTCGTATGGATCCATTTGGTCACTCCTGTTTTCTCTCCATGCCGCATTCTTGCCCAGTGCTCTAGGAATCTTCAGTTCCTGACTTTGTCTGGGTCTCTTTGCATCTCCTGCCAAGGCCTCTCTCAGCAGGAGCCTGTGCCTCAGCATGTCTCTGCCACGGTAGTTTTGCTGTGCCCGGCCTCCCAGAGTAGATTTTTCTCATTGCTAGTTCCTCTCTCCTTTGGAATTCCATGTGGTTCTGGAGCTTTTCTCTTAATCCATTTACAGGGACTAAACTTACATTGCTCTCTTCATCCAGTCCACTTTGTATTTTTGTAACACTATTTTCCCTTGCTTTCACCATAGAATAAGCTGGGAGACACGGCTCTGCACGCAGCTGCCTGGAAGGGTTATGCAGACATTGTCCAGTTGCTACTGGCAAAAGGTAAAGTTTTTATTGAATTGACCTGATATTTGTTTGCCTTGAAAAATAGCTCCTAGCAAAGTAGGCCATTTAAAATAGTAGGGAGACTAAGTTTCCTTCCATTAAAGCTGGAGTTTTAACCTCTATACTCTTATTTATAGTACATCATTGTTACAATTGAGATGAAATTATTGGGGTACATTTATGGTACTTTTTAACTGTGAATTAAGACCTTGATAAACTTAAAAAGTACATACAAGCGTATTACTTTTAGAAGGAACTTGCTATGCATATCTGGATTTTAGGTTTTTTTAGGGAATCATGTCCTGGGAAAGTTGGTTAGGCTCATGTTTGCTTGGGAGAGCCTGAATAAATAGCAGAAATGCTGTAGATGCTCTTGCCTAAGCTGAGCCAGTGCTGAGGTGTGAACGAAGGATGCTTTGATCCCATTTCTTGCTTCTCTGCGATTCACAGCAAACAGCTAAATCAGGGACCACTCATCCGTTTATCTGCTTGTCCCATAAATATTAACTGCTCTTACAGAGGGCTGGCCATGCATGTCACTCAGGGGCTTGGCCCAGAGGGCAATTCTGTGGAATCTTTCTCCAAGCCACAATTTGTAGATTCTGTCTTTAGGAATCTTTAGGAAAAGTGTTGTAGAATTTATGAGCAAGGATGTTTTTGGTTAAAGTCAGATGATGACCCCAAACCCCTGGTCTAAAAGGTTACTCACCATGAGGACGATTGTTGGGTTTTCCTAAAGGTCACACTGAAGGCTGTGGTTTCTAATGTGGCAGCCGTGAGCAGTGTGCTGCTGAGCCACACTTAATGTTTTGTTTTCAAAGTGGCTGCAAGCACCCATGGTACTGCATACATTGTGGGAACTGTGGCTGTGATAGAAGGCAGCAGCCCTCAGTACCACTTCTAGTGAACCCTTTAAGTAAACCTGTGAGCAAGTTCTTCAGGGATGCTGCTCATGATAGTGTTGGAAATGATGACAATCAGGAAGAACTGACTCCTGTCATTAGAGCCGTGATGAAATCAGTTTTGGCACATCCACAAAATGCAATACCTATAAATGTTCAGATACATCGAGTTTTGTGCATATCTAAGAAAAAGTGCACCATTATTTAATTCCTGTTAAGTTAAAAATGAAGTTGTAAGGCTGGCACGATGACTGAGCAGGGAAGGGTGCCTGTCACCAGACTGAGGACTTGAGTTCAGTCCCTGGGACCCATATGGTGCAAGGGGAACACCAGCTCTGGCCTTCCAGGTGCAGCGTGACACAGATGTCCACATGCATACATACAAAGAAAACAAGTGGAATTTACAAGTGGAATCACAGAGCGGCACAGGTGGTTTGGCTTTGTGCACAGGTTCATATGTGTGCAGATCATTGGCGAACGTAAGAGAGACGGCTCAGGCCCACTGTAAGAGTGGTCCCCTCTGAAGAGCTTAGTTCAGGGGATTAAATCAGCACTGTTGAGTACACTTCTGTATTTCTTGTTCTTTAACAATGCAGATGTCTCCATGGATTCTGATGCAATTTGTAGCACAAAGGCGAGGGAAAAAATGAGAGGAAGAGGGCTTGCAGGGACAATGAATTGGGGAACAATGAATTGCCTATGAGTTTTATTGTTTTGCCATTCTTCTGATTTACATATGAATGTACCAACAGATATAAAATATTAATCCCCTGACATTCATCCCAGTGGAGTTTTCTAAAGGCCCTCATGAACTGAAGGAGAGGGAAAGGGTGTGCTAGATGGAAGCCCCAAAGCCTTCTGCTAAGATCCACAAAGCCCTTGGGATTTACCCAGAACCTCGTAATGGCCTCATTGAAAAGTCCTGTGCAATCCCTGTCACGTTCATTCTGGGCCAGAATTGTTCTCTAGGTAGCTTTGCCAAAGTGACTAGCTTTGGTACAGAGGATTGGCTGCCGTGGTCCAGTCCTCAGAGACACATAGTTTCCTTTTCTTGTGTTGGAAGGTGCTAGGACGGACTTGAGAAACAACGAGAAGAAGCTGGCCTTGGACATGGCCACCAATGCAGCCTGTGCGTCACTCCTGAAAAAGAAGCAGGGAACAGGTATTGTTTTATGTTGCTCTCCTTCTTGTGCTTATGACCGAGACTTAACATCTTTCTATTGCAAAAGGGTTTTTTTTTTTTTTTTAAAGATTTATTTATGGGGTTGGAGAGATGGCTTAGTGGCTAAAAGCATTGGCAGCTCTTCCAGAATCCTGAGCTCAATTCTCAGCAACCACATGGTGGCTCACAGCCACAGATAATGGGATCTGTTGCCATCTTCTGGCATGCAGGTATGCGTGCAGATAGAGCACCATATACATAAAGTAAATAAATCTTAAAAAATTAAAATGAAACAAAAAAATTAAGAAAGTATTTATGTGTTTTATGTGTGTCTTAGTTAGGGTTTCTATTGTTGTAAAGAGACACCATGACCATGGCAACTCTTATAAGGAAAACATTTAATTGAGGGGGCTTACTTACAGTTTCAGAGGTTCAATCCATTATCATCATGATGGGGAGCATGGCGGCATGCAGGCAGACATGGTCCTGGAGGAGTAGCTGAGAGTCCTACATCTTACAGGCAACAGGAAGTCAACTGAGTCACTGGACATTATCCTGAGCATAGAAAACCTCAAAGCCCACCCCCACAGTGACATACTTCCTCCAGAAGGCCATACCCATTCCAACAAAGCCATACCTCCTAATAATGCCACTCCTTATGAGATTATGGGGGCCAATTACATTCATACTAACACAATGTATTTTCGAGTTTTGTCTACATATACATCTGCACACCAGGAGATGGCGTCAGATTCCATTATAGACAGTTGTGAGCTGGCATGTAAATTCTGGAAATTGAACTCAGGACCTCTGGAAGGGCTCTTAACTGCTGAGCCATCTCTCCAGCCCCACAGAAGGTTTTATTCCCCTCCCCCTTGATAAATGATTGTGAATTTTGAATATATACCACTGATGTAAATCAGATCTAGAGTAGAATAATACTGTCAGGTAAGCAAATTTGAAGGCAGGCTCTTTCACGGTGTGTTTCTTCTGTTCTTTGCTGATAATGGGTTTGCTTTCCACCCTCACATCATGGCTTCTGGGAGTGGCTGAAGACAGATGTAACTGAAATTCAAGTTCCCCACCCCATAGTTGCATTATGCTTTAGATTTAATGAGGGTAGCAATAAGTTGTCATTGAAATTATTCCAGGCTTTGCCAAAGATTTTGCATCTATTCACAGTGTGTAGATGGTTTTGAAAATTTAAAGATGAGGTGTACATTCTTTTTGTTTGTTTGTATTTTTTGAGACAGGGTTTCTCTGTGTAGTCTTGGCCGACCTGGAATTCTCTCAATAGATCAAGTTGGCCTTGAACTCACAGAGATCCGCTTGCCTCTGCCTCCCAAGTGCTGGAATTAAAGGCATGTGCCACCAATGCCCAATTGAGGTGTACATACTTAAAGATTAAAATGTAGATGTGGGAAAATAAATTTGAAAGAATGAAGTGAAAGTTATACATGGTGGTTGTTTCGAATGAAGGGGTTGTCTGTTACTGTTCTGTTGCTGTGAAGAGACAACCACAACCAAGGCAACTTTTATAAAGGAAAGCATTTAATTAGGGGTTTGCTTACAGTTTCAGAAGGTTAGTCTGTGATCATTGTGCTGGGGAGCGTGGCAGGAGCAGGTAGATATGGTGCTAGAGAAGTAGCTGAGAGCTTTGCATGCTGCTCTGTAGGCAGCAGGCAGACAAGAGGAGGGAGGGAGAGAGAGGCGCCTTGGCATAGGCGTTTGCAACCTCAAAGCCCACTGCCAGCAACACACCTCTTCCAACAAGGACACACCCCCTAATCCTTCCCAAATAGTCCATCAGCTGGGGACTAAGCATGCAATTATGTGAGCCTGGGCAGTGCAGGGCATTGTCCTTCGATCCACCACAGCATTGAAACACACAAGTCACCTGCACCTACTCAGGGGCCGGCTGTTTATTGGCCTCTCCGTGTGCATCCTGTGAGGACCTGCCTTACATTCTCCATCCCACTCACCTCCCCTTTCACTCTCCCTAGCACTGTGCTTTCTCCTTCCCATTCATCCATATTCCCTGGCTGGCATCGAGCCCAGAGAGGTTAAATACATCAATAGATGTAGACAAAGGTTTGATGGAAGGGACCATGAGAGAGAAAGAGGGAGAGAGGGAGGGAGGAGCGAGTGTGTTTGTGTGTGGCGCACGTGTGGAGATCAGAGAACAACTTGCAGGAGTTGGTTCTCTCCTTCCACTGTGGGATCTGGGGATTGAATTCGGGTTGTCAGGTTGGCGCCTTCCGCCCACTGAGCCACCTCCCAGGCCCTCTATTGTCTTAGGTTTAATACTCCTTCAGAGTACGAGCCAGGGTTTCCCCCACCGTCTAAGAAGAAACAGTGTAACGGAAGCCTTACTTAGGCAAATGCTTTGCCTGGCTGCTCATTGTTACAGCCTTGGTAGAACCTCAGTGTCTACAGTTCCAGTGGTCCACATCTGTAGGATCAGTGTTTGCATTATAGAGGTAAAGGACACTCTGTTCCATGTTAACCTCATTATATCATTTATTATCTCTTCCATTAAATCTTTTTCTGTCTAATGGAAAACTGGTTATATTTCTCTTTATTCCTTTGGTTTTTTTTTTGTTTTTTTGAGACAGGGTTTCTCTGTGTGTAGCCCTGGCTGTCCTGGAACTAGCTCTGCAGACCAGGCTGGCCTCGAACTCACAGAGATCTGCCTGGCTCTGCCTCCTGAGTGCTGGGATTAAAGGCGTCCGCCACTACCACTTATTCCCATTAATCTTGAACCCTGTGGAAACTAATCCCTCCCTCCAGTGTCCATTACCCTGAGAAGTGGCCACACAGCGCGTCGCTCTTGTACCATACCCGGCTCCTAACAGAAACAACAACAGAGGCACTCCTTAGTCCCCTGCCTTAGCCCATCAGAAATCGTCAGCATCCTTCCTCTCATCAGGGCTTAAGGGAACCTCCCAAATTATCCTCCTTGCCCATTAGCAAGTCCCATCATCAGCCTGCCCATGAACCTGTTGCTCCTCTTGTAGTATCCTCCTCTTCAGCTCACATACAGTGAAAACCAGCCTGGAGTTTGGTGTTTTAACCAGGAGTTAAACTGCTGTTTCTTTAAAGACATTCATTTATGGATGTGGGCTCTAGAGGGAAGAACAGAGTGTTAGCTTAGCTGGTGGTGCCTGCTACAGATTTGGGGGAAGCCATATTAGCAACGGTGTGGGAGAGAAACTAGAAGCCATGCCTGTTGCTGGGTGGGCAGCTTTTGCTTGAGGTCAACCTCCTGGTCCTTGGTGTCCAGTTGGGTCAGGAGGAAGGGCTGTGGCCTAACTTCCTTTCTCTGCCACTGACTTCCTGTTGCTAGACTGGTACCTTCAGAGAGACTCCACCGAGGTCTAAAGTTTCTTAGGCTCTGAAGGTTCTCATTCTCTCTCCCTTGAGCTGGGTCCTGACCAGCAAGCCATCTTTCTAGCCCGGTAGGGTTCTCTGCCCATCCTCCCGTACCCTCTGCAGACTCAGGACAAGTCATATTTCCGGTGTAATCTGGGCTGTGCTAGCAAGAGAGTATGGTTGGGATACCTTGCTGTCCTGCAGCAGTTAAGCTCTGACTGCACGTTTGTTGTTGGGTTTTTTTTTTGTTTTGTTTTGTTTTGATTTTTCGAGACAGGGTTTCTCTGTGTAGCTTTGCGCCTTTCCTGGATCTCCCTCTGTAGACCAGGCTGACCTCAAACTCACAAAGATCCACCTGCCTCTGCCTCCTAAGTGCTGGGATTAAAGGCATGCGCCACCACTGCCCGGCTAGTTTTTGAGTTGCTGGAAAGTGTAAGAATTTGACATGGTAGCCAAAGAGGCAGCAGTTAGAATAGCTGCCTTCCTTCTGAGCTCTGTTCAAGATTGCTTTAGTATTTGACAGGGTCCGACTTTTTCATTTATTTTATTTATTTTCATTTCAGTCTCTAGCTTCTTTGTATACTTAATTTGTCTGAAATGAAACTTAGGCATCTGTGTTTTCGCTTTCTTTTCTCCCTCATTAGTTATCTTTCTATCACCTGCCTTCAGGTAAGGCACAGGCTGTGGACTGACTGATGCCACTTGTGAAGGGGTTGCTGGTGTGCTCCCTGCGGGCCACAGTGCGTGTGGCGGGTTGCTTTGTGCAGCGGCAATCAGACAGCTGGTCTCCCCACCAAGTGCCTCACTCTGTCAGAGGGCTTGGCAGCATCTGCAGGAGTGACGCTTCATAGGCTGAAAAGCAGTGGTGGGAAGGATCTCGGGGACCCCATAGTCCCTCAGTCAGTCCCTCAGTCAGAGGGGAGATCGTGTTTTGAATTGTCAAAAGCACTGAAAGTGAGAACAATTCTGAACCGTTTGTGATTTCTTTCTTTTGCCTCCTTCCTGTTTTTTCTTCAGACGGGGTTCGAACGTTAAGCAACGCCGAGGACTACCTTGATGACGAAGACTCAGACTGATTCCTCCTGGAGCTGCTTTGATGCCTAAACTCCTTTTGCTTTTGCCATTCCAAAACCTTGGTTGTTTTGCCGGAAGAGTATTGATAACCGTTCTTTTTAAAGTCTGTATGAACGTGGCACTGTTGCACTGTGATCTGTGATGAGTCGGCATGGCACCGGTGATTCTCACCCGTGACTTGCCAATAAGCGCTGGGATACTTTGCTGTATAAAATGCATATATGTTCACCAGTGTAGAACAAGAAAAGATTATTTCTATTTATCAAGCTAAAGGAATTTTAATAATTTTTTTCTTTTAAAAAAAATCAGGATTTTTTTTTAAAGTTCTTTACCTCAAGGAATGGGATGTTTTGAGTGGGTTTTTCAAGGGGGAAATGCTTATTATAACGATAGACCAAAATTCTCAACAGAATATTGTCAGCTCTTCTGACAAAAATAAACATTTAAAGAGTCTTTGTTATCTGTTTTTGTGCTATCACTCACTGCTGGTAAATAAATAAAGCTTTTTGTACTCAGGTAAGAACTGATTTTATCTTACTTTTAGATTTCATTTTATATTGGTTAGCACAGAAGAATCATAGTTGTGTTTCACTCACAGCTTCCCAGATCATCAGTTGCATGTCTTAGAAAACATAAAATTTTAATAGTTACAAAATACTCAGAATTGTATTCAAGGTAATACTTAGAACAGAGAAACTCAGTAACCTCATTTCACTTTGATTAAAGTGTGAAAGCTTTAAAAAAATCTTGATCTCCACCAGGTGGTGGTGGCACATGCCTTTAATCCCAACACTGGGGAGGCAGTTCAAGGCTAGCCTGGTCTATAGAGCGAGTTCCAGGACAGCCAAAGCTACACAGACAAACCTTGTCTCAAAAGATGCCCCCCCCCCAAAAAAAAAAAGAAGTTTTAAATTTGTATCGCTGCAGAAATGTTAAAGGTGGCACAGTCTCATCATGTGTCTAGATTCCCAGCCCAGGGCCCAGAAATATATTTCCAAGAATTCACTGTTCATTTCAAAAGGCTTATTGGTCATGAGAAGGAAATTTGTGAAGAAGGAAGTGGGTCAGCTCAGGAAATGAATAACCTACGTAGGTTCACCTTCTGGCTATAGCTGGTTTCTCTCTGTGGGTTAGGTCCCTCGAGAAAGGTACCCGGAGGAACCAGGTCGAGGTTAACCAATTTAGTAGAAAAGAACCCTTGGGAACATTAACAGCAAAGCATGCACTCCGAGAGTAATTAAGGATGGTATCATAGTCTCCAAATAAATGTGTTTCTTTCTGGTTGTTTGAGATGGCATCTCACCAGACCATCCTGAGACTCACTGTGTAGCCCAAGCTGTCCTCAAGCCCTGCCTTTGCCTGCCAAGTGCTGGAATTGTAGGCATGAGCCACCACGCCTGACTTGTTAATAAATTTAATCTAGCCATTTGCATGCAGTTCTTTATAAGCAGAAATGGAAGCATACCAATTCCTTCCAGAAATGTTCTCTCTTCCCATAGTACTTGGAAGGCTTTTTCACTGAAACCCAGCATGTGCCTCAGCAAAAAGCTTTTAGAGATCCTGAAACATTTCATTCTTCTGTCCTTTGCAGGCAGGGCAGTTAAACAGTTATTGACAGGGCAGAGACGGTATAAAGGTCATCTGGAGGGAAGAGAGTCACATTTGGCCTGTGCTACTGCATAGGCATGCTAGCTGCCTGGTCCCACCGTGTCCAGTCCCCCATGGTCTCATCATGTGGGTCCCCCCTCCCCAAGCGTTTGCTGCCTGAGCAGGCAGGAACTCGTGACCACGCTGCTCCTTGGGGTCCCAACTTTGAGTTGCTTAATTCTAGCTGATAACAATCCAACTACTTCACCACTGTGTCCCCTTGCCGCCCTCTAGCTCCTGTGGGACAGCACCGGGCCCAGACGTTTCAAGGCCATGATGCATCCATCTAGCACAGCGGATTCCCCCTCCATGATTCCACCTCCCTGACATGAACTGACTGGAGTCCTTTTGTAGTTGATGCTATTTCCCCTCTACTTCCTGAAGCCTCTTTTGGAATGGTTTTGCCATGGTGATGGTGAGAGCTAATTTTAGGCAGGGGCAGGGCACTGGGTGTCACACTCTGAAGGCAGATGAGCACCCCCACTTGAACCTGGCCTACAGAGTGACAACACCTGTCCTTGTACTCTAGCCTTTCCTAGCCCAGACAGCACCTCTGACCCTCTAGGGGCTGAGAGTGAAATAAGACTCTCAACTCTCCAACCCCAAACTGAATACAGGTAATTTTTATAAAATTATAATATGCACTTTTAAATAACATTTGTGTTTAAGGTGAAGAATAATAGAGCTTTATTGCCTTTTTTCCTTTCTTAATATGTTGAACATGGAGGAACCCAAAAGTTGGCCAATTATATTAGCTTCTGTGACTCTTCACTGACTCCTTTTTTTTCCCCAAAAAAGATTAGCCATATTGTTATTACCCAAAGATAAAAGATGGAAATAATATTGAAAATGAAATTTTGTATTTTAAATAGAAGAAAGTGATAATGTATTTGTTTTGAGACTGGCTGATATTCAAGCTCTGCACAGACATCATCAGTGTAAACCGCAAAGGGTCTAACTCAGTTATTCTTGACCTGTGGGTCACAACCCCATTCTGCAGCATTAGGAAGGTTGAGAACCACTGGCATAGAGCAGCTTCGGCTTCTGACTTTGCTCTTGGGAGCCCTGTGCTTTTCATGTCAGGCTGAAGAACCGTTTACATCTTGATTGTCTTTCCCTACTGACTGGTTTGTGGGAATTTTTTTTCAAGATTTTTTACTGCAAGTATTTATGTAATGTTAATACACAGAGCAGAAGTATGCTATTTAGCCAAATTTATAAGTATTTGATTACTAAAATGTGAAGTTCGGGTGGAAATAGTCGGAGATTTGGTGACCCCTATTTTTATAACAAAAATAGCTTAGGCAACAGTTTTCTTAAATGCCAGGAAAACTTCAGGCCACAAATGTATGGGTTTTGTCTCCTTAGTTCTAAATAACATGTTTTTTTGCCTGCCCCTCCCTTGCAATGACATAAAATTAAATAAAACTGCTGTTTATTAAGGGCCTTCCACTGATTCCTGTGGTAGGCACTTTCACAGACATTACATCATTAATCTTTTTTTTTCTGTTTTATTGCTTTTATTGGATTTTTAAACATTTATTTTATTATTGTTATTGAGTTCTATATATGCGCACTGGATTTACTCATTTCTACCCTACACTCTGCCCTCCAACTCCTCCTGTGCCCTTCCCCCCACCATGCTCCCTCTTAACTTCATTCATCTGTTCAGATCGCCTCAGAAAACCAACCCTATCTTTGAGATGCTGTACCGTAAAGTTGAGGGGCTGGCTCAAGGTTACTGTGCTTGGAGGTGGACACATAGGTCTGGCAGACAGCAGAACCCAAGGACCTGGCAGAGGTCAACATTCACGTTGCCAGAAAACTCTGCAGAAACCTCAGCCTTTCTATCCAAAGCCCTTGTGAAGGCACGTGAAAAATTCAGCAGACCTGCTTATCAGCCATGTTACCTCAAACAGCCCCATGATTTTCATAAAAGATGGGTTTTCCTTCCTAGAAATATATTAGCAAAACTTTTGGGTTCACAACTTCCAAATGAAATACAATTCAGTAACAGGTTTCCAAAATCTCCTGTGTACATTTGTATGAACGTCCCACAGTTCTTTGGACAGTCCTAGCCCATGTATTTCTGTGTAATATGGAAATAGTGGCAGTCCCAGAAAGGACCATGAATGTCTTAGCAGGTCCAGTTGCTGCTTGTGGACATGCAGGAAGCTCCATGGTTCCCAAGCACTTTGTGTTTGTTTGTTTGTTTGTTTTGTGGGGAGTCCTCAGTCTGCAGGGGGTTCCCAGGGTGCTCAGCCTCAGGCCTCTGCTTTCACAGTCGGCAGATTGGGAGGAGGCCGGGTTCCTGCCTGTGGCTACAAAGAAAGGCTGGAGCAATGTAAAGGAATGCACTAGGGAGCCTGAGAGAGCCCAGAGGAAAGTGGGAGAGACACAAGGGGCTGAGCAGCAAAGAACTGACCACCTTTTGTAAATTTCTTTTCTGGTAGAAATCATTAGAGTGCTTCAAAATGTGGTTAAGAATTTAGGCTTTGAAATGAATGGAAACACATGAACTATGAACCAAAGGCTGAGTGGCCCCCAGCTGGATCAGGCCCTCTGAATAGGTGAGACAGTTGATTGGCTTGATCAGTTTGGGAGGCAACTAGGCAGTGGGACCAAGTTCTGTGCTCATTGCATGAGTTGGCTATTTGAAACCTGGAGCTTATGCAGGGACGCTTGGCTCAGTCTGGGAGGAAGGGACTGGACCTGCCTGGACTGAGTCTACCAGGTTGATTGCAGTCCTTGGGGGAGGATTTCCCTGGAGGAGGTGGGAATGGGGGGTGGGCTGGGGTTAAGGGGAGGAGGTGGGAGGGGGGAGAATAGGGGAACCCATGGGTAATATGTAGAACTGAATGGTATTGTAAAATAAAATAAAATAAAAAATGAAAAAAAAAAAAAAGAATTTAGGCTTTGGAGTCAAGAACTGCATGTGTTTCCTCTGCTGCTCGTGGTTTGGTGACCTTGGCTGAGTCTCTGGTTTTTTGTTTTTGTTTTTTTTGTTTTGTTTTTGTTTTTGTTTTTTGTTTTTTGTTTTTTGAGACAGGGTTTCTCTGTGTTGTTTTAGTGCCTGTCCTGGAACTCACTCTGTAAACCAGGCTGGACTCGAACTCACAGAGATCCACCTGTCTCTGCCTCCTGAGTGCTGGGATCAAAGGCATCACCACTGCTGCTGCCAGGCTGAGTTTCTTAAACACTAATTCCCAAGCCAAAAATAGACAAAATAGTAGTACGGACTGTCTAGAGCCTTGGTTCTCAATCTTCTAGATGCTATGACCCTTTAATACAGTTCCTCATGTTGTGGTGCCCCCACAACCATGTAAGTATTTTCGTTGCTACTTCATAACTGTAATTTTGGTACTGTTATGAATCATAATTCAAATTTTTGTATTCGACCCCCGTAGAAGGGTTTTGTGACCCTAAGGGGCGGCAACCCACAGGATGAGAACCTCGAGGCCGGAGTATTAAGCTTAAATGAAACAATACAGATGATACTGAATGGTGCTCAGCATGTGAATGCTTAATAACAAGTTACTTATAAGCAGGGAAATAAAGATGTTTGCATTAGAAACAAATGTGTATAACAGAGGCGTCAGTGTTTTCCGGTCACTGTTGAATTTCCTCAGATATGTCCAGAGCAACTGGACCCTGCTGTTTCCTTCCACTCATTTAGATGTGCCTCGCATGTGGCAGTGGTTTTTAATTAAAAAGTAACATTTGTGAACTACAGGGGAAAGTTGCATAACTTGAAAAGGCCTGATTAAAATAATCCAAGTACCAGGAATGGTTGTGGACATCTGTAACCCCAGTACTTGGGAGGAAGAAGTAGGAAGGTCATAAATTCAAGGTCATCTTTGATGACATAGTTCCAGATCAATGTGGGCTACATGAGACCTTATGTCTCAATAAAGTAATAATAATTCAGCAGCTGGGGAGAATAGCTGTGCCAGATTGAGTTGAATATTGCCACGGAGGAGCAGTTTGATGGACTTCAAAGACCATGGGTCCAATGCTCAGCATATACTGATTTCAAGTCAGAAAGTTACTTAGTTCTACCACCTTTTATCTTGTTTTAAAATAAAAGCAGTTCAAATGAATCAACTTTCTAACTCCGTGTTTTCTCTCTCAACTCTATGCACTGAACCTCATAATGTCGGTGAGATAAAGATGCAATTTCAGACACTTAGAAATTAAGTTTCATGCAATCACTAATTTGGAACAAGAATGTGGAAAGAACTTTGTCATTCCTCATCCCAGGGACTCCTGTGATACCAAGAGCAGGTCTTACATCAATGGTCAGTCTGGGGTGTGGAAATGGGAAGTGCATGGACGCAGGTGGGCTTGAAGGACCCACCAGTGCCTTTCATTTCTTGGGACTGGATATAAATTTGGAGAAGTCAGCTGTCACAGTTTCATATGTCACAGTGATGCCAGGGCTCTGGGTCTGCAGCCCTCACCCCATCATTTCTCAGTCTGTGACACTGACCAAGGCTCCTTGGTCTCCTCTGTAATAATGGAGGATTAGACGATGTCACCTAGTGTGAATTCAAGGTGTCATTGATGGGCCCATTTTTCCCCCTAAAACTTCCCTTCAAGCCCTGCTTCTTGAGGGCCCCAGATTACAGCCTGATACTGTGGCTACTACAGCAACTGCTGCACGTGTATCAACTGCTGCTGTCTTAGAACCAGGGTCCATATGGTAGGTCTAGGGTGAACAGGTGATCAAAGGCCCATGTTGTGGGTCCTGTTGTATGGTTTGACTCCTTCGTGCACTTTTAAAATCCAGCAACCATATTTCTCCACTTTTCATTCTTGGTTAGCAATAGTTGTGGTTTTTTTTTCTGTAGTGTGAATTCATTGGTTACTACTATTTCTACCACAGTCTCTGACTATTAAGCATTTTAGAAAATTTTAGTACTTAGAAAATTGGCAGTTTTCTGCCAATGTGAGAATTGTTTAAAAATTTTGTTCTTGACAGGCCTTAGGTGTCAGTGTGTGCTCCCCTTCCATGTTTGAATAGCTGGAGCCTGAGCCCCAAAGTGATTTTCTGGAAGGAACATGGCAGCTGATACCTTAGCCAGGAATCAGATGCAAGTGCTGAGAGAGATGCTCAGTGAGATGTTTTCCTGCTACAGATGTTTTTTCTTGAGGGGATTTTCCAAGTGTTTTATATCCAGCCCCTCTTTTCCTCCTCTTTGCCTCTTTTTCAGGAACACTGTAGCCATAAGGGGAGTATAAGGGAGCCATAAGGGCCCGATCAGCTCAACATATTTTGCCTTTTATCTCATAATAAATGATGGCCTGATTAATATGGGAAGAAACTGAGACGCCAACCACAGTGACGTTTGAGATGATGGCAGGTAGTCTCCACATTTCTTAGCTGACCATTGCTATGGTGATCTCTCTCAGGTGGCAGGAATTGAGTGTCTTGTGTCCTGACTCCATTGTGTCTTAGTTATCACAATAACAGGGTCAGTCTATCCCCTTCAGTGTGTCTGGTAACAGAGTGTCAGCTACTCATCTATTAGCAACTGGCTTATTTGTGGTTAAGGAATTTCCTTTTCTAAGTTGATGAGTTTATTTTACTAACTGGATGAGCTTACTTAGTATTTTGTTGCATCATTGCCATTTAGGTCACAGGAGAATCCTCAGAATGAAACCATGGCTTTTCAGAAGTATTCTTAGTAAATATTGTAGCTGTATGTTTTCTTTTTAATAAGAGTCCAGTAAACTTTGGAGTGTCTTTAAATAAATATAGATGGAAGGCTGATTTCCTTTCTGCAGTCATTACTAAGGTGCCTTCTTTATTTTAATGACTTATACATATGTTTATTACAGTGTTAATAATGATTTTGCACCTACAAATAAAATCTCGTATTCAAATTAGTTTGTGGATCTTTCTTGTTACATATGGTTATGATTTAAATTACAACCAGATATATCCAATGCTGTTTAACTTTCATTTATTGTAAGTTTTATAATAAACTTTATTCTCTATGGAAGTCATGGCCATTTCTCTTTTGCTATAATTTACTTTTTAAATAATTTTATTTATCCATGACAATTTTGTACTTGTATACAATGTATCACTTCATCATATCTACCCCCATCCCTGCCCTCTCAGTCCCTCTAAAATCCCCAGTGTCTTACTCTCATTTTTTGGTCCTCTGCTGTGGAATAATCCTCTTGTGCACTGTAAAGATTAGTCACTTGAATTAGTTTAACAAAGCACTGATTGGCCAGTAGCCAGACAGGAATTATAGGCAGGGCAACTAAACTAGGAAGAGAAAGGGCAGAGTCAGGAGTCTCCCGCCAGAGGAAGCAAGATGAGAATGCCATACTGAGAAAAGGTACCAAGCCACATGGCTTGACATAGATAAGAATTATGGGTTAAGTAACAAGCCTGAGCTACCAGCTGAGTATAATTTATATTAAGCCTCTGAGTGATTATTTGGGAAGCAGTTGCTGGGTATTTGGGAGTTGCTGGTAGGACAGAAACTTCCGATTACAGTCCTCTCCTTGTTCTTTCTTTCTTTCATTTTTTTAAAAGTCTACCAAGTGTTGCCTGCTGGAATGTTGCCTGACCTTGAGAAAGTTTTGTGCAGGTAATCATAGTTGCAGTTAATGCTGACATGTCCTGCTGTGTACAGAAGACAGCATTTAAGAACTTTGCTCCCTATCCTACAGCTCTTATAGTATTTCCACCCCCTTGTTGGAGATGTTCTTTGAACTGTGGATGTGGGAGGTTCATATAGATTTATCCACTGCTGAACACCCACAGTTACTTCCTCTCAACACTTTGAACCTTAGGAACATCTGCATTAAACACTGCCCACTGCACAAAGAAGCTCCTCTGACCAAAGGTGAAAGCAACATAAATGTATGGGCATGAACATCAATGTTTATAAGGCAGTTTGACATGTTGCCTGGCTTCATCAGCTTCTTTATGGAACCTTTATACAAACTTCAAGGACCCTATAACTTGTATTCATCAAAGTTGCAAACTGAATATGGATTACTGCTGTCCTGGAACAACCTATTATTTCTCCTTATTAGCACTGATCCCTTTAACAATTACAGCTGCTCAGTCCATGCCTGTCTTGTCCTCAGCTTCGTAAGTGCCTACATTCCTTTCCTCACCAACCTGCATGTTCTAATAGCTGTCCTTGTTAGGGTTTCTGCTGCTGTGATGAAACACCATGACTGAAGCAACTTGGGGAGGAAAGGGTTTACTTAGCTTACACTTCCACATTACTGTTCATCATCAAAGGAAGTCAGGGCAAGAACTCAAGGTAAGAACCTGGAGACAGCACTTGATGAAAGTGATGCTTGCTGGCTTACTCTTCATGGCTTGCTCATCCTGCTCTCTTATAGAACCAGGGCTACCAGCCCAGAGGTAACATCACCCACAGTGAGCTGGTCCCTCCCTCATCAATCACTAATTAAGAAAATGATCTACAGGCTTGCCGCAGCCAGATAAAGGCATTTTCTCAATCGAAGTTCCCTCCTCCCAGAGGACTTTAGCTTGTGTCAAATTGACACAAAACTGGCCACCACAGCATCCTTCTGTTCTGTTACCTGCTCTTACTCGCTGTAATTTGGGAGAGAAGAATGAGCAGAAACCATACCATGGCTAAGCTAAGTGGTCTTGAAATTTCCTCTGCCAAATAAGGTATAGTCCATTGGTTTGGAATTCAGCCCCACTCAAAATTTCTGGACACAGGTAGAATGTAGCCAGATTGATTGATTGATTGATTGGTTTATTTATTTATTTATTTATTTATTTATTTATTTATTTATTTATTTATTTATGTCAGAACATGAATGGCCCCCTACTTCAATTCTTGATATAATCCTCTCACCTTGTGAAACCTCATGAGCACAGACTTTAATGTCTGCATCCTTCCCTGCCAGCATTCTGATCTTTCAGACACCCACTAAATCTGCCCATTAAGCTCTTCTTAATATCACTAGGGAGTCTCTAGCATATAGTTCAAACTGTTCCACATATGTTTCTACAAACCATTTCCAAAGGCCTAAGAATCACCCAGTCAATTTTATCACAGCAGCAACATTGTTTCATGCTGCCATTTTTTTTAAATTTTGATCTTCCCCTAATTCCTCCCATGACAACCCTCTTCCACCTCTCCCCAACTTTGTGCCTTCTTGTAAAATAAACAACTGTAGTCCAATTAGTGCTGCACATGCATACTCCTTGGTGTGGGACCATCCCCTCTAATGTGGGTAACCTAACAAAGGCCACACCCTTAAAGAAAACTGACTCTTCCCCAGAAGCCAGTAACTGTGGGTAAATCCTCAGTTGGGGGGTAGAGACTTGTGAACTCTTTCCCGATGTTCTAGAGTGTTCATAGGCTTGATCTGTACAGACATCTACAGCTGTCCTGAGTTTGTGAGTCAGTGGTCCTGTCATCCAGAGACACTTTCACTATGATCCTTTCCAACCACTGGCTCTTATTTGATTTTCTGATGCCAATTTAAGACACAAGACTACCTTGTGTTCTGTGTTCTTTCCGGTAAGAGGCAGTGGTTGCAATAGTTGACAGGATGTGGTGGTCACTGTGGTAACCACTTCAGAACCATGGTTAGATTTTAGACCGATCATTCTCAGGAAAAGAATAGAGGTGAATTCTTATCTCCTTAAATTTCTGGTGACTTTTGTGACATGCTTCACTGGTAGACAGCAGTGAGGAGGGACTCTGGGAACTAGGGCTATGTTACAAGAAGCCTGCCAGCTTCTGCTCAGGTCTCTTGGAACCTGGTAGGCAGGGAATCAGAGTAGACCTGTGGAGAGGAAGCCAGGCCTCTAGCTGAAAGTCAGTGATTTCCCTGCTGATAGCTAGAACCTGTATGTCATCGATAGAAGTAGGCCATCTTGGATGTGCATCCTTCAGTTGGATGTGGATCCTTCTTCTATCAGGTTGGGAATACTCAGGCAATTTCTTTCTGGAATCCTGATCCAAAAAAATCACAAGCAAAATAAAATTGCTTTTTTTTTTTTTTTGGTTTTTTTGAGACAGGGTTTCTCTGTGTAGTTTTGTCCCTTTCCTGGATCTTGCTCTGTAGACCAGGCTGGCCTCAAACTCACAGAGATCTGCCTGCCTCTGCCTCCCGAGAGCTGGGATTAAAGGTGTGCGCCACCAATGCCCGGCTTAAATTGCTATTTGAGGATTAATTGTTATCTCTTGTGCAGTGTCACATGACTACATTTCATGTGCTATTTGAGTCTCACAATAACCCTATGAGTGATGTTCTGTTATGTCATTTTTGAAGGTAATGAACTTGACCCAAAGGTGTTAATTTGCCCAAATGACTAACTATTATGAATTATGCACACACGGGGAACCCCCAGCTAGTCAGGCAGGGTATCCCACATGTGAGGGAAAGCTTGCTGGCATGATGGGCAGATGCAGCAGCAGGCTGACAGGTGACCCTTGACATTCATAACCCAGACACTGCATCGGCACATAAATGGTTTATTGTAATAGAGAGTCGAAAAGAAGATAGGAAAGAGGGAGAGAAAAGACAGAAATAGAGAAGAGGGTTGAGAGGTGCACACCTCATGGGTGTGAAGAGAGAAAGAGAGAGGAAGGGGCAGAGTTTTTCCATAAAAAGAAGCTTTTCCATCACGACACGGGGCGGTGCCAAGGGGCGGGTCACAATATTAACACTAACTAGCCAGGGTGATGGGAATCGAGTCAAGGTCTGCCCACTGTAGCTCACATCAAACTTTTGAGCTAAACTGCTAATTAACTGTACGATTTGGGTTTCAGTTTACATGAAAACACAAATTTGTCAGCTGGATGGATTGGGTCATGAGCCTCTTTTTAATCTTAGGCTCATGGTGTTTTATAAACGGCTGAGACATTTTGGAGACGCCCGGAAAGTAAGCTGTCCCCGTTGTACTAGTGGAGTGCTGCTCACTGTTCTCTATCCACCAGTCAGGTCACCAAGGAACACACAGAGAAGTTTGAAGTAGTAAGAAATGAAACAGAAGCCACAAGTTGCAAAACTATTGCCACAATGTTAAAAAGCCTTGGCCTGCGAGGCTGCCTAAGCTCTAAAGAGCTGCATTTATGAGACAAACCTTTAGCACCAGCTCCTCACCTTTTGTTCAAGACAAACTCTCTCTAGTGATTGTAAAGGACACCTATCAGTTAGAGATGTGACTTTTACTGTTCCAGCCTCCTTTTCACAAGTTTTGATGTCTCTGCCCAGAGGCCATTTCCTTCTGCTCTAAGTCCGCACTGTGACAAACCTTCAAACCCTGGTGACCTTCGTTTGATACACACCATAGTTCTCATTAACGTGTTCCCATGCCCCAGGGAGCTACTACACCTGACCCTTTTTTGATCACAGCTCCTTCTAGTGGTATTTGGTGGGTGGAATTGTTGTGACCAGATCATGACCCCCAGAGAGACCACCAAAGACGAGCATGCCGGAATGCAAAAGCAAGGTTTAATTCTGGATATCCAAAAGCAATAGAAGCCTAGGCAGGGACTTCGTCCAATACATCCAATGCAGTGGAGGCTGGAGGAAGCGCCCACCTATCTGCAAGCTCAGCTTTTAAAGGGAAAAATCACAAGGTTACATCATTTAGGGGTGCTAGTATGGGTACAATTCTGATTGGCTCGCTTCTAGGGACTTCTAGAAATTACTTCTAAGGGAGTGGTTGCCTGCCACCATTTCTCATTGGCTGCCCTCAGGTGGGGGCATTTCTGTGGTCAGTTACCCTGGAAACCAGGGAGAGGACATTCCATAGTCCGGCAGGCATTACCTTGTGACTACCTTGTGACTCTGTACTTTTACACTTCCTGGTTTCTGGAATCTGAACTAACTGGTTTCAGTAACTAATGGCCTATTAGTTACTGAACTATTCCCAAAAGGAGAAATCTTAGGCCTTAATTTTAGGGTGAAAGCATTTTGGTCTTATTTCTAAGATGGCTCATTTTGGTCTCACAGAATTAAAGAGAAGCACAGCTCAGGGCACACAAAGTTAAATGGGAACTTGCACTGAAGACAAGTCTAGTTTTCCAGGGCTTGTTTTTCATAGTTCGGAGGCTATGGGCCACAGTTGTTTTCTCCCTGGGTGTCTCTCCTAGGCTGGCAATGGCTGCCTTCCCACTATGTTCTCACATGCTTCTGTGGGGGGCCCAATCCAGCTGACCACACAGCTGCCATGACAGGCTCAGAAGCCCAGACACAGCTTCTGGCAGACAACACCTGGTCCCAGGAAAAGGCATAAGCTGACCTCACCCAAGGAGGCCTGCAGCTAAGAGGAAATACCTGACATTCCAAACATTCCCTATATCCCTAGGCAAATGTCAGCCAATCAGGGTCCTGAACCCTAGAAGTCCCTCATCCCAGCCTCTGCTATGATAAAAAAAAAAAATCCTGTCTGGGCTCTCTGCTCTTACTGCTGTGTGGGACAGAGTCCAAGCTCTGAGCTTGAAAATAAAGGCTCTTTGCTTCTACAAATGGGATTCAGTCTCCGTGGTGGTCTTTTGGGGGTCCCCGCGACCTGGGCATAACACCTCTTCTCTGAGAATGCACCCCCCCTGCCATCCTTTCGTGTGTCCACATTTTCCTTTCTTTTGAGGAAAGCAGTAGACTTCACTAGGACTCACCACAACGGTCTCTGTTTAATGTAATCATATTTTTAATGTTCTGTTTCCAAACATTGGGAGTTAAAAGTTTCAAAATGTCGCCGGGACACAAGGAGGACACAGTTCTGCCCTTAGCAAGGTCTCTAGACAGTTGAGGCTGTTTTCAGGTGAGTATGCTGACTTGGGTTTGTGAGTACGGAATGATTTAATTTTAAAACCCTTGATGTTCTCTGTAATTTAGGTTATTCTGGTGAGTGTGGACTAAATGTTGGCTAAGCCTTTGCCAGATGGAGGGTGTCAGTAGCAGAGCAAGCGAATTTTTAGGAAAGATGAGTGAATGAAGAAAGGAGGACGTGACAGCTCCTAGGAATGATGCAGGGTGGGGGTATTGTAGATGTGAGGGAGAATACAGCCAGAGGCATCTGGAAGGGTCCAGACTGAACCAGGCGACAACGAGAGGAGAGGGCTGGGGGTGGGAAGTGAGAGAGGAAGAGAAGAGAGTGGGAGCAAAGAGATCATAGCTAAAGTGACCGAGTTATATAGGAGTCAGAGAACCTGGGGGAAGGGAAGGGAAGCTCGGGAACTGGAGAGGTTTAGGGTAGGGTATGTGTGGGAGGGTGTCAGCCAGGATGACTGCGTAAACCGGTAATTTCGAGATTTTTGAGATTGTGATTTTGAGAGCCTGGTGGCAGAGTCTGCCTTCTTATGTTAAATAGACGCATTGAGACCTAACAGTAAATTTCCTGGGAGAATGCCATAGGAATAGCAGCAGATTTTCTTCCCACTGTGACACATGTGGATGAGACCCTTCAGGAAAGCATGCCCACAGTCAAGTCTTGTCACTTCCCAGCGTGTCTCAAAGTGATCTTTCCTTCCTTCACTTATGAAGCAGATTAAATGGAGGTGATGTTTTTTTATGAGGCCACGCTAATTCACATAAAATAAAAAAATTAAATTATTCAGATATTTAAAATTTAGCAATTGGTTGCCTAGACAGTTTCAAATTCTTCAGTTTGGGGTTATTTCTTAAGATCCTCCAGAATTGTTCTGACATAAATCCCACATGTTTTGGGAGTCCACTCTGTTCTCC